>NW_026962010.1:27492949-28148227 GCF_032445375.1 Bacillus rossius redtenbacheri
AATGTGGTTATATTGTGTTACCAGGATGTTTTATTTAACCATTAATAATAAGTTTAACAATTCTCTATTTCTCTGTCTGTCTCTCTAGAGCTTAATTCATTTGTACATTGTTGATTTGCAATTAAACGATTTTGATGATCTTCTTGAGACTCTGATGCCCTTGTTTGTCTGTTTCTTATTCTGGTGCTTTCATTTCGTAGGGCTTGTACTTCATCACATTCTGATTCTCGTGTCAGTCTCATCCTTCTAGCAGCTTGGCTGTCTTGGCAAATTGATGATCGTTTGGGCGTGGCATCGCAAAAATAACCTTTTAAATAAGCTGTTAAATATAATAAGCTTCGCTATCCAATTAATATCCTAAATCAGAAAACCAATTGTTGTGGTTACCAATTGTTTATTTTAGTTCTGTTGTTCTTTTGTTATACATAGTGAGATTCAAATAAATTGGATCTATGATTCGAAGTTTAATTAATTTAACTAAATGTTACCAGTGTAACCATATAAGTTGGTGTTCCAATGCTGCCACATGCATATATACAAAATTTCATATCAATTTGACCTATGGTTCAAAAGATAAAAATCACTGCCACCAGCGCCACCTATCCGGTACTAACGTAACTATGTTCGTCTGAGTGCTCATGTCGCCCTTTATACGTGTGCAAAGTTTCATATCAATTGGGCTAACGGTTCTCGAGTTTTAGGTGAACATACATACACACATAAATTCTCTTTTATATACATAGATATCTGCAGCGCATTAATTTTTGGTTAAATTAATTATTGTATAGAGTCGCTCGCATAGTCTAATATCGATATCGATAGCTCGCCGATCGCATGCAACGAGCACGCTCTGTCTCGTGCCGATTGAACTACATTTAATAGCCCGCATTATTTCGTGGAATGGCGAAATTTCACCAAGAATATTAAATTCTGCTTAAAGGTTTTGTTTTATCGAAATATCACTTAGACAGTGACCTTCCCCTTGTTTAGAAAGTCAAGTGTGAAAGTTTAAATTCAATCGGATGAACAAGGCGCAAGCAAATAAAGGACGAACACGCAAACATCAATTTTGATATATCGTCGGTCTAGTTAGCAAACCTCGTAACTTCACTTTTTGTCAAAAATTGGTTTTTGGTACTACTATATACTCAGTTATGTGTTCTATTACCATTCAAAAGATCATAACAATAAACAATCCCTATGGGCTACAATCCTATTTTCAGAAAACCTCTTATCTCCAGCTGTCGATTTCCTGCATATTAGCATACCTCGTACCTCCATTTTGTTAGTAAACAAACACGGTGTTATTGTTGGACTGTCAATTAATTGTTTTTAAAATAATATTCTATTTATTTCGATATTGTTTGTACGTATGGAGCAGGTGCCCTTACTGTTCAATGTCGGAAATAACCCTTGTATTGTTAGAGATACTTTTTTATAATACACGAATAAATTTGGTGCTATAACTATT
This sequence comes from Bacillus rossius redtenbacheri, assembly GCF_032445375.1. Classification (NCBI taxonomy): domain Eukaryota; kingdom Metazoa; phylum Arthropoda; class Insecta; order Phasmatodea; family Bacillidae; genus Bacillus; species Bacillus rossius. The sequence continues at coordinate 27,494,421 of NW_026962010.1, forward strand.
CATCTCAAAATTGTTCTAATATCAATATTAAGTTTACGCCAGTAAGAAGATTTATATCTTATCAAACCTCGTATCTCCATATTTAGTTTGAATTTATGATTGTAAAACCTCGTAACTCCATTTAAAAAAGGTTTAATAATTTAAAACTGACACAGAGTTTATTGACAAACGTCAGGGGGTGTTTTAACTTTTATGTGATGAATCAAACACATATTTAGTACAAACAAAAAAGTTATTCAGTTTTTTGCTTCTCTTGTAAAATTTGTCTTCAGGGAGTTACGAGGTTTGCTAATTAGACCGACGATATAAGATGAATGCACTCTATTGTTTACTCGCTCCGTTTTTTTTATTACCCAGTATGGTTCGTCACATCTTTCTCTACAACATCAGACCCGTCGCAGACATGAAATAAGTGGATGTCTAATCATTGCACAAATGATACTGTTTCGGTTTATCAAATGTAATAAAGTAATTGATCGAGTAGATAAATATGTATGTATCAACATTACTAAATCTGCACTGGGTCAATTAAGTGCAAGAAAAATACATGTTTTTTAATTATTTGGAAAAAAACCTGCATGCTACACATTACGAAAACTGGCACTGTCCATTGAACAAGTCGTTTAGTTAGTCACAATGCGAATGGTGTGGTGTCTTATACCGAGGTCGCAGCTATTTGCTAGTCCATTCCAAATACTGTACCTAAAGCTACAAACTAAAATTTGATTGGCTACAAACTAAAATTTGATTGGCTACAAAGGGTCAAGTTACTTTCGTATGCGGATATATAAATGGCTGGCCTTGGATTTGATTCTCATTTCGCCTTTGTACGTGGAAGAGTGAGGACTGACTTTGACAGTTACTCAACCGTGTTAATCATTATTCGGACTATAAACCTTAAACGACAAAGATATCAATAATGTCTGTACCATCAGCAATTCAGCCCAGTCTGACATATTACCTACAACAACAACAATATCACCTCATCGGTCGACAGGGACCCTGGCTGCAGCAACGCTGATGATGACAGAAATCCCGATGACAGATGATTTTCTTTCGTTCAACTAAGGGTTCGTTAGTAACTTTTTCCCCTCCAACGACCATGACTTCTCTCTTAGGCCACTCTTGTCTAACCCAGTAGTGTGTTTTGTCTCTGCTATCCCAGAGGCACAAGAAACAAGGATATTTGTTTTGGCCACTTTGCTGTCTGAGGAGAAAGTTTACCATTTTTAGGTCCATAAAAATCACCCACTGATGTTCACGATACCGTATCTTCTCCGAGACCAAATCTATGGTCCTATATGATTCTTTTACTGTCGTTGAGTGAGCAATTGATATTGAACCATATTTTTATTCCTATTGTGTAGAGAAAAACATTTCAAGCTTCGCTTAAATAAAAACGTAGAGCTGATAGAAAAAAAACTATTTCATATTTAGATTCAGCGCCCCAAAAATAGCTAAATTGAGTTCTAAAATCCTAGGCACCAATTTTTTTTCTCTTGGCCTGTGTTATCTAAACTTGTTTCCCCATAGACATTTTTAAAACCCATTTAACTTGATTAGGAGCAAAATTTTGAAATATACTTCCTTTATGGAAACCTAAAGAATGCCTACATAAAAATAGTATAGGTATATTTTTTCCTCCAAACATCACGTTTATAAGATTAATGGTTGGAGCTGACGGTGATAAACTACTAAGAGATTCAATATCTATATACAGCATATTTTTAAATTTACATAATATTATGAATATACAAAATTGTATTTCTTCAAATATATACATATACACACATACACCTATGTTAATATAAACACACACAAATATACACGTATAAACAGGAACGCATACGTCAATTCAGTGACATTACGGATCGCAATTGCAAATAATATAAACCTCAGCGTTTACTAGGGAATTACTTTTTTAAAAATCGCAACAAAATACAATCCTGTTGGCTGCTTGAGTGAGCCCTGTGTTACTGCATCACATCGCTCTGTCAGAATGTTGTTGGATTCACACTACGTTTTCAACTGTTTTTTGTATTTAAAAAGATCTCAGCGTTAAATAATGTAGCTCTTATTAAACTTGGTGCTATGCGCAAACAAATAAATTGGTTCAATACCAAAACGCAAACTTTCTGCTGAACTAATAGTTCCTCAATATCACACAAACATGTGTGCCAACAACATTTTCGAGAAATCGACAAAGTAAATGGCTTTTTAAATTATCATCCGGAGCTGCACATTTGTTTCAGGTCGGGAGACAGGTTGCCTGGTTAGAAATGCGTGCCTACATAATAACGATTTCTTAATGCTTAACCGGTACAACTCCACAAATACTTTCGCCTGAGGACCGGTTCTCCTTATATTGCCTTCAGGTAAAATATATGGCGAACATTTCGTTCGGTTTTGCTGCACGACCTTGAGAGAACAACTGCACCACATTCATTTTAATTGGAATGCCACCCTGGTAAGTTAAATCGTGGTCTCACAGCACGGGGTGCATGAAGGTCGTTTGGAAAGCGTTAGAAGCCTTGTCCTGTGTCGTCATTTATGACTCAATGTCTACCGCACAGCTCATTCGAGGCGTATGTCTTAGGGTACCTAAATAGAATCAATTGTGCACTCTAAACGTAGACTGATCCCCAAAAACTTCCACATATCATAATCAAATGTTTACGGCTGTTAGCTTGTGTTTCCCCGTCCGGTTAGATCGAGTAACCCCTGTAAGTCTTTAAGCTGAACAGCAATGAAACACGGGTTTCCACGGATGGAGGGTTGCGAACCAACTTGATGCGCTCACACGACTTCGGTCTTCGCTTCATTTCCGGTGCGCTGTATCGTCATCTAGGCTGTGCACGTCCAACTCTTCTCAGAGAGATATAGTGTTTCATGGTTCAGAAGGAACATTTCTAACAATGTTCTCAACGTGTCGAACAAAACCAATAATTAGTAGGCACATATTCTTCTTCTGAGATTTGGAAGGGGTATTATTAAACTACTTACTAACTAGCCACCACCCACAGCTTGGCTCGCGCAAGTACTGGTAAATCGTGGACGTGTGTGAAGAATTACAAACCACGTCATGCACCCCAATAAACGCAATGAAATGTCAGGGTGATAAAAGTTTTCATTTATTACAAATTCATCCGGAGTTAAAATTTATAAAGTACTATTTTATGTTAACATGTATATTTTTATTACCTATTCCATATGCTAATTTCTTATTTCATATTTAAGTGTACTGAGCGATGATCAAATCAAAATCAACTCGTTTATACACCAATAAGAAGAGAATTTTGGTAAATGGTATAATAACGCGCCTATTTCTTTTAAATGTAGGTTATGCCAATATCCACAGTTCCATTTTCATAAGATTAGTCAATAATTAAATAATTAATAACTCCAACTTTTCTCATTTTCACCATTTTAAGACTACAATACGTAATTCATGATTGTTAGTGCAGTCCTCATCACCGTTGAAATTTTGCGGGTACTTTAAATATCAAAAATTGCCCTTTCTTTCAAGTATTTATATTGTACAGACTTGAAACTTCACAGTAATGTTCCTTATGTTACGCAGGATGACTTTTTCCGAAAATTATATCCCATGGATGGTTTAAACCAGGCAACAGTGGGTACTTTATCTGCATGAGAACTGGATTTTGAATTGTTTATGCCTTCTGCGTCTCCATGGCAACGGACATCGCGCGGCAGTGGCGTACCCACAAGGAGGGGCATGTACATATAATGAGCGGCGCAAGAGTGATCTGCCTGTAGACTGCCGTAGCGAAATACGGGTACATCAGTTGTACGTTGCGTGCACGAGTCGGGAAACCATCGGTGCTATTCATTTTCTCTCCGGTACATTATACAGCATTGTAATAAATTTTAATTGAATTTTTTTTTATTTACCATTACTGTAAATGGGAGATGTTGCTTAATTTTTTTCCATTAGTATAGGCGTGCGAAGCCGGGTCGGGCAGCTAGTGCTATATATATATATATATATATATATATATATATAATTTCTGTACAATTACGATGTTTTGCAGCATCAATGCTTGCTAGTAAATATTTTCTTATAAAAAAATAGAATTGTGTTTTCTTACACATTAAATTTTTTCCCCGTCCTTTTGTGGCATTCACAATCAACCAATTACACATAATTTAGAAGTAGTATAGTTTGGGGGTTCAGGGTTGTGGTGCTGGTGCCGGGTCAATGACCGACCTCTTTTACGTCACGGCGGCTATCTTGAACTCAAAAAATCCTCAAAATTCCTTAAAAAAATGACTCAAAATTACTCATAATTGCTCAACATTTCCCGTTTTGAGGGAAAAATACCCGTTTCAAGGGAAAATGTACCTTTTTTAGTCCTTAAAATACAGCGCGTAGAAATGTCCATATTGAGGCTTAAGCATCCATGTCTACAGCCTCCGATAAGCGTCTGACACCATCATGGAATATGTTTCATGTAATATGACGTCACCATTGCATTTTCCATTGCGGCCGCCATCTTTAAAATCTTTATTTATCATCCAATTTTCTTAAAAAATTAAAGTTAAAAAATCAATTAATAAAATTTTCATAAAAAATATTTAAACACATATACCTACGACACGGAGCTCGATGTTCTCGGTTCTAACCCGGTGATGGCAAAAAATAAAAATGGCGACCGATCCTTCCCTTGTGGTGGCTGTTGGTAGACTGACCCCCACAACGTATGTCAAGGTATATTTATCTTCAGATAGTATGATGTCAGGTCCAATATCTTGAAAATCCGTAATTATAATGCAAGAAATTCGGGGGAAAAAAACTAAAATTCATAAAACAATTAATTCATTAAAGTAAATATTGTATCGATCAGTTCATATCCTTGGTTAGATCCCTAGGCAATGCAACAATTTTTAATTTTATGTAAAAAATATCAATTTCAATCAATCATGATCAAAGTCCTAAAACAAGCATAGTTTCAAAGTCAACCATCATCCTATAAGCCATTATGATCACCAGCTAAAAAAATTAATTAAAACACCAGAAAAGGGCCAGGTTTAAGAAAGAAAGCGCCGCAAGTTATTTTACAAACATAATATTTATTACATAAATTCTATTTTACTACAGGAACACTTGCGAAAGCTAGCAATGTTATAAACATTTAGCCCTGCATAGGCGTGAAATGACTTATTCTTAGCTCCAATCGGTTTATACTAGACAGAGACCAACCCAAACCTTTACAGACATAGTCATCCTCTTCTTGAAAAAGTTTCTGGATACCGTATATAACAGTTTGCTTCACATCTCAGAACTGTAAATTCCTGCAGCCGATGTCTTGAATGCACACTTATTAACTTTGTCATTGAACTGATAAAACTTTCCATATATATATATATATAGAGTCCAAACACAAGTTATATTTCAATGGTCAGTTTGTTCCTAAGTCATCAGTAAACTGATTGATTATGTTCTGTCTGATATCGTCAAGAAAAAAATAAAAAGGTATTTGGCTCCAAATGCTCGATCGGTTCCAAATGCTGAATCAGCTACAAATGCTGTATCAGCTGCAAATGCTCCAACAGCAACAAAGCTCCAACAGCTCCAAATGCTCTAACAGGGCAAACGATACAACAGCTCCAAATGCTCCAAAGCTCCAACAGCTCCAAAGCTACAAAGCTCCAACAGCTCCAACAGTTCTAATGCTCCAACAGCTCTAAAGCTACAAAGCCCCAACAGATCCAACAGCTCCAAAGCTTCAACAGCTAAAATGCTAAAAAGCTAAAATGCTCCAAAGCTCCAAAGCTCCAAAGCTCCAACAGCTATCACAGCTCCAACAGCTCACATGCTCCAATAGCGCCAAAGCCCCAACAGCTCCAAAAATTCCATCAGATCCACTGCTCAGATAGCTCCAAAGCTCCAACAGCTCCAAATGCTCCAAAGCTCAAAACAGCGCCAAAGATCCAAGAGCTACAAAGGCTCCAAAGCTCCAAAGCTCCAATGCTTCAAATCTCCAACAGCTCCAAATTCTCCAAATGCTCCAAACATCCAACAGCTCCCACAGCTCCAATAGCTCCAACAGCCCCAAAGTTCCAAAAGCGCCAAAGCTCCAACAGCACCAAAAATTCCATCACTCCACTGCTCAGACAGCTCCAAAGCTCGAACAGCTCCAAAACTCCATAATTTAATAGTCATTGGCTCCAAAGCTCCAATTTATCAAAGAGCTCCACAATTCCAATTGTTCAAAATACATCAATTTCTCAAAGAGCTCCATCTGCACCATCATCATTATTTAACTCCAATTGATTTCAATTACATTTTTTATCGAACTTGACATGATTACTTGCATGGTTTTATTAGTAAACGTTTTGACTGTCAGTGGTGACGATTTTTACACCTTTAAGTTATAAGATTTGTTTAGAAATCAGATTTCGAGAAATGTTAGAATCCATTTTGAAAAAATAATATTAATTTTTCTTCAAGTTTATACACATGCATTTAATTTCAGCCGTTATTGTATTTAGCCAGCTTCCCTCAGTTCTTTGAGTAAGAAGGATATTTCGTTGTTGCTCGAATATTTTGCTGCACAAAGTTAACCATGTAGATGTCTTTGCCTGTCAACCAATATGTTAGGATCTACCCATGAGGTATAATCAATCTCTTCTACTATGTTCATCTTCTTTGCATGTATAATAAATATTATGATCTCTGGTGTCTTCCATTTAAACACCAACCACAAGGTCACTTTAGTCATCGAGCCAGTGATTATCACAAGCTTGATCAGGATAATTAATTTTATTACGACGTTTCAATCGTTTAGGTCTCAGGCCACCATCACAGTCTTTTATATTTGCCTGCTTTAGGTGCTTCAGCACAGTACTCAGTTATGTCATCCTTAGATGTGTCACCACAGTCTTCAATCATGTCAGCTTCATATGATCCCTCACAGTCTTCAGCATTGTCAGCTTCAGGTGGTTCTCCGTCTTTCACATTTTCATGGAGACGACTAGATATTGGTGTAAATATTTTTTTCATTTCTAATGACGTTACTACTTTCTTAGTTTGTTTTAAATTTTAAATTATTATCGTGATCTAGAAAAGTAATTTTAGCATTAGCTTTTTTTCATTCTTCGTAATCATTATTGTCGTCTAATAATTCGCCTTCGTTGCTCTTCCGCGATGTTGTAGCCCAGTCTTCGTTTTCTTTATTCACCTTAGTTGTACAGGTCTTGCAATGTCTATTGAAGTATTATCTTTTAATAAAGAATTTCTAACAATGACTGCAATGAAATAGTTTTTGACGAGGACCCAAAATACACTCAATTTTCTAATGTAATCATAGCATTCTTCCTCAAGGTAAACACCATGCTGCAGTATCTACTGTGATGTTTTGATACAGCTACAGACAACGGACCAGGGTACATGTTAGCTTCAGCAACTAATACCAGATGCAAACTAAGAGTTTTAATACGAAACCATTACATAAATAGAATTTTTTATATATTTTGTCAGCGAGAGTTAAGTTATCTCATGCAAAGGAACTTGTATGTAGTTCTGCTTTTCAACAATAGATGGCGCCACGTGTTGCTTTCAGGTAAATAATATTTATTCCTTTTATGTCGGATGCGGGATGCTCACTAACGATCGCAAAAGAAGAATGGCTTCGCTAGACTCCAAGGAAAAGGAAGTTTGTCCATCCGGTTAGCGTTATTCAGATTTCTCAGAAATCATTATTATTTGATTGAATAATGATATTTTTTAATTTCAACTGATAAAAATATTGCAAGTGTTGATTTATTAGCAGAAATTCAATAATTAAATGTAACCTTGAATAAAAAGACATTTCTCATTAACAGTAAAACACCTTCATGTAGAGACCGGTTTCTCAGAAATAACCAGAAGCACTTGGAGAAACCACAGGAATAATTGCGAGCACATGGAGAAAAAAAATTACGCGTTCTGATGATATCATAAAATTACAGAAAGAAATTAAAATAAAGATAAAATACTTACAAAAAAATATGATTGCAAAAATACAAAAACAGCTTCTGCTAGTTTGTGAACCGAAACTTCATCCGATGGAACAGCACAAGGCGATGCGTGTATCACCGACATCGTCGATATGTCTGCAGTTGACGGTACCGATAACGTTGGGATCTTCGAGGCTGCCTACACCGCTGTCATTGATCGCTCCGCTGTCATTGTCGACGCTGACGAAAGGGTTCCTGTAGTCGATGGTACAATCTTCATCGAATTCGACGTTATAAAGTCGGTAAATATGTCATCGAGTTCTCAAGAACAGGTAATTACGCGGATTATGCACCAGATGAGAAAAACTAGCTGACACTTACACCGTCGTCGTCAGTAACAAACTGAAAGCCCCGCCATCTGAGGACACGCTTATATACCTGCAACCGACGGAATAATATGCTAGTCAAATCAAGGACCATTTACTATAATACACGAGTCAAAACAATATTTAAAAAGGAAGCACATATGATCGAACAAATTCGATGCAGTGTGATAAGTTCTCGTTTGATTAGTTCGATCTCACCAAATTACGCTAGGCTCCAAGAGCTCCAAAGCTCATACAGCACCAAAACTCCAAAAGATCCAAAGCTCCAACAGCTCCAAGTGCTCCAACAGCTCCAAATGCTCTGAAAGCTTCAATGCTCCAACAGCTACAAATGTTCCAAATCTCCAACAGCACCAAAAACTCCAACAGCTCCAAAATCTTCAAAGCTCCAAAGCTTCAACAGATCCAACAGCTCCAAATGCTCCAATGATACAATGCTCCAACAGCTCCAAAAGCTCCAACAGCTCCAAATGTTTCATAGCTCCAAAGTTCAAAGTCTCAACAGCTCCAACAACTCTAATGCTCCAGTGCTTTAAAACCTTCAATGCCCCAAAAGCTCCAAATGTTCCAAAACTCAAACAGCTCCAATTGCTGCAAATGCTCCAAATGCTCCAAAGCTTTATATCTCCAAAACTTCAACAGCTCCAACAGCTCAAAATGCTCACATGCTACAATGCTACAATGATCCAATAGCTCCAATGCTCCAACAGTTCAAAATGCTCCAAAGCACCAACAGCTCCAAAGCACCAAAGTTCCATCAGCTTCAAATGCTCCAACTGTCTACGGCTCCAAAACTCAATGATGTCAAAAGTATTTTACTACAAATAGTCTTAGGCCTTGCGCTATTTGACTACAAGACCAAGATGTTACGAAGCTACGATACTACAGAACTACATGTACATGTAAGTACTTGACTACGAAGCTACACGTCTACAAGGCTCCAATTGCCGCATCGGTCTTTGACGGAATTTTCTCTTTGGCTCTAACTGCTCCAACAGCATTATGTTATAAGATTACAAGGCTACTTGGTTATGAATCTTTAAGTCTACCAGGCCCCAAGGCTTCATGACTACGCGACTACGAGCCATGAGGTTACGAGACTACGCGACTACGAGTCTACAAGGTTACGAGACTGCGAGGCTACAGGACAACGAATCTTCCAGAACACAAGGTGATGTGTTTGCGGGGCTACAGGACTACGAGGCAACCAGGACAAACAAAGCTACGTGGGTACGAGACTACTTGGCTCTAACAGACTACAATAGCTCTAGTCAGACGGTTGAGAAACACTATCAGGAAGGACGAACTTCCCTGTCCTTGGTGTCTAGCGAAGCCATCCTTCTTTTGCGATCGTTAGTGAGCATCCTGCAACCAACATAAAATAAATAAATAAATTATGACTCAATACAACAAGTGACACGATATCTCATGCTAATAATCGGGACAACTTGTAACAAGTTCTTTTGCAGGAGATAAGTTTACTCTCACCGCTGACTGGAGCTATTGTAGTATGTTAAAGCCAAGTAGTCTCGTAGCCACGTAGCCTTGTTTGTCCTGGATGGCTCGTAGTCCTGTAGCTTCGCAATCACATAACTTTGTGTTCTGGAAGCTTCGTAGTCTTGTAGCCCCACAGTCTCGTAACCTTGTAGACTTGTAGTCGCATAGTCTCGTAACCTCATGGCTCGTAGTCGTGTAGTCATGATGCCTTGGGGCCTCGTAGACTTGAAGCTTCATAACAAAGTAGCCTTGTAATCTTATAGCATAATGCTGTTGGAGCAGTTGCAGCCAAAGAGAAAATTCCGTCAAATCGTAGCCTCTTGGTCTTGTAGTCAAATAACAAAAGGCCTAAGACAATTTGGAGTCAAATACTTTTGACCTCATTGATTGTTGGAGCCATAGACAGTTGGAGCATTTGTATCTGATGGAACTTTGGAGCATATTGAACTTTTGGAAAATTTGGAGCTGTTGGAGCAATGTAGCATTGTAGCATTGGAACATTTGGAGCATTTGGAGCTTTTGGAGCTGTTGGTTCTGTTGAAGCTTTGGAGCTATTGAGCCTTGGAGCATTTGGAGCTGTTGGAGCATTTGGAGCTGTTGGAGCACTGGAGCTTTAGAGCTGTTGGAACTGTGGAGCTTTTGGAGCTTTGTAGCTTTGGAGCATTTGGAGCTGTTGGAGCTTTGGATCATTTGGAGCTTTTTGGGCATTGAAGATTTTGGATCACTGTAGCTTTAGAACTGTTGGAGCTGTTGAAGCTTTGGGGCTTTGGAGCTTTGGAGAATTTGGAGCTGTTGGAGCATTTGGAGCTGTTGGAGCATTGTAGCATTGGAGCATTTGGAGCTTTTGGAGCTCTTGGAGCATTTGGAGCTGTTGGAGATTTGGAAAATTTGGAGCTGTTGGAGCATTGAAGCTTTTGGAGCATTTGGAGCGGTTGGAGCATTTGGATCTGTTGGAGCTTTGGAGCTTTTGGAGTTTTGGAGCGGTATGAGCTTTGGAGCTCTTAGAGCCTAGCGTATATTGGTGAGATCGAATTAATGAAACGAGAACTTGTCACACTGCATCGAATTTTTTCGATCATATGTGCTTCCTTTTTAAATATGGTTTTGACTCGTGTATTAATGGTGTAAATGTTTCTTGATTTGACTAGCATATTATTCCGTCGGTTATATGTATATAAGCTAGTCCTTAGATGGTGGGTTTTCACTTTGTTACTGACGACGACGGTGTAAGTGTCAGCTACTTTTTCTCATCTGGTGCATAAGCCGCGTAGTTACCTGTTCTTGAGAACTCGATGGCATCTTTACCGAATTTAAGGTCGAATTCAATGGAGGTTGTACCATCGACTACGGGAATCCTTTCGTCAGCGATGACGATGACAGCGGAGCGATCATTGACAGCGGTGTCGGCATCCTCGGAGATCCCGACGTTATCGGTACCATCAACTGCAGATATTTCGAGGGTGTCTGTGATACCCGCATCGACTTGTGCTGTTCCATCGGATGAAGTTTCACCAACATCATTGCATACTTCAAAGAACTACGAACATTCATCGCGTCAGTGCAAATACTGTAGTGCAGCATTTACTGCGAGTTCACAAGCTATAGAGCATCCCACTCTTAGATTGCAGTATGGAAGTAAATGGGCGCATTCTCTCTCTCTCTAACACACGCCGATTGCCGTTAGCACTGTCCTTGTTTCTTCGTGCGTTGTTGCCAAATATCAAACGAAATTTAAAATTTTAATTTTTGGACCAAGCTTTTTTTCATATTGTATAGAATCAAAATACGCATCAGGCAATGCTTATTTTGAATACTTAACAATATTTTAAGTGTCCGAAAAAATTAAAAAAACATAACTTATTCGCTGCGAACTGTTTTGAAGTATTCCGATATGTTTCACATCAAAAAAAAAAATACATGTGTATTTCATTCAGATTTTTTTTTATTAGTAAATTAATGCCTTAGGACGCCACCGAACAAATGTTAAGACAAAAACTTTACAGGTTTCACTTAAATAATTTTTTTAATATATTGAAATGCATTTTCTCACAAACTGACACATCAAAAAGTTGACCCGCGGAAAATTTTTTTTCTATTAAAGATAGATGGGGGACGAAAGCGAGAAAAATGTTCACAATGAATTTAATTAGTTTTTAAAAGCTGCGCCATCTCAATTGCTTCTACAGTTTCCGTGGAAATAGCTGTTAAAGATGTGTCTTATCAGTACAAGAGCGCGCGCTGCCGTCGTAAGAGGAAACAGGGCCGTGTGTTTAGATAAGTGGGGTTCTGTCCTACAAGCAATTTCAAATACATGGCTTCCTTAGTCAACAAAAAATATTATAATCGATTCTTGAACATAATATTTAAAATGTATGAAATAAATACGAAGGAATTTAATAGCGATCATGGTACAAAATTTTGAATTATTTTTCTATCCTTCTCACCAAGCATCTTATCAAACATTGTTTTAGACAAAGTTTTGGAAAATAATTATGATATTATTACAAACAATTTAAACAGATTTGATAATGTGTCTACTAAGGCAGTTACGTTTTTTTGTCCGGTGAAAAATTTTTCGAACCCATGCAGTTATGGCTGGTCGTATCAAAAATGTATTTAGAAAACATTTTTCGGCATTAGGTAATCCGAGTTATCATACGTTAAAACGGATTCGATATTATTCATATTATGGGAGTTGTTGCGATTTTTCTGTTTTTCAAAAAATCTTCCCCATTTCGAACCAATTGTTCGGATTTTTCCCATAACTTACTCGACCGAGAATTTCCATTACCGTATTTTATTTATCATTTTGGACATGACTTGTCCAAAAATACGGCATTTATCGGGCCCATGAAAATGTGATATATATATATAATTATATAGGTATATATATGGGATTTTTAGAACAGAAAAGAAAACTATAAGAAAATTTCGTCTACAATAGGTAGTTTTTATTTGAAATTTATATAAAAGTGGCATTATTACAAATTTATATGTGTAATAGTATAAAATATTATAAATTACGATATGATTTCTTAAAATGCTTCTTGTTCTATCCAAATTACAAAGACACGCATCTCCTGTAATTCGTAATGTGTTAGAGATTTGGCAACAGCGCGCGCCATAAGCCGTGTACTGCAATCTAAGAGTGGGACGGGCTATAGCAGAAGCTGTTTTTGTATTTTTTCATTCATTTTTTTTTTGGTAATTATTTTTTCGTTATATTAATTTTTTGACGTGACAACGTCTAATAAATCGATGAACGCTGACTGCACGCACGAAAAAGGAAGACTCATTGTCCCGTTACGCACATTGTCCCATTACCCTATGTCGCGTTACGCTATGTCCCGTTACGCTCATTGTACGCTTGTGCCGCACCTATCTCTCTTCCACTCGATTGGAACAACCATCGTTTTTTTTCTTTTTCGAGGCACATTAAACTTGAAACACTCTTATTCATTTCCTACTTTTCCTATCATCGTCCTATCCTTAACAGAATAACACAGATTCTAAGAAGTTTAATAGCAAACATGTATAAAATATATAGTTAAAATAATATTTTCGTTAAAGTATTAAACATATTTGAATTAATGAGTGCAAATAAAAGTAAATTTATCAATTAAATTGTAGATTTCTATTCACTCCTTCTTTGTATCCATACAAAATAGTTATAATTCAATAAAAATTACTCAATTTTATTCATAAAAGTATGTAATAATTTCATCAATGTTTTGACATTGTCACGTTAAACTCTCGTCCGTAAACCGACTTTACAGACAACGAATTTTTCTGTAATTTTATATCATCAGAATGTGTAATGGTTTATTCCGTGTGCTCGCGATTATTCTTCTGGTTTCTCCCAGTGCTTCTGGTTATTTCTGAGAAACCGATTTCTCCTTGAAGGAGATTTACTGTTAATGAGACATGTCATCTTATTCAAGGTTTCATTTAATTAGTGAATTTCTTCTAATAAATCAACACTTGCAATATTTTTATCAGGTGGAATTAAAACATATCGTTAATCAGTCAAATAATATTAATTTCTGAGAAATCTGACGGAAGGACGAACTTCCTTCTCCTTGGAGTCTAGCGAAGCCATCCTTCTTTTGCGACCGTTAGTAAGCATCCCACATACGGCATAAATAAAATAAATATTATTTACCTGCAAGCAACATTTGGCATCATCTGTTGTTGATAAGCATAACTACTTACAACAAGTTCCTTTGCATGAGATAACTTAACTCTCGCTGACAAAATATATAAAAAATGCTATTTAAGTAATGGTTTTAATTTAAAACTCTTAATTTGCATCTGGCATTAGTCGCAGAAGCTAACATGTACCCTGGTCTGTTGTCTGTAGCTGTATCAAAACGACATCACAGTAGATACTGCAGCATGGTGTTTACCTTGAGGAAGAATGCTATGATTACATTAGAAAATTGAGTGTATTTTGGGTCCTCGTCAAAAACTATTTCATTGCAGTCATTGTTAGAAATTCTTTATTAAAAGATAATACTTCAATAGACATTGCAAGACCTGTACAACTAAGGTGAATAAAGAAAACGAAGACTGGGCTACAACATCGCGGAAGAGCAACGAAGGCGAATTATTAGACGACAATAATGATTACGAAGAATGAAAAAAAGCTAATGCTAAAATTACTTTTCTAGATCACTGTAACACCCCTCGTGCCTCAAAATTGAATTATTTTGAATTAATTAAAAGGAACCTTGGAAACTTGCTGGATAAAAAAAATAAGTTAAATAAATTGATTTACCAGAGGCGACACGAGGTGGGGAACAAACAAAATTTAGGAACTTCCTGTAACAAGCAAGGAGGAAGTTGGGGGATCGTTAAAATCAATAAATAAAAACTACACGATTAACTTGATCTATAGTTTCCCTGTTTTATTTGCCCTGATGAATTATCTTGTTTCCATTATTTTACATACAAAAGGTTTTAACAAGTTTCAAAGATTAACAAAAAGAGAAACGAAAATGGGCCGGCCCGCGATTATTTAAAACAATTTACATTCTTAGTTTGAAATATAAACATTTGCATTATGAGTTTCACCTTCAAAATTGGATGGATCCGATGATTACATTGATAATTAGTTCTATTCGTTCTACATGTTCTTGAGGAAAACACTGGTTGCTGGTGGGTTGGTCATCCGCTTAAGATAGTTCGTAGCTAGGTAAGGGGGAAATGTTGAATTTACATTACCACCCGGGGTCTTCAAACGATCACGTCGGGTAGTAGAAGCGTTTCTTCTAATGTGACCCACGGAACTGGAAAGGGGGGGGGGGAATGAGATGGGAGCAATCAGTCTCTCCCTGTCATCGACCCTGTCAAAACAGGGGAGTTGCCCAGCACGCTGCAGTCGTGGAGTCAGCCAGGGTCTGGAGCTCGCGAATTGCGCGGCAGGACGCGGATGATTTCTTCATGATAATAATTAAAAGAGAAAAATTTCGAAGTCAACTAATTAAACTATGCAGACAGACTAATCTACTAGGATTGACTTGAGGGATAGCATCCCTTATACAAAGCGACTACATAGTCGTTAGCGGTCGGATGAAGTCTGCCGATTCGCCGATACTCGCTGGAGATCTTTCTGCAGGCGCGACGCGAGTTGATCTGTGTGTCGCAGCAAGACGCGTCTCGTAATTAAAAGTGGCCGCCGGCTCTTACAGGTGGAGGGAGGTCTGGGCCGCCGAAAGATTCCGAACTTGCCCGAATGCGGGCGTTTTGAAGTTGGCATCACTGCGCGACAGTAGAGAAATCTATCGGAGGGGTCTGAGTTGAAAACAATCGACTCGACCACGGCGTCCATATAACTCAAGGGAAAGCAAGTGCTGCTCTCTGGCGCCCTAGAGGGTAGGCAAGCGGAGAATTTCGCGACTTGGTCGCTAGGTAGCGCTTGTGATCAGTTTTAGTGCACTCGTTTTGCAGGTAGACCTTGAGAACGGTCACTGTTGTCCAGGGGGTTACGACCGGTCATTGGTCTTACTTGGAACTGTGAAGGGGGGGGGGAGGGTAAAATGCAACGCTGCTGGGAATCTACGCCCCGTCGTGGCTGCAGGGGAGCGAACATAACACTAATACGTGATGAAAAAGGCCAATCTCAGCTCGTCTCTGAGAACTGGTCGCCTGCAAGCTACAGGCTTGTCTATGCAGTTAGGGTCACGAAGAGAAATGATATTACAGGCTTGAGGCGTGACTGAAGGCGGGGGAAATGGTAAGCTGTCTGCCAGTCAGGGATTAGGCCAGCAAAATATCCGATACGCCGATGGGAAAGGGGCTTCAGAGCACTGAGACAAAGTTTAACTCAGAGGAGTACACCATACTAACAAAGTAAAATCACACTATAGTAGAGCAAATAAAATTTCCACACAAAAATTTAAAATCATAATAAAAATTTAAAATATATCGTGTCGAATTTACTAATTAACGGCACATACTTCCCCCCTGAAAGACGGAGTCAGGGTGGCCCACTTGAGCCACCAAAAACCTGGGTTCCAGAAACTTACCCTGTACCAGGATCTACTGTAGTAAACTACTTACAATGGCTAACAATTCTTACGTGTTTAACTAAAGGCTAAAACTTACAGATAACTTATTGAATTAGGGGCGCTCCTTTAAACTAGACAACTTAGTGTAACACTTCTTAACTTAAATATCTTATAAACTAGTACCATGGATTTTTTATATTACTTATAATTATGACCTAGGTTTTTTATATCAACACGTTGGTTGAGTATGGCATGCCGTAGTAGGAACGCTGTTCCTTGTATAAAGAAACACAGTGAAGAGTGCCCTCATTTTAGGTTGGGGTGCACTTTCTTCAACTGAGAAATGTGTGCGCGCGCGCGATATTCGCCGGAGCTGGGGTCGGCTAACGCGACCGTGACCGGCGTGAGGTATCGCTGGATCTGCCAGGGGCCATGAAAGCTTGGCTGACCTCTTGTCGATCGCCTTGCTGAGTGTGTGTGCTCTGCACAACACTAAATCTCCTACTCTGTAGGGATTGGGATAGCGTTTTTTGTTATATTTTTGCCTGCTTGCTTCGTGGGCCAAGTTCAGGTTTTTACGAGCTCTACTCCAGACTTCCTTAATGTTCCTGGGGTCGTCTGGCAGTAACTCTTTTAACGTCCATTGATTAGAGAGTGGGGTGTTGGGCTGGTATGTAAACATGAGTTCAAACGGTGTTGTTTTGTGACTTTCATGTCTGGCGGAATTGAAAGCCATTTGCAACCACACGAGATTGGAATCCCACCTATCCTGCGAGTTCGCATGGAATGCTATTAAGGCAGACCGGAGGTTTCGGTTGAAACGCTCCGCATGCGAAGGCTGGGGGTAGTAGGGAGTCGTGGTTACATGCTGAATCCCGTGCGAAAAACACATGTTTTTGAACTGAGTCGATTTAAAGTTTGTGGCATTATCGGAAACAATAATGGAAGGTACCCCGGATATTTTGAAAATATAATTTTGGAGGGCTCGAATGGTGATTTCGGCCGTGGCTCTTCTAACAGGGATTAGCCACACAAATTTTGAGAATGCATCTACGCATACTAGAAGCATCGAATTTCCGTCTTTTGACCTTGGGAAGGGTCCCACAAAATCTATGAAATGCTTTTGCATGGGCCTTTCGGCCACATCGGAACTCAAAAATCCGAATTGTGTTTTCTGGGCAGGTTTGCTCAAATTGCATAACTTGCATAATTTGACCCTCTGGGTTATGTCTTTATGCATTCCGTCCCAGATGAAATGCTTGCGGATGTTTTCAATAGTTTTGAAAATGCCTAAATGTGCGCCTAAAGGTGATGAGTGATAATATTGAAAAATCATGTCCCTGAGATTTTGAGGTAAGGCTATTTTAAAATTCTTACTTTGCTGAGTTCTTCGATAAAGAATTCCCTTAGATAGTTTGTGGTATTTTGGGGGTGAACCTGAGTTTATTTGCGCAATTATGTCAGACAGTTGCGGGTCCGAATTTTGGTGGGATCGTAAATCCGAAAAGGCTAGCGGAAAATCTGTGAGCAATGCGTGGCAGGCCATAGGATTGTTTTCCTGAATCTCGGAGTTGGAAGGATTCTCGAACATTCGAGAAAGAGTATCTGCCACGATGTTCTGTGAACCACGAATATGTTGGATGCTGAATTTGAGAGAAGCAATTTTTACAATCCACCGACCTAATTTACCTAGTTGCTTCGGATGGGCTAGAAGCCAAGCAAGGGCCTGGTTGTCAGTTTCTAGTAGGAATTCTTTGTGTTCCAAATAGGGCCGGAACTTATCTATGCCGAAAACTACGGCAAGGCACTCAAGTTCGTATACAGAGGAGGCTTTCCTCTCCTGGTGTGTTAGGGTGCGGGAGGCGAAAGCTATAGGATGCCTGCAGCCATCGAATTCTTGTGACAACACGGCCCCAATGGCCACACTGGATGCATCGGTTTGCAAAATAAAAGGTTTACTGAAATCAGCCATTCTAAGTACTGGAGGGCTCGCTATTGCATGTTTTAGAAAATCAAAAGCTTTGTCCTGTTCTGGACCCCAATTGAAAACGGATTTTTTTTTACGTAGAGCATTCAGTGGTGCTGCATGCTCAGCAAAATTAGGTATGAATTTGGCTTAAAAATTTGCCATGCCGATAAACCTGGAAATGCCCGTAGCATCTTTAGGGGGTTGGAAATCCTTTATCGATTGTGTGCGATTAGGGTCAATGGTTACTCCTCGACTTGAAATCAGGTGTCCGAGGAAAGAAATTTCCTGCACTGCAAATTTCACTTTCTTTGTATTAACAGTGAGGCCGGATTTACGTAGTCGCTTAAGGACTTCTTGCAAATGAGCCATATGCTCTTCAAAAGATTCTGAATAAACAACGACATCAACAAGATAATTAAAAACAAATTTGAATTTCAGGTCGCCGAAAATTTGGTCTAGAAGGCGTGTTAACACTTGGACGATAATAATTTAAAATTTAAAACAAACTAAGAAAGTAGTAACGTCATTATAAATGAAAAGATATTTACACCAATATCTAGTATTCTCCATGAAAATGTGAAAGACGGAGAACCACCTGCAGCTGACAAGGCTGAAGACTGTGATGAATCATCTGAAGCTGACTTGATTAAAGACTGTGGTGACACATCTGAGGATGACATAATCGATGACTGTGCTGACACATCTAAGGCTGGCATGACTGAGCACTGTGCTGAAGCACCTAAAGCAGGCAAGATCAAAGACTGTGATGGTGGCCTGAGACCAAAACGATGGAAATGTAGTAATAAAATTAATTATTCTGATCAAGCTTGTGATAATCACTGACTCGGTGACTAAAGTGACCTTGGGGTTAGTGTTAAAACGGAAAACAGCACAGATCATAATATTTATAAAAAATATGCAATGAAGATGAACGTAGGAGAAGAGATTGATTATACTTCATGGGAAGATCTTAACATATTGGTTGACAGGGTAAGAAATCTTCATGGTTCGCTTTGTGCAGGAAAATATTCGAGCATCAAAGAAATATCCTTCATACTCAAATAACTGAGGGAAGCTGGCTAAATATATTAATGGCTGAAATTAAATTAATGTGTACAAACTTGAAGAAAAATTAATATTTTTTTTTAAAAGTGGATTCTAATATTTATCGAAATCTGATCTCTAAATGAATCTTATAACTTAAAGGTGTAAAAACCGTCACTACTGACAGTCAAAATGTATACTAATAAAACCATGCAAGTAATCATGGCATGTTCGATAAAAAATGTAATTGAAATCAGTTGGAGCCAAATAAAGATGGTGCAGATGTAGCACTTCGAGAAATTGAAGGACTTGGAACAATTGGAAATTTGGAGCTTTTTGATAAATTGGAGCTTTGGAGCCAATGACTATTAAATTATGGAGCTTTGGAGCTGTTGAATCTTTGGAGATGTTGGAGCTTAGGAGTATTTGGAGCTTTTGGATATTTGAATCTGATGGAGGTTTGGAGCTTTGAAGCATTTGTAGCTTTAAATCAGTTGGAACTGTTGAATCTTTGGAGCTTTGGAGGCTTTGGAGCTGTTGGAGCTTTGGAGCATTTGGAACTGATGGAGCTTTGGGGATGTTGGAGCTTTGGCGCTAATTAAGCTTGGAGCTGTTGGAGCTTTTAGAGCTGTTGTAGCTTTGGTGCATTTGGAGCTTTTAGAGATTTGAAGGTGATAGAGCTTTTGACTGGAGCTGTTGGAGCTTTGGTGCTTTGAAGCATTTGCTGCTTTGGAGCATTTGGACCTGTTGGAGCTTTGTATCCTTGGAGATTGGAGCATTTTAGCGGTTGTAGCTTTGGTGCTATTCGAGCATTTGTAGCTTATTCAGCATTTGTAGCTAATTCAGCATTTGGAGCCGATCGAACATTTGGAGCCAAATACCTTTTTATTTTTTTCTTGACGATATCAGACAGAACATAATCAATCAGATTACTGTTGACGTAGCAACATACTGACCTTTGAAATATAACTTGTGGTTGAACTGTTTATATATGGAAATTTATATCCGTTCGATGACAAAGTTAAGAAGTGTGCATTCAAGACATCGGCTGCAGTAATTTACAGTTCTGACGATGTGAAGAAAACTGTCAAACACGGTATCCCGAAACTCCCTCAAGAAGAGGATGACTATGTCTGTAAAGGTTCTGTTTGGTCTCTGTCTAGTATAAATCGATTGGAGCAAAGAATTAGTCATTTCACGCCTTTTCAGGGCTAAATGTTTATAACATTGCTAGCTTTCGCAAGTGTTCCTGTAGTAAAATAGAATTTATGTAATAAATATTATGTTTGTAAAATAACTTGCGGCGCTTTCTTTCTTAAACCTGGCCCTTTTCTGGTGTTTTAATTAATTTTTTTAGCTGGTGATCATAATGGCTTATAGGATGATGGTTGACTTTGAAACTATGCTTGTTTTAGGACTTTGATCATGATTGATTGAAATTGATATTTTTTACATAAAATTAAAAATTGTTGCATTGCCTAGGGATCTAACCAAGGATATGAACTGATCGATACAATATTTACTTTAATGAATTAATTGTTTTATGAATTTTAGTTTTTTTCCCCCGAATTTCTTGCATTATAATTACGGATTTTCAAGATATTGGACCTGACATCATACTATCTGAAGATAAATATACCTTGACATACGTTGTGGGGGTCAGTCTACCAACAGCCACCACAAGGGAAGGATCGGTCGCCATTTTTATTTTTTGCCATCACCGGGTTAGAACCGAGGACATCGAGCTCCGTGTCGTAGGTATATGTGTTTAAATATTTTTTATGAAAATTTTATTAATTGATTTTTTAATTTTAATTTTTTAAGAAAATTGGATAATAAATAAAGATTTTAAAGATGGCGGCCGCAATGGAAAATGCAATGGTGACGTCATTTTACATGAAACATATTCCATGATGATGTCAGACGCTTATCGGAGGCTGTAGACATGGATGCTTAAGCCTCAATATGGACATTTCTACCCGCTGTATTTTTAAGGACTAAAAAAGGTAAATTTTCCCATGAAACGGGTATTTTTTCCCTCAAAACGGGAAATTTTGAGCTATTATGAGTCTTTTTGAGTCATTTTTTAGGAATTTTGAGGAATTATTGAGTTCATGATAGCCGCCGTGACGTCAGAGAGGTCGGTCATTGACCCGGCACCAGCACCACAACCCTGAGCCCTGCGCCCGGAGCCCCCAAACTATACTACAGTTGTATGTAAGTGTGTTTATTATTGCTTAATATAACGACTTCACCTGTGCTATAATTTATTAAATAATATTTTTTTTTATTTCAATAAATATGTCAAACAAACAAAACATGTATTTTCACTTAATATACAGTTACAGACACCAAGTGGGGGTTTGGGGGTGAAGCCTCCAACGAGCGAAAACGAGTTATTATAATAATGCCAGATTTCTAACTTATTTTAAAGTGTTGTGATTATTCCTTGGTATGACTATTTAAATTTATGATTTGTACTGAGAATAGTTTTGCTGTCAAACATTTTTTATTTTGTATATGTACCAATAAGATTGGTGGGTCCCCTGTTGTTCACGAGTTGGTATATATATATATATATATATATATATATATATATATATAAGTTTATGCTGCAACACGTGGGTCCACCATGTTGAGGACTTTGGTTCGGCGGTAATGATGACGGGTTCTCCCACCTGTGGGCCTCATTGTGGTGTTCTCAAGTACTAACGACAAGCCACAAGCGGGAGTTGGACCGCAGCACGTCGCTTACAACACATCGTCAATTTTCAAGCACCTGTGCACGAGGCTAAAATCACTGGCCACATGAATTAACTGGTCGAATCGAACCATCCGCAGGCACGGTCTTTAATGGGCATAGCCTCGCAACTGGGGAGCTTGTGAAATGAAGCTCTGGTTGGTGAGAGCGCCCGTGGCTTGTCGTTGGTTTCTGAGAGTACCACGACAGCCCCGCAGGCGGGAAAGTCCGACAACACTCGCGCCTACCGCCTGCTCGCAGTGCGCATTTCAGAATTGAATCCCATGTAGCTGGCGGGGAGATGGCGGGAGACAAACAGACTAGAACAATGCCCCCAGCCCTCTCAGACATGTGTACGGCTGCTTATGTAGAACCGAATCTACATTATGAATATTTAAATTTCCAGAATAATGATACTTCTAATTTATTATTAAATTTGGTGTTACAACAAAAGTAGAATATAATAGCTGGTTCTGGCCCAGGCTCCAGACTGAGGAGCAGAGGAGCCGACTGTCATCTTGGATCTGCTATCTTGGATCCGTCATCTTTGATCTGCCATTTTGGATTCTGCTATTTGTTTTTCCGCCATTCTGTTTTCTAGAAATTTCTACCATTTTGTTGCAATTTTCGTTATGGACACCATCTTGAAAATCTGTCATTATCATATCATTTTAATAAAATTATTTCAAAAACGCACGTCAAGGAGCTCGAAACCCTTGGTTCGAAATCTAAGTCCTTGGTTCGAACCCGGTGTAGGAAAGAATAAAAATGGCGACCGATCCTTCCTCCACGGAAGCCACCGGCAGACTGACCGCCCACGACTAATGACAAGGTATATAATATCACCAGCTAGTAGATATATCATGTCTGCCAACTTGTTTTTGTCTGCTAGAGTGCACTGCCACCATGTTAGTTTAATTTTTACCCACTAGGATGCAAAAATTATTTATTACTGTGGCACCTGCTATCTTGGAAATGTTTAATTATTTAGCTATAAATTCGGGAAAAAATCCAAAGTTCATAAAAAAATATGAAATAAATATACTTAATTATTCTATCGATTTCTATCCTTCGTTCGATACTCGATTGATGAAAAAATAATTAATTTTATGTAAAAAATAATTTCATTAAATATGGTGGAAAGTCGTAAAATAAGCTTAAATTCATCTACTACCAGCCTCTAGTAAGCCGATGATGACATATTGACCAACATCTTAAAAATTTGTAATAATTAACCTAGAATATCGGGAAAAATTCGAAAACACAACAAAATAATCACTCATTAATTCACACTGATTGAATCGATGGATTCCTGTACTTGCTTCTATCTTTGGTCAACGAAGAAAAAAAAGATAGATTAGTTAAAAATACCACAAAAGTGATAGTTTCGAGACAAAAAACACCTCATGTTCTTTTAAAAACAAAAATTTTTCTTCATGAACTATAAACAACTACAAGTACAAAAAAACAAGCAAATCACTAAATTTTTTAGTGTTTCTCGATTTCTGGATGTGTTCCCCACGAATTAAAGTGAGTCCTTTACATGTCTTAACTACATAGTATAAAACAAAGTCGCTTCCCGCTGTCTGTCTGTCCCTATGTATGCTTATATCTTTAAAACTACGCAACGGATTTTGATGCAGTTTTTTTAGTAGATAGATTGATTCAAGAGAAAGTTTTAAATGTTTAATATATGCATAATATAGTAGAGAAACACTGATAATTTTAGATGTTCCTAATGTGATGTCGTAAATAAACACATTTTTTTGCGCTTACATTGCAAACGCTGGCTGAATCCTACGAGATAGATCAAAATAATTTACTACAGTATTGTACACCTTAAAAAGGCCTACAAAAAAGTCAGCGATGGTATATGTATATCTCTTAGGGATAACCCACAATAACCATTTGTTATCCTTTACTTTTTACGAGAAATAATGGCTTATTTACGAAGTGATTTTAAGCAATACAGAATTAATCCTTATCCAATTAAGTGCCTTAAAAGCATTGTGTATTTAATATAGATTTATATGGCCCTTTACAGCATGTAATTTAAATGAATATTTTCAAAAATATTACAGATTTAAAATGCAGGGACATAGCGGTTGCGGCGGTGCCGGCCGGGGGGCCGGTATATACCTGTAGTATATTTAGTATCAGCATTGCACCCGTGCGAAGCTGGGGCGGGTCGCTAGTTAGATATATTTTCAGTTTATCATTTGGAATCATTAGTACACCTTTTTTTCACACAGAGAAGAATTACCGATTTCATTAAAATGACAGTGGTATATTTATGTTTTGTACATGGAATATTTGCTAATGTTTTGCCACAGTACTTTGCAAAACCACAGGCGCCTTTACAATTTTCCATAGTGTATAAACTGACTATAACACCTGTTGCACTGATATTTAATGCATTCAGAGTTATTATTTCAATATTTTGTATTAGATAATCACGAATTTTCAAGTTTTTGATGTCACAGTACGCACAGTTTGGTGATGGAACACCGTTAGTTTCTGTTTCCTCTATCGACGTTACTGGCACTGTTGACAATCATTGTCTAACACCGGTGGAATGTCAACCTCGGAAGTCTTCAAGGTCTGCTCTGCGGTAGATATTGCACACATCGAAATCACTTGCAGTGCTGGGATAGTAGGTGTAACTGTTGATACCATTGCCATCGGGCTCTGCGCTGTTGAAGGTTGGCCTTCCATCCAGGTCGATGTTATTGGTGGTAATTATGCCATTTAGTTCTCAAGAATAGCCAGATACTGGACTATTATGTTGGACAAGTCTAACTATCGATCCGCACAGCACCGCAGCCAGAGGTGGAATAAGGGTTTCATCGTCTGGCCCTCATTTATATACTCCCAGTACAATACATAAGTCAAAATAACAACCATTTTCATTATGCTTGCTCTTAACTTTCCCGAAGCATATTTCATAATGTCTATTTAGGTTACCGAGATGTGAAACAAGTTTATTACATTTACTGCAATGAAACAGTATTCTTTGAGCATTATTTGATTATCCACTTCGTTCATGCCGACGAGCATTTGAAGTTATGGTGAATAAAGCATTACAGTATTTGCAGAGGTGCGATGAACGTTTGTCGTTCGATGAAGTCTCCAATGTTGATGGCGTAACTTCAGCCGATGGAACAGCATCAGTTTTTGTGTCCTCTGCCGCCGGTATCGGGATCTCCGGCTCAATCAACATCGCTGTCATCGTGGTCTCCACTGCTGATAATAAACTGTTCATCAAGGTCAACATTGGGACATCAACTAGATCTCAAGAAACTTACTGAAGAGAGCCGATTCCTACTGCACCGTAGCGATAGGTGGACTGAGGGTCCTGCCGTCTGGACATCACTTATATACCAGTAGCCTAGTGGTATGAGTAAAACTACGTGTTGATTTTTTTAAAAGGCAAAAATGCTGAATCCTTAAAACTCTAGGAATAAAAAGATAGAAGTTAAAATTTTTACAAATTTATTAAAAGAATATGCCAATACATAATAGGTTAAGACATTAAGCATTTTCGTAAGCAAAGTCTTTAACACTCCACGGACTGCCATGTCGACTGTGGGTGCTGTCTCGTCAACTCAAGTTTTAACTGGTTAGTCCATTCCTGTTCCAACTGTTTCGTAGATCACGGGCTCAGGAACATAGGTTTCCGACTAGACATATTCTTCGGCAACGACTGCTTCAGTGAGAAATGGATGACGTAGTCTGTGACCACGGATGCAAATTGACTTTGCTTCGGTGCTTGTTGAGACAGGTTCACTGACTGAACTACGACGAGTTACACGTCGTTTGAGCGTCTGCAAAAATGCAACGTAGGTCGCAAAATGTTGCAACACATTCCAGTTTAGTGTTGCAAAGGCAGACGAAGCGACTACCTCATCGATGCTGGCTGGAAGGATTATGTGTGGTCTCATGTGATAGATGGCACAGTTTCCAGGTTCGCAGAAATCTAGCAGCTGCTGAATCGGTTCGTAGAACACAGGAAAGTGCGAAAACTGCAAATGCCAGTGCAGATACCTGGTTTCCCAGTAGCTGTATTTGATACTGCTGAAGCTAAGGGCCGCTGGCAGAGTCCCGCCTCAAAACTCCGAGAATTCTCCGAGTGCGAGTGGAGTGTGAGTGGAGTTCGAGATAGAATTGAATGATATTACTCGAGATTTCTCCGTGCGTTGCAGAGTCGTCAAATGGAGGTTCCTCGAAGCCGAGTGGAATTGTTACCACACGCCCACGGGGAAAAATATTTCTCTCGAT
Source organism: Bacillus rossius redtenbacheri (assembly GCF_032445375.1). Lineage (NCBI taxonomy): Eukaryota > Metazoa > Arthropoda > Insecta > Phasmatodea > Bacillidae > Bacillus > Bacillus rossius. The sequence goes on from NW_026962010.1 coordinate 27,520,803, forward strand.
GTTCACCGCCTTGTAAATGTAATTTTTGTCTTTTTTATGTTGGTGATTTCATCCGAAACATCGATAGAGTTTTCCCGCTTCACTCTTTGAATTTTGAAAAATGGACCCGATGGGTATGAGAAAGTTTAGTACTGAAGAAAAGGATATATTGTGCAAGCTAGTAAATAATCATAAATGCCTTGAAAACAAGCGAAGCGATGTCACATCAGTGACAGCAAAAAAGAAAGCCTGGGAGCAAGTTGCGACGGAATTCAATGTGCAAGAATTCGTGCAAAAGGTAAAGTTTAGGTTTAATAAGGATGCATGATAAAATATCGCCAGGTTTGTACGCAATTTTAATCAATAGTTTTATCGGTGGTTAGAACTAAAAGTACCTATCTGAAATAATTTTTGTCTAATGGCCTAACTTCACACTACAGAAAGGTATGTTTATAAATTAATACTGCTTTTTTTCAAACAACATGTGTATGCTACTTGCTACTGGCGTTAAAACGTACACTCCTACATGTATGCCAGTTGAAATTATAAAAATCGTTAGATAATTCATCATTTTACCAATCATTATGTATGACCCCAAGCTGTGACCAATTATTTTGCTAGTACACAACTGAATTGAATTAAACATGTGTCGGGGTAATTATTCCATATCACATATCCAAGTTTACTCCTTGATCTTGATGGCATGATCATGTGTTACACGATGCTTGAGTGTGTTGAAAGAGCCTGAAGATAACAAAAACCTGGGTGCCACACACAAACAATCTCAGGGTCTTGTGGGAGTAATTTCCTTGATGTGCATTTTACTATTATCATTATAATGCTACAAGTTTGTTTTGTCCAGGTTCCTTCAGTGTACTAAATTAAAACAAGCATAATGTACCACAGATACAATATATACGGTACAAGATCATTCCATCTGGATGAAAGAATAAACTTTGATATTACACTGAACGTTTACTCAAAAAACTTTTATTTATTTGTTATTATTTCAGCTTTAACTTTTAACAATTAAGTATTAAGAAAGTTGGACACACTAAAATATCTAGTGCATATTTAACTTTAGTCACTATTTTAGGAATTTATGCTTGTTATTTTTGTAAAGTGCACTTTGTTGCACTAAAAATATGCAGGGAAAATATGAAGATGAGGAAGGAGCTGGCTGCAGAATCCCGGTACAGAATGGGAACAGGGAGTGGACATTTCATCCTCAGCAAGCCTGCACTTGATGCAGCAGTGCACTTAACGGAAAATCTTGGTTTTCTCTGGGACAGTGATGCTGTTGCGGTGGAAGAGGCAGCTGCTGCAAAGATCACTGTCCCAGAGGAGACTGCTGTGGAAGATGTGCCTCATGATCCAGCTCCTGCTACTTCAACTGCACCAGTCCCTCAGACTTCTGCCCAAGTCAACTATTTGAATATTGTATTGTGTCTGTTCTCATACTTCATTCAAAAGTAGCAAAATGTCCAGTGTACTGACTGAAAACATTTGAGAAATTAGAAAATGGTGGTTTGAGTACTAATGATGCTTGATTGTCCTGCAGAACACAATTTTTCATTCCTAAAAGTAAATGGTCAGGATAAATACATTAAAATGCCACATATTTTATTTATTTATTTATTTATTTAATATTTGTTGCGTGCCTTCCTACAGCTTATGGCCTTGGGTGGTAGGCACGATACAAACAACACTGATACATACAGACAGAACAAAACAATACAAAATACAAGACAGCAAAACAAAACACACAACCTGCAACATACAATTAGTAAATAATTTCTTTACAAATTTATAATGCAGGGAAAAAAACTAACTTGAAACAATATAATTATTAACCACAAAAAAAAAATTAAGTTATGTATAGTTGTATTTTTTTAAATTTATTGTGCTATCTAATACAGGAAAGAACATTGCATATTTATTGTAATTTTTAGTGATTCTAAATAATAGATCATTTGTTTTACTTAACGTACAAATTAAAGATTGCTTACGACTGGGTGATTCTACAAATATGGGAATATTCATGTCTTAAAGTAATTTGAGCCTCCATTACACAATGTTATAATATTGGTTTTCCCCCACAGTTAGGTTTTAGTTTATACTGACTTTTTCAAAAATTTAATTCTCCAAAATATATTTATTTATTAAAAAAAATTAATTTAAATTCCTATAATGTCATTCACATGTCCTGTCCCATTCACGTAATTTTTCACATGCTCACAGATTTCTACTGGAAATTATCTGTTTTCTGTTAATATTATTATTTATTTTCATTTAAAATGATGCTATAAAGAAAATATTAACTAAACAAACTATGAAAGGGCAAAAAACTATTTTAAAATTAATATAGTGATTGTCCTAGGGATTTCTGGTCATTAACATGTCTGAAAAGAAGATTTTTTTTTACTAAGAAAGGAAATTTGTTATGTCTGGTTACACTGCCTAAAAACCAACATGGATGTCTCTTCTTAACTAGCACAAGTTGTTGCTGACTGTATTTCAAGAACTGTGTGTTTAACTACCAACTTTAATCCATTTTGAAGGTGAGAGCTTTTATGTACTATCATTAACATGGTTTATTTTAATAGCTAAATATGAAATATAACTGAATTTGGATAATACTTCTGGGTAAACCTTCCAGTTGAAGACATTTGGCCAAAATTTTACATAGTTGCCTTATAAACTGGCTTGTGTAGAAGCATTAAACAACCATTTTGTCATTCACATGGCTGGTTTGCTGTCATCCACATGCCTCAAATTTGGGCATGTGAATGACTTATAAGCTATGCGAATGACATTTTCACAATTGTAGCCTACTATTATGTACTATAAAGTGTAAAAATGGCTTTGTGTGTGTGTGCATGTGTTGGTGAGTCAAGGATGTAATGCCTTATTTCAGTTTTATATCAATTTTAAGATTTTATGTGTACAGTGTATATAAAATTAAAAGTGAACAGTATTTTAATTTACAAATAATGAGTAAACATTCCTCTTATGACAACTGATTACAAATGCCATTTGATTTACCTGTGCAAATAAAAATAATTTTGTTCATTGTTAAATCATAAAAAAAAATTTGTAATCAATTCTTACTTGTCCTATCACTCATGTACTTTATATTGGATGCAATACACTAAACTAAACTTTTTTTCAGGACTTGGAAAACATGCCTAAAAAAAGCTCACAGAAAATGAAAAACAAAAAAAAAAAAAGAAGAAGAAAATTGAAATAAAGGGAGAGAAGAAAGAAGTTGAGGGAAGATCCACAAAAAATGAACAACATAAATTAAAAGAGAAGCAGGGGTACATAAAAAATAAAGAAAAAGGTGTAGGTAAATTAGTAAAGGACATGTCTCATAGAGAGCTGAGGAACAAATCCAAAAACTGGAAAAGAAACAGCTGCATACAGAAAGAAAAAACAAGGTTTGCAAGAAATTTTTCAAGATTCACCTCCAGAAATTGATTTAGACACTATCTCTCACCATTCAAGGGAAGAAAGTTTGCAGATAGATCATGAAGTGCCACAAAATATTGAACTTGGCAGCAGCACCAGATGTTCTGAAAAAATACTTTTGTTAACTACACCCAAGAGAAGGAATTTTGTGCATGATCAAACCACCTATTCCAGCATCATCAACCAAATTCAAAGTGCCTGAAAAATCAAAAATTGATAAACTCTGTAGTGAAGTACTGCGAAGACCCTAAGTGTTAAACTAAATTTAAAATTTGTGAAAGTGTAAAAAACTTATGCTTAATTTCAAAGTAATCCTAGCAAGAGTTTGTTTCAGAGTATAATTAAAACATTTTATATTAATCAATCAAATTGCATTTAATTTTGTATTTGCTGTATATCTGATCATTCACATGCTCATGAATGTCATTAACATGCCCACATGTCATTTACATGGTTGTGAAAGTATACAAAAATGAAAACAAAAACATATAAAAATATTTAAGCTTTGCTGATACCATGCCATAATTATGTACCTCTTAAAAGTATTAAAATTATTTTTTTGGAAATTTTAAAACGTATTTGACATTTTGATTTTTAGGTATACAGAAATATCCTATAATTGTAGAATCACCCGACTATTGAAAGTAGGTATTCTAATTCCAGTATTGTGAAGAAAATAATTACAATTAATTGTATTTTTGTAACAATTGTATACAAATAATGCATCATATCATCATCATGCTCCCCGATGAACTAACACATTGCTAAGGGCAGATGGCAGAATAGTTTGTGTTGGTTGATTGTGCAAAAGCCACTTATTGTAAGTGATAACAAACAGAATATTGTACAAGTAATGGGGAAAAGGAGGGATAGTATATAACGTAGTAGTTATCAACATTAGGAATGACTGACACCATCAATCTGAAGTCTGGTTACAAAATTACACTTTATAATGCATGTTTCAATCATATGTATTTGATTAATACTACACCCAATTCAGACTGAACATTTATATGCATTAGTTGAATTATATCTCATTCGTGCACTTAGAAATTATAGGCTGATGTTGTATAATTTTAAGTAATTCACATTTATGTGATAGAATCTTCAAACCCAAACCATAAAGGTGACTACTAATTGGCATATCTAAATAAACTTCTTAATTTAGAGGCAAATTTGTTAAACATTAATCTCACAGCAGATGATTATATTTTGTTTCTCATCCTCACTAAACATATTTGTATTCTTTGTATATTTCAGAAGACCCAGCTTCAGACAGATCTTGTGAGGATGTTGTTCCTACTCTTCAGCCACGATGCTCTACTACAGCTGCTAATTCACACAAACCTTTATTTTGTATTTGGGTGTATGATTTTCAAGAGTCAATTGCATGCCAAATAATGTAGGTATATTATTATTAAGTAATATATTACATACAAAACAGACAATTGCATTGTTGCTTTAAGAATTTCATGTTTGTATTAACTATGGTAATTAAAACCCAACAACTTATTTGTAGCAGATGTAGTATTTTTCATATATTATTTTTCATCACACACTCATGAGTCATCAACTTACCTACCCAGTGGCAATAATGATGTTTCACTTTACGTAAAGTTGGTGAATGGAGCATTGTTAAATACATGCAACAATGTTAACACCATTAAGAGAAAATTGAGACGAATAAGTCAATCTTCACTTGGGAAACATAATTAACTTTTCCATCCATTTGTACATTTATGTATTTTGTTTTCGTTAAATGTATGTACTGATATTTTAGTGTTATCAAATTTCAAAGTGAAATCTCGTTCCTAGTTATTTCAGTGATTAACCCCAATTGTACAGAATTCTCTGATACCACACATCAAATATGAGCATAGTGTATATCTAAAATGTGTAGCCCTGGTGTTTACTTAAACCATCACTTACATTTACTTAATAGGTTCAAAGTTAGACAGCAAAATGTGCCATTTTGAATTTAAAGGTCAACAAAATGAACAATGAATTGGACAGTTTTGTTATACATAAAAGTTTTTCACTTGGACCACAGCACTTATGAAAATCAAAGGACTTTGAAGTGACCCTTAATAAGAGACAAAAGTATTTACTATTTATGTAAAAATATATATATAATTATAATAAAACAGGGTGTGCTGAATCACAAAACGTATGAGCCAGAATTAGTTACAATAACATTACAGGTTTACTCAAAGGGGTACAAAGCACATGACGAGGTTTCTTCCAAAGTCATGTCAAGAAACACACATGAATACCATATCCCGTAATTCAAAATCCAAAAACATCAACTCACAGAAATTTAACATTTTCAGATGCATACTGAAAGTAATAAACATAAAGTAGCGGTATGTGAAATATGTATGTAATGTACATGTATGTGTACATGAAATGTTTTAGCTGATGGAAATTACATATGGCATGCAATATAAATTAATGTGTGTGGCAGAGCGTTTAAATAAAAGTAACAATTTAAATAAATAATAACATGCAAAGTTGACCATTAAGTATTTTGTATTGTGTAACCATGTTATAAATACATGAAATACATAAATAGTAGCAGTCAGTATCAGATCTCAAACAGATGGCTAAAGGTCTCCAGAGAAACATCAGACAGAAATGTACAAGAATTATGAAGGGCTTTTAACACTGTGTACTATGTTGTGATTTGTGTTAATAGTATTGAAATACTAAGATCGTGAATAAAATTAACAACTTAAAAATTGTTGCCACAAGAAATAACATACACTACACAATCAATTATATATATATATATATATATATATATATATATATACACACACACACACACACACACACACACACACACATTAAAAAGTTATAGTTCAATAGGTTCCATAACAATATTTCTTGATATTATCTTGTTATGTATTAATGCATGATTATTAAACAATTAAAACAACTGTAACAAGTAAAATATTAAAACGTAACATCTTTGCTTTTGGCATTGCATTTAAAAGATTTGTAGCTGTACTTTTGTATTTTCATAACTTTACACTTCTTGTCAAAAATAAAAAACATTGTAGAAGAATATTGTTATTTTTTTTAAACAAACAAGGGTAGTTCAGTGGTAAACCACATGAGTGCTTACTACGGGCCTAGGCAAAGTTTGCCCACAATTTCCCTGAAATGTGTGTCTAAATAACATGCAAAATCATTAAATAATAAACTATCTTCAATATGATGTAATTCCTGAATGTATGAATGTTCCTGGCCATGCCCACCGAGGATGATGACACTGCTCTGCACACACAGCAACTGCATGTTGCCGCTGAGGGGCAGCACCGAGCACTTGAGTGGAGCCACGACAGGCGGCAGCAACAGGAACTGCAAAACAATTAACTAATTTTCAATGTTCCATTTGGAAACATTCTTACCCAACACATTGAGAGTATTTCAATAATGAAACCAGTTTTTACCAACTGATTCCCAATGTTTTTGCATAACACATAGTTAAATTCACAGTTTCCTACCTATTTTCACCACACCTGTATATCTAAATGTTTTTAAACAAATATATTTTATATTACTTTTCTTTCTTAAGATATAAACCATTTTGACTAAACAAAAGTAAAATGAAATAAGATCCTGCAATACAATCCTATATCATAGGTAAGTGAACAAAATGAAACTTGAGACAACATAAATATGTTTGCACAATAATACTTTTAACAAAACATTACCTATTTCATCAAGTTATAATACAAAAGAATCAAAATGCAAAAATATAAACAAATGTACCTCTTTACTCAGACATTTGTAGAAGGCTGCATTATTAGAAAGTACATGTAAAATTTCTTCATTTAATTGACATTTGTTTACAAGTTGGAAACAAAATGCCAGGGCCTGTAGGTATGTGAAGGATTAAAGAAACTGCAATGGAATGGCTTAGCAACAAATGAAGATATCATTGAATTATTCATTAGTAGCCATAACACTGAGTGCAAAAATCATAAAATATTCATTCCAGCCAAACAAAACTATTATTAAACGGTACAATCAAGTTCACGAATTTCAAAAACCCACATGAAACAATGTGTGTAAAAATCATTTCAAAACAGCTAATTGAAATGCCGGATGATGAACTCGTTCCTGATGGCCATGGCGCGCCCAGGTCGCAGAGGAACTGGTGGGATTGGCACATCATTGTTGGCCTGTAACAAACCAATCAATATATTAGAATGCAGGCAATAATTGTTTATAGGTAGATTATCATTACTGTAGTGTAAATGGAGCGAATGTCACACCTGTCTACCAACAATTTGATGTTATTCTGAAGAACAGTCTGCATTCAGTGGAAAAACTTACAATTCCACTTTGTTTTTAAATATTTCCTCACATTTACATTTTCTTAAAATCATACTTTCAGAACATACTATTAAACCTTATGTACCTACACAAATATTAGATGAGTTGGTTACATTGGCCATGTCAACAAATCATGAATACAAGTGAACAGTTGGTTAGCTATGTTAGCAATGCTATACATTAGAAAGAATGGAAAGTACTTATAAGGTTTAAGTTCTGTATCACATATCCATGTTTTTCCTTTGATCCTGATGGCAGGATCCTGTATACATTGATCCTCAGATAATTGAAGTTTGCTGTTTTCAATTACTATGTCACTAGGTAATGGACAAAAAAAAACACTTGTCATGTAACAATTAATTATGATCTATTATATATATATATGTGTGTGTGTGTGTGAGTGAGTGTGTGTGTGTATGCATGCATGCATGTATGTATCAACACACACAAATAAGGCATTTCCACAAGACCAGAGACATAATTTGTTTGTATAGCAAAATTCTAGGTTTAATGTCAAGGATCTTTTGACATAGTAATTTAAAACAGCATTATGTACCACATGATGAATTCAGAGCCAAGGAATTAACTTGGTAAGGTGATATGGAATAATTACCATGTAGGTGACCTAACCAATAACACTATTTCCAGGTTATTTACATGTACCTAACCTTGCAAAACAGACCTTTTTCTTAATATCATACACACATCCTTACAACTTCTAAAAGCTATAAAATTCTCAAAGCTACTTAAGGTATCAATTTAATTCGATAATACAAAAATGTCAGGAAATTGACACAATAATTTGAGGATTTTAATTTTACATAATAAAGGGTGGCTTTTAGAATTACCAGATTCAAGAAAATGCTCTTGACAAATTGAAATACATTACAATCAAGCTACCTACATTAAAGAACTATGTGCTAACATGAATATTGTATTAAATATTAAAATAAATACAAACTAGACATATTATTACAATTTATCTCACAGTTCACATTTCATATTAAGGTCTGTCACGAAACATGATTCAACATGCCTTAACAATGTTTACCTACGTACCTGTATACTTCTCCCCGAGCACCGCCGGGGCTTTTGATTTTAATGTGGGTGCAGACACTCCTGTATCACCGGGAAAGTGTTAAAATCGTAGCTTGTTCAATCGAAATTCATCGCCAGTGGGAAACCGTATCAGATTTCGTGCATGTTGCGCTAAACCGACAGAGATACGTCTGATCATTCGGGAAACTGTGGACTCGCTACCGTCTGTCACCATCTGTAAATAGTATTTCACATTGCACCGATATGTGCCTATGCAAATCACAAATTAAACACCACATACTGAAGTGCAAAATAGGCTAACCTAGGCAAAGAGTGAGAGATGGTATTATTGTAAACAAAAGGTATTGGTTAGTAACTATGATTTCTACTGCCTATCTGGAAACTGCCTGTTGCGTAAAATCGCAAGGCAATTAGCAACTGCAGGACAGGCGGTAGCGGTAATCCTCGACGACTCCGTGGTTCTTCAAACACTAGCAAAGGCAGAATGTGATGCCGAACAACATCCTTGGTAAAACGATATCGTCGTTTGAACTGCACGTCACTAAACCACTCTCGTGGATTTTCAAAATCCCTCAAATACCGACGTGGATCCCTGGCAACGTTTCTTTCTTCATTTTCTAGAAATACTTCATCAATTAAATCAAGAAATTCCACAACAATTGGTTCTAATAACGCAGCCATCTTGAATTTTTTTCCATATTTCACTCCGAGGGCCCTCGGAGTGCCCTCGGAGTGTGGTTGCGCGTACACTCCAACTATCCTTCGTTTTTACTCGGTTTCATTCGGATATTACTTCGTTTTTACTCCGTTCTCGACTGTGCAATGAAAATGCCTCCACTCAAACTCCACTCGCACTCGGAGAATTCTCGGAACGACTCTGCAAGCCGCCCTAAGTCTTACACTCACACACATGTTGGCAGGATGAAACGACAACATCTTCTTGCAGGTCGAATGACAGCTGAAGGCACGAGCTGTTGCACGCCTTTTATATATATAGGCTCATACTTACACTTCGAGTGCCATTTCAGCATTATATGCGAGTTTGTACAGGCACATACTCGTTAAAACTTGACATGTAGCTGCTCGTCATACAATAAACTAAACTTGCGAAAGGAAGGACAGCCATAGTCGGTCTGCAGGTCGAAAATTTCAAATGGTGCTTCACACAACTTGCTTAGACATTACTTCTGCTCAGGTCCGAATACATAAATCATGCCACACGGATTCGGCAGTAGCAAATCGTCTAGAGTGTTTTTCACTTGATGGTATGGAATTTTTTTTTTTCCCACTCCAGGCTATGGTAATATTTGCATAGCAATTCGTTTGAGCATTTCCTATTCCAACCAATAATTTCCAGGGATACAGAGGTAGGAAGAAACTGATTCGAGTCCTCCCGTTGTCCTCGTAATCTCCTTGCCAATTTCCTTGGGCACGCATCCATTTTTGATCAGGAAACCATGCAGGATACAACTAAATCAATATCCCAAACGAAACAGTATTACTGTGAGAATTTTCACAAGCTTGTCTTGGCAATTGTACGATGCAATCCTACCGTGAAGTATCAGACAAACAGCATAGGTGTCTGTTAGAATATTTCCACTTGTCGATATCTTGATCCTACAGTCAATGAGTTTTGAATTTATTCGATCATTGCATTTGGAAACATCAAACACAATTAACAAAGCCTTGTTCTTGAAACTGTCGGTAATCAGTATCGGTGACTGTCCACTGAAACACGGCATACATTTGATATGCGAGAAGAAATCTTTTGTTTTAAAGTCCATATTCATATCAACATACGGATAACTTTCGCAGTTTAAAAATATTTTTACATTACGTATTTGACAGTTATCGAATACGAAGCGGCTCACTCCTGCATTGAGCTCTCTTCTGGTCTGAAGCCCGCCGATGATGTATTTTGGTATTTCCATAGCAAAGCTGGCTATTACTATTCAATTGATATGCTGACTATGAGATAAGTCAGGATAGGTTTCTAGGCTTCTATATCGGCATGTTACATCAACGTTCTTGCCATTTTCTATGTTCTTCAACATCTCGATACGTTCAACCGTGCTCACTTGGATGTGAGGCAGCATCCACTCGATAGACTGTAGTGTTAGCGAGAAATCCTGTGGGTTTTCTGCAGCAGCGACAATTGCATTATTTGCGTGTTGGTTAGAAGCAGTACGAGTTCTTGTTTCGAATTAATGATTATATGCTTGTAATCTTCAACGAATGCAAGAAGCATGGACAGAGGAACACAAGCTAAGAACTTTTCTCCGGCTTAAACAGGAAGCTTATATTCATTCTCGAGAGACCAACTGGCCATATTTGCAGCATAAAGTTCATTTAGTGTGAGCGAAAGGTAATATTTCATAGCAGATGTTATGCCTTCACCTCTCGTCTGGTCTACCTCGATGCCATTGAGTACAAAGTATTGCACTCGATTTGGTGAAGAATACTGTTGCAAGATATTGTAGTCGTTGTCGGATGCGTGCCATGCGCTTTTGTCAGAGATCCTCTTAAACATAGAAAATACTGCGAAGGTAAAGTACAGATATCTTGGTGCTGTAAAGTAATGCGTACTTCTGAAGGTAGTGCGTACGGCCCGAGCAGGAAAGGCTGGTACTCGTGCAATTCCATTTTCGTAATGCTGTCATAAAAAATGACTGGATCTTCCACATTGAGGATTTTGTCTTCCATATCTATTCACCACTTGTCCAATACTAAGACGATACTTTATGCTGTCAGGTGTTAATGCACCGATGTCTGGTAGAGAACTGATCTTTTTCACGCCAATGCTATTTCTTTTATAACTGTTTGGAGTCAAAAACTTTATGCCCATCGCTTCAAGTGCAGGTGTAATGTAATTTCTTTGTCTTGAAAATTCACCAAGCGTCTTCGGTGGTCAACGATTCTGACGACGACTTCGTGTGTGTGCGTACTACACGATGACTGGAATGTAAATAATACTTTGCAGCATTTCGACCAGTTAATATCCTGGCGGGACCATTGGTGAAAATTCGTGCGGCATCAAGTTTATTCTTCTGTTGATATACCATCCACTTGCCAAACTACAGTATATTCTTATAACATACATGGGTAATATGTTTACTGCACGCGTAGATATGTACATTCTTTCTGCATTGGGCACCTTTGCTTCTAATCTTTGCATCGAAACAATGGTCCCAGTTTTTCGTAAATATGACATTTTCGCTGCTTGTTAAAATTATTGTTTGGTTGTTTGGATTTCCATGCAGTTGAAATTCTACATCCTGTGGTAACTTTTACCTGACGTAATTTTTAATGTCGTCAATATCGTAAGAGCCAACTGATAACTGTATTTATTCAGTGGTCTCATCACTATTCAGGATGCAGATCATGCAATTTTCTTCGTCGATATTCGGTATGGCATTATACGTTTGGAAATCTAAGAGTCCAATACTCCATTCACAGTCTATCTAAATCCAAAGGCTGGAAACAGACTGCCCACAGCTCTGAAGCATTACCTGTCAACGATTGTGTTATCGACATGACTTATTTTTTATATCTGTACATTTATTTTATAAGCAAAAACATTTTGCTAGCTGCAATTTTTTTTAGTTAGAAAGCGAAAACACAAGTGACTGCAGTTTATTTGCAGTTTATTTCGTTCGACATCTGTTCGGTTTCTTAATTGTAGAATAATTTAGTGGTCCGACCCAGGTACCATCTAAGTTCTGGCAGAGGTTTAAGATTTTCAAAACTGTCGAAGTACTCAGCCATTTTTCCAGACTTCATGTACGCTACCCAGTGTGTGCTCCAACCCAAATCAGACACATCTAAATTAATAATAGTTCAATCAAGAGACTTTGGCTTTTTCGCACGTTTATTTCTCATGCCTCGACCTAATTTGTGAGGCTGCAAGTAGTGTAATGCGCATTTTTCCCTTATGGTAATGGCTTTCATGCTGGTATTATGATATTTTACTTCCTATAACTGCTTGCGTTCACTCTTTGAAGTGTTGACTGCCAGCACTTTACCGGTCGTCGCACCGATGAGGCCATAGAGAGCATCCAATGCAGGCAAAATCAAGGGAAGAAATCCTCCAATAATCTTTTTCCGAGAAATTTTAGGCCTATACGTTTCTAGGATTTTGCACACCTGCACCAGTCTTGCATTTGGTTTTGCATGAATTAGTCTTCGACTTGTTGGAGCTGGCTCGACGAGCGTCCATTCCTAATATATTCTTAGCCTTCATGATTTTGGTTACACCCAACACCGCGATTGTTTCTCCTAGTCCTGCATCTTGCGATTTACTTATATCTTCGACTTCCTGCGCCAATACCTCGAAGCTCGGTGCCTTGATTCCAGATACTTTTTGAGGGAGTAGGCAATATCGTGATAGTAGTATAGTTTGGCCGGTCCGAGATCAGGGTTCAGGGTGTGGAGCCGGAGCCGGTGTCCGCCATCTTGGATTGTGAAGTCACGGCGGCCATTTGGATGTGTGTGACCTTGACCTTTGACCTTGACTTTGACCCCGACGGCCATTTTTGATCCGCCATTTTGTATTATAACATTTTGTTCTAGAAAATTCCGACGATGTGTTTTCCGCCATTTTGAATTATGACGTCACCGTTGCAATTTTCGTTACGGTTGCCATCTTTAACTTTTATATTTATTATCCGATTTTAATAAAAAAAATTAAAAATTTATAAAAAAATTCAATTAATAAAATTTTAATAAATTTCCTATAAAAAACAAACATTTACGACACGGAGTTCGTAGTCCTCGGTTCGAACCCAGCGAGTGCAAAAAAAAAAAATTAAAAATTAGCGACAGGCTCCTTCCTCAATGGTGGATGCAGGCAGACTGACTCCCACCACTTTTTTTCAAAGCATATATATCGTCACCTAGTATGACCTCATGTCCGCCATCTTGTCTTCGATGCTGGAAGCCAACATCATTGTATCGTCGGCTAGAGTGCGCTGACGCCATGTTAGTTTAATTCTTACCTGCTAGAGTGCAGTAATCATTTATTATTGCTGTGACACCCGCCATCTTGAAATTTGGACACCATCTTGAAAATCTGTAATTATTTAGCTAGAAATTCGGGAAAAGTTCAAAAATTCAATAAATAAATCACTCATTAATTTACATATTGATTCGATCCGCTCCTGTCCTCGGTTCGATCCTCGATCGATGCAATAATGTTAAATTTTATGAAAAAATAATAATAGCTTCAATAAACCATGTTCAACATTGTTAAAGAGACATTAAATCCTCTACTACCATCATCCTATAAGACATCAAGACCACCATATTGGAAATTCGTAATTGTAATGCTAGAGATTCGGGAAAAAGTTCAAAATTCATTAAATAAATTTCTAATCTATATACTGATTGATTAGATCGACTAAGGTCCTAGGTTTGATCCCTGGCCGATACAAAACAACTTTAATTTTAAAAAAGTACCAGAAAAGTGTAAGGTTCGAGAAATAAAACACCAGAAAGTCTTTTACAAACATAATATTTATTACACAATTTCTATCCTACTACAGAATCACTTGCGAAAGCCAGCAATCTTCTAAACATTTAGCCCTGCATAGACGTGCAACGACTACTTCTAAGCTCCAACAGCTCCAAATGCTCCAAATAGCTCCAACAGCTCCAACAGCTCCAAATGCTCCAACTACCTTTTCTTTCAACAGCTCCAATGATATTGGGCTACAATGCTACGAGTCTAAGAGACTACGAGGCTAAAAGGCTACGAGTCTAAAAGGATCTAGCTGGTTCCGAGTAATACATGGCTGCGAGACTGCATGACTAAAAGACTGCATGGCTACGAAACTACATGTCTATGAAGCTACAAGGATACAAGTCTACTCGGCTACAACACGCAATATACGCAATTTACACGCAATGAATGTAATGATAACACAGTACACTCAGGAAACTGAACGTACACACAGTACACACAGGAAACGGAACGTACACACAGTACACACACAGGAAACAGAACGTACACACAGTACACACAGGAAACAGAACGTACACACAGTACACACAGGAAACGGAACGTACACACAGTACACATAGGAAACGGAACGTACACTCAGTACACACAGGAAACGGAACGTACACACAGTACACACAGGAAACGGAACGTACACACAGTACACACAGGAAACGGAAAGTACACACAGTACATACAGGAAACGGAACGTACACACAGTACACACAGGAAACGGAATGTACACACAGTACACACAGAAAACGGAACGTACACACAGTACACACAGGAAACGGAACGTACACACAGTACACACAGGAAACGGAACGTACATACACATACAGTAGCGGAAACACACACACAGGCTTAGTTGGAAATCAGAATACAAGAAATAAAAACATTAAATTTTTACTTTCAATATTTTATAACTTCTCAACATTACACAAATACAATTAAATAAGGCATTATTGTATGTAGCCAGCTTTCCTCAGTTCTTTGAGTATGAAGGATATTTCTTTGATGCACGGATAGTTTCCTGCACAAAGCGAGCCATGTAGAAGTTTTAGCCGATCAACCAATATGTTTGGATCTTTCCATGATGTGTAATCAATCTCTTCTACCACCATCTTACTCGCTTGTTTATTATAAATACTTTTAATATCACAATCGTTCCAGTGATCATAATAAACATTATCAGATTTATTTATTATATCACGACGTTTCCATCGTTTCGGTCTCAGGACATAACCACATTCTTCGATCTTGTCAGTTCTAGGTGCTTCATCACAGTCTATGCCTTTGTCAACAGCTTCAGAGTCACTGTAACAATCACTGTAGAAGACATCCTCTTCACCCAGATTACCGTATGAATTCGCTATCGATGATGTTGAAGTGTCTTCATCGTCTTCATGCTTCCTTTTTAGGAGTCCATCATTTTTACAAAGAATGGAGGATCTACTGAATATAGGCTTGAATGTATTCTCACTTTTCACGGTGTTGATACTTCCATTAGTTTCTGTCTTCCCGAAGCCATTAGCATCCTTTATTTATGTTCTTTCTCGCGATCGGGTGAGCTAATACCATCACGCTCAGGACAAGGAAAATTATTGTCGTAATGCAGATCACTTTTCTTTAGTCTAGTGGATCCATCGGTGTCCTCTATGCCGTAAGTAGTCTTGACTTTACATGTTCTACCATGTCTTTTTAAGCTGTCAATTTGTGTTAACAACCTGCTACAACGATTACAGCTTAACATGTTGCGTAGTGGGTTTCTAGGACATTCCTTCTCATGACAAAATCCTTGCCACAGTATCTACAGCGGCTTCCTTCCGATTCAGCTGCAGATAACAAACCATGATCCATGGTAGCTTCTGTGACTAATGTTAGATACAAACTGTCAGTTTTCTCCAATTGGAACCATTTCTTAAATAGAATTTTTTAAATATTTCATCAGCGAGAGTTAAGTTATCTAATGAAAAGCAAATTGATGCAAGTAGTTCTGGCTGTCATCAACAGATGTCGCCACGTGTTGCTTGCAGGTAAATAATATCTATTTCATTAATGCGGGATGCGGAATGCTCACTATCGATCACAAAGGAAGATTGGTTTCACCAGACTCCAAGGAGAAGGATGTTCGTCCTTCCTGTTAGTGCTTCTTAGATTTCTCAGAGATTATTATTATTCGACTAAGTAATGATTTTTTTTTTAAATTTCCACCTGATAAAAATATTACAAGTGATGATTAAGTAGCAGAAGTTCACTAATTAAATGTAACCTTGAATAAAAATGGCATGCCTCATTAAGTAAAAAAATCATTCATGCAGAGATCACTTTTCTCATCAGTAACCAGAAGCACTCGGAGAAAACCATCAGATGTCTAGTCGGGAATAATCAGAAGCACCCAGAGAAAACCATCAAAATATTGTCAAGAATAATCGGAAGCACACTGAGAGATCCACCATAATATTGTCAAGAATAAGCGGAAGCACTCGGGGAAAACCATCAAATGTCTTGTCAGGAATAATCAGAAGCACCCAGAGAAAACCATCAAAATAAGGTCAAGAATAATCAGGAGCACCCGGAGAAAACTATCATAATATTGACAAGAATAATCAGGAGCACACGGAGAAATCCACCATAATATTGTCAAGAATAATCAGGAGCACACGGAGAAATCCACCATAATATTGCGGCTGAATCGGAAGGATGCCGCTGTAGATACTGTGGCAACGATTTTGTCATGAGAAGGAATGCTAGACGTCATGAGTAGAATGATTGTGCTAGAAACCCACTACGCAACATGTTAAGCTGTAATCGTTGTAGCAGGTAGTTAACACGAATTGACAGCTTAAAAAGACATTGTAGAATATGTAAAGCCAAGACTACTTACGGCATAGAGGACACCGATGGATCCACTAGACTAAAGAAGAGTGATCTGCATTACGACAATAATTTTCCTTGTCCTGAGCGTGATGGTATTAGCTCACCCGATCGCGAGAAAGAACATAAATTGAAGGATGCTAATGGCTTCGGGAAGACTGAAACTAATGGAAGTATCAACACCGTGAAAAGTGAGAATACATTTAAGCCTATATTCAGTAGATCCTCCATTCTTTGTAAAAATGATGGACTCCTAAAAAGGAAGCATGAAGACGATGAAGACACTTCGACATCATCGATAGCGAATTCATACGGTAATCTGGGTGAAGAGGATGTCTTCTACAGTGATTGTTACAGTGACTCTGAGGCTGTTGACAAAGTCATAGACTGTGATGAAGCACCTAGAGCTGACAAGATCGAAGAATGTTGTGATTTCCTGAGACCGAAACGATGGAAACGTCGTGTTATAATAAATAAATCTGATAATGCTTATTATAATCACTGGGACGATTGTGATATTAAAAGTATTTATAATAAACAAGCAAGTAAGATGGTGGTAGAAGAGATTGATTCCACATCATGGAAAGATCCAAACATATTGGTTGATCGGCTAAGACTTCTACATGGCTCGCTTTGTGCAGGAAACTATCCGTGCATCAAAGAAATATCCTTCATACTCAAAGAACTGAGGAAAGCTGGCTACATACAATAATGCCTTCTTTTACTTGCATTTGTGTAATGTTGAGAAGTTATAAAATATTGAAAGTAAAAATTTAATGTTTTTATTTCTTGTATTCTGATTTACAACTAAGCCTGTGTGTCTGTTTCCGCTACTGTATGTGTATGTGTACGTTCCATTTCCAGTGTGTACTGCGTGTACGTTCCGTTTTCTGTGTGTACTGTGTGTACGTTCCGTTTCCTGTGTGTACTGTGTGTACGTTCCGTTTCCTGTGTGTACTGTGTGTACGTACCGTTTCCTGTGTGTACTGAGTGTATGTTCCGTTTCCTGTGTGTACTGAGTGTACGTTCCGTTTCCTATGTGTACTGTGTGTACGTTCCGTTTCCTGTGTGTACTGTGTGTATGTTCCGTTTCCTGTGTGTGTACTTTGTGTACGTTCCGTTTCCTGTGTGTACTGTGTGTACGTTCCGTTTCCTGTGTGTGTACTGTGTGTACGTTCCGTTTCCTGTGTGTACTGTGTGTACGTTCAGTTTCCTGTGTGTACTGTGTGTACGTTCCGTTTTCTGTGTGTACTGTATGTACATTCCGTTTCCTGTGTGTACTGTGTGTACGTTCCGTTTTCTGTGTGTACTGTGTGTACGTTCCGTTTCCTGTTTGTTCTGTTTGTACTTTCCGTTTCCTGTGTGTATTGTGTGTACGTTCCGTTTCCTGTGTGTACTGTGTGTACGTTCCGTTTCCTGTGTGTACTGTGTGTACGTTCCGTTTCCTGTGTGTACTGTGTGTACGTTCCGTTTCCTGTGTGTACTGTGTGTACGTTCCGTTTCCTGTGTGTGTACTGTGTGTACGTTCCGTTTCCTGTGTGTACTGTGTGGACGTTCAGTTTCCTGTGTGTACGTTCAGTTTCCTGTGTGTAGTGTGTAATCATTACATTTATTGCGTGTAAATTGCGTACATTGCGTGTTGGAGCCGAGTAGACTTGTATCGTTGTAGCTTCATAGACATGTATTTTCGTAGCCATGCGGTCTTTTAGTCATGCAGTCTCGCAGCCATGTATAACTCGGAACCAGCTAGATCCTTTGAGACTCGTAGCCTTGTAGCGTCGTAGTCTCTTAGACTCGTAGCATTGTAGCCCAATATCTTTGGAGCTATTGAAAGAAAAGGTAGTTGGAGCATTTGGAGCTGTTGGAGCTGTTGGAGCCATTTGGAGCATTTGGAGCTGTTGGAGCTTAGAAGTAGTCGTTGCACGTCTATGCAGGGCTAAATGTTTATAAGATTGCTGGCTTTCACAAGTGATTCTGTAGTAGGATTGAAATTGTGATATAAATATTATGTTTGTAAATGACTTTGTGGTGTTTTATTTCTCGATCCTTGCACATTTTTGGCACTTTTTTAAAATTAAAGTTGTTTTGTATCGGCCAGGGATCGAACCAAGGACCTTAGTCCTTCTAATCAATCAGTATATAGATTACAAATTTATTTAATGAATTTTGAACTTTTTCCCGAATCTCTAGCATTACAATTACGAATTTCCAATATGGTGGTCTTGATGTCATATAAGATGATGGTAGTAGAGGATTCAAAGTCTCTTTAAGAATGTTGAACATGGTTTATTGAAGCTATTATTAATTTTTCATAAAATTTAACATTATTGCATCGATCGAGGATCGAACCGAGGACAGGATCCTATCGAATCAATATGTAAATTAATGAGTGATTTATTTATTGAATTTTGGAACTTTTCCCGAATTTCTAGCTAAATAATTACGGATTTTCAAGATGGTGTCCAAATTTTAAGATGGCGGGTGTCACAGCAATAATAAATTATTACTGCACTCTAGCGGGTAAGAATTAAACTAACATGGCGTCAGCGCACTCTAGCCGACGATACAATGATGATGGCTTCCAGCATCAAAGAAAAGATGGCGGACATGACGTCATACTAGGTGACGATATATATGCTTTGAAAAAAAGTGGTGGGAGTCAGTCTGCCTGCATCCACCATTGAGGAAGGAGCCTGTCGCCATTTTTAATTATTTTTTTGCACTCGCCAGGTTCGAACCGAGTACTCCGATCTCCGTGTCGTAAATGTTTGTTTTTTATAGGAAATTTATAAAAATTTTATTAATTGAATTTTTTTATAAATTTTAAAAAAATTTTCATTAAAATCGGATAATAAATAAAAAAGTTAAAGATGGAGACCGTAACGAAAATTGCGACGGTGACGTCATAATTCAAAATGGCGGAAAACACATCGCCGGAATTTTCTAGAACAAAATGACATCATACAAAATGGCGGATCAAAAATGGCGGATCAAAAATGGCCGTCGGGGTCAAAGTCAAGGTCATAGGTCAAGGTCACACACATCCAAGATGGCCGCCGTGACGTCACTATCCAAGATGGCGGACACCGGCTCCGGCTCCACACCCTGAACCCTGATCTCGGACCGGCCAAACTATACTACTCGTGATGCTTGCACTTTTTGTCAAGGGTATTAATGCCTACATGACTGAGATCTAGTTGTTCGGATAGTTTCGTTTCCTGGACCACAGATTATGTAGCTTGTAATGTGTATCTCGAAAGGCAGATTGTTTATCAGCTATTTCACAAGTCCTGCAAGTATGTGTATTTTGTTCTTATCTCTTCGAGTCATTACGCACAACTGAGCCGAAAGTATAAACGTGTTTGCTTTTATACGATTTTGCCAGTACAATGCAAGTCGTCAAGGAAGAAGTGTGCTTACCCTTGCGCATTACGCAAGATGACGTATTTAGTGCGCGCGAATCCCAGCATGGCTTGTTATTGCATTCTACCGCACGATGCATAACGGCAGGCCCGTCCAACTGGGGGAAAACATAAGTTATACTGAGATAGCTGGAAGAACCAAATGCTCTTAGGTTCGAAAGTGTGTCCCTCTATTCCAAGACTCTGCAACAGCCAAAGTACCACTGTACAGCTACGGTTCTACGATCGGTTAATGGCCTGGAATATTTTTCATTAAATTATAATGCAGATGCAGTGTCTGCAAGCGAAGAAAAAGCCAATTATATGTAGTATTTCGGCGATGTAGTGCGAGAAGCAAGGACTAATACAAACGTACTTTTCAATGGGCAGACACGTCAAAGTAGACTGCATTTACCTGTGTCAGACGTACATTCTTATTCCAAAATATCTCCTACGAGACAATCCAAACATCATAGTACTTTTTCACATGGATAAACTTAATTTATGTCACACTTATGACGATCACATAAATACTGACATTACCTCCCAAGAATACAAAGACATGTGATTCTTGTGTTGGGAAAACAAACATGGATTCCTAGTCATAGTCAAGGACTGGCCACAATATAAGGGCCTGTATAGACAAGGTTTCAATCAGTTTATCGTTAAACTTAGTCATATAGCATTTCTAAATTCGGTCATAGCAGTCGCACTATCTAACTGCATACTGTTCTAAAACTTACGACGCCGATATCAGCAAATATATTTCACTACTGGCTCAAAAAGTAGAAAGTGAAAAAACGAATTTATAGAGTACCTGCTAGCCATCGACCAGCGCGTGGAAGCCTCGGATTCTCGAATTTATGACATGATCGAAGTATCCAACGCACAAAGACGCGATGATTTGAGGACTTTCCAAAGTAGTTCTGAATGCATCACTTACTCACTTGACAAAAAAATCCATTCTTGCCAACCACAAGAAAAAAATTTCTGCGGATGAATAAAAAGAATAAATGGAAGTCTTGCAATATATTTCAGTCAGTACATTGTCAGTCTTCACCAATGAACTTTATCGAGCTATGCTGTATGTTCGTGAAAAATTTCTACTTTCTAGAATAGCCAGACTTGCACGTGAGATGGAAAATGAATAGATATTTAAGCCAATTACTAGTCGTCTCGATGAACTTAAAAATAAGGAAGAACCAGCCATCACTGTGAAGACAGGAGTTGATGACGAAATGCCAACTGTAAAGAAAAATAACTATGAGCCATATCGGGAAGGAGAGATATTTACGAGTACAGAGTCTATGCACAAGAAAAACCTACAGAAATAAGGACACCATGTTAATGCAATGGTCCGGCTTTACCTGAGAACTTTCACGAGTCAGAATAATGACAAGACCTATGGAGTGTACAGAAAACATAATAGGTGGTCCTCGGTGCTACAGAAATAGACTTTTGGCTTTAAAATATCGTGCGTGTAGAAGAGTTCAAAACCCATGGGACTCCTGGCTTGTACGAATTGCTGTCTTGTATTCACACGAAGATTTACAAGAATACAAAAAACTGCTAGAGCTAACCAATGCACAATTTTGCGATAACGATCCGGAAAGTGGCATATATAAATACAAAGATCATGAAAAACTCGACATTCTCGCTAAACACTTCAGTAAAGTAGCAGTGCATGTTGATGGTTAAAAAAACTAGAAAGTGATCGGAACTTTGTCTATGTGTATTGGGACATCCACAATGAATTAGTTTATACTCTTGATTTCTACATGCCTTGCTTAATGCAGGAAACTATTCGCACATCATCGAAATAATCTCCGTACTCGAAGGACTGATGGAAGCCGGCTAAACACAACGAGTCGAACCGTAATCGCTCGCGATCTCCATGCTTCTGCAAGAATAAAATACCTTCAACGCAAAGTCGTAGTTCACAGAATTAATAATTTGTTCCAGGTAGACCTTGTTGAGATGAAACAATATTCCCGATTGAATAAATGTTTCAAGTACATATTGACAGTCATCGACGTGTAAAGCAAGTTCGCTTGGGCCAGACCTGTGAAATCGAAGACTGCAACTGATGTAGCCAAGGCCATGGCCAATATTTTTCGTGATGGACGTGTACCGACGCACCTGCAAACGGATCTCGGTAAAGAATTCTACAATGCGACCTTTAAAGTCTGGATAAAGAAGTATGGCATCAAACACTACTCTACATTTAGTAATGTCAAAGCCTCCATATTCGCAACGATTAACAGAATTTGTCGCACCAAGATGTAGCAACAGTTCATGGCTAACGATTTTACAAGTTGCTTGATATCTTGCCGAAACTAATAATAAAATACTATTCCACAATGCATTACGCCACGTAAATGAAGTCTACAGTTGTAAAGGATGATCACTTGCTGGAATAGTTTATTCCAACACAAAGAAGAAAACCCACGAAAGCGTAAAGCTGTTTATCGGTGATATTGTGCGTATCTGCAAGCAGAAAGGCATCTTCGAGAAAGGTTGTACCCCTTCACCTGCTTTGACCAAAAGCTTGCAGAAGGCAGGATACAATGAATTGACAGAGAAGTAGCGAGTTTGTTATGTAATTCTCCAAGAACATCCCAAAACAAATAAATATCCTCCTAATTTTCATATTCTTTGGTTAGGGAACAATCCTTCGTGAATAAGCAAAACAAAGAAACATAGAAAAATCATGAGCACGTGCCAAACAATATATATAAAATTAAACTATTAAGAACAAGGTATAGCAGGCTTCGCCCCTTTTGACTAGAATAAATAACGCAATAAAATAATAAATATACCTATACCGCCCTGGTGCACCATGGGTGTCGCACATGAACTAGTTACCTGTTCCCTTACTGACTTAGTTAACATCAAAACCTTCACTATAAATATTAAATACAAAAAGTTTAATAACAAAAATCACTTTAAAATACACATAAAAAATATATAAATATAAGATATTCAACGAACCTAAGAGATACACAATCTACGCGCAGGTACAAAATAGCTATTTAAGGTATACCTTTACCACCTTTGCAACAATAAATGAGGGGCTTAGTTCAGTTAAATTACGCATTCTTTTTTTTTTTTTTTTTGCAAATTAATTACTTGTTGCCTCAAACTCTTGAAATTCAGTTCGAATGTCCATGATCATAAGGCAGCAAACAAAAAAAATTAATTACAATTATTATAATAGTTCACAGCCAATTTTCTGCCCCACAAATTACGTACAAAATAAAGCTTTACCCTATCGAACACTTAACTAGAAACTTTTATAAATTGACTTGATATAGATACCGATATAAAAATTTATAACATTATAAAAAATTCGGAAAAATTACAATAAAATGTTATTATTAACAATATTACCCAGTGCGCATAACTCGCATGAAGGGTACAAAATATTAACAATTCCCATTAACGTTATTATAAAAGTTTTCTCAAAATTTCCATACACTTAATAGAAAAACAAAATCTTTTCCTTTTCGAGTCCATAAGTAAACCACGTCCCCACAAACCACTTATTAATTAATAAGCTGGGAAGTTTTCAGAAATAGCAAAATTATAATTATCCAAATAGGTAACGACTCATAACGAGACTTGATGACGTAGTTACTTGCTGCTGTGTCTAAACCAAAACAAAAAAAAATTACCATGAAAAATATTACAGTTATATCCAAAAAATATCTCGAAGGTGAAAATTCAGGCGCGGCGTAGCACACAAGGTCTACCCAGCGTCACAGAAGGTCCATTTGACGTAGGACATTCCGTAATCTTGACGAAAGGTAAAGTTCAACACTTACAGTTTGTCTGTTGCCATCTTCTGCTTCCGGAGATATCAAATAATCGCACGAAGCAAATCATATTTGTAGAAGCCTCCAAAACCAAGCATTTACACTTCCTTGCACTAAGCTTCAACCTGGTTGAAGAAGGAGGATCAGCACCACGCACGGCAGCATTTGACACCCACGACATTAGCCACTAGGCTCACACGACAGAAAGATAAAATTTCCAATTTACTAAAAAAGAAAATATTTATCCTCATTGGTAATAACTGCGTAGAACGCTGCTGCACTCGAAAATTAGGTAGGTAACCGACGGAGCAAAACCTCCCGTAACTTAAGTTATTATACTCCACCAAGGTTTTTCAAGCTTCCACGCAAAGTTAAAGCCATGGATTTTATTATGCAGCTACTCCGTCGGCACGAAAATTTTAACCCACTCAGGCCATGGCTCGTAGCAGACAGACACTCCCCAGAGAACCACGTCAACAGCGGGAAGCCTAAGATGTACATCAAGTTCTGTCCCTGCCCGAACACGCCCGAATATTCACCTTCGGCCAACCTCGAGTTTATTTATATGTATTTATATTTCTCGTGCTGACTGGCGGCGGAGTGAGTGGTCAGTGCAACCACTCACCACCAGGGGCGCTTGCGTCCCTGATCACTAAATCCAGTACTGGACAACTGGAAAAGCGGACCACGAGTCCAAGTGCCCAACTCCCGCATGGTAGACTCTTTTCTACTCTGTCCAACACTTCATCCAGACCATCCTCTGTCTCCTGTAAATTCCTACACGTAATGCATGCCAATTTGCATCCCGCATGAATGTGCCCAGGGTTTTCCCTGTGTCTATGCAGATTTTACCTGGGCCCAACCTATCTCTAGTTATAGTCTAGATTTAAGAGTGAGGGGAGTTAGTCATGGCGCCAATCGCTGCCATGGCTGGCCAATCCCCCCCTAGCACATGATGCATGCGACCCTCTCCTTGCATGGCTAATCCCAGCATGACTAGGCATATAGGCTTCGGCCTGAGACGCACCTAGGTCCCTTCCTAACCCGGACCCCTCCAAAATACACTTAGTTTTAGTTAGGTTAGGAAAAAAAAATTATATTTCTCTTTTTATTTGAATGTAGCTATACTAACCTAACTATCCGTCCATAGTGTTTTAAAGTGTTTTTATGTAGCTAACCTATCCGACCACTTTTAATATTTGAATTCATTTTTCCTGCGCAAAAATAAAACAAATCCCGAGGTTGACCGAAGGTGAATATTCGGGCGTGTTCGGGCAGGGACAGAACTTGATGGACATATTAGGCTTCTCGTCAACAGCCCAGGGCGCCACAGGTGCAGTGGCGTAGCCAGGATTTGTGTATGGGGGGGGGGGGGTTAAGAAGCTTGCCCCCCCCCCCCCTATTTAACGGTGGAGTCCGCTGGTCCGCCCCTGGAAAAAAATTGGATTTTAAGGTGTAAAATAGTGCTATTTTAGCAGTTTTCGGTACTTAACTTTAAATATTGTAGTGGTAAAAATATTATTAATTTTTTAATAAAAAATGTTTGGGAGATGAATTAAGAAATTAAATAAGATATTTTTATCAATCCAAGTGCCTTGTTTACGTCCACTCAAAATCATAAATCATGCTCGAAGCTCGACAGTAAAAAAAAAAGAATAAAAAGGGTTGGGTTTCGGCTGAACTTATCTATTCCTGGAAACAATTAGCTTTAACTTGAAGAGCCACACCGGCCAAGAGACCATAGCTGTGTTTACGTCACGCGCTGCCACACGACTAACGGTAAGTAACACCGCGCCAGTACACAAAAACAAGAGCCACCAAATGTGACGTGACACAGACGTCACAATTGGAGTCCCGAACGTTTCTGTGTGACACGTGTTCGTGAATCGGAGCCAATGACCTACCACCTCGAGGATTTGTACTACATTCCTATTTGTGGCAGCTTATATGCCAAAAAGTTTCAGCCAACAATGTATCCCGATACATACTTAGTGGAGAAGATTTAATTTGTGGGTAGCAGATGCAGAAATCTAGAAACATTAAAGGCTTTAGTAATTTACAATGTATTGTACTTGCAGTAGTGTTGAATTTTTGGAATAAAATTTTGGTTTGTAAAAGTACTTGTGTTTTATTTCTCGAACGTGTCACATTTGCAGTATTTTTTATTTAAATTACCTTTTATGCATTGACCAAGGATCGAAGCAATCAGTGGCGAAGGGTGAATTTCAAAGTGGGGGAACCAAGTATGTTCACTGTCACCCCCTATCAAGATGGGGGGGTCCGGGGGTCCTCCCCCGAAAAAATTTGATTTTAAGGTGCAAATTGGTGCTATTTAAGCGGTTTAACGTATCTCTTTTGTAGGAAATTTTATGCTCTTTAATTTTGTATCAAAATTTTTTTTTTTTTGTTAAAACCCATAGTTTGGAAAATACTTAAGCAAAAGCTATGAATTGTACCTTTAAACAGCCCTCCCACCTCCCGTTCACCACCGACCAATGGGTCGATTAGTATGTTTTTCATCTATTTTTCTTTTGTTGCCTCGACTAATAAGGCGGCTTCCGCAGCAAAACAATTTTAAGTGTCGATGAAAGATAGGCCTAAGAGTTTCTCTTCAAAATGTTAAGTCAAAATTTCCTATATTATAATAAAATTAAAAAGCTGGTATGACTAAAACTTGAGCAATATATTCAAAGGTTACACGAAGCAAGATATTTTAATCAGTGAAACAGTGAAAGATACGCTCGGAAACACATCACCATCATACCTATATCAAAATTCACGAAATTATGATTTTGGTAGTCAATGCAATACATGTTAAATTCACACAGAATTTAATAATCTTAACTCTCACTTTCAAGCATGAGCTTGTATGGTCATTTTGTTAGGCTATTTCGCTTATTAGATTTGAAGTGTCTTTTGCACTTGTGCCGTTGTGCACTTGTTGTGTGGGCATGCGCCCATTATTGCTTATATGTTGTTTAATTAAATGCAAACTGGGAGGCTACTTTTTTTTATATCTTTTTTTAATACCTCATTGTTTTTAACTTTTTGATTATTTGAAGAATAATGAAATAATAATTATTTTAAGTATCAATTTGTAAGAAATAATTGTTTTTGTATAAAAATCTTTTTTTTTGTTAAAATATATTTATGTCTTTGTTAAGATTTGTGGATTTAAAAGAAAAACATATGGACTTTAAAAGACTTTAAACATCATAAATTCCTTTTTCCTTTTGTTTATATTAATATTGTGGTTAAGATTAATTATTGAGTTATTGCACTTAAGTGCAGGAAAGTGTAACTTTTTAAGTTTCTCATCTCTATGTATTGTCATATCTATGGTCATCTTCATATTGGAAAGGAAAAGGTAGTACTTTCCTTTCTGTTTTTTTCAGCCATAATGTAGACATCAAAATTTTTGTGCTCGTCACGTATCTATCGACATCCATGTCGAAAGTTGTGTATTTACTACCGCATTAGCGGTCCGGGTGTTGGCGACCTCTCGCTGCCCCATGCCTGAGGTGTGATCCATAAGCTTCGCCCATAACATCTGGGCACCCCAGGGCTTGTCCCGTGGTTCTACGGCGATGGGAGCCGCCAACAAATATCCCAGGAAAGTTTTCGACGACTAAATCCTAAGCATGCAGCATGGGTAGTTAACCTGTTTCGGCCACGCGTATCTTGCAATTTCATCGACTATTTCATCAAACTACCCCTTTGGCATCGTAACCTACATTTAATTCCTGAGTAATATTTTAATTCTTTCTGTATCTTAAATTTACGTTAATTATTTTGAAAATGTAACTAAGTATAATTGTTTTGGGGGCCCCATTTTGTTTTGACTGTACGAATACTCAATTAATACTCTTTATTGTGTTTTAAATAAATATGTTTTCTTATGGCTGACCCGATATCAGTGTGTATTTTATGTTGCATTTACCTAACCTTTTTTTTATATAATTTCTTATCTATATAAATTCTTAACAGGTTATCAACTTTTGTTCGGTAGTTTTCCCAGTCGGCATATTTTCTCTCTACTCATTATTTATTCAATACAACAAAGCAATGCCATTCAACCTAAGATCCCGGAGTCTTCCGTCGTAAATTACCTTGGTGCGGTTTAGCAAACCGAAACAAGAGTAATTATCGGCAAAAAGATGGTAGCAGAGCATGGTTACTTTCTACGAGTCTATAGATAATATTATTATTTTGAAAGAAATAAGTTTTATGATGTGAGTTAATTGTTTTTTTTAATGTTTGATATGTTCATTAGCCTACAAGCAAAAATTCGTTATAATATATATTGACTTTATTTTTATTGATAATTGAAGGTTAAATGATTTTTTTTTAAGTTATTGTTTTCCATATATATATTCGTGTAAAGGTGACGAAACGACTCGTTAATTATGTCTTTATTAATTCAGTAGTATGTGGTACGAGTGCTTTGTCTTGCATGTTGAAGTGCTTTGGTGCAGGTGTTTATCTTGAGGCGGCGCCAAGGTCGCGTCACGTCTTAGCACACATCTTTTTTTATTCTTATCAGTCTATGTTGCGTTTCAGTCGCTAGTGTAATGAGTTAATCGAGTAAGTTTATTATTTAAATTATGAGTTAGAACGATCGTTTGTATCTTGCGTTTAACACAGTAATATAACAGATTTTTCCTAGTGCTTCTCTCGTGACTTATTGTATCGGTGTTATTCCCAACTATTATGTGGATTATAATATTGTTTTTTTTAAAATCATTACAAGGTATGGTAGAGCCTCTTATTTTTCTCTCCAGTGGATATGTTGAGAGTTGTCTTTTTTTTATCTGTCTTGATACGTCGTTTTGTTTACAGTAAGCCATTTATTTAATAGGGGAACTATAATTATTTAATAGCTAATATTAAGTTAATGTGTGATTTTGTCTTCGTTCAATATGAATTTACTTTCGTTGTTTGAACTCCTGGAGTTTTTTTAAATTCATAGTGATAAAAAAAAATTCCTAGCCAAGATGGAGTCTTTCGCAGCACAGTGCTGCCAACTTTGAATGTAGTACTTTCATACTGACCCAATGTTGTGGTGTGTTTACTTCTGACATTAGTAGTTCTCGGTTCTTATTTGTCATTTTCATTTTTGTTTTTGTCTTGACTTTGTTATCCAGGTTAGGCATTTTCTTAAAATAGTGGTTCTTCTTTTCGTGTTTTAGTAAATCATGAGTAAATGTA
This sequence comes from Bacillus rossius redtenbacheri, assembly GCF_032445375.1. Taxonomy (NCBI): domain Eukaryota; kingdom Metazoa; phylum Arthropoda; class Insecta; order Phasmatodea; family Bacillidae; genus Bacillus; species Bacillus rossius. The sequence continues at coordinate 27,550,451 of NW_026962010.1, forward strand.
TTTTTTTTTTTTTGGAGGGTTTTATATTTGTAGTTACCTAGTATGTTATTTAGGAGTTAAGGTGTGGAGAGTTTTTTTTAACACTTATTCCTGCTTTCAGTTGAAGGTCCACCATTCGGGTCCACTGTTAGCGAATTAGTGTCTTTAGGGTCCTTGACTCAGTTGATCGTGGCCTGATCACCCACGTGTCCTAGTCTTTGAGTCCCTCGTAACTGTTGTACTCGAGTCATAAATAAATAAAAAACCATGGTACTAGTTTTTAAGTTGTTGCAACATTTAATTTTTTAATATTATTTCTGGGGAACAAGTTTGGTTATAGGGTTTTCTTCGTTTGAAATTTTATGTTCAAGTAATCATGTGGTTATTAGTTGGTATTTGGGGTATGTATTTTCGTACAAGTTATTTTGTTATCATCTTCATGTTTGGTTTTCATGAGTTTTTTTTTGTGTCCATTTCACATAATTTAGGGTTTGGTGTATCAACTAGATTAATATCAACACTGATTTTTTCTGTTTTAGTTAATCATGTAAGATTGAGGTTATGTTTGGTAATTGTCGTTTAATTTGTCGCAAGTTATTTTAGAGTTTTAAAATTTTTTATTCCTTTTAACCTATAAATTGTTATAATTACATAATTTGCATATTCTTTATTAATATAATTCTAAATGATGTTTCTATTTTATAAGATTGCAGGTTTTGTTCGTGAGAGAATTGTTTGCATATTATTTCTCGTTTTCATAATATTTCCATGTTTCTGATTTTTTTTGCAGATTGCCATATGTTGAAAAGTCTGTGGTTTCTTCAGTAATATTTAATTGAGGTGATGTTTGTTTACTTTTCGTGTATCATCAATTGGGGCACGTTTTTCGTTACCTAACCATGATAGGTATTTTTAGTTTTTGTTGCCATCATTTAATAAGTTCTTTTTATAGCAGGTTGTTTTAATAATCTCTTATGTTGTTTCTTCTGCCCATGTTTTGTTATAGGTCATCTTGGGTATGTATTTTAGATATTGATTTCTTTTCAGAGACATTTTGCCGTTTCCCTATTATGTTCATTTAATGTGTGTTCTAGTGCTTTTCATTGCACAGTTTAATAATTGAGGTTATGGTATTGTTTTATAAGTATCTAATTTGCAGTATATTTATTTTTGAATCAAGTATTTGGGTAATATATTCTTTTTGTCTTAAATTGTGTTGGATCATCATTTAAATTTTTTCTCTTGAGCCTATTAATTTTTTTTATTTAAATTTCACTATTTTGCTTTTGCTTTTGTTTTAATTATTTTGTTTCAGTGAGATGCAGTTAAAGGTTAGTGGTTGTCTTGTTAGAATTTTGTCGTTTCTATTTTTAAATTTTTTTAAGCACTTATAAAGTTTTATAGTTTTGATACTATGTATGTATACAATTTTGTACTGTGGGAGTAAGAGACTTCCAGACGATATTTGGGTTGTGTTTTAATTGTGTTGTCGACTTTGGTCAATTTTTATTTTAGGCAGGTCCTCTGAGCCAGAGCCAGTGAGCCAGTGCCAAGTCCTGTTGAGAAGTGTTTAGGCTTCACCAGCACTTTTCATTTTTTGCAGGCCTCAGTCATTTTTTTATCAAACCATATATCTGCCATGGAAGATCCAATCACTCATTTTTAATAATAGTTTAAATTTAGGTTAATATATTTTGTGATTTTATTTGTTTTTAAATAATAATTAATATTTTTTTTTTGAGTGCTAACTTTGATTCTTTATTATTCTTTTGTTTGTCTTGCTAGTGTCATCTTTTAAAATAACATTTGAATATATCAGTTTTGTTTTTTGTCTTGTCATCCAAAACATATACTTTTTAAAATTTCTGTTTTATAGGTTATGTGTGTGTTAGTTCATGTGGGGATGTGGTGTGTTGTGTAGGTGTTGTGTGTCTTGTACATCTCTCCACACGATACAGCTATTTCACATGTGTTCCACACATTACACCGTGTAGTGTCATCAACTTAATCATTTTTTCAATTTTTTTTGTTTTGCAAGTTTTTTTGGTTTTGAATTTAGATGTTCCTTCTTGTTTTGCTTTGTGTACTAGGGTTGTTGCTGTATGACATCTCTCCGGTGGGGTGTCTGCTGCATGGAGTTTGCTAGGGTGGTTGCAGCTTCGGCTCGGTGTTGCTGCGACTCACCGTTTCAGCCATCTCTGGTGAATTTCGTGTAGTGGAGTTCTGCTTGGTGGGACTGTCGTATAGTGGCACATTCTTCATTGTAAGGTATGGTTTCAACTTTGATTTCTTCTCAAAAATTTTCCATTTTAATACATTGCAGGCAGTTCTTTTTTTTATTCACTTCACCTTTACTGAACCTTAACTTTATTCATGTTATATTTTGCGTTAGTGGTCAAGCTTGCTTTTGCAGGTGCTAAATTATCTCTTGAGTGTCTAAGGTATGGGACTTAGTCATTCATCTTTGGACGGCCATTTTCTTAATTTTTTTTAATTTTCAATTTTTGTGTTGTCGTTTTGAATAAGCATTTTAAGATTTTGTTTTCTTTTTTTTTGTGGCTCAAATTTCTTTCGTATTTGATCGGTATTGTCAATGTAAGTTTTGTTAAACTTTCATTAGGTATTCTTCTATTTTGAAACTTTTTTAAATTTTAGCATGATGTGTTGTATGAACTGCAGTGTTCAGAGCGGTATAGTATGATCAGGATCTTAGTGACCAGGATTTAAGAAGGGGTAAAGAATCCCCAATTTTTTTGTAATGTGAAGGGGTAGAGAATCCCCAATTTTGTTAATATGGAGGAGGTAGAAGACCCCCCATTTAGCTGAATAAGGAGGGGTAAGGAGTCCCCACTATTCTGAATAAGCCGACGGGCATTTTTTTTTTATATGAGGTATGGTCCTCTTTTGTTGTAGTAAGTACTGGCGGTCCTGAGTATTTGTACCACCCGTCTGTCCTGCTTGTTTCTTCGATTACTCATTCATTTTCTTCGTCCTTTTCGTATTTTGATCTTCGTCGTCGTCTTCGTTCTTCTCTAGCTTTGAGATTTTTCTCTCGTAGGTATGTGATAATCCTACGTTTAGCTAATTTATGTCGATTTCGAGACAGAGATTTGTTGTTTAGCTCATTTGTGTGAGTATTTAAGTATTTTTAATGTGAAGGGGTGAGTAGTCCCCATTTTGATGTAGAGGTGTATATTCCTCATGGTGCATTGTCTGTTGTTTCATCTCTGTTTTCTTGAGTATAGCAGGAAGTTGATCCTGTGATTCTCCAAAAATCCTTAATAGGAAGAGTATTTTTACTCATACTTTTCGCAAAACACAATCAAGGTCTACCATAATCTATGAACTGCACCAAAACATTTTCCCGGTCTTCTAGCATCCAGTTCAAAATCTTGGCTCAAAAAAAAAAAAAAAAAAAAAAACCCTTCAAATTTACACACACAATCAAGGTCTACCATAATCTGGTTGACAAAAACATATTCGTGGTCATTCGTTTCCACCACTAACTCCGTCATTACCAATTGTTCGTCACTCCTAGTGATTTCATTGGTTCTTCCTTTAACATATTTGGTTCGGTAAGTCAAACTTATCTTTACCTACCATACAACTCCCAAAGGTTAATTGTAACATTAACGACTTAATGTTTTCAAACATTGCTAATATTTCTTAATATGTCTATTATTCAGGTTATTAACAACCTAGTCATATCACCATCCTGTCCTGTTCTGTTCTTCATCTACACACATATTTATTAATTAATATTTTGATCTTTTGATATCTCCCGTATATTGATGTTTCGCATTCTCGTGCATTTAAGTCTTATAGATTGCCATATAAAAAGAAGATTTTTTTTTAAGAGAGTGGTGTGCTTTGAGGGGGGGAGTGTGTGCCGTTGTGCACTTGTTGTGTGGGCATGCGCCCATTATTGCTTATATGTTGTTTAATTAAATGCAAACTGGGAGGCTACTTTTTTTTATATCTTTTTTTAATACCTCATTGTTTTTAACTTTTTGATTATTTGAAGAATAATGAAATAATAATTATTTTAAGTATCAATTTGTAAGAAATAATTGTTTTTGTATAAAAATCTTTTTTTTTGTTAAAATATATTTATGTCTTTGTTAAGATTTGTGGATTTAAAAGAAAAACATATGGACTTTAAAAGACTTTAAACATCATAAATTCCTTTTTCCTTTTGTTTATATTAATATTGTGGTTAAGATTAATTATTGAGTTATTGCACTTAAGTGCAGGAAAGTGTAACTTTTTAAGTTTCTCATCTCTATGTATTGTCATATCTATGGTCATCTTCATATTGGAAAGGAAAAGGTAGTACTTTCCTTTCTGTTTTTTTCAGCCATAATGTAGACATCAAAATTTTTGTGCTCGTCACGTATCTATCGACATCCATGTCGAAAGTTGTGTATTTACTACCGCATTAGCGGTCCGGGTGTTGGCGACCTCTCGCTGCCCCATGCCTGAGGTGTGATCCATAAGCTTCGCCCATAACATCTGGGCACCCCAGGGCTTGTCCCGTGGTTCTACGGCGATGGGAGCCGCCAACAAATATCCCAGGAAAGTTTTCGACGACTAAATCCTAAGCATGCAGCATGGGTAGTTAACCTGTTTCGGCCACGCGTATCTTGCAATTTCATCGACTATTTCATCAAACTACCCCTTTGGCATCGTAACCTACATTTAATTCCTGAGTAATATTTTAATTCTTTCTGTATCTTAAATTTACGTTAATTATTTTGAAAATGTAACTAAGTATAATTGTTATGGGGGCCCCATTTTGTTTTGACTGTACGAATACTCAATTAATACTCTTTATTGTGTTTTAAATAAATATGTTTTGTTATGGCTGACCCGATATCAGTGTGTATTTTATGTTGCATTTACCTAACCTTTTTTTTATATAATTTCTTATCTATATAAATTCTTAACAGGTTATCAACTTTTGTTCGGTAGTTTTCCCAGTCGGCATATTTTCTCTCTACTCATTATTTATTCAATACAACAAAGCAATGCCATTCAACCTAAGATCCCGGAGTCTTCCGTCGTAAATTACCTTGGTGAGGTTTAGCAAACCTAAACAAGAGTAATTATCGGCAAACACTGCACACTGCTTGATTTAGAATTTGTTACCGTACACGATATGTCTGGCGTGGGTCTACCTTGCAAAATTAAAACTCGTTTTTGTTCGAAACTTTTAGCACCAAAAGATGAAACAAGTAAATTTTCTAGAGCTGTAGCAAACCGTATGTACTCGGTACTGAGTAACGGATGCGCCATCTAGTACCGAGTAACGAAACATTACACACGGCTGCATCTCGTTACTCGCATTTTTCGTATGTTTTACGCATGCGCGCGCATATTCGATGAATTTACGTTACAAAGAACGATGTTTGTTTATTAAGTAAAGTATAATTTGGAAATTCGTCGTTCAAGTTTTTTTACTATTTATTAAAGGTATTGTGTGTGTAGACAAAGTTTGAGATTGGAACAAAAACAACTTAAGAAAGTATTTTTTACAAATGAGAAATATGTATGTTTTTGTTTTTTAGTATCGCGTATTTTCACGTTTTTTTGTTCTTATCTTAAAAGAGATAATATAATAAAGCCGCTCTAATGAGATTTAATTGTTTCTTGGCTAACAAAAACTGTTAATTATCAAATATTGTTAATTGTATATAATCTATTTATTATTATTTACGCGACGTCATACTGTACGCGTACGCAATACGAATCTTTTCGTTGCTGCAACATAACATAGCATGTTATGCGGTATCAGAAGTAACGAGTAACGTAACGATACGATAGTAACGAGTACTAATTGCTATAGTAACGAATACATACGGATACGCTTTTTTCGTTACTTTTACACCTCTAAAATTTTCTACCACGCAGTCACAAGCGCGTCTGTTTCCTGCCGCTCCCTCCCCTACTGCGACAGCCTCGTCCCTCCGCACACCCCTTAAAAACCACTCCATGGCCAGGGCCCGCAGAATAGACTGTTGGTTCCCTTGGCAAAGCCTACCGCAATGAGCGAGTTCAACAATGCTGTAGCTATGTGGCCACTTTTGAATTTGACGAAACTCTTCACCAAAAACTTGGGACGTAATTAAGTATTATAAAGTACGTATTCTTAATGTAGGAAATCTGCTTTCAGACTATCAGGCGAGTTATTTTACGCAACGTGAAGCACACAATTTCTTTAGAGAATACGCCATGCGACACGCGATGGAACCAGCCCTCTGGCTTGGTTCCCCAGGTCGGAAGCCGAAGTCGAGTGCTCACGGAAACACCCGAAGGCGAAGGCGGAGAGGAGTCGGCCACCAATGAAGGCGCAGAAAGCAATGGTAACCGCGTCGAGGGGGGGATGTGGAAGCGGGGAAGGCAGAGAGAGAAAGAGAGGCGTGAGAGAGATGAAGCGATATCTGAAGAGGTTCAACGCGCGAACGCGCCTACACAAAGTGTGAGGGCGAGCTGTTCAAAAAATACGAGTTGAATTATTTACGACAGTAGACAAGTAGTAATATATTTATTTAATTTATTTGTCAGCAGTAGGGAACCAATGGTTCCCTTGGTTCCATGGAATATTCGCCCCTGGAAGCAATCAATAAATTAATCAGTAAATCTTTGATGATTTTTGGAATTTTTCCCGAATTTCTAGGTTAATATTACGAATTTTTAAGATGGCAGTAAATATATTATCATCGGCTTAATATAGGCTGGTAAAAGATGAATTTAAGCTTCTATTAGGACTTTCTACCATATTTATTTAAATTATTATTTTTTACATAAAATTATTATTTTCCATCGCTCAAGTATTGAACAAAGGACAGGAATCGACAGAATCAATCAGTATATTAATTGCATTTTTCATTGATGAATTATGGAATTTTTCCCGAACTAATAGCTAAATAATTACGAATTTCCATGATGGCATACAAATTTTGAGAAGGCGGGTGCAACAATAATAATAAATTATTACTGCAATCTAGTGGGAAAAAATTAAACTAACATGGTTGCAGTGAACTCTAGCAGAAGAAAACAAGATGGCGTCTTCCAGCATACAAAAACAATATGGCAAATTCCTTCAGACGAAAACAAGATGGCAGGCATGATGTCATACTAGCTGGCGATATATATATATATGGGAGGTCAGTCTGCTGGCGGCTTCTTTGGAGAAGGGATGGGTGGAGATTTTTATTTTTGACTTCACCAGGTTCGAACCGAGGTCATCGAGCTCCATGATGTAAATGCGTTTTTTAAATAATATTTTATTAAAATTTAATTAATTTTTTATTAGGTAATTTAATAATTTTTGCAAATTTTACTGATAATAATTACGGATTTTCAAAATGGCATCCGTAACGAAATTGGCAATGGTGATATCATAATTCAAAATGGCTTATGGTTCTCGAATACAAAATGGCGGAAAACAAAATAGTGGGATCCAAGATGGCGGATCAAGATAGCCACAAGGGTCAAGGTAAATGTCATAGGTCAAAGTCATCTAAGATAGCCACCGTGACATCACAATCCAAGATGGTGGTCGGCTCCTCTGCTCCTCAGCCATAAGCCTGGTCCAGTACCGGCTGTCATTTACTACTACAAAGTAAAATTTATAACGTGCCAGTTTTTATTTGGTTATAGTCGTACATTATAGTCTGCAGGCTTTCGCGTTTATCCGTGTGGAACGATGTGACGTGATCACATCGATACTAGGCCAGGAATGTTGTCTGTAAGTGTGCACGGCAATCCGTGGCGGTGCAAGATGGCAACTGTCCCTCAGGGCGAGGTGGGAGTCAGTGCGATGTCGACGGGCGCCGGCCCGTCACCGGGGCAGGACGGCCGGGCGGCCTCCAGAGGCGCGCAGCCTCCGAGTTGACCTTTCCCGCGGGCTGGCCGCAGCTGGGCTCCCCCTCCTCCTCCTTCTGCTGCTCCCTCCTGCTACCTCCTGCCGGCGGAGCGGGCCTGCGGGCAGTGTCGCCGCAGCCATGGTCCGGCACGGTGGTCTCTACTGCGCGTTGCTGTCGCTGCTGTGCCTCTCCTCCGCCAAGAAGATACCCTGGTGGAACATCAAGATGGCGCAGCAGCAGGGGTAAGAGCAAGCCGGTGTCACCGAGATGCTGGTTGTCCCTCGCTGTCGCCTGTTTCGACCCCCGGTGGCGTATTCCAACCATGTTCTTACAAGGTTCGCGAATCTCGCACGTATCAGAGTTAACTATTAATTTTGTTTTGTATGAGAGAGCATTTCGTTTATCTGACCTTGAGATGTCTTGAATGAAAGAGAGTTGAACCGTACAAAGCGTGGTCAGGGTCGTCGTGAGAAATTAAGGGCCCATGGGAACATAATTTTGTTGGACCCCCTCCCTGTTACTTAATACACAGCTCTTCACCAACCTGGATATTAATAAAATCAAAAGACAGCAGATCTTAAATATTTTATAACGCTGTTTAATTCGGACAACACGAAGTGATTTTTAACAGTATTTTAAGAAAGGTTTTCAAATGTTTCCCTAGTACGTAGTTTTTATCACTTTATACCTTTACAAAATATATATATTTTTAAAAACTTAACAATTTACGTAATACTGAACAATTAGAAATATAACACACTAAAAACCAAACAACTCAAAGATTAATAATAATTTAAATTCGTTTTTTGAGCTTTCATATCACATAACATTTAAATAATAGAATCAAAAAGTTTTGATTCAGTGCATAATGTTCCTAGATCAGTAAGATTTTGTTGATCCTATGTTGATAACTGGCAATTCTTTATTCTGCTAAGAATACGGAAATATATTTTACATAAACCACAGAAATCTGAGTACACAGAATATGCGCAGTGCAATACACGCATTCGGAAATAATAGTCTTTTGAACAACTTTCGAGGCTGCAGTGTAAACTTAGAAATGTTTGTCTTCTGAATCACATAAATATACTTTACTTTTTCTGTTTTTCTGTTAAGTTTCTTCATAAGTCTGTGTATATTTAATTTGTCATATAAAAATATTTTTAAGCTAGGTACCCTATTTATTTTCTGCATGTTCAGTGACACACCACTGTTTCTTGTGTAAGAGTTTGGATCTTTGCTCTTACAGGTTTTCCAATTAATATTCCAAGCAAACTAGAGACAACTGGATGCGAAATAAACACACACACATATAACACGATTATACTTCACAAACTGTGTGCTTTAATTGTGCCCCCTGTAGATAAATAAAACAGAATGAAAACGGTAGACAAATCAAGGAGCTTAATTAATCCTGAGTTATTGGCTGCAACAGAACATGCCACGCTCATTACCTTGAAATAACATCTCCCTTACACAATTTCCACCTGCCGTGGCCGGCTGATTTTTTCATTGCCTTATCAGGTTTTAAAAGTTCCACCAAGCGATAGGCAAGCCTCCTCCTCATCTAAGATGAAACAACTAACTTATATGTTTTGTCTCACCTTGTCTGTTATCATAATTTTCTTTCAAGTCGATTTGCTTGTATAAATTTACCGTGGCCACGACTGCAAACCCCCCTCCCCTTTCACAGGTAATGTGATGGTTTCACAACCTTCTCTTCGTTATAAAGTGTTGCAAGGCTCTTATTGGAACAGCTTGTTCCTCCCACCTGCTCACGACTCTACTGCTCGAAACTGCTGCAGGGCAGAGTTTGTTATTTTGAATTATATGAGTGTTAAGACACTCGCTGTATGGAGCCCCTAGGGAGACTGCTTACGTATTTACTTTGCTTACTGTACTTTACCCAGTCTCAGAGCTAAATTAAAGAAAATCGTCGATCTTAACGTAAAATTTGACCAACACCAACATATATGTGAAAGCTACACTTAAGTTAAGATGGAAAACACATGTGTTCCAATTTAGCGAAGTGATGATTATGAAAATTATAAGTATTGAATTTCTGTTTTTGTGGGAATTAGCTGCATCACAATCGTAAATTAAACGACTTTTAGGCTGAAACTTCAGATAGCATTTACTGTATGATTTCAATAAAGGTTTAGTTGTATTATATTATGTTCTTAAATGATTTATTGGGACAAGGCAACTCATTCAAGTATATTACATGTAATTTATTTATTTTATTATTATTTAAATTAAAATTGAAGTGAACAATTTTTTGTGATTGCCACCAACAATTCACAACGGGCTAAAATTAATCAATTATAAATATTTACGTTTATGTCATAATTTTTAATAAAACTAATCACTGAAAATTTATATGAACGTAAAATATTATGCCAGTGTAAAATTTATTGTAATACTTAGAATTCTTTATAATTTCATAGAGTTTTTTCTCGAAAATATTTTCAGTAGAGGTTACAATTAGCATTATGAGATTATACATGAGATAACAGAACGAATTCCTAGTTTTACATCTACGGATTTATTTTTATAGAAAAAAACTCTATTTATAATGTTTGTATCTAATTTATTTAATATATATTAAATCTCTTTTTGAATTAAATATTCGTGAAAATATAAATAAATGTCACAAATATTTTTTAAATTCGAATTTAATAGGGTAATAAATAATAAAATCTTTGTCGGGTGACTCCAAAGTACAAAAATTTAACCGTAATGGAAAATTAATGAACCATATACTGCATCCTTTTGTTTTTTGTCATATTTTCATTGTAAGTTTCGAAAACTTGCAAATAATTTTAATTTTGCCAAAGAAGCTCAGTGAAGTTTGATAAATAATATAAACATTGAATTAGTTCTTAGTTCGTAGTATATATGACATAGTCCATTGATGTACACATACACAATTGCCTGAACTGAGTAAAAACATAATAATTTTTTAGTGACAGTCAATTGCATATGTAAGTTTGTACGGAAATTTTCATTTAGCTTTTTCATTCTTTAAATTATATTTTTTTCTGTGATAAAATTGTGCAAATATAAAGTTATAAATATTTCATCGTGTTTCTGCTTGTGCTAAGTGTGTGGATCTTTAAGTCAGCATCTTAAAAAACTAATTTTGTTGTACCGCATCTTATTTGATTCTTTCCCACGTGTTTTGGCGAAGGAGATTCTCGTGAATACGCAATGCACTGTCCCAATCTCTGCATTACGGTGGGATTCCTATGCATCGGCTATCGCAGCACGGTTGACGCATAGATGGCGATTCCTATAAATCGTCAGTTGACGTATGGTCCTGGTACTGAAAGGATTGGTAAGGGCGGTTTGTTGCTTCATTTAGTGTTAGAAGAAGTTGAAGATACAGAGACTCCACTGCAACTATGCGAGGGGAAGGCTGAAACAACACTGGTTGTTGGAAATGAGGACTGTAGAAGGTTGTTTTAAACATATAGCTGATCAATCGACTGTTGTCACGAGATGACAAGTTGTCGATGCAGCAAGTTTCTGGAAGAGTTGCCAGTACTGAGGGGTTCTCGTGTTGCCCAGCTGTGAACAGCTACACTCCCCTGCAGAGCTCTGCGGCCAACGCTGCGCCTTCAGCCCCTCCCGCGTGTCGCGAGCGTGCCTCCGTGAGACCCTCGACACGCGAGCTGCCGACAGCACCGTCTTCCAGACCACGGAGCTCCCAGGTCGCACAGCTCTCGTTCTGAAGCTGCTGGCACTGGGGCGGGACTACGCTGTGCACGGGCCATTACATTACTCAAAGTATTCATAATCTACGTTCAAATAGAATGAAAAAAAGGGGTTTGTCTGTAAAGTCGGTTTCCGGACGATAATTTTACGTTATAACGTCATAAGAAAACATTGATGAAAAATTGCATACCCACTTTTTAATTTTCAAATATTATTTAAAGTTTATGCAAATTTAATTTAAATAATTTGTTTAATTATAATCACGAACAATTAGTTTAAGAGCCCGCCTTAACATGTTAGATATTACAGAAAATATTTTCTCGCACGGTGGTTTCCACAACATAATTCTTTAATATGCATTTTTGATTTATCTGATAACCTAAAAGTGCATTTATTATAAAACGTGATTTTTTTAAAATAAAACGTGACACTTATGAACAGTAGATCCTTATGGTGATCCTCCAGTGAATGTACTGCTTATGATTGTGTCCTAATTCTTGTTCAAAGACAAGGCTACTTACTCTATAAGTTTTCATATTCAATGACCATAAATGAAGCCATATATTCGTTATTTTAAGCTGATTAATGAGTTTCTTTAGAAGGCCCTCTCTGACTTCGCCCTTGCTACAGACATTCCAAAGCTAACATTGTAGAAACAGTCTGCCCGTTCGCTGTCTGGATTTTGAGACAAATCGCTCCTACAGCTATGTCCGCCTTTCTGGAATTACAGGTTTCTTAGATCGTTCAAGGTATGAGATTGTAAGTTATAATGTGCACAGTATATACATTTCTTCGACCCTAAACATCAAATCAAGCGTAAAATATTTTAGATTTTTTTTAGATGTAGCTATTTTTAAGTGGCAGTAAAATAAAAATGAAACTAGCATGTGGATTATCGATTTCAAGACCTCGTCAGTTAGAACATAATAAATGTAAAATATATGTATAATAATATACATGTTTATAATAAATAGTAAAGATGTGATAGTTCGTCTAGCTGGCCATTTTCGAACAGCATTTGTTATAATTCTAGACGGAAAAATGGCGATAGATGGGAATATGAATTACGTTATATCAAATTTAGGACGTTTTCCATACCTGTGCAACGAACACTTAGAACAATTGCACTTCAATTTTTGCAAGCAAGACCGAAGTCCGTGACGCAGTTTAATGGAGCTGTCAGTCATCTTTGATTTAAGGAGTTATGTTTTCAGTCCCGTACAAGCCACTGAAGTGTGCTGCGTTTACGTAAGATAAAGTTTATATGAGCGTGAAAGCCACTTTGTAATAACTATACTGTAATAGGAGCGGAAGCGAACAAGCATTTAGACATGTGTTGCGCGAAGCCTTTACATTCGCACTTCCCCGGGTTTTTAAGTTCTTGTGTCTTCCGAAGCATAGATGCGCGGATTTGAGAGACTGTTAACTGTGGCGTCAATTGTAGAGAAGTCTACTTATGTTTAAACGACTGTAGCGGAGGGAAACATCCCCTCCTTACCAAAAGAGCGATATCGCGATGTTCTCGTTCAAAAGTCACGTAAAAATCGATCACCCATTTTTTTTCCTTTCCGTGACAGCAAGTATCGTTTTCCTCCATCTATATAAATAAAAATGTAAATTTTCGTTCGTTCAAAATAATAAATACCCGAAAGTTCCTTACAGATTGCTTTGAAATTTTGACACAACGTTGCATTTGAATATGCTCGTGTTTCGATATAGTTACTTATGCCACACCTGCGAGAGGTAAAAAGAAATATAAAAATATAGATATTATGATTGTGTCTTCTGTTTTGTAAAGATATAGATAGGAAGAAATAGACATAGAGAGATATTGATATAGAGAGAAGTATAGAGAGGTAACGAAATGGAAAGAAGGCGATATACATATAGAGAGAGCTATAGAGATAGATTTAGGGATGTTTATAGATGTATAGAGATGTAGAAATAAATGTTTAGGAAATGGATTAAGATATTGATAAAAACCTAGATACATAGAGAGATAAAGAGAGAGTGATATGGAGAGATATGGATAGAGATATACATAGATATAGAGATGTATAAAGATATTTATAGAGAAATATCACTAGATTTATAGAGGACCATAGTAAAGCGAGGAGAGATGGCGCGGGAGGAGAGTTGGCGCACTAGTTCGATTCACCGTCAAGAGATCGCGCTGGGTGCAGCGACTCGCTAGAGGGACAGCAGTAGACGTGTTGGGTGTGATGAGAAATTCAACCATTTTGCGTGTTAATATTTTATAAGTTTTACGTGTTTCCGTGCCTCGTGTGATGCTGGTAAGTACTTGAATTTTCAATGCACGTACATATATTTTATAATTAGCAAAAATATGAGTGTAGTAAAGAATATTTTTCAAGTTTGCGAGTAAGCTAGGTTACGTAGGCATGTGATGTTCGCGTTTACAGAACCACCGCAATATTGTTCCGAATAAAGGAGGGGTGTGCCATCTCTCCTACCCACTTAGGAGAGTTGGCACAAGAGTTGGCGTAGGTGAGATGGCACACTTGCTGAAATGTAAGCTGCAATCTGAAAGGTATAAATTATAATTGTATTAGTGATTGATGGTCTGGTTATTGCAGTAAATATGCAATGAATTAGTGAAGATAATTTTGTCCAACCAGCGATATTTGGAAGGATAAAGGAATGTGTATATAATTATATATATGTATATATATATAATGAAATACAACTGGAGTAGTGTATAAAAATTGGCAGTTTCGTCATAATTGTGAAACAATAGAATGTTTGGAAAAACTTATTTTAATCGATATTACTTAATTGTTTTATCGCATTCTGCAATTAATTCAAGTAACTTCCAAGAAGCATTTCTTTTTCGTTTGGAGCTAAAGAAAATTATATTATTGCGGTAAAGCATTTTCATTATAAGTTATAGATGATATTTTTAAATGTCAAGTTAGGAAGGAACGATTATATTTAAATGTTATACATAGGCTTACATGTATTTAGATATATAATTATATTTACAGACATGTGTGGTTATTTTGTTAAGTGATTTGCTGTTTCCATATCTCACAAGTATGCCAAATGTATATGTGAGGACAACTGCCAGAGCTTCCTGGTCAGAGGATGACCTAGTAAGAGCCGTAGATGCAGTATCAACAGAGAGGCTCTCATTGCGCCAGGCAAGTATACAGTTTAAAATACCATTGACAACTTTAAGGAACAGAATGAAAAAACATGTGTATAGCAAGAAAGGACTTGGCCCATCTTCACAGCTTGGGATAGATGCAGAAAAGAAGCTCGTAAACCACAATAAGAGATTTCAGACTGTAGGTTTTGCACCTAGTAGGAAAGATGTCCATACATTGGCTTACAATTTGGCAGAATCATTAAACGTACGGCATACTTTTAACAAAGACAGTAAAATGGCAGATAAAGTTTGGTTAGCTTCATTTTTATGTCGGAATCCTGAGCTTTCTCTACGAAAAGCTGAAGGTATAAGTAGAGCGAGGACAGAAGCCATGAACAGAGAGGAAGTGAAAAACTATTTCGACCTTCTGACATCAATTATGTTGCACAATAACTGGATAGATAAACCTGGAAACATTTGGAATGCAGATGAAATTGGAACCCAGTTAAATAATGATCCAAGCCATGTTATTGCTGCAAAGGGAAGTAAAGACGTTCATGTGGTGACATCCGCCGATAAAGGTGAAACAATTACGGTTTTGGCCGCCTGCAGTGCAAAGGGAAATTTTTGCTCCCTTTTTGTGTGTTTAAAGTCACCTATCAAAAGCCTCAATATGGAAAGGGTGCACCACCGGGCACACAGATAAAAATGAGGAAAGAAAATGGCTACATTGATACTAAATTATTCATGAAATGGCTCACAGATCATGTTATTCCACGCAAACCAATAGGAACAAATTTGTTAATTTTAGATGGCCATTCCGCTCACATGAACTCTGCAGAAATGCTTCAAAGTTGTACACGACAATGCCGTCATAATTGTTTTCCTAGCCACACAACGCACTACCTGCAGCCACTGGATCGAGTAGTATTCAAACCTTTCAAAACATATTTCAAAGATATATGTGCAAAGTTGGTAAGAGAAAGGAACAAAGTGACAAGAGAAGATTATGGTGAGTTATTAAATTCTGCTTGAAGTCGCTGCGCAACTACTTAACCCTCCGTCGGGCGCAACTGATCTGACAGGCACAGGTCATATGTTTTAGTTCGTTTAGATGCCAATAGATGTCAGTGTGGGTTGTGCTCCTCAGTAGCTGTATATTTTTCATTGTTCTTTCAGTGTGTATATGTGAGTTAGTGTTAAACCAAATATTATGCTCGCATGTGGCAAAGTGGCCTGAGAAGCACATTGCGCCCGAACTCATCATAATTTGTGAAGTGTGTACTTTTCAATTCTGTATAGTAAATTGATGATTTTGTACATTTTATAAGATATTACACTGAAATTTAGTGTTTGTTATGTTTATTACATGCATGTTTTTGCCCTGTGTTTGTCAGACACATTGCGCCCACATATGATATACATTTTATTTTGTGGCAGGTTTTCATGAACAATGTCACTAAAATTCTATGATTTGAATAACCCTGATCATTGGAAAGAAATTACGGACTATTTGCTGCAGGATGATGATGAAAGTAATGAAGATTTTGGCGAAAAAAGTGACATTGCATCTGAAGATGGGGAGGAAGAACGCGATTCTGACTCGGAAAGTGAGCAGGAGAATGAAGATGAGGGTAGCAGTAATGAAGAAGATGATGAAGGTACTAATTTCTTTTGGGGGAAAGAATCAGACAAAGTGGAGAAGTACTCCTCCTAAGAGACAAGTGCGAAGGCCAACACACAACATTGTTACTAGACTGCCTGGAGTAATAGGGGATGCCAGAAACGCAAAATCTGCTGTTGATTGTTGGGACAACTTCTTTTCTAATGACATGTTAGATAATATTGTCAGATTCACCAATCAGCATATTGAAAGCATTACAGAATCATTTTCGAGAAAAAGAGATATAAAAACAACAGACATAATAGAAATGAGGGCTTTCTTTGGACTCGTGTACTTAGCAGGAGCTTATCGAGTGAATCGGCAGAGTTTGGAAGAATTGTGGGGGACTGATGGTGACGGCATCGAAAAATTTGGAATAGTGATGAATATAAAAAGATTCAAAACTCTAGTTCGTTGTGTAAGATTTGATGATCGTAGTACTAGATTACAGAGAAAAGCAACAGATCGCCTTGCACCGATTCGGGAGATTTTTGAAAAATTTGTGAAGAATTGCAAGAGCAGTTATTCTCTTGGGAAGAATGTGACAATTGACGAAATGCTTCCAGGATTTCGTGGTCGATGTCCTTTCAGACAATATATACCTTCCAAACCAAATAAGTATGGCTTGAAAGTTTTTTCTCTAGTTGATGCAAAAATGATTTACACCCATAATATGGAAATCTATCCAGGAAAGCAGCCGGAAGGGCAATTCGCGCAAAGTTATAAGCCAGCTGATGTAGTGACAAGATTGGCTGAACCCTTGTTTGGTAGTGGACGCAACATTACGGCAGATAATTGGTTTAGTGACTTAACTCTTGTCCGCCAACTGAAAGATAAGAAACTCTCATATGTTGGTACCTTGAAAACAAAATAAAAAAGAGCTCCCGCCTTCTTTCGTCGCTACAAAAGGGAGGAAAACACATACCAGTGTTTTTGGATTTTGTGAGGGAATGACTATTGTATCATATATCCCAAAACCACATAAAAACGTCATTCTTGTTTCAACGCTTCATGATGACAGTGCAATAGACCCAAATTCTGGTGAACAAAATAAAGCAGAAATAATAACATTCTACAACTCAACAAAGGGTGGTGTAGATACGGCTGACCAGATGTGCTCAACGTACAATGTGGCTAGAAACACCAAAAAAAGGCCATTGCTCATTTTGTTTTTTATGCTGAACATAGCTGGCATCAATTCCCAAGTTATTTACCTTGGTAATGGCCTTGCTGCAATGAGGAGAAGAATTTTTCTGAAACAACTGTTACATGAGTTGGTGATTGGCGAACTTCGTCGAAGGAGTGTAAAAACGATTGGCATGCCCTTGGATTTACAGCAAAGGCTAAAAAGATATCGACCATTGCCAGATGATGAACCTGATCCATCACCTTCAACATCATCATCATCGAAACGACGACGATGTTCTGCATGCACCGCAGAAACTGGAATAAGAAGACTGTCAAAGTACGAATGCAGAAAATGTAAGCGGGCACTTTGTCTGTCTCATGCAAATTATGTATGTGATACTTGTTTTTCAGCACTCAGTGAGTAACTATCATTGCCTTCAGATGATGGGTGGTTCATTATTGACTGAATATTTTTTTTCCTAACTCGCTTACTTTACAGAATGATTTTGTCAGGTAATATGTATTGTAAAGATTTTCTGCTCTATAAAAAGCATAATTTGGTAAAAAAAAGTGATACATATCTCTATTCATTGCAATATAGGTCTTATTAGTGTTTTATGATGAATAAAATGATTATGAAAACATTGAAAGTGAAAGACAACTTTAGAACTAAAATGTGTGAAATTTGGGTGCCATCATTAGTGACAGATAAACAGCCAAAAACTGCCTCAAATATTAAGTGATTAATTGTTTTCTTCCATGTATGTCTTACGTCTTCCTGTATTTTTTTAGTGAGAGAAAAAACAGCAAAAACATAAAACATGAAAAAGAGAGTCTCTAGGAATTGAAATATGTAGATTGTGGTTGTTATCTTTGCTGCTAAATTAGAAGCTAAAATATGTAAGTTAAGTGATCCATTGTTTTCTAGTGTTACATAAATGTATTATGTCTTCGAGTAGTGCTTCATAATGAAATAAAACGTTAAAAAAATTATTATATATGCAAGACAACATTATATACATTTATTTAGGAACTGAATCCTGTAAATTTTAGGTGTCATCTTTGCAGATGTGTACAAAGCCAAAACCTTTTTGAAAAATGTACTATAATTTTTTTGTGTAATATATGTCTTTTTTAATCTTCCAACTGCGTTTTCAGAGCAAAGAATGTAGTTCAGAAATAATAAAATAAAATAAAATAAATGTTTATCAATTTATGGTTGTTGTTTAAATTTGTTATTATGGCCAACTTATTTTACATCCAAGACTTGGCAAATACGCGTATACGCATTCTAAAGATGTACAGAAACAGTTTTGTAAAATAAAAACATTTTTTCACAGCAATTTATTATTTTTTTTAATGTGTGCCTACTGGGCACATTGCGACCAAACTCGTGACTCCCGACATTGCGCCTGACGGAGGGTTAAATAGCAATCGCTGCCTTCCAAGCAACAGGAATATATCCTCTTGACATAAATGATATTCCAGAACAAGCATATCTTCTATCGTGTGACCAAAACATCGATACCAATCCTGATATTCCTGTGCCTCTTTTAACTATGCCACAAGCATTGTTAAACCAATTTGATCCTTCTGCAGACTCTCCTGCTCCAGCCAACACCATGGACCTCTCAAACACACCACTACTGCAACACATAAGTCACTGCTACATTAGGTATCACAGGAAATAATTATTCCAGCCCAGAAACTACAGAACCAATGATCAGTGAATTAGATTTGACATTGAGTAGCAAAGGGGGGAATTCTGCTAGTGCAGAACCTAATGGGTATGTCATCTTAACACCCAATAAAGTTCTGAAGGAAATATCACCAATTCCTAAATCTCTTAGACCCTCACGTTCAAAAAGAAAACAGGCTGCTACAAATGTGACCGACCCCATTTACATTGAAGACAGAAGAAAGAAAAATTTCTGTAACAGCTGCAAGGAAAACAAAGACAATTAATATGAATAAAGGTCACATCCTTACAGAATTGGAAATGTCAATCAAAAGGCAAGGCTGGAAGAGAAAATAAAACACGATAATCTTACAAAGGACATAACATCTGGAAAACTGAAAAATAAACCACGACAGGCAGTTAAGAAATGTCTAAAATATGCAATGAAGAGCTACTGTTGACAGACAATGACAGTGAAGACTTCGATGAAGATGAGTGTGTTGAATGTTTTGAGCTCTACTCAAACAGACGATCTCTGTCAGACTGAATTAAGTGCAGCAAATGTTCAAGGTGGCTTCACGACAGCTGTTCCATCTACAGAGAAAAGTGTGCGATGTGTGGCAGATTGGACAAAAAGAGAAAATTAAAAAATTAATCTCCATAATATGCTATGTATTACTATTTGTTGTTTTAAGTATGCCTTTCAGACGATTTCAACCTAATTACACTGTGAGGTTTGACAAAGGATTATTTTGTGCTGCTAACCAAACTAAATTACATATATTCTTAAAAAAAAAAACTTGGATATCAGATACACACTTTAGACTGTATTTAGCTCCATTGCTACATTTACTTTAATAATTACAAGTATGACTTTCCAATGTAATTTTACGTTACAGTGCCATCTCTCCTACCCTAGTGAGCCATATTACCTACCCTATTAGGAGAGATGGTTAAGATGTATAATTAATAATTATCCCCGCTAAAACAAATTAAAATATTTTGTTGCTTCACTAAGGTATGTGTGGACTTTCAAGAAATCATAATTAACTAATATGTACAAGAATGGTCATATTATTGGTAAAAATGATGTCTTTATGACTTTTCTTTGAATTGTGTGCCATCTCTCCTCGCTTTACCTAGAGAGAGCTAGAAATAGATGCTTTGTATAGATAGAACACAGGCATGGATAGCACTAGCTAGTTATAGGTGAGATATTGTCGTGTATTAGACTCGAGGGAGTGGAGCCTGCAGCACTCGGTCGCTCGAGGCAGGCAGCTCTGCGCGCGGCCTGCTTTGGCTCAGACCCTCAGTTAACTGTCTCTGTCCGCCTTGTGGCCTGGTCGAGCTACAGCTGACAAACTGCAAGGATGCTAACAAAACTGGCTCCATCAGGAGCGTATGTAGAATTAATATCCTGTGGAAGGGTAGAGGGGGGAAAGTTTGCATAAACCTGCGTCTCCACCACTTTACACAATTACTTACGAATAGAGAAGACACATATTTGCAGCTTTTAAATAGTGTTTCTCCTCAAATCATAAATAATTAAACTCGTCTGAGAGAAGTAAATCAACACCAAAGAAAAACTAATCCGCTATAGAAATCCTTAGGCCATGTCGCCGTAGTAGAATAGCGTGTATAACATGATGTTTGTGTTTGGTCTTGTGGGAACTGAACGAAGACCCGGTCTGCGGATCAGCTCCGCCTGACGGGCGCGCCGTGGGAGCACCCATGCAGGGGTCGTCAGTCCGCGGCTGTTTTCATGGGATGCTACGGCTCAGAATACTTGCTTAATGAAGCAATCCCCAGCATTCATTGCTGACTGGCTGATAGGGATCTCATCATCGCCATGGCGGGCCTAAGGGCCGAAGGCCTGGACTTGGCATCGAACCCCGAGGCCCGCAAGGAGTACCAGGCCGCGGTATGCGGCCCATAACCTCCAGTTTTGATTTTAGAATAGTTTAGGTGACGCCCCCGTAAGCCCCAAGGGAGCGTCGCAAACCGCGAACAACTGCCGGGAATTACCTGGTATAGTGTATCGCCATCCGACATATCAGAAAAATAAGTTACGGCACACAGTTCACCAAACCTCTCGGCATTCAACACGGGTATAAAAAAATCAGGGCTTAAATTAAACAGCGAAAGAAAGGAATTTGCTTGAGAAAGCACAACTTTTGCGGCAAGTACGACAAAACATTATTTATTAATCTGAACCTCTGAAATCAAACTATTACAAGCATTAAAAGAATATAAGCATTCGCCGGTACATATTAACTAAATCGGGCCCGATGCTATAAACTATATATATATATTCATACCCAGCACATGATAAGGAAATATAAAAATACCCTAAACTTAACATCAGTTACAATAGACACCTTATAGTGATTTAAAATCTCTGATAAACCAAGTTCAAGCTAGTTAACACCTTCCTTGTTACGCGACGTTGAAACATACCACGATGTACGTTTACTAAAGCAAGTACCCCAGACCCCTCCCATATAGTCGTGATATTTTCCAACCTGCCGGGGAGGAGCATACGGCTATCAATTAGCATAAATAGAGTATATCTTGGTGTAAGGGTAACTTTGCATTAAGGGATGACCACTAGTCTACTCATATACAAGAAAGATTTCAAGAATCTTTTTAATAGGTCCCAACTCATCAAAATTAAGATATACATAAGTATTCCATGAATACGAAAGTTCACAACACGTTAAGCTAAACAGTACAATATAGAGTAGAGCGTGACCGTAGTCGTCAAACCGTGTCTCTTACAATATGTGTTCGCTACACGGGCGAGAAGTCTTATATGTCAAACAGTACTACCTTAAGGTTAACATTGAATACTTAATTCTACTCCTAAGTTCGTACACGCGCGTGTGGGGCGTATAATTTAGTTCGGTTATACAACAGTGGTTACAGACTTTAAAATTACATACGTTAATATTACTAGTGTCACAGAAACGTGTCTTTAATTACTTCTAACAACGTATATATTGGAACAGCGTTTCTGCAGGGGTTGGGCGCATCGCGCACATTTTCATAGTGAGCCTAAGCAGACAATATAAGGAAGCGAGGTACGTTCTACGTTAAGTATACGAGAGACGCAACAGAAGGAAACCCGATAGTGCAAAATGTACATATCCTCCTAAGACGGGAGCGGGCCGGATTCCCGGCCATGGGCGGCGCCGAGGACATGAACTAGTATAAATGAAAAAAGAAAAAATTTTGAATTTTGAACGTGGCGGCCAAACGTAAGCGAAGGGGAATTCAAGCCACTACACACCAACACTCACCCACCCATGACCGGTAACCGGACGCACCACCCGCGACAAACTATTCGCACTAGAACTATGTACTATCTAAGAACGAGGCGAGCGCGCCCAGCCCCTTTATACTCTAAGGAAATTAGTCCGGCGTAAGAACACACACATGCATGGTTACAAGCGACAAGCAAAATCCTTCCGCGCACCACAAGCGCCTAGAGAGGGGACACGTTGACGTCAACAATGGAAGGAGAAAAGGAGGGTTAATACTCCGCTCAAGGGACGGAGCACTCACAGGTGAAAGAAAACAAAAAAAAACATCACGTAATTAATAAGATGTGACGGAAGCAGTGCGCCTCAGCACACTGCAACCACCCTCGCTTAAGGGAGAACACACCCCTGACGAAACAAGTGCTGGAAGGTGTAGACTTCGGCAATCGCAGACCTGCAGACGGCCAAACGGGGGGGGGGGGGGGTACGATGATCTTGAAGAAGACTTCCCGTGCCCGCATCTTGTTTAAGGGCGCAGGCGGCAAACTAGCGCACTGTGCTCCTTCCTTCGACACGATTGCGTTCCGAACAATGCCGTGTCTCCCAGTGTTAGCGCAGTCAACGACTCGGAGCATGTAGTTGTTGAGTCGGGTATCAGAGTTATCAATATACTCGCCACGCCTCACACCGTTGACGAGAGATTCAATGTGAGGAGTACGTGCGGTGCGCCGATGGGGGAGTAGCAACTGACTCACCTCAAAGGCGCGTCTTCAAGCGTCCGAAGTTCCAGCATCCGGGACCACCAGTAGTAAGCGGCGGCGATGGCGGGCACGGTACTGCGAAGACTGCGGCAAGGGGAAGGGGGGGAAAGCGGCGAAGCGTGGATCTCAGGCGGTGACGTACGAGGGGGGGGCGGGCCCAGCCCTCCCGTAGCACGTCGGCTAAGGTGATCGGCGATGACAAGTCGAAGCGTTGGCTTGGGGGGGGGGGGGGAGATGAAGCGAAGCACATGCGAATTGAGTCGGAGTATCGGAAGGGGGGAAAGAGAACTTCACTGTTCTGGCGCATAGGCGGAACACTAATACACAATCAACAATATTTTACTGCCATATCCATAAATATAAATAATAAACTCTAAAAAGATACAGAAGATACACCAAAGTTGTTTCAAAGCTCTAACGCACATAAGCCATCAACAAGTATACATTGAAAAAGGATTATAACCCAACACGCCAATCACAAAACCAAGCGTACATAATAGATTACAAAATTACAAGATTACAAAAAAAAAAAAACATTTTGGAACACGCGCGTGTACTATACTATAAACGATTTATTGTTAAGCATAATACGCTTTTAAATGGCTAACGTGGCTTTTCCTCAGACGCCCTCGTGTGCCGGGATTAGCCAAGAGCACCGTGTTGGCCCCCAGAAACCTAGAGATCCTATACGGGCCGACGAAGGGGGGGATAAACTTAGAGCCCAGCTTCCCAATCTTTGAGGGGAGCGCAAAATTGCGTACCAAAACAAGGTCGCCTACTTGAAAATCGCTCGGATGTCTGCCAGTATTGTACGCATCGGAAACCCGTTCCCTGGCCCTTTGCAAATTAATTGCCACGGAATCTACGATAGCTTCGAGTGCTGAAGGGTCCCAAGCCTCATCTACGGGAGGGAGTCCCCAGATATTAAGGAGAGGGTGTGCGAAACTGCGGCCCAAAAACGGGACAGAGGGGGGGAACCCAGTGGCAGAATGAACAGTACTATTGAGGCCTATCGAAATAAATTCGATGTCTCGGTCCCATAGAGTCTGATCTTCTCTGTAATAAGCTGTGAACACGCTTTTTAGGACTTTATTCACCCATTCGGACATATTCCCCTGGGGGAAGTAAGCGCTGGAGTGAACAGGCTTCATGGCCCACTCCATGCACATGGTTTGCCATTCCGCTGAGCGGAAATAAGAAGCGTTGTCCGACACGATGATAGCGGGGGCTCCCAATATCTGCCAGACTCGCGTCCGAAGAGCGCGAGTTATCGTAGCTGCTTTGAAATTCCGTAGAGGTAGTAGGATAATGAATTTTGAAAAAATATCAACTAGAACTAATAGGCAATTGTTCCCCAGCGTAGACCGGGTTAACGGCCCGAATATATCGACGTGCACGGTGTGCCAGGGGGCCACGGGAGGGTCAGCGGCATACATCCCTATTTTCCCACAAGAGGGGGGCTTGGAAACCTGACAATCATGGCACGCGCGCACGTATTGACGTACGTCGCCGCGTATATTGGGCCAGGCAAAATGAGCGGAAATTTTTTGAAATGTTTTCGAGATGCCGAAGTGACTGCCCAGAAAATAACCTTGAAAGTATTTAAGGATCAGGGGGCGTAGTGAAACAGGTACTAACATTTTACGCGCTCGTCCCGACTTCCCTGTGTAAAAGACAACACCGTTTTCAAAAACATAGGGTACGTCGGCGCCGGCACTAATTTGGCGACGAATGTCACTACAAAAAGGATCTGTAGACTGTTGCTCTTTAACATTAACGTAGGATTCCGGAAAGATTCTACTTGTATTCACGTGAGCCTCGACAAGTGGGCTAGTGAGCTTATCGTCCTCCGAAAGGTGGGTATCAACAGAAAATTCTTCCGGATTGAACATCCGTGATAACGAGTCAGCGACTACGTTTTCAGTTCCTTTTACGTGTCGGATAACGAAATCGAATCGGAACAGGCGGAGAATCCACCGGCCCAACTTACCCAGTTGGTTGGGGTGGTTAAACAACCAACTAAGGGCCTGGTTGTCCATATACAGGTCGAATTCGGACCCTTCGAGGTAGGAGTGAAACTTCTCTACGCCGAAGAGGCACCCAAGGGCCTCCTTCTCGTATGTACCGAGCCGTTTCTCCCCATCTGACAAAGTTCGGCTGGCGTAGGCAATGGGTCTGAAGGAACCGGCGATTTCGTGACTAAGCACCGCGCCCAAAGCTAGAGAAGAAGCGTCCACATGTAGAGAAAATCTTTTATCAAAATCGGGTAGAATGAGGACTGGGGGACTCGCTATGACTGCCTTTAATTTATTGAAAGCAGTATCACAATCCTCTGACCATGTGAAGGGGACGTGTTTCTTCCGAAGCGAATTCAGGGGCGCGCACAGTCGCGCAAAATTGGGTATAAAGCGCGAATAGTACCCCAATAATCCCAAAAAACGCTGCAGGCCCTTCAAGTTCCGGGGGCGCGGGAAGTTTACTACCGGGGATACCTTGTCCGGATCCATCAACAACGTACCCTCGGCAATCACATACCCCAAGAACCTGACGGACTTTTGCGCCAGCGAAATTTTTTCGGGATTGACGGTGAGGCCTGCACCGCGCAATCGCAAAAAAACCTCGCGCAAATGCTGCATATGTTCACCAAAGGAATTGCTATAGATGATGATGTCACGATATAGTTGAAGGCAAAAACCATTTTAACGTCTCGCAGAATGTGGTCGAGGACCCGGCTAAGAGCCTGACTACCAAACTTTACTCCCATGGGTATTCTTTTATATTCGTACTGGCCCCAAGGGGTAGAAAATGCCGTGTAGGGTCTGCAAGAAGGGTCTATGAGGCACTGGTGGAAGCTATTGTTGAGGTCGATAACGGAAAAAATTTTGCTCTTTCCCAATTGTTGTAGGGCCATTTCTACGGTGGGCAAACCAAAATTATCGTTAATTATTTTCCTATTTAAGGGAATAAAATTATGAACAATGCGGTAGTCTACGCCGTTTTTCTTAACCTTTAAAAAGGTAGGGGTGGTGTAGTTGGAAGTTGAAGGAGCTATGACGTCGGCTTTCAAAAGTTTGTCAAGAATTTCTCTCATTTTAGTCATCAATATGGGGTTAGGCTTAAAAAATTTAGACTTAACGGGTTCCAGGTCTTTCAAATAGAACTTGTACAGCTGCAAGTCACATTTTACAATTCTTTTCGTAAGGACATCCGGGAACTCCATACGGAGATCCTGCAGAATCTTATCCTCCGCGGTATCAGGCGTAACTTGATCGCTTTGAAGCACATAATTACGCGAAAGGGTTTTCGAGCACAAGGGCACGTCGAAAAGGGGTTCAAAACCAAAATTGATTTTACGGTTGGCAACATCCACCCTGGCTCGCGTTCTCCCTAAAAAATCCAATCCCAAAATCATTGGAAGGGAAACGTTAGGCACAATCAAAAAAGAATGCTGCCATGAAAACCTGTCTATTTTAAGATGCAGATTTAGAAGAGACGTAGCATGAAGCAGTTTGTTATCAGCCAAGCAAATACTTGTGCGAGCGTGTTCGCTAATAGAAAAATGCCTCGAATGGACGCGTTGTCGGAGTTGTTCAACGAACTTATCACTGACTAAAGAGTGAGTAGCCTCCGAGTCTACGAGCGCCAAAATAGAAAATCCAAAAAGGAACACATTAGCAAAGAGCAGGGAATTTTGCACCGAGAAGTTACCGTCAGTACTGGGGCCGCAACGCATCCCTACACGCGCGGTCCTCCGGCGTTTCCCGGACATTGGTCACGAAAGTGGCCGGGGCTGCGGCAGCGGAAACAAAGACGCTGGCTGACGTCACGAACGGATTCAGTGCAATCAGACATGAGGTGTCCGTATCTCGTGCAATTACTGCACCGATAACGACCGCTGCGGGGCGCCGGCCCATTAGATTCCATAGGTGGAGCAGAAGCGGCCATGCGCTGCGTGACGGGTGCACTTACACTCGCCGCGTGAGTTGCGCGAGTTACACTGGGGCTTCGCGGATTCAGGTCTCTCGCGCGAAAAACTTGTCCTGCGGATGCATGGTCCCCAGACGGAACCACGGCGCGCCTACTCAACCCGGGCGCACTGGGAAATTCTTTCGCATAACATTCATGCGCTACAAGTCTGTTTTGAATTTCTGTGCTCCAAGCGCGCAGCTCCAACATGGTGGTGGGGACTGAGAGCATCGAACCATGTTGCAGAGTAGACGGAGATACATTCCCCAAAATGATTTCCATTAAACTTTCCTCCGGGAGTCCGAGATCTAGCGCTTCTGCGAAAAGACTAACAGAGTTTATGAAGTCTGAAAGTGACTCGTGGGGCCGCTGAAAACGGTAAACGAATTTGCGTTTACACGTTTCCAGTACTCTGGGCGGGCAAACCAATTTTAAAACATTTGCCTTAAAGACGTCAAAGGAAGAGCCGGCGGTGATAGCTTCACTGAGAAGCGAAACATACGCGTCGCTACACTTACTCAAATAGGCTTTGAGAAAATCGGCCTCGCTCACCAGCTTCAGGTTATATATCCTGCTAGCATCCGCTAATTGCATTAGAACCGCGTCCGGCACATTTCCCTCTAAGCGCGGCAGAGTCTTAAGCGCAGACAGGAATATCTTTTGACTAAATACGGGCACGGCTCTGGGTTCAAGTGCTACGCCGACAGGAGGGTGTAGCGCGGCGGCTGCGGTTTCCCGCACGTGAGCAATTACACGTACGCGCAACTCGCGTACGGTCTCGGATTCCCCAACATCCAGCCCGTGATCACCCAAGTAATCCAACAAATCTTCTCTACGCAAAGTGTAAACCCACCCGACGGCGGGGGCGGCTGAGGAACTGGCCATTACACTACCTATCTAGTGGTCACCTGTTAAGCTAATGTTACGTTGCTGCTCACCAAGTAAGCAGAGTGGCGCAGGTTGAAACATACCACGATGTACGTTTACTAAAGCAAGTATCCCAGACCCCTCCCATATAGTCGTGATATTTTCCAACCTGCCGGGGAGGAGCATACGGCTATCAATCAGCATAAATAGAGTATATCTTGGTGTAAGGGTAACTTTGCATTAAGGGATGACCACTAGTCTACTCATATACAAGAAAGATTTCAAGAATCTTTTTAATAGGTCCCAACTCATCAAAATTAAGATATACATAAGTATTCCATGAATACGAAAGTTCACAACACGTTAAGCTAAACAGTACAATATAGAGTAGAGCGTGACCGTAGTCGTCAAACCGTGTCTCTTACAATATGTGTTCGCTACACGGGCGAGAAGTCTTATATGTCAAACAGTACTACCTTAAGGTTAACATTGAATACTTAATTCTACTCCTAAGTTCGTACACGCGCGTGTGGGGCGTATAATTTAGTTCGGTTATACAACAGTGGTTACAGACTTTAAAATTACATACGTAAATATTACTAGTGTCACAGAAACGTGTCTTTAATTACTTCTAACAACGTATATATTGGAACAGCGTTTCTGCAGGGGTTGGGCGCATCGCGCACATTTTCATAGTGAGCCTAAGCAGACAATATAAGGAAGCGAGGTACATTCTACGTTAAGTATACGAGAGACGCAACAGAAGGAAACCCGATAGTGCAAAATGTACATATCCTCCTAAGACGGGAGCGGGCCGGATTCTCGGCCATGGGCGGCGCCGAGGACAAGAACTAGTATATTTGAAAAAAGAAAAAATTTAGAATTTTGAACGTGGCGGCCAAACGTAAGCGAAGGGGAATTCAAGCCACTACACACCAACACTCACCCACCCATGACCGGTAACCGGACGCACCACCCGCGACAAACTATTCGCACTAGAACTATGTTTTATCTAAGAATGAGGCGAGCGCGCCCAGCCCCTTTATACTCTAAGGAAATTAGTCCGGCGTAAGAACACACACATGCATAGTTACAAGCGACAAGCAAAATCCTTCCGCGCACCACAAGCGCCTAGAGAGGGGACACGTTGACGTCAACACTGGAAGGAGAAAAGGAGGGGTAATACTCCGCTCAAGGGACGGCGCACTCACAGGTGAAAGAAAACAAAAAAAAAACATCACGTAATTAATAAGATGTGACGGAAGCAGTGCGCCTGCAACGTGCTCAAGTGTTCGGGGGACGGGTACCCTTAAAACGTTCAACGCGAGTCTCTACCATTTGAATTTCATCATAAGTTTCAATTATTTACTTCACGTGTCTATATCATAAAGTTGTTAAATGTAGCTGGGGAAAAACAGACCTCCGACGTAAAATAACACTCTCAGGCTTGACGTAATTATTTCTGCCACCAATCTCTTGCAGCATAACCCCGTTGCACAAGGGGAATCACAAGGGAAGTCACTCACGTATCGGCTCGTCGTCTCCGTTGGATTAGCGAATCCTCGCTAAACCCCACTGGTCCTCAGGCCAGTCGGTGCTGACGGCTATACTAGCCGGAAGGAGCCTCGTTCCGCCGCGATAGTACCGCGACTATCTTCTTGACGAGCTTTACAGCTACTCTTGCACACAGATACCAACGAGTTATTTTGCTGCCCAAGCCGGCCCCACACTCGCAAAGGTCATTTTTTGCGAGGCCGCTTGCGCAGACCACCTCACACTCCGGCCCGTCGTCCAGAACCGCTGATCGCCTGCCTCACCTCCCCTCCTTCAAAGAAGGGAGGGGAAAAAGTCTGTCCCCCTCGCGCGCATGCGCGCTGTGCTCGTGATTTGTTTCATTTTACCCCGATCACCACTTGTCCAACTTTGCTGTCGCATTAATAATTAAAATAGTTTTATACAAATGCAAATATATAACTACATTATAAATATAACTAATAAACACAATTATTTAATGATATTCTCACTAACTGTTACCAGATGCTCTCGGGCAACACTAGCGCTGAAAAACGTTACCAATATTTCAAAAATACCGCCGTACGGATAACACCAATACTCAAATAAACTATACTAAAGGAAAACTATAATATAAACTTCCTTTTAATTTCTTTGTAAAATGGTACCCCGAGAAAGGGGTACATAGGTTTGACAGGACATTGTAAAAAATGAAGGGTTTTGCAACCGCCCTGCTGCTTAAATGCCGCAACAGTGCGATTAGCAACTTTTCCCCACACTCATGCACCAAGGCCAACCAAAGGTAAATGGCTACCTCTCTGCTTATTCCCCGGGCAATGTCTGAATTCCATTAAAAAAATAAAACAATTAAGTGTAGTCATAATTTATTTCCATGGCTATTACTCATTACCAAGGATTACAACCCCCCACGTATACATTAAATACACAGTTATCCTACCAAAAGGTATACAAATATATATATAAATTCTGAAAGATAATATAAAGAGATAAAGTTTCTATAAGTCCTGTGCACGCACTTTCCCTAAACTCGTTTGCTCGTGGGTGATACTGCAGTCCTCGTAATATTCAAACAAAAGTACGTGAACTGTCTCTATGCACTCCATCAAAATAAGTACTATGCGGGCCCGACTGAAATAATAAGTACATTAATGTTCATCCACCAAAAATGTATTGACCGGTCCTGAGTAGTAAAATTACGTTGCTAGTCACCGTCTACTTCAGCAAAACATGTTTCATAGCCCCGAGCTTCACCTATTCTGGCCATAATAAGTATGAGCGTCGACTTCTTACTTTGAGCATGTTGACTGGGGCCCCAGCTGGTTGTCAACGCGCCTCTGCGCCGCTGCCACACCGCGGGCCGGACGGTCACACCGAACCATCCTCCTGCTGTCGTCTCCTGCTCGCAAGTCCCATTCCGCACACTCGCGCACCACTGCTGAGCGCGTCACTCGGCTACATCACCATCGAGCTTCTTCGGCCGTCCTCGGGTACACTCATAACAACCAAACCCACACATCGCTAGGCGGCCGTTAAGCAAACGGTTTCATTTTCTTTGTGTCCTCCTAATGCAATTTCATATTTAAAAAAAGGAAAAACCTAATAAGCAAAACTATGAATAATTAAATAACAATAACAAAAACAATAAATAAATCATTACTTACAAAAACAAATTTTAAATTTTTAAATGCACAACCAAAGAAACGCTTCTTAAAAGAAAACAAGCAACAGCCAACTAAATCGCAAAGAAAGTTACCGAATACAGTAACAGTTTAATAGCTTCAAAGCTGTATTGTGAGAATTGGGTGGCCCAGTTTTAAGTTTTGATGTTTAATTTCGTGGGGAAGGTATTGTAAATTGACTTTAATTTCGTGTGTGGAAACCAGCCTTGTTAGTTATGACTTGAGGGAGAGGGGTAGGGTTGAGATTAGGTGAAAAGCGGGCCTTAACTGTTCAGGTGTCACGTGGTGCCATGGCATACAATCAGACGGCCCATTCATAGCGCATTTCCTCAACCGGTGTCTCGCACCACTACCACCGCACTCGCCCGGGGGCTTTTCATTTTAATAATCAAATAATTAAAATTAATATGAGTTTTCTTGTTTTTTCAGTAAAGCTTTACTATTGGCTACCAGATCTTGTACTTTCACTTGTTTTTTTTTTTTCGTAAATAGCCCATATATCTAAGATTTAAATTAGAGTTTATAAATAAAATACTTTTAATTCATCTCCTTGTTTTTATCGTCTTAAAGTCCATGTACATACAGATTATTCTGACCTACGGCCGGCATTCTCAAGTCTCCCTCCCACATATGCGCCCTAATAGGGTAGGGTGGGAGTGACATTCCAGTTCGTTTTAGATGAATTCCAGAGCTTTAAGAAATACAGAACTGTTAGGGATCACTCCATTTTGTTGATCGGGAGAGTACTAGAGTATGACCAGCCGCTGGGGCCACCAACCCAGCAGAGTCGCCACCTCAGCCCCTCTACCGCACTCAGCTAACCAGACAGTTGGCTGTGTCCTGTCCCCTAAGACTTTATCAGCACTGCTGGCGCCTTCCCCCATCTCCCACATTACACTGGGACCCCTCAAAACACCCAGTGAACCCGTGGTCCGGTAAAGGCCTATCCAACCTCTGTTAGCTATCCAGGCTAATACCGGAGCTGTGTCGTCGCTCACCACGTCGACTCCGCATCGGGCTAGGGAACCCTTAGAGCCTGCTCCAAGCGATCGGAGCACCACTACCTACCTCAGCGGGACACCATTCAATCTTTCATGGATTCTTCCATGTAGATACATGTTTTCCGGAACATGTCCGGCTTTCCGCACCTCATCCATCCCTGTACCTGCATCTCAAGGGTAGAATCAGGGAACAGCTGATAGACGTGTTTAAATAGGCCTATCAAAGCTTCGACACAAGCTTGTTGCCTATCTCAAGGATCCGTACTGCTTGAAAGAACACCCCTCCACCTGCCCGGCTGATGCCAGACAGGTTTCTCAGGTACACGGGGACAATCCTGGTTGCCCACGTGCACTTGCAGATTCCTTTAGGCTGATGAACTAGCCTTATAAGTAATCCACGTATGGGCCGGCGTGCCACCCGCATTAACAAAGTTAGGGACGGTGAACTACGTCGTCTCAAGTCGTGAGATTCACAGGCACCCACCACCGGCTGAGACTCAATTTAATTATATCAGACCGTGGCAGGTGCTGCGCCCTGTGCGCTGGTCGGGATTGTTTCCTAAGGCCTCTGCCGGAACATTGGCAATGGTACTGGTCCCTCCCACACACCCCACGGTCCCGTCGGAGGTGGTCCTTCCACCATCCTAATTTCTCCACCCGAGTGTCCTTGACATCTTGGGAGGGCCCTAGCGCACCAACCTTTAGGGTCGGAGAGCTAAGTCGTCCTGCGCAATCGTCGGCGTTATGCTACAGCTAAACATCCATATCGCTGGAGCCTTGGCACTTATGCAGCCCGTGCGTTCCCTGGCAGGAGGCGAGTCACCCCGCCCACTGCAGCCAGGTTAGCCATCCGGGGGTCTCGGCGTCAGCAGTGTTTCCACTACACTTAGCCGGCGGACCACTTTATGAGCAAATGCTCCTACTAAGGCTGCTGTGCTCTTTCCATGTAGATACAGAGGAAACACATGTTGCGGCTCTCTAGAAAATTAGATAAACCTAATACTTGGCTGATGTGACAGGAAAGTGTGCCAGCAGTGCCAGCCACCCGCTTGCTCAGCTGAACTGTGAGAGGGAAGAGGAAGTCTCATGCTTGCTGTCTGTTGCACCGCAGGCCGAGCACTTAGGCCCACTCTACACTGGCACGCACGGAGTAGTTAGTTCACGTTGCAAGGTGCGGCCAATTGAAGCCGAATACTTGACAGTGCTGGTAGCCAGGTTTGTTTATACGTTACAATTGTTTTAAGCACAATAATATCTAGTCTTCTACTACTAAGCGTGGTTTATTTTCATCGTATTTGTAAATAATTGTGCACTTGATATGATCTCGAAGAGTATTTAACATTTCTTAACTGTGAAATGAAATCACATTAGTTGCCATTTGTTACGTTTCCGCGCCATTGCAGAACGGGCCTTGCGGAAATCTCAGGAGAAAGGCTGAGCCGACCGAGTCGCCTCACGTTCCCACGAGGTTTGAGTCTGTCGTGTCCCTCTGTGAGCGCACACCCCGCAACCTTGGCCCGAAGCAACAAGCCTCCTCAGGGTATGTGGGCGTGCGCGTGCACATGGGAAACTCGCGCTGATTCCGTCTCTGCGGCGACGAGACTAGGGAACCCGACTAATGACTCTGGGAGTGTGGCTTTGATTCCCAAATTCGGCAAAAGGTGGGAAGCATAATACCTAAGTATTTTTATGGCAAAAAAATTCACAGAATTTGAGCTACTGACATATTTTAATTTTATTTCCCAGTAGGATATTATAGTATTTCCTGTGCAAGGCTGCAGACTGTGGATTGAGATTGTCATGGTTCCTCCAAGCGCAGAAATTCTCGTGAGGTGTCGGTGTCCGCCATCTAAAATTGTGACGTCACGGCGGCCATCTTGAAATTGATCTTAAAATTTTGACATTAACCTTTGACCTTGACATTTGAATATTACCTTTGAACATGACATTACCCGGCGGCCATCTTGGATCCGCCATAATGGATTACACCATTTTTGATTCCGCCATTTTTTTCCAGAACATTCAGCCAACTTATAATAGAATGCTCCACTCCGTAATGTTGCAATTTTTGTTACGGCCGCCATCTTGAAAATCCGTAATTTTTAAACTACAAATTCGGAAAAGTTAAAAATTAATAAAACAATATAATTAATCAAATGTTAAAAAGATATTATTTAAAATAAACAATTGCAATTTTCGTGTTGGCTGACATCTTGGAAAATCGTAATTATATATTTTCGTGAAAAATTCCAAAATTCATTTTAAAAATTTACAATTAATATTGCAGCGGGGGGGGGGGAGGGTTGATGTTGGTCCCTACCTATCCCTAACTGCAATACAGAGTGTAACAAGAAGAAAAAAATAAAGGGTTCTATTACCCTTATTTAAGGCGCAGTAAGGTTTTGAAGTAAATCCAAAGTTACCAAAAATAACATTTTATTATAGACGAAACAGGTATATATATATATATATATAAAAGTACAATTTTAGATAAAGGACATAAATAATAATAATACTGATGATAATAAGCTGCACACACTAGCTCAATATACCAATTGGGCTGTAGTAACAATTCCGTGCATAATAAATTATTCATGAGTCAATTTGGCACATGGCCACAAACATAGAATTCTTTGCATTATAGATTTTTGTATATTTGTATATTTCAATCGCCTTAAATCTTTTACTTAAGTTTACAATATGATAACGTGGTTTTCGTGATTCATTTCCGAGATTTTCATAGTCCAATAAATTTGCAATCAACTGCATTTACACGTGAAATCTTACTGCTAATAAAGAGGGTATGAGATACAAATAATTTACATAATACGCAGTTTGGATTACGAGCATAACATTCGTATAAAACATAAGATAATAGTCTGCTGAAATAATAGTGCAGAAAAAATCAAATACACACAACTTTATCCAATAGGACGAACGTTACTTGCGCAAGACCTCTGAACTGTATTAAACAGATGGCTATTCATGACTAACATGATATAAGGTACAACGTATTCTTTCAGCTTACGTCAGTATATTCTTATACCTATCGTGATTTTAGGAAATAACGACATAGCATATATATATATATCGATTTCAGAGCAATACAAATTTAAATGGGCCAAACGCCCGTTCTACAACTCTATCATTAAACCTACTACTGACTTGAAATATATCAGACGTCTGCACGGAAGTACGTCGGGCAGTGACGTGAATGAAGCTACAATCATAAGCAAGGAAACACGAACTCTGGCGCATCTACTACCGACAAGAGTTTGATGTAAGCAAGCCTTACTGAGCGCGACGCGAGTGCCATAAAAGAGAGAAATTCAAACAACTAGTATTCAAGTTTGCACTAAATAACAACGAAGCGATACGGTAGGTAACCATAACATAACTGAACCTACTACCATCTGACCGCATACGGACATAATAACCTTCCGAAACCTAACGACGGCGAGCGAGACCCCATCGATATTACCACTAGCATAGATTCACAGTGTTTAAGCCTAACATCGCCTAATGCCCGACGGACTGTCCAAATACAGTAAATAGGAATACCGGACACTCCTGTCGTTTAACATGGGAAAGCCTGGCAACCACCGACGCTAGCGCTTTCTTGCGTGAGGTGTTGTATGCTAGTGGCGGGAATTCAAAAATGAATGTATTTCTAATGACATACACGAGTTTGTTACAAACGTTACAGTCATTTTTTCAGTGGTTTGGTTAAAATAACTGTCAGATTGAAATGCGTAATATTGGTTGTGCATAATAAACAAATTTGACGCGATGACATTGTGGCAAATATTGAACATACTGTCCTAAATGTTTGTTGTCATTGGAAAAGCAGAAATAATCTTTGTTGTGACATGATCTGAACAGGTGAAAATATTGGAAATTATTATGTACTCTCTTGCTAGTGCTGGAGGACAGAAATGGAAACGAACATGACCTCGGAACGAATTAAAAGAGAACCAAGTGATGAAGACATATTTGTGTACCAATTAGGTTAGGGTGAACATGATGTTATAAAAACAGACTAAACATGCATTAAAATATTTTTTTTATACATTTTCGTAAAGGTATTTTGTAAGCTACTTAACATTAAATATGCTTGCAGTAAGTTTATTCTGTTTCCAAATTTTTGTTTACTTATGTGTATGTAGGCCTATATAGACTGTTCTTTGGCCTGGCCGTGTCGCAGCTTTCAAGAGTGTGTAAACTCTCGTTAAAAACCAGGATTGCACTCTCTCTTAGCTGGGACTGGAGAAAGGACTTTCTGCGACATCAAGAGTGGGCAAGAGAGTGCTTTATGAGCGAGTAGAAACACAGTGTTTGTCTCAAACAGTATTGTAATTATGCACTCCAAGAGCAGAACTCGTCATAGTGGGGAGGGCTGATGAGATCATTAAAATTTTGGGGTAAAAACAGTTAAATCAGTAGTATAAAAGTGTAAAAATACTTTACTGAAGGTGATTCAACCTACCTTAACCTAACTATAATTTTTAGCTCAAAGAATGCTGTAATAACAGCTGGTAGTAAAGGTCATGTGTCAACAAAGAAGTAGAAGCAACAAAAAGTAAAATAAGCATGCTCTGTAAAAAATTACTATAATGTCACTGTTGTTGACACTAGTAAATTTGGTAAGGAGCTTTACAGTGCTCATGGGCATCATCTGAATAAGTCAGGAAAAATCTTTATGTTTATATTTATGTTTATATTTTCAAATCCTTCATCAAGTTTACCAATAGTACTATTTACAACATTCCATATACCTTTACTTTTATTTTAAGCATTACTAATAATTTTGTTATTCCTCAGTAATTTGGCTTTGTTGATGATCTTTAAATAAACCAGCTTATAATTTTTATAATAATTTTTTTACTTAGCCTAACTGATGTGTCTCTTTTGCTTTAAAGATATTTTAAATGCAGTGCAGGATAGAGGAGAAGACTGGAATAAATTGAAGGATGAGGAATTGTGGAAAGACAGAGGATGATGGAGGCATTGTACTTAGCTGACCCGTAGACAGGCTGGAAACAGTATAGGATGACTGATGATGATTTTAGTTTAAAATGGCCTATTTCCTATGTTACAGAGACCTAACATAACACAATAAAACATAACTAATATACTGTGGTATTCCTTACAGGAAAGTGTGTGACCTGAATATTACTTGTGCATTATTTTCTTGGCTTTCATGTTTTGCTTCTTCTTTGCTTTAATTATGTGACTTTCATTTACTACTTTAACAAAACACTTAATACTAGCATCTCAATTGCGCGTTATAAATTATTTACCACAAAATAATCACCGTCAAAACACGTAAACAAATGGGCTAACAACGTTACACACAACACTGCCCGATAGGAGCGCTGATCGCAGTTGTTTCCAATATGGCTACCGAGTGTCCGGTATTCCTATTTACTGTATTTGGACTGTCGATCACTCCGAAGAGCAAGCAGACAGTGGCAAAACATGCAAAATCTGGAGTTTATATAGGCCTCTGAAACTACGCCACTAGGCGCGCTAAAATCGCGGCGGGGATGGAGGGAGTAGATGGGAGTGGGGATGGAGGGAGGGAAGGAGACTATAGGGTGGAGGGGGAAAAGGGGAGGAAGACGATGGGAGCGCTACCTACACCGACCGACAGTGTAGCCAACTGCTACAATATATTGATTAAATGGATCGATTCCTGTCCTTGATTAGATACCATAGCGATGTAAAAATAATAATTTTAGGCAAAAAATACTTATTCAAAAATTAATGTTCAAATTCATAAAAGTTGCTTAAGTTCCTTATATACCAGCAGCAAGTAAGCCGATATGTCCGCCATTTTGGAAATTTGTATATATTAGACATAAAAATTCGGAAAAAAATTCCAATATTCATAAAAAAAACACTCATGAAAATCAAAATCTTTATGCAATAGATTTCCATCCTTGGTTTGATTCCGAAAAAGTGATTAGAGTAAATAATTATTAAAATAAACTTTAAAAAGTTTCTCATTACCTTTTGTGGAATTTATTAATCATTCACTCTACGATAAACTACTCTAAAAAAGATACCTATTCAACGAATTAAATACTTTATCGCTATGCCTAACACGGAAGTCTATTTTTATGAATGAAATATATTCAAACAAATACATGCTCAAAGTGCACTCTCTCTCTCTCACCCTCTCTCTCTCTTTCTCTCTCTCTCTCTCTCTTTCTCTCTCTCTCTCTCTCTCTCTCTCTCTCTCTCTCTCTCTCTCTCTGGCCACGGCTCTCTGCGAGGATCGCACACAGGTATCCGATGTCCTTGTGTCGCGAGCTCACTTGGCATCAAGAGTACCTCACCTCCTTCCGCAAGCTCTCAGGTCCTTCCACAGTCCGAAGACATTTGTCATTATACCAGTTGCCTTTAAGCTACTGACACCATTTAGACTAGTCTTAATGTTTCAGTGACGATGATTAAGGTTTAGGTTAAAACAACTTCAACATTGACGTCATTCACTGCACGAAGAATTTCCAGCCATATTGGTATTCGTTTCGTATTGTAATTTGCGCATCTTTCCCGAGGCAAGCGACCAAATCTCAAGTCCCGCGTTTCAAGTCTCAGGTTTCTTTCATTTTCGTTGCTATGAGTCGCAGAGACTCGTAGCCGAGCTCTTAGGGGTTAAGGACTCCGCATGATATAAACAATAAATAAGTAAACAAGGGAACCAGAGCCTAAATGGAACAATTGTAAACAAAATCTGTTATTGAGTGTCATCATGCTGGCACCATCTCACAGACCAGTAAATTGGGTCTGAAAATGAATAAAATCTGGTTTTAGTTATTCTTGGTGAATCGGGAAAGCTGCGTCAATATTTTCAGTTTTTTAATGTTTCCTTCCAATCTGTTTCGACAACATTGCATGTGTTTTCTATTGTATTCGTGGTGATAAAATGTTTTTTTATGTAAAAAAAACATCTGTAAGTTCCGTGTGGTAATAAGTCGAAATTTAAAATGCAAGGAAATTCTGATACATTTAATGATACGATAACACGGTGAGTAACGAACCGACAGCAATAACCAGATAGGTCAGTTAGTGTCTACTGCCAGCGAGAACCTTGCGGCAACTGACGCATAGACATGACGTGGCGGACGCGTGCGAAGAGACTGAGATATAGCTGTACGCATTTCTTCCGGGCAGTCTAACTCACGACTATGTGAAGCTATGGTGCCGATAGAGATGTCAATGGTAAGCCCTTGATGTGTTCTACTTGAACCACTTGAACCACTCCAAACAATAACAACCTATTTTTTTTTGTAGAGCTAAAGAATTAAAACTTTACTAGAAAGGGCGGGCCAAGAGTAACACAACACCGGACGATCAGTGGAGCCACGGGAGCACCATAAAAGATCAGCGATGGAGGCCTTTCACCTGCCAAGCCGTGC
The DNA here is from genome assembly GCF_032445375.1 of Bacillus rossius redtenbacheri. NCBI lineage: Eukaryota > Metazoa > Arthropoda > Insecta > Phasmatodea > Bacillidae > Bacillus > Bacillus rossius. The sequence goes on from NW_026962010.1 coordinate 27,590,084, forward strand.
TTTCTACCGAGAGCGTGAGAATTAGAGTGACTGAGGTGGTGGAGTGCACCCAGAGGAGCATTAAAGTGACGTGGAGTTCCAAAGTACGCCAGAGACCCCGAGTGCAATACGACGGAAAGGGGGGGGGGGGGGGGGGCGCTATCTTCGCTCGGTCGCCAGAGGCAAACGAATATGGCCAGGCATGCTGTGTGTGCTAAAGACTCTTGTTTCAGCATGACCCGCAAGAAAAAGAGTATCGTCATTGCTTTACATAAACTTCTTTAGCTCTGACACGACTGATCAGGCCACATGTTTCTCTCTCTAGAAACAATGCCATGTTGCTCAGTTTTGACAAAAATTGCGTAGCTTGTCGTGCTAGACACGTAATAGTTAAGCCTAAAGAAGAAGCTCATACTTTAAAGTAGTATATAATAGCAGCTACAAGATCAGGCTTCAGGCTGTGGTGTGCGGCCGGTGGTGACGACCGCCATCTTTGATGTCACGACGGCCATCTTGGATGGTCGTGACATTGACCTTTGACCTTGACCTTGACCTTTGACCTTCAAAACTTGTCAAAATTTTCCAAAAATTGCTTAAAATTCTTAAAAATTCGCCAAAAATTCCATTTTTGTGGGAAAAATCCCGCCAGAAATACTCAAAAAATTCCTCAATTCAAAAATTAGGATTTCAAAAATCCTCAAAAGTCGTTTTGCCTTAGAAAAAACGAAAATTCCTAAAAGCGGCTTAAAACTCCTAAGAGCTAGCTGCCGTTAAGCCACCATGACCTTAAAAATTTGGATGCCATGGCAGCCATTTTGAATTATGACATCACCGTTGCAATTTCCGTTACGTCCGCCATCTTTAACTTTTTTATTTATTATCCGACTTTAATGAAAAAAACTTAAAATTTATAAATAAATTCAATTAATAAAATTTTAATAAAAATTAAAACAAATAAACATTTACGGCACGGAGCTCAGAGTCCTTGGATCGAACCCAGTGAAGGCAAAAAATAAATAATAGCGACCGATCCTTCCCTCACAGTGGCTGCTGGCAGACTGACCCCCACCACTTATGTCAAAGTATATATATCATCAGGTAGTATGTCGTCATGTCCACCATCTTGTCTTCGTTTGCTGGTGGCCAACATCATTGTATCGTCGGCTAGAGTGCGCTGACGCTATATTAGTTTAATTCTTACCCGCTAGAGTGCATTAATCATTTATTATTACTGTGACATCCGCCATCTTGTAACTAGGACACCATCTTGGAATTGTGTAATTATTTAGCTAGAAGTTCGGGAAAAATTTCAAAATTCATCAAAAAATTAACTCATTAGAATACTGATTGATTATATCTATTCTCGTCCTTGGTTCGAAACCGGCAAGAGCAAAAAAAAAATCAGATCCTTCCTCCAATAACTGACTACCACCAATAACAAGGTATATATCGTCCACTAGTATGATGTCATGTCTACCATCTTGCCTTCGTCCGCTGGAGACCACCATAGTAGGACAAGGGTGCCGCTCTGGTGACACTGTAAACAAAGGAAACAAGTGGTTGTCTGAGCACTTGTCCTGGGCAGGCGTGACAGGAGGTGGGCGTGGCACCACATGGTCGGGTGGGTGTTGTCGGGAGCCACGTGGAGGGAATCCGCAGGTGGTTGTTGGTCACATGGAGGCTGTGTGGATGTTTATAAATTAGGAAACTAGGTAGCGCTGGTGTCACACGCGCCGGAATTATTTTTACAAGAACAAAAATCTGATGGCGGGCGACGGGGATTCGAACCTTCATCTCTGGATAGATAGTCCGCGACGCTTACCACAGGACCACGTAACCATGTTGGAAAAAATAATTTCAGATGTTGTATATATGCATATAAAAATTTAATAAATGTAGTCCGCCATGTTTATAGTGGTAGGTGGTAAATTCAAAATATATTGCCAGCCACCATGTTTATTTTTTATAGTGCTAGGCGAGAAATTAAAACATGGCGGCCGCCATGTTTATGTATTTATAGTGGTAGGTGGTAAATTTAAAAAACGAGGTGCTAGTCGGCCGCCATGTTTATATTCTTTATAGTGCTAGGCGGGAAATTTAAACATGTCGGCCGCCATGTTTATTTTTTATAGTGGTAAGCGGGAAATTTAAAAGAGCCGCATCGGCTGCTAGTCGGCCGCAATGTTTATATTCTTTATAGTGCTAGGCGGGAAATTTAAATATGTCAGCCGCCATGTTTATTTTTTATAGTGGTAAGCAGGAAATTTAAAATATATAGTGTCGGCTGCTATGGGGCCGCCATATTTATTTTTTTCGTCAACATTGGGGAAAAAAAACAATTTCGGCTGCTAGGAATTATCCAGAACAGCCAACTTTGAAAATGAAATAATATTATATATATGACAATCGATTGCTGTAAGTCGCCATCTTGTAGTACAGCATACCAGGCCTCTGTCTTGTAGCACAGCATAACAGGCCGCCATTTTTTTCCCATTATAGTCATTGTTTTTTCTTTTCTCAAGTTTTTTTTTAAATAAAAGTATTATTTCAGCAGCCACTACTCTATGACTATAGTAGTAGTACTAGACTCAAAATTCAAAACACACACTGGAGGGTAGCCATGTTTTCTTATAGTACTATACCAGTATAATCATATTATGCTTAATTTGTTGTGTTGCATGTCTGTCATCTGTCTATAATAAAAAAGCTATAGGCATTACTTATGCTTATAGCATGTTAGTAAAAAAATATACTTTACGTATTTCGGCGAATTTAAAAACCATTTTTTTATATGTTAAAGACATAATGTTCTCTTGTAGTGTGTATTGTTTTCTTCGGGTAATTAAATATAGTGGCGATTACTTAAAAAAAGTAATATTATTTATAATATATCACCCATTTTATTAAAAAGTATTCTTATTACGTCACACACACATGTCATTTAAAAGAATGTATTGTGCATTTATAGATACTCTTATAGTCATTTATTAAAAAAAAATTTTAAACATTTTTTTCCAAGGGCTGGAGTCGTGAGAGAGAGCATCGCAGACGTGTCGGCGATGGCGCGTTCCCCCTCCTGATTTAATAATAACCCAGACACTGCCTCCCGCGTAGGGAAGCGCTCGCAGAAGGGGATGCAGCTGCAGAGAACTGTACACAAATGTAATTTCTTCCCAAGTTAAAATATATATTTCCCCACACTTAAAAAATATTACGTATACCTGGTGTGTTAGTTACCTGTACCTGCCATTTGATTAATACCAGGTAAAAGTAACTTGTAATAATAATCTCTTACGAGTCTCGTTAACATAACGTTTCTGTTCAAAAATAATGTATGTATATATTTTTTTCTCACACCAGTTTTTTTAAATATCTCTTACGAGTCTTGTTTATGTAATGTTTCTGTTAAAAAATAATGTATGTATATATTTTTTTCTCACAGCAGTTTTTTTAAAATATCTTTTTTACGAGTAGCGCATTGCTACAACATTAGATTAAATATTACGTGTGTTTTCCAGACAAAACGAGTTTTAAACCAGACACCAGTCTACAGCAGCCCAGCTACCATGACCACATAGTTCTTTACACGTATTAAAAAAATTACTTGTGCCTAGTAAGTTACCAGCCACAAGTAACGTAAATAGCATAATGGATATTGAAATAATGTAGTCAACACATCGATATTACTTAGTTTTAAAAAAAAGTTTATTTAAGCTTTTGTTATTGTAAGATCCCCCCTACCCCGCTGGGCGTCCTACACCATCAGCTGGGCCACGACTTTGCCGCTAGGCAGAGCCGGCACCTGCTGCTGCTGTGTAGCAGGTAGCCGGTATCCTCTTTTTTCGTCGGCTGTTAGCGACCGACCCCAAGGACATTTCCCAGAGGGGCCGGCCACCAACAGCAGCAGCGAAGTCTTGGCCTGTGGTGAAGGAGGAGGGGGAGACGACGGCCCTTCCTGCAGGTCTTCGGCGAAGAAGGCCGCCGCAATGTCGGGTGCAATACCCGCCCCCTCCTCTACCTCTTCCTCGAAGAAAGAAGCCGCCAATGCTGACGGGATCCTCTCCATGATGGGTGGGGAGATCTGTAGAACATCACACAAATTTCAGGCATCCTAACAAGAGGACGATTTATGTATATTAAAAAAAGAAACAGGGAAATATTTTTTTAACTTTAAATCGGGATTAAATGAATATAATTCGAGAGGCAACTTGAAACAAGCTAGTATTTTTTTTTACTTTAAATCAGGATAGAATGAGGATACAAACTATCATGGTAACAGGGGAATATTTTTTTACGATAAATCAGGATAGATTGAATATGTGTGAGGCTGCCACTTGAAACAAGCTAGTATTTTTTAACTTTAAATCAGGATAGAATGAGGATACAAACTATCATTGTAACAGGGGAATATTTTTTTAAGTTAAATCAGGATAGATTAAATATGCAAGCTATCATGGTAACAGGGGAATATTTTTTTATGTTAAATCAGGATAGAATGAATATGCAAGCTATCATGGTAACAAGGGGAATATTTTTCAAACATCTCTACACATTTTCTTTAACATACCGACGGTTTTTCTCTCCACATGCATAATGGAAAGGATCAGTTGGCATGACATGGCACGGCGCGGGGGGAGGTGAACACACCCCTCTCGGGATATTTTTTTTCTTTTGTGTGGGGGGAGGCAGAAGAAGCTCTGTTGTGTGCCTTCAACCCCCCCACACACACATAGATACACTTGAAGCCCCCTCCGAGCAGGGGAGGAGTGGTGAGCGCTGTTGTGTTCCTGCAACCACTGCTCGGAGGTTACGTCAGCAGTGTTCGTCTCACTAGTGAACGTAATCAGAGTAAAAATGGAAATATGTACAATTATTAGGAGGGATCGGGCGAGGCACGAGTTTTAGAAGGGCACAGATCTTTATGCCCCCAAGGTAATGTGCTGACACCGACTTCAGAAAGCCAACGCTTATCGTCTCCTGAAGACAGTGCTACCTTGTTCACTCGCTCCGTAAACACGGCGTGGCCTCGCGAACGGAAATGGTATTGACTGCCTAGAATCCGGGAATTTTTAAGCAAGCAATCCAGGTATTGAGGGAACAGAAGTGATTGGATTATGTTAGCCTTAACTCCTTTCGCGTTACGCATACAAGAACCATCCTCCATCTTGTATGCATAGAGTTTCGGGCGAAGACCCACATATTCCGTAATGATCTTGCCAGTGGCCTCATCTTTCATCACCCCTGTTACACCCTTGTTGACTAAGGGGAAGCGTTGATCATTACCTGGCGCATAATTTGATCTGTCGAAACGTGAAGCTAAGTCGGGTCGAATTGAATCATAAATGTTATCACACTGAACATGGTAAATCAACGAATCAGTGTCCGAGTACAAGAGATGCAGAGACTGGGGAGGGAATTTTTTTTGCATATAGTTATAATGAAAGTCGTGTAAAACCAATTTTGACAAATATAAAATTGTGACACCCATGTACAAAGGTTTATCGAAGGTTATCGAACCTTTCTGCAACTCTATGAGAACTAAATTTTCATCGACGATTTGCCGATGCTTGAATGACGGACGACCAATCAGCTCGGCTGCCCCATAAATAGAATCGTAACGCGAAGCGATGTGAATGTCTCTGTGCTTTCCAGAATCTTCTAAACTTTTCCCATACACAGAGTTAGAAAGTAACTTAAAAAACGATTTTTTGGAGGGATTCGCAGCCTGGGCACGATGCTCAGCATTAAAGGTTATGTATTCTTTCATCCAGGCCGCCTGCTCAAACTGCAGCACGCGGTGAACGTGGCCAATGACCGCCCCATACTGAACGTAGTGCCGCAGTGTCTTAGAATGGACAACATAATTATTACACGGCGTGAGAGTTAACAATCATTTACTCATTCGCCCGTTTGGCGGTACTCCATTCACAGGAGCCAGAGGCAGATCTGATAGGTGGTCATGACAATCATCGGGAAAGGTCAAATTCACTTCCACAAAATATGACGTATCGCCATCTATGTCAATGGCGTTGAAATCCCAACTCGCATACTCATCCCTGGGAACCCACTCAAATTTGCCCACAGGAAGTTTATCTAAAATTGTGTGAGCATACAAAGCGTTTACATCGAAATAGCAGATGTATGAAGACGGAAGGATCGGGTCGTGATTGGACATGTATAGATTATTAGTTTTCACGTGACATCGACTTACGTTGGTTATACCTCCACGAACGGCTGACTCTAGGAAGAGGTATATATCCGGGTCGGTTATCAGCTCAAGACGCGCACCGGTTTTAATTAAAAAGGCATCACATGCGAGCGAGGGAGCGGTAATGTAATGGGCAGGATCTAATGAATAATATTGTAAGCAAACGAAACGAAATGACTCGAATATGTCGGCCAGCAAACAAGTATCCACCTTAAGCTAACTAAGTGTGTACTCTTTCATTATGGCACAATGGAAGATGTCCCTAGCCCTTTGAGCATGAGTATAGTCTAGATCACTCATGTCCATGCCACTCTTTACGTTATGGAACGCTTCCTTTGGTGGTAGCAAGGCAGTCTGCAGTTGTTCACTAGACTTAACAAAGTCATAGGGAAACACACCTTTACGAGTAGCTAACTGAAACTGTGCATCATCTGGAAACATTGAACGGGTGACTTTAAATTTATCTGGCGTGAGATTGCCAGCGAGATTTTCCAGAGATAAAATAAAAAAGTTAAGTGAATCTATGAACCTAAGATGCACAGTGCGCATGCCTCCTTGCACATTATTTGAAATGGGTATTTATTTTGTAATACACTTGTAGCTCTCCATTGTAAGTCCAAGGACTTTGACCCCGCCGGGGTTCTCCACAACGAAGGAGCCGTCCGGTTGTGCAATCTGCTGCGAAACTAAATGTTGCATTAAAAAGTGGGCATCGTAATTTTGCAAATTATGAAAAACTGCGACGAGTTGATTCTTTTGCATCCTGAAAGCCAGGTTGCATTTAGAATGGGCATAACCACGTATTTCACCAGTCAAATGGCAGTGATCGAGCACCGTCTGCCCAGCCAATACCTTCTGACAGATATGGCAATGTGTTTTACTTGCAAGCCTTGCAGAGACGGCCGGGGTCAGTGTCTTAATAGTAATGGTCTTTGAATAAATATCGCAAACCCACTTTGTCATTGAAACTAATTCTGCGACCATTTCAGCAATACAATTATCACCCTCGAATTGCATATACTTGGTCAAAGAGCTATCGTACCCACACACTAGCAAAATGCTACATGCATAAGGCACGTGTTCGTTTACCCGTGTAGTGCTAGAAGACTCGTCACCGGGCAAACAGGTGGAGAAAGGCTTAAGGTAACACTCAGTGTCACAGTACGCAATAAAGCCTAGGCGGTCCTGTTTTGCAATGTTTGTAAATTGCAAATACTTGTTCTCTTCTGTAGGGAAACAGGTCCGCACTGCTTGATGCTGGGTGCAGAGAACAGTGTGTGAATTTAATCTGTTTTCGCTTCTAAAATACTGAAGACAGCGCTCGCAAGTCCATTTCATATGTTGTGTCTTGGACAATTGTGAATGCAATAATCTGGACGTTGATTTATGTAAACAAAATGTAGGTACTCTGTCGCGCCACTCGAATGAATCGCCAAGATATTTACATGTCTCCCTCTTCGCTCAGAGGATACACGAAGAGGCTGGATCGAGGATTCAGATTTGCCACTAAAACATTCCCCTTATAATCTACGCAAGCGTAAACATTAATGGAAATATCATTTGTTTCTCTCAAATGTTTTATTCTGATGCAGAGTGGAGGGAAATGTCAAGCCATTCGTATTAAAATACACGAGTGGATTTGAATACGAAGTGGCTCGAGTAACTCTACCTTCCACCGTCGACACACCTGCCATGATGGCATACAGGAAACAGTGCTGCACGGGACACTCAATGTTAACACAATCTCTCCTTTTGGACAAAAATGCTGGCAATTTCGTGTGTGCTGCGCCAACCGTGAAAACTCTATAGCTTGAAACATGTACATCCATGTTAATCAATCTTTTTAGAGCCCAGCCACTGCCACGCACTGCGAAATCACTAACGTGTTTATTGATTTCCAGAATGAATGTTGAATCGTAGATTTCCCCTACCTCATCAGAGTGCAGTATCGCGGTTGAGTGAGTTGTGAAATGAAAAGTTTCACTCTCGTTTTCCTCCGCAGATTCCTTAACAAATGAAGGCGAGAGTGAAACGTAAACTTTAAAGGGGCGAATTAATTCGTTAGCTAAGGGGCCCACCTCATCAGGGGTGTATCTGTGATAGTGAGGCAGGTTGATAAGCGCGACACCCGCTGGTGCTTCTAGCGCGGTGTCGCCTCTAAGCGCAAGGCTCTGAACTGGCGCGCAGTTCTTCTCGTCGTCACAGGATAACTGTAAAATTTGAGCGGTGACCATAACGTTATGTGGTATAAAAATGAAGATACAGGTGTAATGCAAGTCCCTTAAGTGCTTTTAAGAATCTGTACCGGATGTTTTACGCCTAAAAATTACTCTGAAAACATGCGTTTTAGCCATTCTAACTCTTCTAAAAATATAGTTTAAAAACTTAATCCAAAATCAAAAGTACTTTTCGGTCCTCAGCAAACTCTTAAATGCTTTTCGTAAGCAGACTCCACTCGGATATCTTGAATAGTTTTCAAATCGCGTTGTTTTTCCTGAAGCTCTGCGCACCGTATGTGTGCCCGGGTAGGCGGAGCCCTTAAGTCCAGAAAGGGAACCCTACATCTCTGTAGAAACCGGTCCAAGTCTGGAATGACATTTTCAATATAAATTCCAATTCGAAAGTCCACTATCTTGTTAGCAAATGCAGTGTTCAAGGTAACACCCTCCAGGCGAGGCAAGACATCGGGCCGCTGCGCCAACACCACCCCTGACCCCCGCCCACCATCGCGAGAGTCAGAGATAGAAGGCTCAGCTTCATTAAGACGAAGTCGCTTTGCCTCGGGGAAGAAGAACGGGAAGACATAGTAAGAGAGAAGAGAGAGAAGATAAAGAAAGAGAGACTGGAAATTACATTCAACAGTGAGCACAATGCTAAAACAAAAAGAAAAGAATAATATTTAGTAGGCGTATGTATGGAGTATGGGTTTGACATCATTAGAAAATTAATTTTTTTTTGCTTCAAAAACAAAGTTAGATTGTACACGAAACTGAATTATAGCTCTCTCCCATCCGTTTGCAAGATATTAAAAAATTTTTAGAGAATATCTCTAGATGGAAATATTTTCTAAAAAACATTTACGTAATGAATAGGAAACGTTAATAAATTATAGATGGTAAATGCGAAAAAGTGTGGTAGTAAAAGGTGAAGAAATTTTAAGTTTAATATTATTTTCATTTTAAATGAAAAATTAGAATATTTGCATTCAAAATGATAATAATATCATCCTAACATTACAAACAGCTTAGTAAATAAATTTACAGTAAAATTTATCTTACCTTAGCTGGAAAACACGGGAGGCGCAGCTCTGCTCGTCGAGGCAGCAGTGAGGCTGCAGTGCGGCGACTGATCAGAGACTGTGCCATGTATATATTAGCTATGTATATATTAAACGAATCTTTCAAAATGGCTGCCAGTGTATTTTTTTTTACTCTGCGAGCGCTCACGCCGCAGCACGTCGCATCTGGTTATTTTTACAACTTACCACCCCTCCTTCCAGACTGATATCACCCCAGATGAATGTCACCCCAGAAACTCAAACACAATGAACAGGCTATTATTCAAATAATATAACAAGTAATAAGATTTATAGTTTTTATTCAAAAGTCACTCTTCAAACCACCCCTCATACAATAATTAGCAAATAACATACACACAAAAAAAATTATGACTCTTTAATCAGAGTCCAAACAGACATAATTACTTAGAATACTGTTTAACGAAAACCACACTTATGTGTGTTTTAAATTAAAAGAAATAATACCTTTACATGAAGACGTTTTTTCACAAAACGAGGTATTAAATGAAAAACACAAGTAATAAAACAGTTAAAAAAATTATGACTCTTTAATCAGAGTCCAAACAGACATAATTACGTAGAAAACTGTATTACAAAAACCACACTTATGTGTGTTTTAAATTAAAAAATAATAATACCTTTACATGAAGACGTTTTTTCACAAAACGACGTATTAAATGAAAAAAAGTTACAAGTAATAAAACAGTTAAAAAAAACCATGACTCTTTAATCAGAGTCCAAACAGACATAATTACGTAGAAAACTGTTTTACGAAAACCACACTAATGTGTGTTTTAAATTTAAAAAAATAATAATACCTATACATGAAGATGTTTTTTCACAAAACGACGTATTAAATTAAAAAAGGTTACAAGTAATAAAACTTACAGTTTGTTTAACATTTCGATGAGTACAGTACGTAGGGCTATTTTGGCATTGCTTCGGTCTCTTTCGTGCTGGTTCTGCTGAACGTTGTGATCACCATCTTGACTAACGGGTCCCAGATGGCTGAGGTCTCGGGCTCGAGTCTTGCGCGGTGCATACGTTGCGGGGACTCTCCGCTGACATTTCTTGCGCACTGGTTTCGTAGGCTCGATGATTATGGATGCACAGTCGGGTAGATGCTGTTTTGGCATTTGCAAGGCATTCTTGTAGACTTCGTCGAAACTGCAAGCTAATGAAGTGTCTTTTCGCACAACGTCCGTACGAATTGCATTGATTTACTTCCAGGGGTATATCAATAGTGTCCGTACGGGATTATAATCTGAACAGTGTGAACGTGACCATCACAACTTTCAACATAGTTCTTCAGGATGCCATTATTCCAGATTGAGTACTCCACCATAGATACACCACGAGACAGGTTTTCATACTGGTTACCTGGATTAAACGACATGTTTACTCGACCGAGGCTCAGTCCACACTGAGCTGAGACTCTGATTGTCTTTTAGCAATTATACGTATGATTTCCATAAATAAACTTGCAATGTATTCATAGAGGGTGTTACAACACACTGACTCACAACAGTTCATGATTTTTTATTTTTAGAAAAGTTTACGTTTCTGCGATAGCTTGAAGCCGACATATGGCACAAGAGGTAATGATTTAGACACTGAAAAGTTTGACTCTTTTATTACTTTTGCATGGTAAATAGGACATAGGTGCCCTACACACGGAGTGTTCAGGTCGTCATCGTCTCCCAACAAAACATCGTACATTTTCTTCCGACAATGATCGGTTCTGGTACAGCGCTCTATGAAAGTTTCATCATTTTTAACTCTATATGTCCTGAGTTCAATAATGGTTGTTGGATGTTTAGCCAGCGGATGGCATAAGTTCACATAACAGTTCTTATTTTCTCAGTGAAACGATGTTAACAGTCTCATTGTATTATATGGGAATGATTTATCCCAGCACATGCGATAATGGATATTATCGCGACACGATTCAAAGTATACAGGCAGATGTTCACAATCCTTCCAATGTCATAATATCTAGCACGGTATTCGACACAGTGCCGGCTAGAATGCACGTAAAGGTATCTAGTTTCTTGACAGTCGTACATTATCTGCAGTAAAGTATCCATTAACCTAGGATCCGCTATTCTGTGTTTCTTCGCTTTTTCTCGGCATCGGCGCGAATCTAAAGAAATAGAAATGTCATAGAAGTTTCGGACGCTTTGATTATCACTAAAACCATCATCTGACAATTGTTCTGGGTTCGTATCTAAATAACGAACATCCTTGAACAGCGGCATGGGAACGTCCAGATGTTCACCTGAAGCTAGTCTTAAGCCTGCGGGATACAGCCCGTGGATGTGTCTAGACTTTTCCCTCTTGGTCTTGATGGGATCCCTATCCCAGACGGGTGGAAACATGGCAGACGTCACTCACCGGAGCTGTTACTGGCGAAGACTGGCGGGTGGCAGCTGGCGGCTGGCGGCTGATGTCTACCAGTGACAGCGGTGGCACCACAGGTGGGCAACCTGGTCGGCGTCCTCGGCGTCCTCGGCGCCTCGGGGTCCTCGGCCTCATCGGCGTCCTCAGCATCCTCAGCATCCTCCTCCTCCTCGTCGGAGCCGTCCGCAGTGTGTAGGTCGCAGATGTCCGGGTTGCACGGCACACTCCACGAGTGGTTGCCCCCATCAAGGAACGTTGAATGTGTGAACGAATCACACGATTCACTCCAGGCAACCACCGTGCCGTTGGGACGACGCAGCTCACACTCAACAAAACCGTGCTCCTGGCCGGGCCACATCTGCACCACCTCATCAGCGGCCTCGACGAGCAGAGCTTCCGGAGAGCATGGGAGGCGTGTGTCCGGCCGTAGGAGGCTTACGCTGCATTTTTGCTGAGTGCAAGGCATCTCTATTAGATCGTCACCTGCGTTGCCGCGAACGAGGTGTCCCAACGTTGTGTACACATGCAACCACTGCCGACCGTCCGCCGTCTCGAAGATCACCCGACCGTAGCCGAGCGAAACATCCTGATACAAAGTTACCAGATTAAACTGCATTGGAACGTGAACACTGGCACGAAGAGTGGCTTGGAACGTGACTAGGCTGCCTACGAGCGACGCGTTCCATTTATAACACCGGAGGACCCACCAGGGTCTCGCGTCGCTTGGCAATGCTCCAACACCCAAGCCCTAAGCAGCGTGGCATTATGTCGTGATTTAACAGGCTGTGCACGGCTATTGTCTTGCGTATACATTGTATTCAATTCTTTCAGTGACGGACATCCCAACTCGGTCTGCGCATCCTTAATATTAACATGTTTTTTGCACAACTTTGCAAGCCACCTTTTTTGCTCTACGCCTGCCACCATTACAGTTCCGTTTATATGTTCTGACAGGATATTTTGCAACGAAGTATACGGAAAAAGACCGTCATCCCAATGGATGCCGTGGAAATGTCTAGTTAACCAAGATTTCGTTCTCTGGTAATTTCTGTGGAGGTATTTCCACGAGTATGTCGGCTGAAATGTTCTCATAATTATCTCCCCTTCGTCATTAGCCAGGCTTATCTCTTTTAAGACGAAACCGTGCTGAGAGTAGCATCCCTGGAGGTTGGTATATAGCATGACGTCCCAGGGAACACTGCGTTATCACTTACATTACATTACATTAGAATTTTAATAGATTTGACTCTCGGGTTATACGAAACCAATCGGTCGTGCAGAATTAGTGCGAAGGCATGAGTGCCAACGGGAATATTTCTCGTTGTGGTAATTTCTATTCTACAATCCACGACTCCTCAAATCATCTTATCATTCTGTTTAGACACATCAAATACAAAGAGAGGAGCCATATCTTTAAATTTCTCCGGGTCGAGAAGTGGTAACGATTGACGGCCGTAATATGAGTCTTGAAATTCCGCGTACATATTATACACCAGCATATAGCTATCATTAGGAAAATTACTATCTAGGTTTGTGTAAGGATAGGATTCCGAATTAAAAAAAACTTTCACATTCATGTCAACATGATCAAACTTTGATTTATCACCGGCGATGATGTTTTGCCTACACGTTTGAAATGCAACTATTATATATCTAGGCTTTTCCGTATTAAAGGATGTTTTCACGAACCAATGTACCGATTCAGATTGCGGCAGGGCCGGATATGTTTCGAGGCTCCAGGATCAGAAAGCAATGTCTATGTTTTTTTCCTTTTTCAACCATTTTAAGCAAACGAATCCTCTGTGCGGTGGAAACGGTTACATGAGGCATTAGCCAATCGATGCTCATGAGTGTTAGTTTCACAGGCAACGGTTGCGCTGCCGTGTCTAATACCGCATTGTTCTGAGGGTTTGACACCAGTAACACTAATTCTTGTCGAACGTTAACTAAAATGTGTTTATAGTCTTCGAAAAATCCCATGAGATAACTCAAAGGCATCCATATTTCAAACTCGCCGTTTGCATTAATGGGTACACTATAGTCGTCAGACAAGCCCCAGCCGGCCATATTGGAAACTGCTTTTTCACTGGGCGTTAGTGAAAGATAGTTTTTAATCGTAGTCACTAATCCAACGTCGCGACATTCATCTATCTGTAAATTATTTACCTCGTACGCAATTCTGTTAAAAATGTGTAAAATTACATTTCTGACCATTTTTGCCTATGTAGCGGCCTGGCCATCCGGTTTGACGAATTTTCCGCGGATTCTTAAAATACTTTTTCACGGCAGACAATAAATATCAGAATTCTGGATTGCAATATGTATCTCGGAATTAAAATCATAAGCACCCGAAATGAATCGCAGGTAGCTATGTATTTCCGTTTCCGTGATATCATTTTCAAATTGAATTGGCTGGTCGACTTGGAGAATGCTGGAATCCATTTTGGAATAATTTGAATCTTAGTTTCTTGAGAAAATGTATATTTTTACGTGTTAACCGCTTGGCATCACGCTGAGTACTGGGTCTGCCTTTGACACCGCTGGAGCTTTTATAAATGCCAAAGTATTTCACTCCCATATTTTTTTTAAATGCAGATGTAACATTATTTCTTCGCCTCTAAAATCAATGAGCTTCCCGTTTAATTTTCCTTGTCCTGAGCGTGATGGTATTAGCTCATCAGATCGTGACGAAGAACCTAAATTGAAGGATGATGATGGCTTCGGGAAGACTGAAACTAATGGATGTATCAACACTGTGTAAAGTGAGAATACATTCAAGCCTATACTCAGTAGATCCTCCATACTTTGTAAAAATGATAGACTCCTATAAAGGAAGCATGAGGACGATGAAGACACTTTGACATCAACGATATCGAGTTCTTATGGAAATCTGGGTGAAGACGATGCCTTCTACGGTGATTGCTACAGTGACTCTGAAACTGGCGACGTGATCGAAGACTGTGCTGAAGCATCTAAAGCAGACAAGATCGAAGACTGTGATGGTGTACTGAGACTGAAACGATGGCAACGATGTGTTATAATAAATAAATCTGATGCAGCTTGTGCTGATAGCTGGCTCGATGATGAAAGTTACTCCGAGGTTGGTGTTAAAACGGAAGACACCAGAGATTATAATATTTATTATAAACGTGCAAGGAAGATGGTGGTAGAAGAGATAGGTTACACATCATGGAAAGATCCATACATATTGGTTGACCGGCTAAGACTGTTGGTGGCATCTGTTCGTAGAGGAAACTACTCGCATATCGAGGAAGTATCGTCCATACTTAAATAACTGCGGAAAGCTGGCTACATACAATAATTATTTGTTTAACTGTCATGTGTGTACTATTGAAAAATAAATGAATTATTTATATTTAAAAAGTATGTTTTATTTCTTGTATTCTGATTTCCAACTAAGCCTGTGTTTCCGCTACTGTATGTGTGATCATTCCGTTTCCTGTGTGTACTGTGTGTACGTCCCGTTTCCTGTGTGTACTGTGTGTACGTCCCGTTTCCTGTTTGTACTGTGTGTATGTTCCGTTTCCTGTGTGTACGTTCCCTTTCCTGTGTGTACTGTGTGTACATTAAGTTTTTTCCTGTGTGTACTATAACTTCCTTTAGTTTCCTGAGTGTACTGTGTGATCATTACATTTATTGCACGTTAATTGCATGTATTGCGCTTACATTGCGTGTTGTAGCGTCTCATGGTCCGGAGACACTTGGTCTATATGTATGGATGGCTTTGTACATGAACGGCTTATAAGTTATTCAGATTATCGAAAAATTAGACTTACATGTTAGGCTAATCGGTACTGTATTTCATTGGTTGGTCAGGTATATTGACCTGAGTTGTTTTTCGTAGAGTGAATGATTAATAAACTCTGCGAAAGATAATAGAAAAAATAATCTAAAATTTTTATCATATTTTGTTACAACTGTCACTGGTCAAGAATCGAAACAAGGACAGGAACTTATTTAATCAATTTGTAAGTTAATAATTGATTTTTTCGGTGAATTTTGGAATTTTTCCTGCATTTCTAGCTAAATAATTACATGATTTCAAGATGGCGCCTAAATTACAAGATTTTAAGCACATCAGTAATAATAAATTATTACTGCACTGTAGCGGGTTAAAATAAAACTAGCATGATGGTAAGACGAGTACACACACAAGATGGTGTTCTCCAGCAGACGAAAACAAGATGGTGGCAATGACCACTAGCAGGCGGTAGCTCCTGGTAGCATGTACTGAACATTAAAATGTCGGATCCATGATGGTCAAGGTCAAAGTCAAATATCAAGGTCAATGTCAAATTTTAAGGTCAAGGTCAAATTACAAGCTCAAGGTCAAATTTCAAGGTCATGGTCAAATTACAAAGTCAAGGTCAAATTTCAAGGTCAAGTTCAAATTTCAAGGCCAAGATCAAAGTTAAATGCCAACAGTTGAGGACAAAAGTGTGGTGACCAGAAAATTATACTAACATTAAAGTAGATGGGAAATACCGATTCAAGGACAGGCGCAGGAGCCTGGAGCCGACCGCCATCTTGGATGACGTCATCGGTGGCTATCTTGGATGACGTCATCGGTGGCTATCTTGGATGACATCATCTAATCCGTATGCTAATCCATGCTAATCTGTAAGCTTATATATGCTAATCCAGGCCAATCTATGCTAATCCATGCAAATCTATGCTAATCCGTATGCCAATCTAAGCTAAACCGTATGCCAATCTATGCTAATCTGTATGCCAATCTATGCCAATCTGTATGCTAATCCATGCTAATCCATCCACCATTTTGTACTTTTAGAAATTTCCACCAACTTCAAATCGTGATGTCACCATTGCACTTTTTGTCACGGCCGCCATCTTGGATTCGAATTTTTTTCGAACTTCACTTTTCGAAATTCGATGTAAACATCAGCCGCCATCTTGTTTCGTTTGCTGGTGGCCGCCATATTGTTATAGTCTGCTGGAGGTAGCCATCTTGTGACGTCATATAGTTCTGTTGGTCGCCACCAGGTAGCAGCAGGGATTATTTTATTTTTTTTCTTTAATTAAAATATATTCAGTGCCGAGGCTTGGATACGATCCATGGGACGTGAAAACGTCCAGGATGTCGAGGATAGAAAGCAGGCACCTTACCAACCAGACCACGAGACCAGTTGGGATATATTGGAATAAATAATCTATATATGCTATGTACTGACGGCAAGTTTATTATAAATGGGAGGAGAGGGGGTTTTTGCCTTCCTTAATGCATACCTAAGGCGCCACATTTGAAATTAAAATAATTATACAGCCGCCATCTTTAATTGCAGCACAGACTACCAGATGGCGCCAAATTCAAAAATTAGTTGCCATAGGCGCCGCCATCTTGGTTCTCAAGTTGGCTGGTAGATGTCGCTTGTATCACGCGCCGAATTAAAAAATTAGTTGCCATAGGCGCCGCCATCTTGGTTCTCAAGTTGGCTGGTAGGTGTCACTAGTATCGCGCGCCAAATTCAAAAATTAGTTGCCAGAGGCGCCTCCATCTTGGTTCTCAAGTTGGCTGGTAGATGTCACTAGTATCGCGCGCCAAATTGAAAAATTAGTTGTCAGAGGCGCCGCCATTTTGGTTCTCAAGTTGGCTGGTAGATGTCGCTAGTATCGCGCGCCAAATTCAAATATTAGTTGTCAGAGGCGCCGCCATCTTGGTTCTCAAGGTGGCTGGTAGATGGCACCACCGTGGCCATCTTTTAGTTAATATAATCTTTACCAGATGACGCCACCGTCGCCATCTTTAGTTCCTAGTGTTGCTACCAAAGCGTGCAACCGTCGCCAAGTTTAATTCTTAAAGTTACTGCCAGAGCGCGCCAAATTCAAATTTTAAAAAAACCTAGTTGGTAGATAGCGTCACTAGCAACCATCTTGGCCGGAGAGGTGTGGCATGCGTCAAAGTATACGTACCCTTATTGGCATCAGACTCACACACGAGAATTTTCATTGTCAAAGTCCCTGAATGTATGCTTATAGGGGATTACTCGTTTAACTGTATATACCTTTTAAGTAAATAACCTACGATTGTTATGAAGTCAGTCGAGACAAGTCGGGAACGAGTCGAGACAAGTCTAGACAGAGTAAGTCTAGACAGTCGAGACAAGTCGGGGGACAAGACGAGACAAGTCGGTAGCCTGTATTCACCAAGTTCTCCGTTGCCGGCATAGCCACCCAGGTATCTGAAGAGTCCTAATTAATATACTCGTACACATCCTACCTCTATGACTTCTACAAACAGACTGACCGTTCCTACTCCAAAAGGACATGTATATATATTACACCTACATACAAAAATAAATTAACCATCGCTGAAACAAATTTCATAACATTAATTACAATAAAAAAAGTCCGGTAAGATACTGTATTTTGTATATAATTTAATAAATGATGATAGAGTATTAATTTATAAAATATTGGTGTTTTGAATAGTGTTGTGTGGAGTCTCTCTCTCTCTCTCTTCTTCTCGTAGTGGCGGAAGACATCTCGAAGGTAGTGTTAGAATTTATGTATTAAAGCAATCACTATAGCTGAGGAGGTTAATAACTAATAGTTACAATTTTTTTTAAATACTCTGAATTTAAAACAATTTTTAATAAGAGGGACCATTAAATGGGTTTTTGAAATTAAAGCAAACAACGTAAATGTTAAACACATATTTATTTAACTCATATAACAAACAGCAAGGGATAAGAAAAATCACTGATTTAAAATAAGTAAACAATGATTAATAAAATTACATAATATTCACACACCACACATCATAGTGAAAAAGTCAACATAACCTATTGACATAAACCAGAGACTCATTACCTAAATATTAAGCATAACTACAAGTTACATAGAGTATAATAAACTCTAAAATACATAATAAAGAGAAAATTGATATAAAAAACATTACACTTTTCTCAATAGTTCCAGAAGTAATGAACGCACTGTACACGTACAATTTCAACAGTTCTTTCATCACTAGTGTTTTCTGTGGAACATACTTGAGTGCTGTCTTCACTGATCGGACCTAGATAACTGAGATCTCGGGTTCGACTCTTGCGAGATGTAGGAAGGCGAAGCTGACGCCTGCGTTTATGCTGGACTGCTACTGATCTGGTAGGTGCTGGCGATGTGGGACTCATCTAGGTACAGGCAGTCGATGTCTGTACTGACGAAGTCTGACCACATGCAGATGCTGGCGGTGACTGAATAGCTGGTAGGTTGAATGCATGTGCGAAAACCTCTTCAGGCGTTGCAGGGAGAACTGTATCGTCTCTCATCATATTCACACTACAATGTCCATAGCCCAGAGTGTTGATAACTTATAGGGGCATATCTAGAGGTCTTGGATTTATTGGATTTAAAACCTGTTTCACGTGAAACACAGCGTCACAACTCTCCGAAAAATGTTTGAAAACCCCGTCGATCCACTCACTATAATCAATAGTGTCTAGCCCAGGTGTTACACTGGAGTATATCCTGTTCGGTTGAAAGTTAGACATCTTGGTTAACTACTTCTGCTGTAGGTACTTACACCACTACAGTTTCAGCTCGACTGCCATCGCACGAGTCGAGGGTCGTATTTAAAAATATATGTATCACTTGGATAAATATGTCTGTTATGCAATTCCATAGAGTAGAGCATTTATTAGAACAGTCCATTGTTAAAATTATTTTCAGTTGTATGTTAGACTCTATGAGATGTTAATTGCCAATTCACTCTCGTTCATACAGTTAGATGTTAGATTCGCTCCTAGCATGAGATGCGATGTCCGTGCTGGTCTCCCCACAATTGATGGAGTTGATGGCCTCTCTGTAATTGATGTATGATGTGATTGACCAGATGCAATTGGCAGTAGTTTGACAGCATCTTTACTTACGATGGTTGGTGGTAACATTGGTTTCACGAGCAGGATGATTTGAGGTTACAACTCCAAAAACTTGACGCGATGACTCTATTGGTGAACGATCACGCGCCTTGCTGGCGGCCTCCAACATTCCAACATGGTGATCAACCATCCAAGCCCTAAGCATGCTCGCATTGTGTCTTGAGATCGGACCTGGACATCTATTATTATTATTGCACGTGTACAATTTATTTAATTCTTTCAATGATGGACAGTCATATTCTGCTTGTACATCTAATATTAGCACATGTTGCTTATATTAGTTAGTTAGCCACCGTTTCTGCTCTATTCCTACAACCAATACAGGTCCGGTCAGATGACTTGCCAATATGTTGGGTATTGAAGCATAAGGAAAGAGTCCGTGTTCCCACTTTAAACCATGAAAATTTCTAGTGAGCCAAGCATTTGTTTTTCGATGCTTCCTGGTGAGATAGCGCCATTCAAAAAGAGATTGAAAGTTACGTGTTATTACATTTCCTTCTACATCTGCAATGCTAAGTTCCTTGATAATAAATCCATACTGACTAGAGAAGCCTTGGAGGTTTACACATTTCGTCATGGTGGTCGAGACGAAACTAAGCCGGTAATGTACTGTCACGTCTTAGATAATAGACGACTCAATCTACCTGGTTGTAGCATGTCTCGATGATGTCCGGAGCCTTCTCGTCACAATCACTGGTCCAGTGATGACCGAAGATGCTGACCTCTAGTTGGAAGTAACCATCCTCGGTGATGTAGTGCACACGGCAGAATCCTGGCGTTACTTCCGCGTACTTTGCAGTTGGATCAAACAGCATTTGCTTGAATTTGTAGCAGCAGCTCTATACCCACACGACTATGTGTTGACTGCTTGTGTTTAGGGTGTTGACCACAATATATACTGCTAGGACCCCCCTCCAGGCCACGCACGTATACCGTTGCTTCCGTTGTAGTCCCCCTGCCTTGCTGGCGGCCTCCAACATTCCAACGCGGTGATCAACCATCCAAGCCCTAAGCATGCTCGCATTGTGTCTTGAGATCGGACCTGGACATCCAAGTTACATAGAGTATATGATATACTCTGAAATACATAATAAAGAGAAAATTGTTATAAATAACATTATACTTTGCTTAATAGTTCCAGAAGTAATGAATATACTCCTTGACCAGTGACAGGTGAAACTAAATGTTAAATATTGGTATTTAATATTATATTTTCCATTACCTATCGTGGAATTTATTAATCATTCACTCCACGAAAACAACTCAAGACAATATACGTGACCAACGAATTAAATACAGTACTGCTATGCCTTACATGAAAGTCTAATTTTTCGATAATCTGTATAATCTATAAATCGTTCATGTACAAAACCAAACATACAGGCCAATTGTCTATGGACCATGAGACCGAGTCATGACAATATCAGACGTATAGGCTAGTCATTTCCGAAACGCAGGACCTTCTTCGTCTTTAGATAATTTCAGTCATTGAGGCCATCATGAAATTTTTATACATACTAAAGGTCCAGGTGACCTTGAAAAATATTTTAGTAACACCAAGAGGTTTTGAACTAGTAAATATTCAGTCACTACATATTTTACTACGTGCAATCAACAAAAAGGAAGCACATATTGGAAGCACCATCAAAAAGGAAGCACATTTTGGAAGCACAATCAAAAAAGGCAGCACATTTGGAAGCACCATCAACGAAAAGCAGCACATTTTGGAAGCACAATCAAAAAAGGCAGGACATTTGGAAGCACCATCAACGAAAAGGCAACACATTTTGGAAGCACAATCAGTAAAGGCAGCACATTTGGAAGCACCATCAACAAAAAGGAAGCACATTTAGGAAGCACCATCAAAAAGGCAGCACATTTTGGAAACACAATCAAAAAAGGCAGCACATTTGGAAGCACCATCAACGAAAAGGCAGCACATTTTGGAAGCACAATCAAAAAAGGCAGCACATTTGGAAGCACCATCAACAAAAAGGAAGCACATTTTGGAAGCACAATCAAATAGGCAGCACATTGGGAAGCACTATCAACAAAAAGGAAGCACATTCTGGAAGCACCATCAAAAAGGCAGCACATTTTGGAAGCACAATGAAAAAGGCAGCACATTTGGAAGCACCATCAACAAAAAGGAAGCACATTTTGGAAGCACCATCAAAAAGTCATCACATTTGGAAACACAAGTTACGAGAACTAAGAAATTAGAATGCAAGAAATAAAAACATTAAATTTTTACTTCTAATATTTAATTTATTTCTTAACATTATACAAATACAAGTAAAATAAGTCATTATTGTATGTAGCCAGCTTTCCTCAGTTCTTTGAGTATGAAGGAAATTTCTTTTATGCACGAATAGTTTCCTGTACAAAGCGAGCCATGTAGAAGTCTTAGCCGGTCAACCAACAATTTTGGATCTTTCCACGATGAGTAATCAATCTCTTCTACCACCATCTCACTTGCTTGTTTATTATAAATACTTTTAATATCACAATCGTCCCAGTGTTATCAGATTTATTTATCATAACACGTCGTTTCCATCGTTTCGGTCTCAGGCCACCGCCACATTCTTCGATCATGTCAGCTTTAGGTGCTTCATCACCATCTATGCTTTTGTCAACAGCCTCAGAGTCACTGTAACAATAACTGTATAAGACATACTCTTCACCCAGATTACCGTATGAATTCGATATCGATGATGTCGAAGTGTCATTATCGTCTTCATGCTTCCTTTTTAGGAGTCCATCATTTTTACAAAGTAAGAAAGATCTACTTGATTTCGGCTGAAATGTATTCTCACTTATCACATTAAGGATTCTTCCATTGTCTTCATTCTTCCATAAATCATCATCGTCCTTCAATTTAAGTTCTTCGTCGAGATCGGAAGAGCCACGAATATAATCTCTCCCAAGACAAGGAAAATTTTTGTCGTAATGCGGATCACTATTCCTTAGTCTAGTAGATCCATCGTTGTCCTCTAGCTTGTACGCAGGCTTGACGTTACAAGTTCTGTCATGTCTTTTTAACCTCTCTCTCTCCACGTAAACGACTTGCTACATCGAACGCAACTTATCATTTTGCGTAGTGGATTTTTAACACAGTCATTCTTCTCGTGTTGTCTTCCATTCTTTCTCAAGATAAATTCTTTGCTGCAAAACTTACACCTGTGTCCTTTCGATACAGCGACAGACACCGACTCTGGATTCATATTAGTTACTGTGACTAATGTTATATACAAACAGACTGTTTTCCAATTGGAACCATTACTTAAATATAATTTTTTTAAATATTTCTTCAGCGAGAGTTAATTTATCTCATGCAAAGGTACTTGTTGTAAGTAGTTCTTCTTTTCAACAACAGATGACACCACGTGTTGCTTGCAGGTAAATATTATTTATTTCTTTCATGCGAGATGCAGGATGCTCACTAACGATCGCAATAGAGGGATGGCTTCGCTAGACTCCAAGGAGAAGGAAGTTTGTTCTTCCAGTTAGTGTTTCTCAGATTTCTCAAGGCATATTATTATTTGACTGAATAATGATTTTTTTTTTTAAATTCCACCTGATATAAATAAAATAGGAGCACTCAGAGAAAACCATAAGGGAGAAGACGTCGTTTATAAACATCATAAATTATCAATTTTTTAAAAAAAAGTTCAAATTGAATCCTTCTTAAGCAAAGGGTTCACAAGTCAGCTTGTGACCTCTTTGCTTAAGCAACATGAGAGTTTTAGGACAAGTCAGCTTGTGAACTCTTTGCTTAAGCAACATGAGAGTTCTCGCACAAGTCAGCTTGTGAACTCTTTGTTGAAGCAACAAGAGAGTGATGAAGCACCTAAAGCTGACATGATCGAAGAATGTGGCGGTGGCCTGAGACCGAAACGATGGAAACGACGTGTTATGATAAATAAATCTGATAATACTTATTATGATCACTGGGACGATTGTGATATTAAAAGTATTTATAATAAACAAGCAAGTAAGATGGTGGTAGAAGAGATTGATTTCTCATCGTGGAAAGATCCAAACTTATTGGTTGACCGGCTAAGACTTCTACATGGCTCGCTTAGTGCAGGAAACAATTCGTGCATAAAAGAAATTTCCTTCATACTCAAAGAACTGAGGAAAGCTGGCTACATACAATAATGGCTTATTTTACTTGTATTTGTATAATGTTAAGAAATAAATTAAATATTAGAAGTAAAAATGTAATGTTTTTATTTCTTGCATTCTGATTTCTAATTAAGACTTAGTTCTCGTAACTTGTGTTTCCAAATGTGCTGCCTTTTAGATGGTGCTTCCAAATGTGCTGCCTTTTTTTATTGTGCTTCCAAAATGTGCTGCCTTTTTGAGGGTGCTTCCAAAATGTGCTTCCTTTTTGTTGATGGTGCTTCCAAATGTGCTGCCTTTTATGATTGTGCTTTCAAAATATGCTGCCTTTTCGTTGATGGTGCTTCCAAATGTGCTGCCTTTTTTATTTGTGCTTCCAAAATGTGCTGCTTTTTCGCTGATGGAGCTTCCAAATGTGCTGCCTTTTTTGATTGTGCTTCCAAAATGTGCTGACTTTTTGATGGTGCTTCCCAAATGTGCTTCCTTTTTGTTGATTTCGCGTAGTAAAATATGAAGTGACTGAATATTTACTAGTTCAAAACCTCTTGGTGTTTCTAAAATATTTTTCAAGGTCACTTGGACCTTTAGTATGCATCAAAATTTCATGATGGCCTTAATGACTGAAATTATCTAAAGACGAAGAAGGTCCTGCGGTTCGGAAATGACTAGCCTATACGTCTGATATTGTCATGACTCGGTCTCATGGTCCATAGAGAATTGGCCTGTATGTTTGGCTTTGTACATGAACGATTTATAGGTTATTCAGATTATCGAAAAATTAGACTTTCATGTAAGGTATAGCAGTACTGTATTTAATTCGTTGGTCACGTATATTGTCTTGAGTTGTTTTTCGTAGAGTGAATGATTAATAAATTCCACGAAAGTAATAGAAAATAAAATATTAAATATATTTAATATTTAGTTACTCCTGTCACTAGTTAGCAGTACATTCATTTTTCTGGAACTATTAAGCAAAGTATAATGTTATTTATATCAATTTTCTCTTTATTATGTATTTCAGAGTATATCATATACTCTATGTAACTTGGATGTCCAGGTCCGATCTCAAGACACAATGCGAGCATGCTTAGGGCTTGGATGGTTGATCACCGCGTTGGAATGTTGGAGGCCGCCAGCAAGGCGGGGGGACTACAACGGAAGCAACGGTACACGTGAGTGGCCTGGTGGGGGGTCCTAGTAGTTTAGATTGAGGTCAACACCCTAGACACAAGCAGTCAACACATAGTCGTGTGGGTATAGAGCTGCTGCTACAAATTCAAGCAAATGCTGTTTGATCCAACTGCAAAGTACGCGGAAGTAACGCCAGGATTCTGCCGTGTGCACTACATCACCGAGGATGGTTACTTCCAACTAGAGGTCAGCAACTTCGGTCATCACTGACCAGTGATTGTGACGAGGAGGCTTCGGACATCATCGAGACATCCTGCAACAAGGTAGATTGTGTCGTCTATTATCTAAGACCTGACAATACATTACCAGCTTAGTCTCGTCTCGATCACCATGACGAAATGTGTAAACCTCCAAGGATTCTCTAGTCAGTATGGATTTATTATCAAGGAACTTAGCATTGCAGATGTAGAAGGAAATGTAATAACACATAACTTTCAACCTCTATTTGAATGGCGATATCTCACCAGGAAGCATCAAAAAACAAATGCTTGGCACACTAGAAATTTTCATGGTTTAAAGTGGGAACACGGACTCTTTCCTTATGCTTCAATACCCAACATATTGGCAAGTCATCTGACCGGACCTGTATTGGTTGTAGGAATAGAGCAGAAACGGTGGCTAACTAACTAATATAAGCAACATGTGCTAATATTAGATGTACAAGCAGAATATGACTGTCCATCATTGAAAGAATTAAATAAATTGTACACGTGCAATAATAATAATAGATGTCCAGGTCCGATCTCAAGACACAATGCGAGCATGCTTAGGGCTTGGATGGTTGATCACCGTGTTGGAATGTTGGAGGCCGCCAGCAAGGCGCGTGATCGTTCACCAATAGAGTCATCGCGTTAAGTTTTTGGAGACGTAACCTCAAATCATCCTGCTCGTGAAACCAATGTTACCACCAACCATCGTTAGTAAAGATGCTGTCAAACTACTGCCAATTGCATCTGGTCAATCACATCATACATCAATTACAGAGAGGCCATCACCTCCATCAATTGTAAGGGGGAAACCAGCACGGACATCGCATCTCATGCTAGGAGCGAATCTAACATCTAACTGTATGAACGGGAGTGAATTGGCAATTAACATCTCATAGAGTCTAACATACAACTGAAAATAATTTTAACAATGGACTGTTCTAATAAATGCTCTACTCTATGGAATTGCATAACAGACATATTTATCCAAGTGATACATATATTTTTAAATACGAACCTCGACTCGTGCGATGGCAGTCGAGCTGAAACTGTGGTGGTGTAAGTACCTACAGCAGAATTAGTTAACCAAGATGTCTAATTTTCAACCGAACAGGATATACTCCAGTGGAACACCTGGGCCAGGCACTGTTGATTATAGTGAGTGGATCGACAGGGTTTTAAAACATTTTTCGGAGAGTTGTGATGCTGTGTTTCACGTGAAACAGGTTTTAAACCCAGGACCTCTAGATATGCCCCTAGAAGTTATTAACTGTCTGTGCTATGGACATTGTAGTGTAAATATGATGAGAGAAGATACAGTTCTCCCTGCAACGCCTGAAGAGGTTTTCGCACTTGCATTCAACCTACCAGCTATTCAGTCACCGCCAGCATCTGCATGTGGTCAGACTTCGTCAGTACAGACATCGACTGCCTGTACCCAGGTGAGTCCCACATCGCCAGCATCTACCAGATCAGTAGCAGTCCAGCATAAACGCAGGCGTCAGCTTCGCCTTCCTACATCTCGCAAGAGTCGAACCCGAGATCTCAGTTATCTAGGTCCGATCAGTGAAGACAGCACTCAAGTATGTTCCACAGAAAACACTAGTGATGAAAGAACTATTGAAATTGCTCGTGTACAGTGCGTTCATTACTTCTGGAACTATTGAGCAAAGTATAATGTTATTTATATCAATTTTCTCTTTATTATGTATTTCAGAGTATATTATACTCTATGTAACTTGTAGTTATGCTTAATATTTAGGTATTGAATCTCTGGTTTATGTAAATAGGTTATGTTGACTTTTTCACTATGATGTGTGGTGTGAGAATATTATGTAATTTTATTACTCATTGTTTACTTCTTTTAAATCAGTGATTTTTCTTATATCTTGCTGTTTGTAATAAGAGTTAAATAAAATTTTGTTTAACATTTACGTTGTTTGCTTTAATTTCAAAAACCCATTTAATGGTCCCTTTTATTAAAAATTGTTTTAAATTGAGAGTATTTAAAAAAATTGTAACTATTAGTTATTAACCTCCTCAGCTATAGTATTGCTTTAATACATAAATACTAACACTACCTTCGAGATGTCTTCCGCCACTACGAAAAGAAGAAAGAGGGAGAGAGACTCCACACAACACTATTCAAAACACCAATATTTTATAAATAATTACTCTATCATCATTTATTAAATTATATACAAAATACAGTATCTAACCGGACTTTTTTTTTATTGTAATTAAAGTTGGGAAATTTGTTTCAGCGATGGTTAATTTATTTTTGTATGTGGGTGTAATATATATACATGTCCTTTTGGAGTAGGTGCGATTAGTCTGTTTGTAGAAGTCATAGAGATAGGATGTGTACGAGTATATTAATTAGGACTCGTCAGATACCCGGGTGGCTGTGACAGCAACGGAGAACTTGGTGAATACAGGCTACCGACTTGTCTCGTCTTGTCCCCCGACTTGTCTCGACTGTCTAGACTTACTCTGTCTAGACTTGTCTCGACTCGTTCCCGACTTGTCTCGACTGACTACATAACAATCGTAGGTTATTTACTTAAAAGGTATATACAGTTAAACGAGTAATCCCCTATAAGCATACATTCAGGGACTTTGACAATGAAAATTCTCGTGTGTGAGTCTGATGCCAATAAGAGTACGTATACTTTGACGCATGCCACACCTCTCCGGCCAAGATGGTTCCTAGTGACGCTATCTACCAGCTAGGTTTTTTTTTAATTTGAATTGGGCTCGCTCTGGAAGTAACTTTAAGAATTAAATATGACGACGGTGGCACACTCTGGTAGCAACACTAGGAACTAAAGATGGCGACGGTGGCGTCATCTGGTATCGATTATATGAACTAAAAGATGGCCACGGTGGCGCCATATACCAGCCAACTTGACAACCAAGATGGTGGCGCCTCTGACAACTAATATTTGAATTTGGCGCGCGATACTAGCGACATCTACCAGCCAACTTGAGAACCAAGATGGCGGCGCCTCTGGCAACTAATTTTTGAATTTGGTGCGCGATACTAGCGACATCTACCAGCCAACTTGAGAACCAAGATGGCGGCGCCTATGGCAAACAATTTTTGAATTTGGCGCCATCTGGTAGTCTGTGCTGGAATTAAAGATGGCGGCTGTATAATAATATTAATTTCAAATGTGGTGCCTTAGGTATGCATTAAGGAAGGCAAAAAACCCTTCCCCTCCCATTTATCATAAACTTGCCGTCAGTACGTAGCATATATATATTATTTATTCCACTATATCCCAACTGGTCACATGGTCTGGTTGGTAAGGTGCCTGCTTTCTAACCTCGACATCCTGGACATTTTCACATCCCATGGATTGAATCCCAGCCTCGGCACTGAATATATTTTAATTAAAGAAAAAAAATAAAATAATCCCTGCTGCTACCTGGTGGCGACCAACAGAACTATATGACGTCACAAGATGGCTGCCTCCAGCAGACTTAAACATGATGGCGGCCACCAGCAGACGAAACAAGATGGTGGCCACCAGCAGACGAAACAAGATGGCGGCTGATGTTTACATCGAATTTCGAAAAAAAAATCCGAATCCAATATGGCGGCCGTGACAAAAAGTTCAACGATGATGTCATGATTCGAAGTTGGTGGAAATTTCTAGAAGTACAAAATGGTGGATGGATTAGCATGGATTAGCATAGATTGGCATACAGATAGGTATACAGATTAGCATAGATTGGCATGGATTGGCATACGAATTAGCATAGATTGGCATGGATTATCATAGATTGGCATGGATTAGCATAGATAAGCATACAGATTAGCATGGATTAGCATACGGATTAGATGACATCATCCAAGATATCGGTCGGCTCCTGACTCCTGCGCCTGTCCTTGAATCGATATTTTCCATCTTCTATGGTATCAGCACTCTCTAGCAGATGTAAACAAGATGGTGGTCTCCAGCGGACGAAGACAAGATGGTGGACATGACATCATAATAGTTGACGATATATACCTTGTTATTGGTGGTGGTCAGTCTGTAGGTAGCTTCTGTGGAGGAAGGATCTGATTTTGATTTTTGCTCTTGCCGGTTTCTTTTCAAGGACGAGAATCCATCTAATCAATCAGTATTCTAATAAGTTAATTTTTTGATGAATTTTGAATTTATTCCCGAATTTCTAGCTAAATAATTACACATTTCCAAGATGGCGTCCAAATGACAAGATGGCGGATGTCACAGTAATAATAAATGATTACTGCACTCTAGCGGGTAAGAATTAAACTAACATGGCGTCAGCGCACTCTAGCCGACGATACAATGATGATGGCTTCCAGCAAACTAAGACAAGATGGTGGACATGACGACATACTACCTGATGTATATATATACTTTGACATAAGTGGTGGGGGTCAGTCTGCCAGGAGCCAATGTGAGGGAAGGATCGGTCGCCATTTTTTTTTTTGCCCTCACTGGGTTCGTACCGAGGACTCCGAGCTCCGTGCCGCAAATGTTTGTTTTTTAATTTTTTTTATTAAAATTTTATTAATTGAATTTATTTTTAAATTTTAAATTTTTTTATTAAAGTCGGATAATAAATAAAAAAGTTAAAGATGGCGGACGTAACGGAAATTGCAACTGTGACGTCATAATTCAAAATGGCTGCCATGGCATCCTAATTTTCAAGGTCATGGCGGCTTAACGGCAGCTAGCTCTTAGGAGTTTTAAGCTACTTTTATGAATTTTCGTTTTTTCTAAGGCAAAACGACTTTTGAGGATTTTTGAAATCCTAATTTTTGAATTGAGGAATTTGTTGAGAATTTCTGGCGGGATTTTTTTTCCACAAAAAATTGAAATTTTGGCGAATTTTGAGGAATTTTGGGCAATATTTGGAAAATTTTGACAAGTTTTGAAGGTCAAAGGTCAAGATCAAGGTCAAAGGTCAATGTCACGACCATCCAAGATGGCCGTCGTGACATCAAAGATGGCGGTCGACACCACCGGCCGCACACCACAGCCTGAAGCCTTATCTTGTAGCCCCTATTATATAGTACTTTGAAACATTTTAAAATTTCGAATAATTGCAAATTATATTGTATAATATAAACGTATTTGTTATAAGTACATTTCATTACACATATGACAACAAAGCATGTGCATTTTTCTTTCAAAAACATATATGCGAACCCATATATACCTGGGGTAATAGTTTGTTGTATCTCAAAAATACATTAAATATGTGGCAGCATTTTATGGAGCTATCCTATTTCATGCATGATCAGGGTAGAATCTAATGTATTGTTATTAATTTCCTGGTAAATGTTTTAAATAACATGCAACCAAACTGGCACAAACTGCAATGGAAACAATTTTAGAGACTATAATTTTTTTTAAAGATTGTTGGTTATTAACACTTCATTTCATCATTGGTAATTTTGCACCGGCAATGAATTTATCATTTAGGTGATACAAAATCAAATAACGCTGTGGAATCAGGCATCACTGGGGGTTCTCGTTGGACGAGAACTGCAGCATGACCAGCACGTACGACATCATGGAGGCCAGCAGAGAAGCTATCAGCGGCCAGTCGAGGACAAACACATCAGCAGCATTGAAGGTGAACTGTTCCTCCGACACCTGCTGCGCGAAGTCCCCTAAGACGGCGCTCACTGCTCCACTGACGCGCTGCAGAGCGGAGTGCTGCAGGATGGCGTGCGTGGCCCTGGCCTGGCGCGTGGTGCCGGAGCACACGGCGATGACAGCCACCATCTGAGCGGTCTGCAGCGTGAACCACGTCACCGAGCTGGCCAGGAAGGCGGTGGTGTTGTAGGCCGAGTAGTACGACGGCCTGAACAGTCCTACCAGGATGTTGTGCACGAAGGTTGTCATCAGCATGAACGCTGAGATCAAGTTGAAGAAAAGAGGCGTGCCGTGCACAGAGTTCAGGAGATCTATTATTCTTCGCAATGCGTTATGAACAACCTTCAGAGAGTGCAGTATTTTAACTCTTCTTTCGTGGTCATAGCCAGACAAGTCTGGCTGGAAATACTCGTCAACCGCATTCCTCGGCCGGATATTGCTTTGCCACAGTGAATTATCTCCAGTATGTTCGGTTTGTGTTGAGTATGTTTCGGGCATTGCATATGACATTAGTTCGTTGTCTAGAACTTCGCGAAGTTGATCGTTAACAAATTCCAACCTTTGCTTTACGAAGAGTGTCATGTTGATGAAATACGTGGTCATGAAGTAGGTAATGAACTCTCTTATATGGCTAGTGCAACTTATTACGTGTCCCCAGGCAGTGAGATTCTGGCACACCTGATGTATGACGCAGCTAAAAAATAATCCTGCGAATGTGGAAATGAACAAGAAACTAATACGTTTTGACGAGTTCTTGTAACATTCTTGTATATTGATTAGTACAACTTGGTCCACTTTAACCAACGTCTGCAGGATCTCTTGCCTGGCATTGTGGTTGAAGTACATTGAAGCTATGGCCACTAGGCTGGCAATGGTTGAAGCGTGCACTATGGCTATGTAGGAAATGGTGAAAGTCGCCGTGAAGTGTGAATGGGAAAACTGAAGGAAGTCGAGTATGACTCTGACGTGAACAAGTGCAAGTACGGTCGTGATGAAGGTGGCGTAGACAGTCGCTGGAGTGGACCTCTGGAGCGAGACCATCGTGCCTCCTGCACGCGTCGCCACTGACGTCACCTGGAATGCCTCCAGGCCGAGGGCCCTCAGAGCAGTCTGCAGCGGCTCCAGGCACGAGGGGAACCCGACCTCTGCACCCGCCATCCACCTGGGAGCAGCACGACAGTGTCCTTGCGGCCTTCACCCAGTTCAATATTAACGTTCTTACGAATTTGCGAGAGTTAGAATGCTCCACCAAGAAGATCCTTACATTATAAAACTAAGTTATTTTAAGCTCAACATATAAAGATAAATAAAAAAAGGCCGCTTTTTGAGAATTGACAATGTAATAGAGTTGTAAAAAGGACTAAGTGGTACACCTATAAATATTATGTTTCTTTTTCACTGGTCTCATAAAAGTAATTTTGAAACACTTATAAGTGCACAACAATTATTTTGTGTGAGAGCTGTCATTGTTAAATGGGCCGTTTGGCACGATACTTCGGTCAATTGTCATCAAAGACTTACTGGAGGCAGGTATTAGAGGAATTAAATATTCTTTTAGTAGGTACTTTTCACCAAATTTATTGGTTGTAATTTTTTTAGAAGGACAGTTATTGATTGTATCAGTCAGTATATTAATAGTTTTTTTTATTATGAGTTATTAATTTTTCCCCAATTTATAGCTAAATAATTACGAATTTATCAAGTTAGCGACTAAGGTTACTGACAAGATGGCGGATGACTCATTAATAATATATTATTACTGCCTTTTTGTGGGTAAAAATTTAACTAACATTGTGGCAGTGCACTTAGCAGACGAAAACAAGATGTTGGCCTCCATCAGATGAAAACAAGTTGTTAGACATGACGATTATTAGTTGGTAATATATATACCTTGTCATTAGTGATGGGAGGTCAGTCTGCTGATGGCTTCTGTGGAGGAAGGATCGTTCGCTATTTTTTATTTTTTTATTTTAGTTTTTGTTCTCATTAAATTTGAACCAAGGACTCCGACTTTTATGATTTAATTGCGTTTTTAAAATCATATTTTACTTTATTTTCATTAATTAAATTTTTATTTATTTTTAAGTCTTTTCCTATTAATTCTGATAATAATTATGGTTTTTTTTATGGCAGTCGTAGAAAAATTTGAACGGTATATTTTAAATAAGATTTTATTAAAATTTAATTAATTTATTTTTATAACTTTTAAATTTTTTCCCGATTTTCTAGCATAAAAATTATGGATTTTCAAAACGGTGGCTCTAATGAAAATTGCGATGGTGTAGTCTTTATTATAAATGGCGGAATTTCTTAAGAAAATATGGTGGAAAAACAAAATAGAGGAAAGGTCTAGAAAAAAAGGCAAAACCTTCTAGAAAACAAAATGGCGGAATCTAAGATTAAAGATCCAAGATGGCAGATCAAAAATTGCAGTCATGGTCGAGGTCAAAGGTAAATGTCATGGTCATCTAAGATGGCTTCCGTGACTTCACAATCCAAGATGGCGGTCGTGCACCTGGCACCTCACCCTGAGCCTGGGCCAACTCTGGCTATTATATACTACTAACCATAAATAATATTTCTGTTTGTGAACCCAACAACAATTTTACACAGTAGGTGTAATATAGTGCATTGAATATAAATACAGATATTTGCATGTATTAACGTATTGTTTAAAGCGCCATGATTTAATTTCCGGCAACCAAATCAGCTTTATTTTCTTATTTTCTAATTTGGTGCTTACTTAGTTTAGTTGACTATATATTTGACTTAGTGTGTTGATACATTACCCAGAACGTTCCCCAAACGACGAAACTACTTATTTATGCTAACTGACTGCCTGCCCGTCTGGAAGCAAGCCGTGGGAGCTTCCTGCCGCCACCGTGTGGAAGTCACTCACAGGCTTCGAGCCTTGCTTCTGGTGCCCTTGCAAGATCGTCAACTCCTTCTGTCCCTGGGCGGTCACAACAGTTCACTTCATTGAGCTGTGGAACACTGAAACATTGATGTAAGAAAAATTGCTTTTTTTGCGAATGTGGCAATTCAAGAAGATCGGTGAAGTTTATAGAGTGCATTGCTGTAAAATACGTCTAAGCACTGTGTGGATTTAGCATTTTGCTCAGAAACTTCTAGGAAAATGCAGTTTTATACTCTTAAACTATTTCGAAAACCATATATTGCAGGCATTATAACAGTACCTTGGTTATGTAAAATAATCTAATAAAGACTTAGGTGCGTGCTGAGTTTATATAAGCATTCAGAGATTGAGATACCCGTTAAAAAACCTAACTTACTAATAAGTGGATCGGAGTCTTTATATTGACCAGGATTATTCACAAAATAAACTATAAAAAAGAAAAATTTGTATACAATGTACTATATATTTTTCTGGTTTCTTATCTTGGTTTTCATATGAAATTACAGTAACTAATCAACATTTCCATGTAGGTGGCTAAAAAATAAAGGGCCCTTTGTTTATAATGTATTTATTATAACATGGATTTATCAATTATCATTTTAAAAATGTAATAAGCCCAAACGTTTTCAGTGCTTTGTTAATAAAATAAAAGAACTAAAAGTTGTTGCTTCCCTAAAACATTGAAGTTCAGCAGAAGTGCAGGAAGTAGCGTATTGAGGAGGCATCCTCAGGAATGAAAGCGAATTTTACGGGAATCCTTTAAAATGAAGGAAACTTGTGAAAACATTGGTTGAAAAATTATAAGCAGTAGAAACTTGAAACGTGAAGAAGTAGAAACGTGGAAACATTTAACCCACTGCATAACAAATAATGCAGCGAATTAACATCAAATGAAATGAACACGAACCGACACAAGGTTGTTACGTTAAAAAGGAGGCGGGGGGTGGTTAGAAGTTTAGAAACGTAGGTCGAACTACAAAAGGTGGGTAGAGAATGCGTTTCGTTACTACATGCCGACGAGAAGATGTCGCACAGGAGCATCCGTGCTCCGGGGCGTGGCACAACACAAGTAATATAATAAGCGATACAAGCAACTGAACTACATTTCGAAAGAGAATAATAATTTGGAAACTATCCCATGTACTTTAGCGACTACATGCCTTATTAAAAACTGGCACTAACGCAAGTGAAGAAGAACTCAGACGAACAGGATGTTACGTCTGTTCAGGACGGAGGTGCGCAAGAGACTCTATGGCGTCGCGGCGAGAGCCGAGGGACGCGGGAAACCTCGTGAATCAGTGCGCGGGGAGCCGAAAGTAGTGCGAGAGGTCGAGTTAGGTCAAACATGGGAGTATTCGGTCAAGGAGGGGGGGGGGAGGATAGAAATCAAACTCCACAAGAAGTAGTCCGCGAAAGGCTAAAAGTGGGAAGGTCAGGACGCTGCCGAGTTGCGAAAAGTATTTAGGCTTGGAGTACGTGGAAAGATTTTGGCGCGAGCGAAGCACCGCGCTAGAAGGAAGGTGGGGAGAGGCTGTTAGAATGGCGTGTTGCGCTCTGGCACGGGTTACAGGAAATACTGCGAACAAATCAAGAACACTGCCGCTTGGTGACAGGATGCTGCAGATGCCGAGCCGAAAGGCTTGAGAAAACTATATAAAAATCTTAAAATAATAATTCTTAAATAATAACTTAAATATCCAAACAATAAAGTGTTATAAATTACCTAGAAGTGGCGCACCAGTGGCCGAAGGGCTGGCTCGTGAACCTGCACGCCCTGTCAGCTGCGACCCTGTCAGCCGAGAGCTCCGCTAGTCACTCCTGGCGGGTTCATCGACGAGTCGCGGGAGTGCTTTATCGACGCGCCCTCGCTCTAGCACTCCAGGCCACTTCCGTGGCACTGCTCTTAAGTATTGCTCGCTTCGGCACTTTCACAAAGTAGCACGTCATTCAACATTACTCACCAGTCATTAAGATTCTTATATTTTTGTGGAAAGTATGTCTTATTGTTTGCGGGTTATTCTGTCACCCTTAAACAAATTCCAGTTACGTTTTAGCTGTATTGTTTTAATTTGTTTGGTAGATAACCACTTTAACTGGAGTTATATTGAAGGCTTCCATGAGCTTCATAGGAAAGTGTCAACAGGAGAAGTACTTTCACGTGAACCTTCAACTGCGTGTAACACAATCCTTAAAAATTAATAAAATAATTTGAGCTGAGTAAACAGTGTTCAAAAGGGTATTCTAATTAATTATAGCCAAGGATAGATGCAAAGGTTAAAGTAGCAAGTATTTAAATTAACTCATTTCGTTTAATCCTGGGCAAAAGCCTCATGTAAATCCTCATATAATTACATCCTTCTTTCACATATAAATTAATACTGATTAACTAATTAATACTGATAGCAAGAAAAACACTAGTACAAATGCCACGGCATTATACGTGAACGTAATTCTATATTTACTTTAGACAAATAGAATTGAATACTTGATAGAAAACTTGATAGATAGAATACTTTATAATAATATTAAACGTTAACACACAGGGACCATGAATGTCGTTAGCACTGACAAATGCCTCATTAGACAATACAAAACCCGTAAATGAACAAGCAGGCGACCGCGGCCTAACCTACACTAGGCAGTATGAAACTTACTTTAAAGCATGACATCAAAAGAAAACCCACAAATTAACACATTAAATACATTACGTAAAAGCGTAAGACAAGTCCTAATGAAGAGTGAAGACATGACGGGGAGAAACGTCAAACAAACTACACGTAGCAAAGAGAGCAATTAATCCAAAAAGAATAGGGTAAAATAAATGCCAAATAGAATTTAGAAGGTGACGGCCGAATAAAGAATTTAGAGTTTAGCTATGGCCAGTTACCAATTACATGACTGTAAGGATCACCACCTTACAAACACTTACGTGCATTCTCCCCGCTGTCACACTCTCTCCTAATCAACTATCTGACCTACATGCTTAAATCAGCGCATAACCAGCATCGACTGGTTATCACGACCAATCTACCTGAGTGCTAACAAACAAGAAGAGCCTTCAAGGCAATGCATGCAGTTTTAAGTAAAACAGAGGGCGCCACACGCATGCGCGGACCCCTCAAGAGGGGAAGTCAAGCACAGCACATGACGCAGGGGGGGGGGGGAAAGGAGGAAGGGGAGGAGTGCCAAAGCCCGCCGCGCGGCGCGAAGTTCAATCACAGCGCACCGACCACTTCACTATTTTGATACCAGTGGCGTCTCGTCAGGGCAAGCAAGGCAAGCAGTGCTTGCCCAGGCAGTTTCCAGACATTGTATTTTTTGAATAAATATTTTATTCAGAATAGTATTTTACTTTGGCTCGTGCAGTTAGGTGTATGTATTTTTTACACTATCTTCTTGGGACCCAATACTGTGCGCTGTGCGCTATAAAAAAAGAACTCGTTGACACAAAAACATGCTGTTTTAGAAGCGTTGCTAGGTTTAGAAGCGCTGGTAGGATCGCTTTCAGCAGGAAGGCTGCCGCAGTAGTTTCCTTTCGGAAGGGGGGTGGCATGGTACAAAGGTTCAGGGAGGGGATTGGCTGGAAAAATACGCGGTAGAAGCTACGAAGGTAACGCTTTCTTGCCGAACTGGAGCGAACATGGCCGAAGCAGACGGTGGAATTTTTCCGCCGACTGGTTCGGCTATGTCCGGTACAGTTCGGCACGGCAGGTGGCGATGTCGCGTTTCAGTCGGCGCTCGTCTCTCGGGAGGCGCGCATCTCTCCCGCGGGCTGTTGGCTGGCAGTGCGTGGGGGATTTGTGGGCGTACGATGATACTACACTTACACTTAGTATATAAGTAATGTAGAGTAGGTATTTTACTATCAGAATAATGTAAGTCAATCATTATTTTTCAAAAATAATGTATTTAAAAAAAAATGTCAATTTTTCTACCTGTGGAATAGTCAATGTTCAGTTAAGAAAACTACTTAAATAGCACCATTTTGTACCTTGAAATCCATATTTTCCCGGCGGAGGGCCCCCTGACCCGCCCCCCCCCCCCCCAACATCATCATGTTTTGGTGTGAACGGAGTTATTGCTTCCCCTCATGTAAACCTCACGCCTCGCCAGTGTTTGATACATCTCTTAGACAAAATGGCAAACTTCTTTTATACTTGGGAATTTCTTTAACGTTTTTGAATTTAATTTTATTAGTTTTTAGTTAATTTAGTTCCTAAATTGGAAATTCCAAATGAGACATCAATTCGCTGAATTATTTGGCGGTTCCAGAAACAACTATTTCCACTTCGGCAACATCTCTTCACGAAAAGGTGCACGAAATATATTCTTTATTGGGTTATCATTACTTGAACACACATAATCAACATGTCAAATCGCAATTCTATATTTGTTTTTCACGTCATCTTTGCTCAAGGCAAGGCCAGCACAAGGTGTGTGAGATAGGAGAGGAGCAGCTGCTGAGACTCAGGAAGTCAGGAGAGGTGCAGCTGCTGAGACTCAGGAAGTCAGGAGAGGAGCAGCTGCTGAGGCTCAGGAAGTCAGGAGAGGTGTCGCTTCTAAGGTTCAGGAAGTCAGGAGAGGTGCAGCTGCTGAGACTCAGGAAGTCAGGAGAGGAGCAGCTGCTGAGGCTCAGGAAGTCAGGAGAGGAGCAGCTGCTGAGACTTATGAAGTCAGGAGAGGTGCAGCTGCTGAGACTCAGGAAGTCAGGAGAGGAGCAGCTGCTGAGGCTCAGGAAGTCAGGAGAGGTGCAGCTGCTGAGACTCAGGAAGTCAGGAGAGGAGCAGCTGCTGAGACTCAGGAAGTCATGAGATGTGCAGCTGCTGAGACTTATGAAGTCAGGAGAGGTGCAGCTGCTGAGACTCAGGAAGTCAGGAGAGGAGCAGCTGCTGAGACTCAGGAAGTCAGGAGAGGAGCAGCTGCTGAGACTCAGGAAGTCATGAGATGTGCAGCTGCTGAGACTTATGAAGTCAGGAGAGGTGCAGCTGCTGAGACTCAGGAAGTCAGGAGAGGAGCAGCTGCTGAGGCTCAGGAAGTCAGGAGAGGTGTCGCTGCTAAGGTTCAGGAAGTAGGAGAGGTGCAGCTGCTGAGACTCAGGAAGTCAGGAGAGGAGCAGCTGCTGAGACTCAGGAAGTCATGAGATGTGCAGCTGCTGAGACTTATGAAGTCAGGAGAGGTGCAGCTGCTGAGACTCAGGAAGTCAGGAGAGGAGCAGCTGCTGAGGCTCAGGAAGTCAGGAGAGGTGTCGCTGCTTAGGTTCAGGAAGTCAGGAGAGGTGCAGCTGCTGAGACTCAGGAAGTCAGGAGAGGAGCAGCTGCTGAGGCTCAGGAAGTCAGGAGAGGAGCAGCTGCTGAGACTCAGGAAGTCAGGAGAGGTGCAGCTGCTGAGACTCAGGAAGTCAGGAGAGGAGCAGCTGCTGAGGCTCAGGAAGTCAGGAGAGGTGCAGCTGCTGAGACTCAGGAAGTCAGGAGAGGAGCAGCTGCTGAGACTCAGGAAGTCATGAGATGTGCAGCTGCTGAGACTTATGAAGTCAGGAGAGGTGCAGCTGCTGAGACTCAGGAAGTCAGGAGAGGAGCAGCTGCTGAGGCTCAGGAAGTCAGGAGAGGTGTCGCTGCTAAGGTTCAGGAAGTCAGGAGAGGTGCAGCTGCTGAGACTCAGGAAGTCAGGAGAGGTGCAGCTGCTGAGGCTCAGGAAGTCAGGAGAGGAGCAGCTGCTGAGACTCAGGAAGTCAGGAGAGGTGCAGCTGCTGAGACTTAGGAAGTCAGGAGAGGTGCAGCTGCTGAGACTCAGGAAATTAGGAGAGTTGCACCTGCTGAGACTCAGGAAGTCATGAGATGTGCAGCTGCTGAGACTTATGAAGTCAGGAGAGGTGCAGCTGCTGAGACTCAGGAAGTTAGGAGAGGTGCACCTGCTGAGACTCAGGAAGTCAGGAGATGTGCAGCTGCTGAGACTTAGGAAGTCTGGAGAGGAGCAGCTGCTGAGACTCAGGAAGTTAGGATAGGTGCACCTGCTGAGACTCAGGAAGTCAGGAGATGTGCAGCTTCTGAGACTCAGGAATTCAGGAGTGGTGCAGCTTCTGAAACTCAGGAAGTCAGGCAATTGCTCAACAGTTAAGTTGAAAATTCTTGTTCATCTTATGTGTACCACTTGGATTTGAACAAGTGTTGTGCTTAGCTAGGTTTTGTCCTGGAGAACTGACTTCAGCACTGTGAACATAGTTTTTTTTTAGGTAAAAAACCGCCAAATCAAACCACTCTCATCTACCTTGTACACTTAGAAGTTACCCTTTCCTCGCTCACTTTTGGGTAACCTTTCTGTGTATGGCTTGACTGCGTCAACATCACATGACAGCTTTTCACTCTTCGTACTGAACAGATACATAACAAAATGTCTCTTTAATTGGTTCAACCAGCCCTCACTGGCCTGAAAATCTTCTTTGTTCATGAATTTTTGTAGAAAAATCTAGCTTATCCCTTTAGAATTTATCCAGGAATAGGTGAATACATAATGTGTTATTGTAAAATCCCAAATAAAGAATATCTTCAACTTGTGGAAAACCACCTTTTTTCAGAGTTTTCCACGCCTTTTTTACATAATTTTTTTTAGATATTCTTTATCAGGTCACTGTTATTCCTTATGTCGTGAGTTGTAGCATGACTAACTCCGTATTCTTTAGCTATACTTTCTAACGTTTCACCTTTTTCAAGTCATTTAAAAATGTTGTGCTTATCCACAAGATATAATGTTTTTGTTTACATTTGCACTGCAAACACACAAAATGACACTGATAAAATACAACACATCAGCAAGCGACCACGACACAGAACAGACTGGCGTAAAGCAGACAAAGTAGACACACACATCCCGCACAGCGGTCATTGACCCGTGACAAGCAGTCACTTGTCTATAATTCACGTTCAAAATTACCGAACTACCCGCTTGGTAGAAGCCTGTATAAAAATGCCGGTTTACTAGCAGGGCCGGAGAAGTGAAATGATGGATTACAGTGGAAGTACTTTATATGGTCCCATGTATATAATGGGCTCCTTGGATAGAAATATTGTTTTATGCGCAGGAATCACATCAATATGTTTTTTTACATATAGGCAGTAGCTGTAGGCCTCATTTTTTTGGTACAGGGAAGTATATAATCTCTCTGGATCTGCTTGGCATCACTGCACCGATTTCATCTGAGCCTTAAACTCTGCATATACAACTATTGGAAGCCAGTGGGCATGATTAAAATTCTTGAATTTGAAAATTGGTGGCTTGCAATCACCTCCTGCCTAAGACAGTTCACTTCACTAATACAAACTTATTAAAATAATTTTTATTCTCTTAAACACATTGTTGTCCTGAGAGCCCAGATATTTGAAGCTAGTCATCGTAATGCTGGAAAAAAATTTTGCATGTATGTATTTTATGTCCATGTTCAGTAAGCTGTTGTCTCATCAGTTTTAAGAAATTATTTATGTATATGTAAGTGGCAGTTATCTTCCTTTGTAATATAATGCAGATCAAAATGCTGACAATTTTGTTTTTCATTCACATACAGAGGTACATACTACTTTTGTTTCTTAATCTAACCCATAAACATTCACTATCACCCCATGATATTTTTTTATAAATATGTTGATCTGGCGAATAGGCATGGGGAATTTCAGTTTACTAATATCAAAATTATCTCAAACAATTATATTGCTAGACAGCACAGCCCATTTGAAAAATGGTTGAATTTCATTCATTAGATTAATTTTGGCTTCCTTAGCCTTGGTTGGAGCGGGAAAATCAATATAGCTGGAAGCACGGAGCGAATCTAAATTGTTGATTCTGAGCTTCAGGTGCCACACTTCAGTGAAGGTCCAGTACTTGCCTTTTCCCTTGTACTCATTTACCTGGCAGATCTTCTCGATACTGGCTGACACTAAATCTTCTATATCATTGGTAGTGCAGTGGGATATTCTTAGTTTTGAAGGAGCGTGATCCTCTTTATCTTCGTGGTGTTTGGGCTTTCCATATACGCAATCCAGCGACAAATTGAATTTTATAGCTCCATTGCTTCTATTTCTTGACCAAGATGCCCAGTAATGTTTGCTTTCATCTCTTCTAAACATTTGCAGATACCATAACTACAACCAGTTGTATTTTCTGCCACAAATGTTTTAAAATTACCCTTGAATGCATTTTCAGCCTCCACAAATCCTGTGTGGCTATTCCTGATCCTTCCTTTATCTTCAGTCAATTGGTTTTAGCTTCAAGGGTTTTTGATAGGGCAGGCTGGAGTGAAGCATCTCTTCTTCTCTGCTGGTATTGGAACTGGATCATTACACATGGAAGCATGAGAGGTGAGTTTTTCCACTCTAGTAAACATCTTCTCGCACTTTTTACACTTAAGCAGCTGACGATCTAGGTTGAAATTACATACCTTCTCATGATGTCGTGTATTATGCAGCTCTGTGAATGATTAGTTTTAGAACTTGCAACTCAGTGTCGCTGCTTGGTTGATTTCACCAGTACATAACCTCAAATGTTTATCAATGTCATCCTTGCGAGTTATGTTTACCCCCCCCCCTTCTCTCCAACTTGCTGGTCATCCCTATGTAAATTGTGATGACACCATAATTCATGATGCAATCCAGTAGAGTGGTTCATGAACACCTTGTCGAAGCATCCACACTGTAACCCTGGTGAAGAAATATGACTTACACCAGAAACCGAAGACGAAGGAGAAGAACCAGCAGCAGCGAATGCCTTGCTAACAATTATAAAGTCCTACACTCGATGTAGGACGTCTCAACTGGAATCTCACAATGGAACTTGCAGTGGCAGCTGTAGATTGAAAGATAAGAGGAGGAAACCTATAAACACACAATATCCAGAAAAAAAATGTAAAATATTCTAGTACATATCTAAAATTAATGGTGACTAAGATAAGTAAAAATTTCAACTATATATGTACTTCATATATGTTTAATCAGAACAGTCAGACAGCAAGACTAAACCCACATCACATCAAAGTCACAGTAATGGTGAAAATTCTCGAAGTCACAAACACGATCATCGACAATCTCTCTATGTCGGTAAGCAGAAGCATACGAGCAGTGAAGGTCTCTAATTCAGGTTGGCAGATGGAACATAAAGTGGACGAATTAGCTTTGTGTAGCCGCTTTTATAAGCACAGAGGTGGTTGACTTACCTGACTATACAAGGGCATAAAGTATATCCGATTATCTCATTGGTTGGTGTGATTGCGAGGGGGGAAGTTAATGATGTCATCCTCTGACTTCCCAGTTGCACATGAGAAAAGAGAATGAGTAATTACCCAGACACGGCATACCTCTTATATGTTTATAAATACCGAGAATGCAGGTGAACTCAGGGGGCCTGGAGCTTATCTGTTTATCCTCCCGACAAGATACACAGTCGCATCGATAAAAGACAGTTGCAAGAAGTTACAGTGACTCTTGGAGGTCAGCTTACTTGTTTATCAAACTAGGAAAGAGCCAACATGCTAGGTGCCAATATATCGCATCAGCTCAGGCTGGTTTTAACAGGAATGCTGCTGATTCCCAATTATTACTAAACAGATACTTGTGCTTTCTATTAAATATATTTTCCTCGATTTCAGCATGTATTTAATGTATCGGAAATTATTTCAATATATGTACCCCAACAAATTGTATTATATATACCCATACATTTTCTGTGAAAAGTTATAAAAGTAATATAATGTGTATCCAATATTGCAACAATTTTTTTTTATATTGAGTGAATTTAATTTTATTCTGATAGCAATGTATATTTTTATGGGTATTTTAAGTTAGTCGTGTTTATAAGAATTAGAGCCTTTTTTCATTAAATTATTTACTGCAAGTTATACCAACTACTTGTTATGCATCAAAATATTTATTTCACTTTTAATTTATTGTTTGTAAGTATAACTTATCAAATAATTCTTAAGAAATATGAGTTT
The DNA here is from genome assembly GCF_032445375.1 of Bacillus rossius redtenbacheri. Classification (NCBI taxonomy): domain Eukaryota; kingdom Metazoa; phylum Arthropoda; class Insecta; order Phasmatodea; family Bacillidae; genus Bacillus; species Bacillus rossius. Next base: position 27,633,942 of record NW_026962010.1, read on the forward strand.
TTTAATTAAATTTTTCATTTTTAATAAAATATTTATTTTTCAAAAAATATGCACAGTTATAATGTTACCATATAGAGTTTTTTTAACCAAAAGTTTATAGAACAAGTTAATGTATTATATTTTACAAAGTATTCCACTTGTGTGTTAATACTTCCTTCAGAATGGTTTGACACAATATAATTATTATGGAGTCCATATTTAAAGGAATACTATCCTTAATAATATCATTTATTGGTTTTAGCTAAATATACATTTGAGCACACTCACCTGAAATGTAAGGCATCGAAGGCAGGATTTTGCATATAGTACCTAGATTCGTAAAAATGTATAATCACACAGTGCATCGAACTACTAAATTAAGACCAGAGGATATAAAGGATAATAAATGCTTCAAGCAGTATTTAAAATTGAGAAACTAATGGATACCTGTAAAGTATAAGCACGAATATAATCATGTGTCAGAATATCCAAGCAAAATGAAAACACTCCGACCTAGAGAACAGAAATTTACAAAGTGATCAAGATACGAAATTATAAGTCAAGAATGAACTATCTCGAAGATATGGAAGGAATTTTTTTTCGAGGAGAAATTTTTGCTGAAGAAATGCTGAAGATACAAAGTTGGATTGGTTTTGACAAAACCATGATTCGTAGATATACCAATATCTGACTTGACAGATAACTATTGAACAAGCTGCGGCAGTTTTTCACTTGCCCTAACTGGTTTTATACCTGGACATGTTTATGTCTGAGGCGATCATCATCTCCCTCTATAAATAGAGCCGAATGATCATAGATGTCAACATGGACACATGGAGCAGCAGCTATGAGTAGTATGTAAATGGGGCTCCGGAAACTGGGTCCGGGGCGTGGATTGCGATTGTCGGTCCGCCATCTTGGATTGTGACGTCACGGCTGCCATCTTGGATGGTTGTGACCTTGACCTTTGACCTTGACCTTGAAATTCGACCCTCAAAACTTGCCAAAATTGGGCAAAAATTGCCCAAAATTTCTCAAAATCCGCCAAAATTTCTATTTCTGTGAAAAAAAATCCCGCCAAAACATCTCAAATAATTCCACAAATTAAAAATTTCTCTTTTCGAGGGAAAAATTTCCTGTTTCGAGGGAAAATTTCCCGTTTTATTCATTAAAAATACCAGCAGCTAGAAATGTCCATATGTAGGCTTAAGCATCCATGTCTACAGCCTACGATAAGCCTCTGACGTCATCATGGATAATGACGTCACCGTTGCAATTTTCGTTACGGTCGCCATCTTTAACTTTTTTATTTATTATCCTTTTTAATGAAATTTTTTTTAAATTTAAAAAAAATTCAATTAATTAATTTTAATAAATTATTTATAAAAAAATTGACTTCTAAGAGACAGAGTTCGGTGTCCTCGGTTCGAACCCGGTGAGGATAAAAAAATAATAAATAAATAAAAATGGCAACCGAACATTCCCGCCATGGTGGCTGCTGACAGACTGACTCCAACCACTTTTTTTCAAAGCATATATATCACCAGTGAGCATGACGTCATGTCTGCCATCTTGAAAATCCGTAATTTTAATGCTAGAGATTCGGGAAAAAAATTAAAAATCATTAAAAAATTATCAACCTAATTAAATAATAAAAAAATCCTTAAAACCATCGTTGCACTTTTCGTGACGGCCACCATCTTGAAAATCCGTAATTTTAATGCTAGAAAATCGGGAAAAATTCCAAAAGTCACCGAAAAAATCACTTATTAAAGTAATGATTGATTCGAGACTTGGTTCGATCCCTGGGCGATACAAATAATCTTAATTTTTAAGTAAAAATACCTGAAAAATGACAGGTTTGAGAAAATAAAAAACACCGCAAGTTCTTTTACAAACATAATATTTATTACATAATTTCTATTTTACTACAGGATCACCTGCGAAGGTTAGCAATCTTACAATCATTTAGGTCCGCATAGGTGTGAAATGACTAATTCTTAGCTCCAATCGGTTTATACAAGACAGAGTTCAACCAGATCCTTTACAGACATAGTCCTCCTCTTCTTGACAGAATTTCTGGATACCTTGTTTAACAGTTTGCTTGACATCGTTAGAACTGTAAATTACTGCAGCCGATGTCTTGAATGCACTCTTCTTCACTTTGTCATCGAACGGATAAGGCTTTCCATATATACAGTCCAACCACAAGTTATATTTGAAAGGTCCGATTGTTGCTACATCATCAGTAAGCTGATTAATTATGTCCTGTCTGATATCATCAAGAAAATTACAAATGTCCTTCGACTCACTTAACGTACTTGGATAATAGTAGTCTTTCAATGTTCCACGAAATGCAGACTGCGCCAAGTAGAAGCCATTATCGTTCACTTGTAATGCTCAGATCACAGTCTTAGGTTTATTTTCATGTTCAGATGCCACAGCAATCGGTTGCTGCACATCGGTTTTTTTACTTGTACGCTCACGAGTCACCAATCTAAACTCAGGTGTCGTAAATGCTGCAGGTTGTTCAGCAGTAGGCGCACGGACTTCTCCTTTACAGTTTATCGCATGTCGGCGCAAATTATCAATTCGAGTAAACCATTTATGACATTCGTCACAGCGAAACTTCATGCGAGAAGGATTCTTCATGCATTTGCTCCGCTCATGTCTCCGTACATCATGTGCAAATGCAAACGTCATGTCGCAGTAGCCACAAGGATGCCTAGTTGAAGACAAACCCGAACCAGATGTCGCTGTTACTGCAACTGTACCATTTCCAGGCATACTCTTATGCACATCAATGCATCGTTGTTGTATAGAAACCTTTACTTTCTGCCGCACTGCAGGACCTTTACATGTCGTCTCCAAGTGATGCTTCAAATTAGCATTTCTTGTAAATTGCTTGCGACACTTAATACAACCAAACATTCTACGATAAGGTTCTTGGCACATTCTCTCTTCACGTGTCGACGAGCATTACTGATGTTTGAGAAAATCGTGTCACAGTAACGACATCGATGTTCGTTAGTTGTTGACGATTCGCCATCCATTGAAGTCTCCATCTAGGGCGAAACAGCGTTCGTCGAGGGTTCCTGTTCAGCCAGCACTACCGGCATTAAAGTCTCTTCTTTTGGTGGTATCACGTCTGTTGAAATCTCCTCCAAAGTTGACGTCGTCGTTGCCAACGGGATCTGCTCCTTCTCCGTCGTAGCTGTCGTCAAGGTTCCCGTAGTCGATGGTACTACCTCCATCGAATTCGACGTTAAAGTCGGTAAAGATGCCATCGAGTTCGCAAGAACAGGTAATTACGCAACTTAATCACCGGAAGAAACAAACTAGGTGATCCTTACACCGCCGACGCCAGTAACTAACTGAGCGTCCTGCTGTCTAGGACTCGCTTATATACATGCACCGTATGGAATAATACGCTAGTCAAAACAAGAACCATTTACAATAATACTAGAGTCAAAACAACATTAAAAATAGAAGGACCATCAACGAAAAGGCAGCACATTTGGAAGCACTGTCAACGAAAAGGCAGCACATTTGAAAGCAACGACAACGAAAAGGCAGCACATTTGGAAGCACCAACAACGAAAAGGCAGCACATTTGGAAGCACCGACAACAAAAAGGCAGCACATTTGGAAGCACCGACAACGAAACGGCAGCACATTTGGAAGCACCACCAACGAAAAGGCAGCACATTTTGGATGCACCATCATAAAAGCAGCACATTTTGGAAGCACCATCGAATAAGGAAGCACATTTGGAAGCACCATCAACAAAAAAAAAGGCAAAAAGGAAGCACAAGTTACGAGATCTAAGTCTTAGTTAGAAATCAGAATACAAGAAATAAAAACATTAAATTCATATAATTTAAATTTTTTATTTTATTTCTTTACATTATACAAATGCAAGTAAAACAAACCATTATTGTATGTAGCCAGCTTTCCTCAGTTCCATGAGTATGAAGGATATTTCTTTGATGCACGAATAGTTTCCTGCACAAAGCGAACCATGTAGGAGTCTTAGCCGGTCAACCAATATGTTTGGATCTTTCCATGATGTGTAATCATTCTCTTCTACCACCATCTTCCTTACACGTTTATAATAAATATTACGATCTCTGGTGTCTTCCGTTTTACCACCAACCTCAGGGTACCTTTCATTTTTGAGACGGTGATCATCACAAGCTTGATCAGATTTATTTAATATATCACGTCGTTTCCACCGTTTCGGTCTCAGGACACCGCCACATTCTTCGATCTTGGCAGCTTTAGGTGCTTCATCATAGTCTATGTCTTTGTCAACAGCCTCAGAGTCACTGTAACAATCACCGTAGAAGGAATCGTCTTCACCCAATTTACCGTAATAATTCGATGTTGATGATGTTGAAGTGTCTTCATCGTCTTCATGCTTCCTTTTTAGGAGTCCATCATTTTTACAAAGTAGGAAAGATCTACTTGAATTCGGCTGGAATATATTCTCACTTTTCAAGTTAAGAATTCTTCCATTGTTTTCGTTCTTCCGTAAATCATCAACCTCCTTCAATTTAAGTTCTTTGTCGAGATCGGAAGAGCCAAGAAAATTATTGTCGTAATGCAGATCACTCTTCCTTAGTCTAGTAGATTCATCATTGTCCTCTAGCTTGTACGCAGGCTTGGCGTTACAAGTTCTGCCATGTCTTTTTTGTTCGATGTAGCAAGTCGTTTACGCGGAGAGAGAGCCTAAAAAGACATAGCAGATCTTGTAACGCCAAGCCTGCGTACAAGCTAGAGGACAACGATGAATCTACTAGACTAAGGAAGAGTGATCTGCATTACGACAATAATTTTCTTGGCTCTTCCGATCTCGACAAAGAACTTAAATTGAAGGAGGTTGATGATTTACGGAAGAACAAACAACAATGGAAGAATTCTTAACTTGAAAAGTAAGAATATATTCCAGCCGAATTCAAGTAGATCTTTCCTACTTTGTAAAAATGGTGGACTCCTAAAAAGGAAGCATGAAGACGATGAAGACACTTCAACATCATCGACATCGAATTATTACGGTAAATTGGGTAAAGACGATTCCTTCTACGGTGATTGTTACAGTGACTCTGAGGCTGTTGACAAAGACATAGACTATGATGAAGCACCTAAAGCTGACATGATCGAAGAATGTGGCGGTGTCCTGAGACCGAAACGATGGAAACGACGTGATATATTAAATAAATCTGATCAAGCTTGTGATGATCACCGTCTTAAAAATTCAAGTTACCCTGAGATTGGTGGTAAAACGGAAGACACCAGAGATCGTAATATTTATTATAAACATGTAAGTAAGATGGTGGTAGAAGAGAATGATTACACATCATGGAAAGATCCAAACTTATTGGTTGACCGGCTAAGACATCTACATGGTTCGCTTTGTGCAGGAAACTATTCGTGCATCAAAGAAATATCCTTCATACTCATGGAACTGAGGAAAGCTGGCTACATACAATAATGGTTTGTTTTACTTGCATTTGTATAGTGTAAAGAAATAAAATAAAAATCGAACTCGATGGAGGTAGTACCATCGACTACGGGAACCTTGACGACAGCTACGACGGAGAAGGAGCAGATCCCGTTGGCAACGACGACGTCAACTTTGGAAGAGATTTCAACAGACGTGATACCACCAAAGAAGAGACTTTAATGCCGGTAGTGCTGGCTGAACAGGAACCCTCGACGAACGCTGTTTCGCCCTCGATGGAGACTTCAATGGATGGCGAATCGTCAACAACTAACGAACATCGATGTCGTTACTGTGACACGATTTTCTCAAACATCAGTAATGCTCGTCGACACGAGAAGAGAGAATGTGCCAAGAACCTTATCGTAGAATGTTTGGTTGTATTAAGTGTCGCAAGCAATTTACAAGAAATGCTAATTTGAAGCATCACTTGGAGACATGTAAAGGTCCTGCAGTGCGGCAGAAAGTAAAGGTTTCTATACAACAACGATGCATCGATATGCATAAGAGTATGCCTGGAAATGGTACAGTTGCAGTAACAGCGACATCTGGTTCGGGTTTGTCTTCAACTAGGCATCCTTGTGGCTACTGCGATATGACGTTTGCATTTGCACATGATGTACGGAGACATGAGCGGAGCAAATGCATGAAGAATCCTTCTCGCATGAAGTTTCGCTGTGACGAATGTCATAAATGGTTTACTCGAATTGATAATTTGCGCCGACATGCGATAAACTGTAAAGGAGAAGTCCGTGCGCCTACTGCTGAACAACCTGCAGCATTTACGACTCCTGAGTTTAGATTGGTGACTCGTGAGCGTACAAGTAAAAAAACCGATGTGCAGCAACCGATTGCTGTGGCATCTGAACATGAAAATAAACCTAAGACTGTGATCTGAGCATTACAAGTGAACGATAATGGCTTCTACTTGGCGCAGTCTGCATTTCGTGGAACATTGAAAGACTACTATTATCCACGTACGTTAAGTGAGTCGAAGGACATTTGTAATTTTCTTGATGATATCAGACAGGACATAATCAATCAGCTTACTGATGATGTAGCAACAAACGGACCTTTCAAATATAACTTGTGGTTGGACTGTATATATGGAAAGCCTTATCCGTTCGATGACAAAGTGAAGAAGTGTGCATTCAAGACATCGGCTGCAGTAATTTATAGTTCTGACGATGTGAAGAAAAGTGTTAAACATGGTATCCAGAAACTCTGTCAAGAAGAGGAGGACTATGTCTGTAAAGGATCTGGTTGAACTCTGTCTTGTATAAACCGATTGGAGCTAAGAATTAGTCATTTCACGCCTATGCGGACCTAAATGATTGTAAGATTGCTAACCTTCGCAGGTGATCCTGTAGTAAAATAGAAATTATGTAATAAATATTATGTTTGTAAAAGAACTTGCGGTGTTGTTTATTTTCTCAAACCTGTCATTTTTCAGGTATTTTTACATAAAAAGTAAGGTTATTTGTATCGCCCAGGGATCGAACCAAGTCTCGAATCAATCATTTCTTTAATAAGTGATTTTTTCGGTGACTTTTGGAATTTTTCCCGATTTTCTAGCATTAAAATTACGGATTTTCAAGATGGTGGCCGTCACGAAAAGTGCAACGATGGTTTTAAGGTTTTTTTATTATTTAATTAGGTTGATTAATTTTTTTTTATGATTTTTTTAATTTTTTCCCGAATCTCTAGCATTAAAATTACAGATTTTCAAGATGGCGGACATGACGTCATGCTCACTGGTGATATATATGCTTTGAAAAAAAGTGGTTGGAGTCAGTCTGTCAGCAGCCACCACGGGGGGAAGGTTCGGTTGCCATTTTTATTTATTTATTATTATTTTTCCTCACCGGGTTCGAACCGGGGACTCCGAACTCCGTGTCGTAAAAGTACATTTTTTTATAAATAATTTATTAAAATTTATTAATTGAATTTTTTTATTAATTTTAAAACCTTTTGCATTAAAATCGGATAGTAAATAAAAAAGTTAAAGATGGCGACCGTAACGAAAATTGCAACGGTGACGTCATTATCCATGATGACGTCAGGGTTTATCGTAGGCTGTAGACATGGATGCTTAAGCCTACATATGGACATTTCTAGCTGCTGGTATTTTTAAGGAATAAAACGAGAAATTTTCCCTCGAAACGGGAAATTTTTCTCCCGAAAAGAGAAATTTTTAATTTGTGGAAATTTTTTTAAATTTTTTTGCGGGATTTTTTTTCCACGAAATGTAAATTTTGGTGGATTTTGAGAAATTTTGGGCAATTTTTGCCCAATTTTGGCAAGTTTTGAGGGTCGAATTTCAAGGTCAAGGTCACTACCATCCAAGATGGCCGCCGTGACGTCACAATCCAAGTTGGCGGACCGACAATCGCTATCCACGCCCCGGAAGCAGTTTCCGGAGCCCCATTTACATACTACTGCAATGAGTCGTTACTGAAATACAGCCATTGAAGTGAAAATATAGTTGACAGCAGATCATGCCACCACTAATATATTTAACATACAGGATGTATCAAAATTCATGTTACAACGCTTGAGGGTAGAAAGCTCTTATTATTTGCAACCTTTTTTTGCCAATAAACATGTTGCCGGAAACGTGTAGTTAATCCCTGTAGCCCCATAAAGAGTCAGCGTAGGCAACCCGTTGGGCTTTGTGCGAGACAGACGATGCTGTGGTGAATTACGTGTTTACGACGCCGGGCAGCGCTCGAGAGGACTGTACGATGTCGAATGCTGACCCCCGCCCCTTTTTACTTCCGTTGGTGGCGCCCTCACCTCTTTTCTTCCGTTCGTGCCGTGCCATAGCACTGCGCAACGTGACATCGCAGTGTCGCAGTGTGTTTTGATATCACTGGTGGTCTGTCGTTGACTGTTCTGTCGTACAAGCAAACTCGTGGTGACATTTCTTTCGCTGTGGTTCTGAAAAGGGCGAAGTTTTAATGGAGCTCAATGGAGTACACGTTTAGTGAGTACACGGACATGCTGCTTGTTTACGGGGAAGCTAGACAAAATTGACTAGCCGCCCGTCGTCTGTACGAAGAACGATATCCGGGTCGTAGGATTCCAGCTCACACCATGTTTGCAAGACTTACTCAGCGAATGTGTGATACTGGTACATGTGCCATCTCAAGACTTAATGCTGGTGCTCCACGCAGGGTTCGTACTCCCAGTTTTGAAGAAGATGTACTTCAGAGATTTGAGGAGAGTCCGGATACAAGCACAAGGGCAGAAGGTTCCGATATGGACGCTGACAAAATAGCTGTTTGGCGAGTTCTTCATGAGGAACCCTTGTACCCGTACCACCTTCAAAAAGTGCAACCTATGGGTCCGGCGGACTATCCTCTTCGCATGACCTTTTTTCGTTGGTACATTCGAAGAGTATTGAGGAACCCCGAGTTAGCAGTTTTATTCAGCGGTGAAGCCAAGTTCACTCAAGACGCTATTCTCAATTCGCCCAACAGTCATGTTTGGAATGATGTCAATCCGCATGCAACGTGTGTTACAGCTCGCCAGGAACGTTTTTCAGTTAATGTGTGGGCCGGTATTGTTGACGGCGTACTCATCGGCATTTTTTTCTTCCGCCACGACTTACCGGCGCCGGATACCTCCACTTCCTTCAGAACGAACTACTAGGTCTTCTTAAAGAGGTTACATTGCATGTCCGACGTGTGATTTGGTATCAACATGACGGGGCACCACCTAATTTTTCCCTGCAAGTGCGAGAGTATTTAAACCAAACATTTCCAAACCGATGGATTGGACGAGCGGGCCCTGTCGTATGGCCGCCAAGGTCACCGGACCTAACCCCATTAGACTTCTTTCTGTGGGGTTACGTAAAAGGGCTTATCTACGCTACGCCAGTAGAAACGGTGGAAGAGCTTACACAGCGAATCATTTGAAGCGTTCGAAATCATAAGGTCGACTTCACACATGCTCCAGCGTATCCATGAAAACATGATTCGCCGTTGCCACCTCTGTGTCGCTCAAGGTGGGCGTGTTTTTGAGCCGTTGCTTTAGGCTGTCACGTTGTTAAAACGTATGCAACAATTTCAATGTTGTGAAACAAAGCCGAAGCTGTGATTGATTTCAGAGAGAAATTATAATCTGTGCCATGATTGAAAAGGTTATTTCTCTACTCGAACGCCCGCACATCCACAACATAACATTCTACAACGGGTTGCCTACGCTGTTTCTTTCTGGGGCTACAGGGGCTTAACTACGCGTTTCCGGCAACATGTTTACTGGCAAAAATGGTAGCAAATAATAAGAGCTTTCTACCCTTAAGCGTTGTAACATGAATTTTCATACATCCTGTATGATGGAGATCTACTGCTTCCATCGCGTCTGAGTCTCATACCTGTAGAAGTCGCTGGTCGGGTGAGGAAGAAGATGTGCCTTTATTGGAGCGAGTACACTCTTGGATTATTTACCATGCTAAAGGAGCCAACAGAAGAAGAGTGTATCGACGAAGAGGGACCAACAATTCAAAATGTTATTGACGATGTCCGTGCCTTTCGGGAAGAAATTTTGTCGGAGCGCATTGTTATGCAAGAAGCATGGATAATAGAGATGACTGCTGTTCCCCAGAGGCTTCGGGAATGATGTGAAGATCTCCAGTCCGCCACTCGTGAAGAGAAAAGTCATCATCGAAAATAATTTAAATTTGTACATAGGTTTTAATATTTTCAATACTTTGTTAATACATATTTTGCTCGTCAGTTATATAGTTGATAATAGTGTAGTTTCAATATCCTTTTTGAATTTGTATTAAATTAAAAAATATATATTTATAGCTTTTATTAGTTGAGGAATTTAAAATATGGTCAACCAAAAAAAAACATTCTTAAAAAATTGTAAAAAAAAAGTTGGCAAATGGAACGAACGTGGCTAAAATACTGTATATTTAACCATTTTTACGACTTTATCTAACAATACTATTCTATCAGCCTAGTGGTTAGCGGATTTGCTACTCAACCCATGGTTCGCCACTCTGCTCTTAATAATTTTTTTTTTAATTTTAAAATTTTTATATAAGGATAACACCATCAGAAGAATTTAAAGGAATGTTCAACATTAAGAAACACTAGCGCCTCCTATGAATATGTATGGGACACTTGCACACTCCAATAAACGATGTACGAATCAAATTTAATACATAAGTGTATCCTAGCATACAATACGAGAACAAAGATGGCGAGTGGAACGAATGAGACAAAATAAACGAGAGTGAGTAATTGGAATGAATGTGAGTTAATCATCAGACATTAAAAAATAATAAATAAATAATTTAAGGACATAGCTTATGACTATAAAATCCAAGATGGTGGATGCATAAGCTAGAACACGAGCAAATCCGAAGCCGTAAGTCACCGTGACAATCAATGATGTCATAATTTGAAAAATGATTAATCCGAAATCCAAATCCCCAAGATACTTCACATGTCAGAGGTGACACCATCCAAGATGGCTGCGGTGACATCAGAGGTCACATGATTTATTCCAAGATGGATGTGGTGATGTATTAGTGTTAGAGTCATAAGATGCAATACAAAATGGCGGCGATGATGTCATTGGTAATAGGTCACAACAGTGATGTCAGAGGTCCAATATCACATTCCCAAATCCGAATTTCCAGTCTTCTGTTCCGGTATCAGCTAAACCTAATTAATGATTAATGTTTGTGCTCTTTAATTTTCTGAATAAATTATAATTTTCTATGCATTCTTGGTTATTGAAGCTCATATTGCAATTTTACATAAATTGCCTGTCGCAGTACAAGTTCCCTCCAAGCCTAAACAATCTCAAACTAAATATATATTTGTAATTCATATTTGTTAGTGTGCAACTTTTACACTGTGCCGCAAATTATAATTTTTCGGCACAATTCTAAATTTGAATTTTGAACTATCATCTTAACAGTAATTTTATAGTTTAAATCAAAACTTGTTCCGCTCACTCTACCCTCCCGCTTAATCTTTGCTCGGCTGTTTCCTCGAGTCATTCCCAGTGCAGTATCTGATATTTTTACGACCTTCTGCGAGGCCAGCATCCAGCCTCATTTTCTTTCCGCCTTGGTGCACGTCCGGCTCCTGAAACTCTTCCTGTCGTCGTGACCAGGGGTGTTTCTCTCTGCAGCTTCTCAGGGCAGCTCGTTTCTCAGAGCTCGCCTGAGGTGAGCACTTCCAGTCAGGCTCCCAAATCAGTTAACATAACCTCCCGTCACGTCTCCAGGCTCAGTAGAGCGCATTTCCCACTGCCACTGCAAGTTTCCACCCCCCCCCCCCCTTATAATTTCCTCGAAGCAGCTTCAGTGCGATGACCAGTGCTTAACCCCGACAAACAACGGCCTTTCTCGAGGACTGGCCACTGTCTTCGAACGTGCCGCCCCTGACTTCTAGTGGCAGAATTGTCGTTCACTTCCCCTGGGTATTCGAGTTCTTCCTAAACGTCACTGCATTCTAGCAACCCACTTAACAAACGTTCTCCCATCTTTCTCTTCTGAGCCACCAGGGAGCTCCACCAGTCTCCTTCATAAGTCCCCTAGCTTTTGAAGTAATCTTGTTCGAGATACGCGAGTCAACTTCGTATCTGTTTCGGCCACTCCACAGTAAATCGCTCTGTGATCGAGTGCCAACAGCAGTGTCGAGCTTTCGAAGCCTGTATTTCTCGACCCCGCCCTCGTACATTCTCGGAACTTTCGGTTCGGAAGCGAAAGTATCAACTCCTTCTTTCGAGGTGAAGCGCCGGATTGATGCCATACCAGTGACTTCTTGGTGCGACTTCCAACTGACTGCATCTTTCTCGGTCGTTTCCTCCTTGAGAGGCTAGCTCTCAGTGAGATTAGCCTCCACTACTTAAATTAAGATGTAGTCACCTCGTCAAGGGATGCTTTCCCAAATCTTGTATGAAGTTACTATTTTGTAATCAGCCAGTGTTTCTATTGTAGTAAATTTTATAGTTTGTTAATTTTTTTAAATTATTGAGTGCTTTCACGTCCACCGCGCTAGTTTCGCTCCGAGTTTCGTGGACACCTCGGAGAGACACCTGATTTCAAGGAGCAACACCCTGTTTTGACAGGGCCCAAGAACTGGAGCCGAGAGTGCGACCAAGTGGCCTTCCTGGGCCTCGGTATCCTAAGGCTACTTAGGCGCTACCTTGTAGCTCGGCACCATAAGAAATGATCACTCCCGACCCACAAGCTACGGATATTCTACTTCCAAATTCTCTACGACGCCTCAGAACCCCTTTCTGTTCAGTGACACCCACAGCGGGCCACTCCTACAAGATTTTAGGATGCCAGCAAGTCGACCAAATATGTGACATTTAAATTCGTTTAATTTATTGTCTAAAGACAAACCCTGTGCAGTTTCTAAACGAACTTAAAATGCAATACACGTTAGTAAATATAATTCTGGCATTGTCCATACCAATAATTTCTGATAACAAACAAAGAAAAGCACTAGTGTGTAAATTGGCTATGTGTTTAACATACTGTATTAAGTTTTATTTTTAACTATTGCGTAATTCATTTGTTTAATCATTTTCGGGCTGGCCTTTTTATAAAGTTATCTTATTATTATTCAGTTAACCCTATAATTCAATTATTCAATTATCAAAATTATTATTGTTTCCTTTTTTAACAATTCACAATGGTGTATCATGTTTTCTTAAACCTTAGTTAAAATAGACAAAGTTTTAAATCTCATAAGGAAATAACTATGAAGCAAAATAAATCGAAGCACGCCTATAGACGAAACAGTATTTTTATTTATTAATTTAAAGTTACAGATCCATTGTCTCCACAGTGTTTTCAGGGAGACATTACCTTTTCTTTGTTTGGCCTTTAGTGTCGCCTCCGAGGTTCCATGTTTTATTAGCCTGTTTTGTTCCAAATCCTAGCTACTTCCAAGGTAATTTATTATTTTCTTTAGTATATATATATATATATATATATATATATATATAATAGACTCTAAAGGCCATAACAACAGTATAACACTTTCATTATGCTTATGCTTATGCTTGCTTATGATACCATTCAGTTTTACAATTTTCAAACTTTCACTTGTAACTTTTAGACTAGTAGTTTAATGAAATAGAGTCCTGTAGATACAAACAGCAGTCTGTTAATGAATATTAGATTGGAACAATTAAATTGTAGCAGAAATTATTACATTGAAAGTTTTGTAGCCTTATTCCTCTTATTTTGCCCTATATATTAAGGGTATATTATATTTTTCCATTTTATAAAAATAACTTTCTAATTTAAGTAATAATTATAATCCACTAAACTGTTTATCTGGAATTATTTAAATATTGAACTAAATAAAATGTGATAACGAATATCTTACGAACATGTTCCCAGCATCATTATAAAGGTTATTTATTGTTAAAATATTGTGTCAACAGTTGTCCTGAAGCTCAGTTCCAGCTGTGAGCTCACGGGTGTGCCAGAAGTATACCGCTTGAATTATGACGTGAAGCCTTTATTAGGGAGCAATTATAGATACAGATCTCCACTTTGAGATACAAAAATAAATTTGACTGAACTACAAAATACTAACATTATAATTCTTAAACAAAATGTATTTGCTTTTTGTTTAGCAACATAACATATCCTTATAAATAATTGTGAAAAGTTTGAATTGTGTTGTGTAGCAAAATTTAATAAAATGTGTGTTTGTAAATATTTATTTAGTTTTGTTTTACGCTGATGTCTGACGGAGCGCTGTGGGGCAGTGGTTCGAATCCCCCCCCCCCCCGGGCCATCCTGGTGTATGTTTTGCGTGGTTCCATGACCGTTTCATTTCCCAAGGCTCCGAACTGTTCCGTGTGTTTACGGCTCGTAATGACTCCGGTAATGAGATAAGTGGGGCACAAGTATGTAAACGAATGTAACTGCGGACCAGCGTCGAGGAAGTCTAGCTGCGACTCGGTCGGATGGACCCCGAACCTTATTGCGCGTGTACAAACTTCTCGATAGGAACGCCGGCACATGTCGACAAGGTTAGAGGCGCGCTTGTGGCCCGCGACCTGCTTGACTTTTCACCAAGTGGCCTGAACGCGACTTTCGGAGCGACAGCTGTCGTTCACAATATTTCTGCTTCAAATTGTTTGCTAGCCTCTATTCTCTGTGCGCATACCCTTCCGTTCAAAGGTTAATTGTGCAGAGAAACGCGCGAATCTTCTTGCCGTTTCCCAGAACGACGTGTGACGACCACTAGAGAGCAGACATCTCAAGGCTGGTATCTTCAGCTGAGTGGAAGGGACTGTACGCACTACCACGTGGAAATGAAGCTTACTCTAGCTCGCCGTACGACACAGTTCTGGCCGCCGGAAACAGGGTTCAAAGGTTTCGACTTTGACTGACGTCACTGCCACCGACTGGAGTGTCAAGATTCTTCGTTTCCAACCAAAAACACTCAAAAGTCCTCCTAGTTCCACAACATTTCCCTTATTCGAAGTAACTTATTTCTTTTGGAGGAAAAATTTCCTTTATAATTTAAAAAATAATTCTTCAAAATTACAAAAAAAATACTTATAAAGAGCTTTCTTTTAAATAGAGGAAATTTTATTTAAAAAAGGCCCGTATTCTCAAAAATACTACGAGTTCGTGACCTTGACTGCGTATGCCATATTAAATCCACCGTTATTAATTTTAAGAATTTTCATCTGGTACTAAAAATAATTTCAACTTGCACATACCTAATTGACTTCGGAGTATTGGTTTTGAAGTTGTTTCATGAACTGACAGAAAAAAACATAATAATATTCCTGCCAATATTACTGCAGGCATACTGACCGCTTAATTAGATTCTATTACCACCTGCTAGAGTTTGCTCATTGTGGATCGTTATCAAGTTTCACTGGTTATTCGCTAGTCTGCTCTAGTGCCAATAGCCATCTTGATATAAATACTGAAAAAATGTTAAAAAAACATAATAAAATTCTGAAATACGCCCTCCTTAAATAATTTAGACAATATTAATTTTCTGGATTAATTATGATATTTCTTCATTCCTTATAAGCCGATGGCATTATGAATATCCGTAACTTTTAGACTAAAGTTACAGATTTTTTTTAAAAATTCTAAACCAATTTTTTTTAAATAATTTTTTATCGAATTGAAACTTTGGTTGGATAAATAGTCAATAAAAATATTTTTGCAATTCAGTATTCCATCACCTAACGAAAATCATATATAATTCTCCACAATGAACTAGGACTCTATGTGTGTGCAACTGCCCGAATAATTATTGATTCCAATTAGGTATTAACCATGTGAATTACGTTCACATCTGGAACAACTACAGGCATTTGGACCAAGCGTCTCCGAACCACGAAGCCTCAAGTGCTGATACTTGGTATGTTTTATGTCCAGTCAGAACCATTGACCAGTAAGTAGACCAAAATATGCAAACCACGAAGCCTTGAGTACCTAAAACAGCTATAACAATTACATATGGACTAAAATTTGCCGAAATATGGAACCTTAGGCAGAAATTCAGGCACGAAACACGACAAAGACGTTAACACAAAGGGCAATCGTTAGCAGGACTGCATCCATGTTGACGAAGACATACCAGATGCAGCCAAGTAACAGTGTGACGGAAGTGTATATCTCGACAGTGACGGATACACATTGCTCCTCCAGGGAAGTTGCGTCAGCACTCTGCACTCGCTGCCTGGCTCGACACGAATCCACCATCTCCTCGCTGCCTGGCTCGATACAACTCCACCATATCCTCGCTGCCTGGCTCGACACGACCCTGCCATCTCCTCGCTGCCTGGCTCGCCACGACCCCACCACTCTCCTCGCTGCCAGGCTCGCCACGACCCCATTATCTCCTCGCTACCTGGCTTGACACAATTCCATCTCCTTACAGCCTGGCTCAACACGAACTTACCATCTCATCGCTGCCTGGCTCGACATGACTCTACGATCTCCTCGCTACCTGGCTCGACATGACCCCTTTTATATCCTCGCTGCCTGGCTCGCCACGACCCCATTATCTCCTCGCTGCCTGGCTCGCCACGACCCCATTATCTCCTCGCCCCTTGGCTCTTCACGACCCAACCACTGATCTCGCTGCCTGGCTCGGCACCACCCTACCATAACTTCCCTTCTTGGCTCAACTCGACCCAACCACTCTCCTCGCTGCCTGGCTCAACTCAACCCCACCTCACTTGGAAACCAGGGCTGGCATTACTCGATACCAATCAAGACGATTTGGTCTCGTTTCACGGCCAACTCAGACACTGCGGGGATATGAGAGGGACAAGTCGACAATCGATGATCCCTTGCGCTCCTCATACAGTTGCAGCCCCTCGTTTATCCATGGTGAAGTCGATACAGATGATACTAGAGGCCTGGTTTGCAATCTTTGAATCAATGAAAAAACATTACTAGCCAGGTATCAAACTCATGAGCTCTTCGCAGTTAGCAGATTCGGCGTGGCGAGATTCGTACCGTCGTTTGGAAATCTTCTCTGTTTCTCAGACAAGAATATATTATTTCTTATAATTACGTATTGGCTGGTTGTTCTAATGAGTAACCCGACAGCAGGGCAGATGGTTCCTGCTGGTCTGTGGCTAACTAAAAAGCATGCCTACCGATTATTAGGGGAGCCCATGAGGCTAAATGGGGGTTTGCTCGAGCGTCGTGGGGACCTCCTGGATTTTGAAGATTAGATGATAGGAAGAATAAAAGGTTTTATAATATTGTATATTTCAGTGATGGGGGAAGTGTCTACAGGTTTTCAAAAATGTAAAAATAAACCATTACATATAAATACTTGAGCGTGACAGATATTGATAGTTTAGGTGCCCCAAAGTATCTCTGATATAAAAATATGCTAATCTGCCGGCTTGCGTGGTGGGGGTGGCCATCCAGAAGGGTATAAAATCGAGAAAAAAAATTATTCGAGCTCGTCAGATATTCAGATGGGATGCTAAGTGATTCCTAAAAATGATCCCATTCAAATGACTAACGATGTCTTTGCACGTCAAACCTCATGTGTGACTTTGATATTAACTTGAATGTTAGTTATTTTTGAAGAAGTTTAGATTCTATTTTTGAAATCTAGTTGGGTCATCTGTGTCTTGTCATTTGATTAATGGTGTAGTTAAAATTTCAATGGTTTGTTCTATATTGATTTATCTCTATATGCTATAGAGGTTAGTTCTAAGCTACAATGCTTAGATTGGTAGTGAAAGACAGTATAGAAGAATACTTACATTTCAAAAAGTTGGTTACAGCTGTAGTTAATCCTCCGTGCCCATATATGCATTAACAACATTCTATATTCAGAGCTGTGCTGATACTGCTTCTTGTTCATTATCTTTTCCGCTGTAATAATTTATTTGGTTTCCGGCTGTTAATAATTACTGGTTAGAGTTTATGCATGTATTATCATATATTATCTAACATATATCATATGAATTATCATATATTAGGCAGTTTTTTTAATTTTAATATTTCTTTTCCCGAACATATCTTTTTTTGTGTTTCTTTTAACTTAACTTTTATGGCCTTAACTTGAAAATTATGTGCACACCGAGTGAAACTTATTAATAGCTTGAGTGTTTCTGCAAGTTTCTGGTAACGTATGTTTGTACACATTAGCAAAAGAGAGAGTACATGAAGTATTTTGTACCCATTGTCCAAATTATTTCGACTACTCAACGCCATTATACATACATTCAAAAACACTCTAAATATATGTATTTTTTAATTAAACTATTGTGTGAATGTGGTTACGTTAACACGTTAGGCTGTTTTTGCTGTAAGACAAGTAACCGAAAAGGGGTTGTAAAAGTCAAAGAAAGTCACTTGCATAACCTCTGTAGATTCTTAAAAAACTTTCACTAAAACATATTGGAGCTAGTTATTACGGTTTTCAAAGTCGTTGGGATAAGTTTCAAGGGAAGTTAAGTGACAATGAACTTATATAGTGAAGAAACTGAGTTGATAAAGATGTGAAGAACACAAATAAGCAGCGATCATCATACATGTAGTGTGATAGTGCTGCTTTCTAACAACCTTTAGTTCTAACGCTTACAATCATAGAGATGGACAAAGTGAAGGAAGCAATTTATAAAATTTAACAGAGCTGAAGTCAAGTTGCAAGTCGAGGAGATTTAATTGATCTAATTCGCTGATGATATTTCTATGCTGGTGGAGAACGAAAAATGTGTTGGAAACCATAGAAGAGATGAAAACTTTTCTTGGAACAGCGTGTAACATCATAATAAATAATACCAAACTGTAACCACTAGTGGAACAAGGCACACGGTCTAACCTGAGTTTGGGAAGAGAGCAACGTTGTGAATGTGTTTTCATGTAAAGACGAAAGAATGATGTTTTTGAGTCTTGTCCATTAGGCAAACTTCCCTCAAACACAATGAAGAAACCATATAATAGAATATGCAACTGAATGGCGGTTTGGCCACGGACACTCGTGCTAGTGGAAGGGGAAAGGGTTGGGTGATATTTGAGACCTGATGTTACCGAAGTATGAAGAGGCACCTACAGGACTGGAGTGAGTTCACAATTTGTAAGTGAGCTCAAGAAGAGCAAAAAAAAAACATGGACGTGATGTCTTGAGGTAAAGTGACTTTCGGAACAGTATTATGGAAAGCTCAATTGAGGAACTTGTCGGAACTCACTTGAGTTAGTTATATACGATAAAATCTCTATTGAAAGCTTTTTCCGAAAAGCAGATTTTTACATTCACTAAATTGTTTTATTTTAATAAACAGTAAATATACGTTGATATATCCTGAGTGGTTTAGAGTGAAACTGGTACAATCTTCTTTATAGTAACCACATACAGAAACAGTGATGATATAATTTTTTCAAATATATATTTTATGTACTTTTACTTGGAGACTTTATATTCTGAAATTCGGACATAATGATATTACATGATAAAGCGAGACTACTTTACATCTAAGAACTTAATATTCAAAGTCACATTTATTCAAGATTAGAATCCAGAGTTGCTGTGTTACCCGGTTGTGTTTATGGCACTCAGATGTTCATGAGTGACTAAGGCACGATGGAAGGGACTAATGCACAGAGTCGAGTCCTGCAGGTCTGCTGGACGGCAGGGTGTGGTGGCACTAGGCCGCACGTGGGAGTGCCCCGTAGCTAGCGAGCAGCCGGGCGAATGACGCAAGTGCCGGGTGACAGCAGCGAGGGGCGAGTCACTGCGCGGATATGCGGAGGACGTGCTGGTTGACCCTGCAGCCACCGGAGGCCTGAATCACCCGGAGTGACGCGAAGGGGGTTATTCCTAGAGGCTTTGCGGCGAGGGCTCCAGACACTCCGTCTACGGTCACCCGCAATCCGAGGAGGAGCAGCAGTGCCAGCCTGACAGCCCCCAGCCCGGAAGACATGGCGAGTGCTCCAGTTAGACTAGATGTCCAGTCAAGACAGAATGTTAATAATCAGTGGCGAGTGTTGAGTGTAATCACGAGTAAATCCATACTTTCTTCAGAAGAAATTGTCATACTTTCGCCATGGCATTCTCAGACACTACCAGTTTCACAAATTGGTACACCCACTTGAGGTTCTCATACACAACCAGTTTCACAAACTGGAACACTCACTTGAGGTTCTCAGACACCACCATTTTTCAAACTGGGACACCCACTTGAGGTTCTCAGACACCAACAGTTTCACAAACTGGGACACCTATTTGAAGTTCTCAGACACCACCAGTTTCACAAACTGAGATATCCACTTGAGGTTCTAGAAGTTATAGGTTATCCAAACATGTAAGTATATTTAAATTGTTGTTTTTTCTCACGTCCCGTTTCTCTATCTCCCTTTCAGGTCATAAAATTATGAATGGCAGACACACCCCACACATCAGAGATACAGGGAGGAATATGGAATGGCCTATTGCAAGGAATAATCTCAGTATTTGCCAGCAGTATTTACCTAAGAATGAAACGATGCTGGAAATGCATGCCCTGTGTATGTGCCTTCAGAGCTGACAGCTGGCTCGGCAGTTAGGCCCCTTGCTCCAGGGGCCACAGGAGGACCATGCACATACCCCCTCCTCGTGTTCTCTTCAGTCTGGCTGCAACAGCTCTGGTCCTCGAGTAACCTCAGCTCCTTCTCATCTCGTACTCATCGTCCATGGCTAGCCGGAAGGGAACGTTATTATTTTAATGTCATAGAATTGGGAGGGTCATAGTAAAAACACCAAAACATTTTTATAGCATTAAATTTCCCATTCACTAAAGGATGGGTGTAGATCCCCGGGGGGCACCCCCTGGAATTAAGTAGCCCCTCACTAAGGGGTTCTACCTGCACTTGAAAAAGCGTGACTGAAACGGGTTTGTTGACAAAGCTATTTCTTATGGAAAACATTCTGTATATTTTTAAGTTTTCTGCTTATTGCATGCGCGTAAGCCAAAATATGGGCAGTATACAACACACAAGCGCCGTATCCAGAGATGACTTGTGTTGGTTAACCCCGCGCGTAATACTGTCAGCCCCACCCCCACACTCCCCCTGGAAATATTCGCGGGTCCCCCTTGCGAATCCTTCAGATTTGCACCTCTACACTAAAGTACCTTACTGCGCTTGCTTGGAGGTAAATTAAGTTGGTTTATCAATCATAGTGCTCCAAGAAACAGTGGGCAATATGCTAGGGCTTCTAGTGATGCTGTCAGTTAAATGAGATTAACCCCCACCATATTTCATTTTTAGCTGTACTTGAAACATAATTATTTTATATAAACTTTTGACTGTTAAAATGCATACATTTTACCTTTACGAGCTTGTATACTTTCGTACAACCTGATATCTAGTTACAGGCTCCATCAACTGTGGAGCCACCGAGAGGAATATTGTATTATTCACTCGGTGACTACAACTGTAATGATAATTACTACAATCCATGAACTTTAACTTCATCAAGTGCCCATAGCTAAGTACTGGATCATGCAAAGCCAATACAGGAGCTCTATTGCAAGGTTTGTCAAAATGTATTTGAAAAGCCACGATGGCTGGGTCTTATTCCCCTGAAATAGCTAACTAAAGTGAGCTCCATTTATACACTGTAGACGGAAGAGATCAGTGTTACCAAACTACCATGACTAAACATTCTGTGATAATGCCGACTGATTGACGTAACGTGTGTGGAAGACAAAATAATGTGAATCAGTTCGTAGTTGGCTGTTTCGAACATCCAAACGCAAGCGCTAATTACTTGCTAGTGGTTTTCTTACAAACCGCTATATCACACTAGCTGAATGTCATTATAAAATATGCCTGGCTTGCATCTCAGTCCGACTTTTGGTATTTGCTTGTAGTTCCAGCACAGCTTTAGTTAGTAGGCCTACTTTCAAATTTTAAAGTGACCTTTAACCGACGGTACTGTTTCAGGAAGAAACACGATAAAATTATATTTTTATATTATGGTTGAGCCTCGTAGCTAGCTAAGTAAATTTAAAAAAAAAAATAATAATGTTAGTAGCTTTTGTTTGAGTTGCAGTTACCATTACCACAATGAAACCAAAAGTTCTTACTCTACCAAGGTAATACCACCACCATGGTATTCAACGTTTTTTATTTACTATCTAATCAGAGAATGTACGCTGAGAAGAGCTTTGCTGATTAAAAAATGTTAAGTATATATTTTTTTTACATTCGACAATGTGGTCCTTTCTCCTATTAAAGCTACTTATTTAATGGACAGTCTGTAATATTTTTTTGCGAGTGTTGAGAGTTAACAATATTGCATTGAATGTAAATGCAACGGTATTCACTGTTATCCGAGGGTAGGTGTTCTACTCAAGGGCGCCCATATGAATGATTGTGAGGTGGGTGGGTAAACCTGGAAGTATGGAGTATTTTTAATATTTTAGCAGATGAATGGCGACGTCTAAGTAAAAAGTTTAAAAAACGAAATATAAAATATTTTACTGTTGCACTACTTGTAATAATTCGGTAATTTAAATATTTTTCTTGAAAGAAAAAACACATTACTACACTAAATATTTTTCCTTTATCTGAGTGATTTGGGGGGGGGGGGGGAGTTTTCCCCTTGCATGAACACCTTACAAATTTAGACGATTTTTTTCATTGTGTTTTTGTTTTTGTTTTCAGACTTAATGTGGTGTCAGCTCCACATCTTTACATCCATAAAATGTTTAAATACTTGCTAGTAGTATAGGTTGGCCGGTCGGGGTGAGACCACCGTTATCTCCACTAACCACAGCGTTAAGTGGAAAGGGAGGTAGTAGGGCAGTCTGATTGAAAGAAAAAAATTCCTAGGTCGAAGGAAAGTGAATTTATTACCTGTAATTGTCCACATAATTAATACTGTACTCATCAAAAATTACACCGACCGCTTCCACAGCAAATTTACACTGATCACTAAATATAAGTAGGAACATTCATAATAGTAATCAATTATTACCTTTAATAAATCCATTACTTTTACCAAAAATAATAATGCACAAATATTAAATTAAAGTATGGAGGGGTTGGAGATGGAAGTCGCAGGCCACACCACATGCCTCCTCCCCCAAAGAATACAAATATAATAAGGTGCATACATAAACATTACAGGCGGTGTAAAATACTTTCAAAAATAAATACTTCACAATATTAGTAAAACATCAACTAGAAATTACTAATTTCCACAAATAAGATCATGTACCAGCATGTATCTTAACAGAACTAATTTTAACATTACTTCCTTCAGATAACCAAATCTTTAGAGTGTGTATACATAATGTAATATTAATTAACTTTAAAAAATATACATTGCTTCAGGTACATGTTATAAAGAACAGTTAACTGTTAATAATACAAGGTAAGATACTTTAAAACTTGCAAACGAACGACGTATGTGTATATAAATCTGTCTCAAAGTTCAATATACTTTTACATCAATATTTTATACACGCATACCTGCCTCAAGGTATAACTTCTTTACACTACAAGAAAAATGTAGGAACACATCTAAATGCCTACAATATGCACCATCAAAAAACCCATCGACAATATGTCACTCTGATTATTTAATTTTCCTCAATAGAAAAAAAAATAACTTTCTCTCTAGTAGCGCTCTCAAATTAAAATATGTTACTGTATCTTACACCATATAGTCAACGCTCACCAACAGCCAAACTTAAAAATAATAAATTACTGAAAATATAAATTGCTGACTGTGACACTTTTCATTTAACTTGCGGGTAGTCTTAGCAAGTTCACTCACATCTTGTACTCCAAATTCGGGGAGGAGCTAAAACTAAATTCCAAAAACTTACTTTGCTGCCCAACATCGCTCATCGTGAGCAAAGGAAAACAGCTCAAATCCTCGTCGACAGTAAACGAAAACGCTTACATAAGGCAGGTCTCCAAAACATGCTTCAAAGAATAGCAACCTGGCCGAAAACACAGCAGTGCCAGACCAAGCGGAACTTCCTGGTTAAATGTGGTAACCATCCACCACGATGAATTACATTAAACTCGCCACGTTTGCTGTAATCGGAATTGAAGTACAACCAGGCACCAAGCCGTTTCACTGTAATAGCTAGCAGCACGAACTCGTCGCAAACACCACTCGTAAACCGTTATGCTTAATATTGCCATAGTATTCTCTGCAATAGCTAGCAGCATGCACTCGTCGCATACCCCACTCGTAAATCGTATTGTTTAATATTGCCATAGTATACAGTGGCTCAACTCCACTCGAAGTTACATCGTCGACAGAACGCTCCTAAAACCGCAACGTTTTCAATCACAACTCGCCATACAAACGCAAACCTCACAATAATTTACTTCCCTAGCCCTACCAACAGCTGGCTACGGCAAACAAAAATTTCTCCATCGTGGCGCTACCAGCGCAGAGCATACAGAGACCTCCTACGACAAATCAGAGAACTACGAGGCAAGGCTAGTTCAAAACCACCTCACCAGAATGCGTAAGCATTTACATAACCAGCGCGGTCACAAAGAAAACAAAAATGTGACGAGCGAAACTAACGTCACAGGGGCACAGGCTTCAGGCTGTGGTGTGTGGCGGTTTCTTCTGCCTTGGAATCTACATCTCCGATGACGTCACGGTGGCCATCTTGGATGACTGTGACCTTTGACCTTTACCTTGACCTTTGACATTCAAAATTTGCCAAAATTTGCCAAAATTTGGCCAAAATTTCTAGTTTTTGGAAAAAAATTCCGCCAAAAAAATCTCAAAATTTTTGAAAAATTAATAATGTCTCTTTTTGAGGGAAAAATTCCCGTTTCGAGGGAAAATTTACCGTTTATAGTCCTTAAAAATCCAAGCGGCTAGAAATGTCCATATTGAGGCTTAAGCATCCATGTCTACAGCCTCCGATAAGCCTCTGACGTCATCATGGATTATGTCATCATGGAATATGACGTCACCGTTGCAATTTCCGTTATGGCCGCCATATTGAAAATCTTTATTTATTATCCAATTTTAATGATTTTTTTTAATTATAAAAAATTCAATTAATAAAATTTTTATAAAATATATTTCCAAAACTTACATTTATGACATGGAGCTCAGAGACCACGGTTCAAACCCGGTGAGGGCAAAAAAAAATTACGACCGATCCTTCACTCAAGGTGGCTGCAGGCGTACTGACCTACACCACTTACGCCATCTTGAAAATCCGTAATTTTAATGCTATAAATATGGGGGGAAATTTTAAATTTATAAAAAAATTATTAATTAAGTTTTAATAAAATATTACTTAAAAACACAGTTGCAATACCGTTACGGCTGCCATCTTGAAAAACTGTAATCTTTATGCTATAAACAAGGAAAAAATTTTAAAAATTATAAAAAAAATTAATTAAAATATAATAAAGTACAATTTTTAAAATGCACTTACGCCCTGAAGTCCTCGGTACGAACCTGGTAAGAGAAAAAATCAAAATAAATGTCAATAGATCATTCTTCCACGGAAGCCACCTGCAGACAGAATGACTTCCCACCACTTAAGTCAAGGTGTATATATATATATATATATATATATATATATATATATATATATATATATATAGTCAGATGGTACGACGTCATGTCCACCATTTTGTTCTCGTCTGCTGGAGGCTTCATCTTGTTTTTGGCTTCTAGAGTGTGCTGACGACATGTTAGTTTAATTTTTACCCGCTGGAGTACAGTAATCTATTATTATTACTGAGGCGCCCTCCATCTTGAAATTTGGACAGCATCTTGAAATTGTGTAATTCTTGCTTGTGCTAGAACTCTATCCTTATTCTACAAATGAGAAGTTCACAAGCAGGCAGTAATTTTTTGTAATTTTTTTCCATTTTTTTATTTCTATTATAAAAAAAAATTTCCGTGATTTTCTGTTATTATGTAAAATGTGTGATGGTTTTCTGGGTGTTTTCCTGATTATTCTTGTTAATATTATGATAGTTTGCTCCGTGTGCTCCCGATTATTCTTGTTAATAATTATTATCATGGCTTTCTCCGTGTGCTCCTGATTATTCCCGTGGTTTCTCCAGGTGCTTCTGGTTATTTCTGAGAAACCGATCTCTGCATGAAGGATTGTTTACCTAATGACACATGCCATTTTATCCAGAGTTGCAATTAAAAAGTGAATTTCTGCTACTAAATCAGCACTTGTAATATTTTGATGAGGTGGAATTAACAAAAAACAATTATTCAGTCTGATAATATGTGATAATACGGATGAGAAACACTATCACGAAGGACAAACTTCCTTGTCTTTGGTGTCTAGCGAAGCCATCCTTCTTTTGCGATCGTTAGTGAACATCCCGCATCCCACATAAAATAAATAAATTATGATTCAAAACAACACGTGACGACATCTTAACTCTCGTCGCTGACTGGAGCTAAAGTAGCCAGTTGGAGCCATGTATTCTAGAAGCCCTGTAGCCTTGTGTTGCGTGTCTCAATATATTTTTTTTTTATCGTTTGTAATTAAAAATGAAACATCCATTCCTCAGTCCAATAATATACCATGAAACAACTGAGAAGTACTAACATGCAAAACGAACTTCCATCTCATGTTGTCTAGTGAATCCTTCCATCTTTTACGTTTGTTAGTGCGTATCCCACATAAAATAACTAAATGATATTTACCTGCAAGCAACTCGTGGCGTCATCTGTTGACAAGAATTGGGACTACATGCAACAAGTTGTATTGTATGAGATAACTTAACTCTCGCTGATGAAATATTAAAAAAATTCTATTTAAGTAATGGATCTAATTTAAAACTTTCAGTTTGCATCTGGCATTAGTCTCAGTAACTAATATGATTTCCTGATTCGGTGTCTGTCGCTGTATCGAAAGGACACAGGTGTAAGTTTTGCAGCAAATAATTTGTCTTGAGAAAGAATGGAAGACAACATGAGAATAATGACTGTGTTAAAAATCAACTACGCAATATGATAAGTTGTGTTCGATGTAGCAAGTCGTTTACGCGAAGAGAGAGCTTAAAAAGACATGACAGTACTTGTAATGCCAAGCCTGCCTACAAGCTAGAGGACAACGATGGATCAACTAGTCTAAAGAAGAGTGATCAGCATTACGAAAATAATTGTTCTTTTCTTGGGAGAGATTATGTTCGTGGCTCTTCCGATCTCAACAAAGAACTTAAATTGAAGGACTTTGATGATTTATGGAAGAATGAAGACAGTGGAAGAATCCTTAATGTGAAAAGTAAGAATACATTCAAGCCAAATTCAAGTAGAACTTTCCTACTTTGTAAAAAGTATGGACTCCTAAAAAGGAAGCATGAAGACGATAATGACACTTCGACATCATCGATATCGAATTCTTACTGTAATCTGGGTGAAGACGATGCCTTCTACGGTGATGGCTACAGTGACTCTGAGGCTGTTGACAAAGGCATAGACTGTGATGAAGCACCTAAAGCTGACAAGATCGAAGACTGAGACGATGCCCTGAGACCGAAACGATGGAAACGTCGCGTTATAATAAATAAATCTGATAAAGCTTATTATGATCACTGGGACGATAGTGATATTAAAAGAATTTATAATAAACATGCAATGAAGATGGTAGCAGAAGAGATTGATTACACTTCATGGAACTATCCAAACATATTGGTTGACCGGCTAAGACTTCTACATGGCTCGCTTTGTGCAGGAAACTATTCGTGCATCAAAGAAATATCCTTCATACTCGAAGAACTGAGGAAAGCTGGCTACATACAATAATGGCTTATTTTACTTGTATTTGTATAATGTTGAGAAATAAATTAAATATTGAAAGTAAAAATTTAATGTTTTTATTTCTTGTATTCTGATTTCTAACTAAGACTTAGTTCTCGTAACTTGTGCTTCCAAATGTGCTGCCTTTTTGATTGTGCTTCCAAAATGCGCTTCCTTTTTGTTGATGGTGCTTCCAAAATGTGCTGACTTTTTGTTGATGGTGCTTCCAAAATGTGCTGCCTTTTTGTTTGTGCTTCCATATGTGCTGCCTTTTTTATTGTGCTTCCAAATTTGCTTCCTATTTGATGATGGTGCTTCCAAAATATGCTTCCTTTTTGTTGATTGTGCTTCCTTTTTGTTGATTGTGCTTCCTTTTTGTTGATTGTGCTTCCAAAATGTGCTTCCTTTTTGTTGATTTTGCTTTCTTTTCTTTGATGGTACTTCCTTTGCTTTAATGGTGCTTCCGATTATGCTTCATTTTTTCGATTGTGCTTCTTATTGTGCTGCCTTTTCGATGATTGTGCGTAGTAAAATCTGTACTGACTGAATATTTACTAGTTCAAAACCACTATGTGTTGGTAAAATATTTTTTAACGTTTCTTGGTCCTTTCGTATGCGTAAAACGTGTTACGTTGGTCTAATTGAATATAATTAGCTGTCGATGAAGAAGGTCGCGAGGTTCGGAAATGACTGGTCTATACGTCTGATATTGTTTACGACCCGGTATCGTGGTCCGAAAACGATTGGTCTATATGTATGACTTTGTACATGAACATTTTAGAGGTTATTCTAAGTATCGAAAAACTAGACATTCATGTTAGGCTTATCGGCAACGTATTTAATTCGTCGGACAGGTATTTTGTCTTTCGTACAGTGAATGATTAATAAACTCCGCGAAAGATAATGGAAACAGAATATAAAATTTATTTAATATTTAGATACACTTGACACTGGTCAAGAATCAAAACCGAGGACATGAATCCCTCGATTCAATATGTAAATTAATGAGTGGATTTTTCTGTGGATTTTAGAATGTTTTCCCGAATTTCTAGGTCAATAAATACAAATTTTCAAGATGGCGGGCATAATGATTTACTGGAGGCTGGTAGTAGAGGATTTTAAACCTCTTTCAGGATTTTGAACATGATTTATTGAAGTTAATATTTCTTACATAAAATTAATTTTTGTATTAATCAGGGATCGAACCAAGAACAGGAATCGATCGAATCAATAATTATATTAATTGCAAATTTATTTGATGAATTATGGATTTTTTTCCCGAATCTCTATCTAAATAATGACACAATTTCAAAATGGTGTCTAAATTTCAAGATAGATGGTGCCTCAGTAATAATAATTTATTCCTGTACTCTTGCGGGTAAAAATTACACTAACATGTCGTCAGCACACTCTAGGAGCCAAAATCAAGATGAAGCCTCCAGCAGACGAGAGCAATATGGTGGACATGACGTCGTACCATCTGACGATATATATATACTTTGACTTAAGTGGTAGGAGGTCATTCTTCAGGTGGCTTCCGTGGAAGAAGGATCTATTGACATTTATTTTGATTTTTTCTCTTTCCGGGTTCGTACCAAGGACTTCAAGGCATAAGTGCCTTTTTTAAATTGTATTTTATTATATTTTAATTAATCATTTTTTTTTAAATTTTCCTTGTTTATATCATAAAAATTACAGTTTTCAAGATGGCAGCCGTAATGGTATTGCAACTGTGTTTTAAGTAATATTTTATTAAAATTTAATTAATAAATTTTTTTATAAATATAACATTTTTTCCCGAAGTTATAGCATTAAAATTACGGATTTTCAATATGGTGGACATGTCACCATACTAGCTGACGATATATATACCTTGACATAAGTGGTGGAGGTCAGTATGCCTGCAGCCACCTTGAGGGAAGGATCGGTCATAATTTTTATTTATTTTTTTGCCCTCACCGGGTTTGAACCGAGGACTCCGAGCTCCATGTCATAAATGTAAGTTTTGAAAATATATTTTATAATAATTTTATTAAATGGTTTTTTATAATTTAAAAAAAATTCATTAAAATTGGATAATAAATAAAAATTTTCAATACGGCGGCCATAACGGAAATTGCAACGGTGACGTCATATTCCATGATGACATAATCCATGATGACGTCAGAGGTTTATTGGGGGCTGTAGACATGGATGCTTAAGCCTCAATATGGACATTTCTAGCCGCTTGGATTTTTAAGGACTATAAACGGTAAATTTTCACTCGAAACGGGAATTTTTCCCTCAAAAAGAGACATTTTTAATATTTCAAAAATTTTGAGATTTTTTGGGGGGAATTTTTTTCCAAAAAACTGGAAATTGTGGCCAAATTTGCAAATTTTGAAGGGTAAAGGTCAAGGTTAAGGTCAAATGTCACAGTCATCCAAGATGGCCGCCGTGACGTCATCGGATATGTAGATTTCAAGGCAGAAGAAACCGCCACACACCACAGCCTGAAGCCTGTGCCCGGACCGGCCAACCTATACTACTACCAAGTATTTAAACATTAATTTTTATTTTATATAGAATCCTTTAAGTAATTAGTTCCGTTTCGCGGCAATCAATAAAATAAAGAAAATTATTTTTTTCTTGTTTGGAACGAGAATGTACACCACAGACCTTTCATGATTTTTTTCCAGTACTAATGCCTGTGACAATATTGATGGCTGCACTTTTTAATCAGTCTAACCATTAGAATATTTTACTTTTTTTAAAGCTGCTCCTTATTTTCTATTTGCAAATACCAAAACTTATATCATCTAAATCTCAATTACCACCACCAAGGACAACATTACTTATTTGGTCCTTACTTAAAATTTCTCGCGATATTCATTGGTTTCTCCATTCCACATTATTTGTTATTTTTACAAGAAGTATACAATGCACTTTGTGCCTGTTAAAGGAATATTGGTTATACAACCAGTAACCCAGGAAAACGGTGAAAAAAAGAGGCCTCCCGTTGAAAAGAAATCCATTAGTCGATTTTACATAGTTCGCTAAGATTTTTTTTTTTTTTTTGGTGCTTAATCCGAATAAGGATTTATCCAAACTAATTTCCTGGTGTGTTTTGAGATATTCGCAAAAAACCGTGAATTTTTTGCCCCTGTTCTAATTTTTCACTTATAATTTCAACAGTATATGCGGTAAGCGAAACGCTTACTTTACCGTATTAAAAAAAGACTAAATTTTCCACAATTTGAGCTCAACCGCAGCTTGTAGGTCCTATGATTTTCGAGATACAGAACTTATAAAATTAGTAATTTTTCCTAAAA
The DNA here is from genome assembly GCF_032445375.1 of Bacillus rossius redtenbacheri. Lineage (NCBI taxonomy): Eukaryota > Metazoa > Arthropoda > Insecta > Phasmatodea > Bacillidae > Bacillus > Bacillus rossius. Next base: position 27,664,979 of record NW_026962010.1, read on the forward strand.
GAGTAATTTCACTTTTTGGGTCAAATTTCAGCCAAATATTGGGGAACATGCTGATCCTAAGAAAAATATTATTGAGACTGAAGTTGTAGCAAACCCGTTTAGCTTTAATTCAAGTACATTACGATTCTTTTCGACGTAATAATTGACAAATAAATTGAAGGCAAAAAAATTTGAAAACTGGTTTTTAGGATGATTTGCTTTCCATGACTTGAAAACTTCTCTAAAAGTGTAGATCTTCATTTTGCACAGTTAACTAAGTCTATTGTAATCATATTATAATTATATATATAATACGATATTGTATTAAAATATAATAATATAGTATAATAAAGACTTACGCTAGTTATTATTTTAAGGTGTTGGTATAGGTTTATAAGGACTATTCCAAACTAATTAAATATATTTGGTTTTTTTTTTGTTTCAGTGTGTGTTTGAACGTAACACTTGATTCTTTAAAGGCACAAGTTAATTTTACATTTATATTTGCGTATTTGTGGTATTAATAGATACAACTTTAAATAAGTCCAGTTTTTATGCATTGCATTAGATTGGCATTTATTGTGAATTAATATCGCTATTTAAGGAGCCAAATATTGTTATGTATAAGGGAAACAACTAGGTAATGCAATGCAAAACATCATGCAGCAAACTACATTACTGTGATCCCGAATAGGAAGAAGATATAGATGCGCGTACGTTAACAATTGCTTTGCCGTTTGGATGGCACTGCGCTCGTATTCCAGAGAAACCGGTTTCGAACACAGGTCCGGCCATCCTGGTCTCTGTTTTCCGACCTTTCCTAGCTTTCCCGAGCTTTCCCGGAACCACTTCAGGCAAACTCTGCAATGGTCCTCAAGTGTAGGCTGTGGTCGACTACTTTCCTGACTTCCCTGGTCCGTGTCTTGCCGCCTTCTCTACAGACCTCGTAGTCGACGAGAGGGTAAGCCCAAATAAAGTCAAATAAAAAAAGAGGGTTGTCTGTAAAGTCGTTTTACGGACTATAATTTTACGTCATAACGTCATAAGAAAACATTGATGAAAAATTGAATACTTTTTAATTTTCAAATATTATTTACAGTTTTTGCAAATTTAATTTAAATAATTTGTTTAAGTATAATCACGAACAATTAGTTAAAAAGCCCACCTTAACCTGTTTGATATTATAGAAGATTTTCTCGCACGGTGGTTGGCCGGTTCTTGCACGCTCGGCTCAGGCGGAACGTGACAATTTTTCGTGCGTGCAGCCGGCGTTCATCGATTTATAAGACGTTAAGACGTCAAAATGTCCCGTGAAAGACATTGGCCTATAAACAAAATATATATTTAAGAGCCTTTCTAAATACCACAAGTTAATTTACCAGGTTATTTTTTGGTGTAAGGGTTTATTTTTATTTGATACCATCAGTACACAGTACACCGTTGCAGAGAGAGATCAAGCTGGCAGGAAGTCAGTGGGAGAGGTAATGAGTGCGTGTGTGTGAGAGAGACACTGTGACACCCAGCTGGTTGTAAGGCTACAAATTAAATGGCTAGCTAACTGTAATTAACTGCCGCAGCTCGCTGTCGCGCTAATGACACAACAGCGGCGCGCGCTGAGGACTGGTTCAGCGAGGACGGTACAGTCTGTTCCGCAACAAGCATGTTTCCTCGACCAGCTGTTACTCCTTCCACCACCACCCCCACAACCACCACTATATTCCGCGTGCGAGGCTGGAAATCAAAGAGGGTCCGTGTAAACCACTGCTACTCGGTAATATAAGATTCCCTAAAGTATTCAGAAGCCTTTATAAACATAGGAACCAGTTCCCTTTAATACACCTTCAGTTTTCACCGATCTTTAATAGTTTTTAGCGTTTCAATTTATAAGCGTAATTTTTTTTTAAAAGATGACGCGCGGTGCAAGAATATTTTAAAAAATCTTTTACCATTATAATACATTTAAGAACCAGAAGTGTTTGAAATTTCCAAAGAGTAGTTCCAAAATTTTGAAAGTTTCACATTAAAACAAGTATCTTGAACTCGAGGTATCACAAGACAAGAGAGAGCATGAATGCTGCACTTTCTTATAAATATACATTAGGAACTAGAATATTTTAGGCTGTCTCTTCCAGCTAGTCTCCACGCCTAGCACTTGCACCACTGATGGACTCCAGTCTCCTCTCCTGGCACTCCAAACGATGTTTGATTCGAACCGAAACCAGCAAGCCTCTTTTCGGTGGGCCTTGACCCATATTCAGCCTGTCTCCTCGGCTATTACCTACTACAACATGTGTTGGACTCAAACCATAGCCAGCTGGCTACCCTAACACTGCAACACTGTTGGATTCGAACCAGAGCAAGAGAGTACCCTTGTATAGCACCCGCTAGACTGATGGACTCAAAACATGTACACCTTGTCTCCTCGCATAGCAATCAAATATTGTTGGAATCGAACTATAGCCATCAAGTCTCATCGCAAGCACTCGCATTATTGTTTTACTCGGACTAAAACCAGCCAGTCTCCTCGTCCAGTATTCTAAACACTGTTGGACTCGAACCAATACTAGCCAATCTCTTGGCCGTGAATCGCATTATTGTAACAATCAAAATGGAGGCATCCAGTTCTTCGCTTAGCACTTGCAGCACTGTTGGTTCGAGCCGTGTACAGCCAGTCTCACCACATAACACATGCTATGACACTACTGAACTCGAAATGGAGCCAGACTGTCGAACCAGAGTCGATTGGTCTTCTCGCCTATCACTCGCAACACTGTTGGGCTCGAACCATATTCAATGCAATCTCCTCAAATAGAACTTGCAATAACACTCGAACCAGAGTCTTCTATTATCCTCGCCTAGCACTAGCAACACAGTTGTGCTCGAAGCAGAGTCAGCTGTTATCCTCGCTTAGCACTCGCAACACAGTTGTGCTCGAACCAGATTCAGCTATTATCCTCGCCTAGCACTCGCAACACAGTTGTGCTCAAACCAGAGTCAGCTATTATCCTCGCCTAGCACTAGCAACACAGTTGTGCTCGAAGCAGAGTCAGCTATTATCCTCGCTTAGCACTCGCAACACAGTTGTGCTCGAACCAGATTCAGCTATTATCCTCGCCTAGCACTCGCAACACAGTTGTGCTCAAACCAGAGTCAGCTATTATCCTCGCCTAGCACTAGCAACACATTTGTGCTCGAAGAGTCAGCTATTATCCTCGCTTAGCACTCGCAACACAGTTGTGCTCGAACCAGATTCAGCTATTATCCTCGCCTAGCACTCGCAACACAGTTGTGCTCAAACCAGAGTCAGCTATTATCCTCGCCTAGCACTAGCAACACAGTTGTGCTCGAAGCAGAGTCAGCTATTATCCTCGCCTAGCACTAGCAACACAGTTGTGCTCGAAGAGTCAGCATTTATCCTCGCCTAGCACTCGCAACACAGTTGTGCTCGAACCAGAGTCAGCTATTATCCTCGCCTAGCACTCGCAACAGTTTTGCTCAAACCAGAGTCAGCTATCATCCTCGCATATCACTCGCAACACAGTTGTGCTCAAACCAGAGGCATCCATTATCCACGCTTAATACTTACGGTTTGCTGGACACGCTTCAATGGTGGTGTTCCCTAAGTCTTAAGTCATGTGGAAACTTTATGGTTTTTTAAGGTTTTATTATATTTGTTTTATTTAATACTAGTGGTCTTATTGGGAGTTAGCTTTACTTATTACTAACAAAAATATTTTTGAAAATAATATAAATTTGTAGCATACCTTCTGAAATTCAATACAGTGAATACTGGGTATAAAGAAAAAGAATTTAAAACGAACATAAGAAGATTATTTGTTTTGCATTAATATATTTCTGTGTAACATTCCAATAAACTACTTAATATTTTATTCATTAAAGATTTGTTTTCAATTTGATGTTTATTACAGTTTGTTTATTTTACTAATATACTTCAGAAGAACCAGGAACAATTTTTATTGGAATATGTATTTTCAGTAATGAGAAATATTTCAAATTGAAACTGACAATAATAATAGACGAAAGTGAAATGTAACAGGCAAGCAGACGTTTCACTAATCATAATACATTCTAACAAATAAATTTTACTAAAAGATAAGTATTGATGACAAAAATATATTATTAGCAACGATTAGTGCCGGCGGAAAAATATATATATATGAGATAAATAATTAACACCTTATACAGAATCATAATATGTTTTCACTTTTGTTAGGGTTTTGCATGCATATTGGTACCTACTTAATATAATTGATACTTATCTATTCGTATTCTAGAAATAAATATATTGTGGAATTGAACTGTAGTATTACAGAAAAATGCTGAAAAATATTTATAGTTTTTTAGGCTACTATGTAATGTGTTGGCGAGAGAATGCGTTTATGACAATGATTGACGAAGGAAAAGGGTATCTGGTTTCGGAAATTATTTTGGTAAATTTTTACATGTCGGTGACTTTAAATTATATTTGAATGTATTTCATTTTTAAATATTCAAAATTAAAATGTCCTTTATTTATTACATGCTCAGTGTTACTTAGGTAAGAGTTCGTCACGTCTGAATACGCTGTGGACTGAAGCAGGGGCGTAGCCAGGGGGAGGGTTTTAGGGGTTCAAACCCCCCCCGAAATATTCAAAATATCTCATTAATATATACTGAAATATTAACACTTGTTCCACGGTAATTGCTCACTATTACAACAATGTTTTGAACATGCCGCGCTGCCGCCGCACGCCGCCGATTATCCAATGACACTGCCCGCATCATCGTATTCGTTTGGTAACCTTAGACTTGATTTCGTGTTGTAACCCGCGCCGCGCATGCATCCGTTGCGTGCAATCAGCTCGGCTATCGCCAGTCTCCACCGATCCCTTGCCACCGATCACTGAATCTGTGTACCGTGTACTGTGAAGTGTGGACAATTGGACATAGTTATTTGTGTGATCATTGCTCTGGCTGTGATTTCACTTCGAGTAACTTAAGTGGCCACTGGCCATATTACAGGAGTAAGTAAATTGTAATCTTCTTTACTTACTATAAAATTAATTCGCTTCCCGCTTTTGTCTGGTTGTCTCTATAGCTGTTAGTTTGCAACTCTGTACGCCTAGATCTTCTAAACTACTCAACTTATGTTAAGGCTGTAAGGGTATATTATCGTAATATACATATACACCTTTAGAGAAATTCGAAACTTCATTCGGTGAACAGTTCCAGTCGCCGAGAAGCCATCGTGGATTAGAAAGTTGTTTTGTTTACATCAAATTTTTATTTTTTTTTTGTTTGCTGATTTCGCTTAGAAAACTTTGCTAATTCTATTTTAATATTAATTATATAAGAGTAAAATTACGTTTTTTATAACCTTGTGTTTTGTAAAACTATGAATCAGTAACGGCTTTGTTTGGAGTTTCGGGCTCGCTGCATGTGACTGGTCCTCGTCGCGGCGGGCGGCATTTCAAATGTTTGAATAAAGCTGGAATCACAATACCACGACGGCTCCGACACGACAGGTCCGACAAGCTCAATAGCCAATGAAATGCAATGTCACCGTGACGTCACTCCGTCAGAAAACGCACCCCGACGGCCCGCAACGAATAGATTTTATTTCTAATTCCGTCGTGTCGTACGGCCCGACAGAAAACAAAACGGCAACGGAAAGGAAACAGTACGGAACTAAATTTCAAAAATATTTACCTACTTCGTAATTTTGTTTAACATGCGAGTGAGTTTTATATCTTGCCTTCATCTGTTTGTACAAATTTAATCGTGTTTATGGTTAAAGTTGTTATTGTAGATTGGTGAAGTTTGAATTTAATAATGAATGAGTTTAGCGAATAACTAAATATTAATAAAGTTAAGGCTGAATCTATTTTGTAAGGCATTAGGTTGAAAAACTGCCATAATTATCCTAACAAATAGCGAGAAAAAAGCATGGGCTGTAATAGCATCATCTGTTTCTCTTTCAATTATTTTTTTAAACGTCAGATATACTTTATTTTATGAAAATAATTTGTTTGGAACGATTTGCCGACAGCCAAATCAGAAATCGTCGGGTTGAATATTGTCGTGGCATTGTGACCCTAGGCTATTAAATCTGTCGTGCTGCAATGCTGTACGACGGTTTGTCGGGCCTGTCGTGTCGGACCCGTCGTGGCATTGTGATTCCAGCTTAATAGTGCCGCGGCCCATGGCATGCTGAGACTTTAAAACATCAAAAAGTTTTGATTTGTTCCTTTGAAACTTTTAGCGTCTCCCGCATTAGGGGAAGCTTAATTTTGAACAAATAATATGTGAAAAGTGGTTTGTTATGCCAAAATACAGTAAAACAGTGCGGGTTAAGTGAAATTTGGCTGCACAAATTAATGCAAGAAATTTCATGATTCGGTGACGTAAATATTTGTAAGCTATATTTGGCCGTATTATACATGCATATTATAGTAGAGAAAATTCTAGAAAGATTTGTAATGATGTCGTAAAAAAAGTTTCTTTTTTTTTCCATATTGAATGTTAATTAATAGTATACATAGCAAATGCAATGTTCTTTAATGTTATTTCTGACGTGATAATGTCTTATACCTCGATGAACGCTGGCTGCACGAACGAAAAAGTGTCCCATTCCGTTTGAGCCGAGTGTTTCCATTGTCGTGGTTTACATTGTTTATTACAAAAATAAAAAAACCTTAAAATTAACGAGTGCGAATAAATGTTACATTTATCGAAAAAAATGTAATTTACAACTTACTCCTTCTTTGTATTATACAAAATAATGATAATTCAGTGATATAATAATTCAATTCAGACGACTCGCGCGGTTAGCACATAGCACTGTTGCTGTAATGTACTTAATGAATAATTTCAGTTACATTAATTTTAATATTAACTCTTATTATTTAGTTGTAATTTTTATTTTTCTTTCTAGGTACGAGTTTCATGTTGTCGAGAAATGGAGGGAAAAAAAAGAAAAGGCGATAAGTTTAAGGGTATGGACTACTGGAAAAAGTGGTGTGGTCAAGCGGTTTCCAGTAAGGAAACACATTTGGCTACTGAAACTACAACAAGCTTGCGCGCTGCTGGTAATGAGACTGTGGTGGCAAGTGAGCCTTCGACCTCATTTACAGAATCGAACGACAAAGTCGAGTCAGTGGCACCTGTGACCTCAGTTACAGTATCTAACGACGAATTCGAGTCAGTGGTGCCTGCAGCCTGTTTAATGGGTACGACCAACCAGCCTACGTTTATTCAGGAACCGACCAGCTTGCCTGTTTCATCATCATCTCATCCTGTAGCTAAACTGGACGTTGGTTTTTATTCGAATCAAGATGAAATGGTGAATGAATATATAAAAGTCCAAATTTTAAAAGTCCCTTGGACCCCACCCAAAGATTATAAGTTTCCCATTTCCACAAAACGAAATTTGCGCTTTCAACTTAAATGGATAGAGAGATTCCCCTGGTTGTCATATTCTGAATATAAAAGTGGAGCATTCTGCAGAATTTGTGTTGTAATGGGACGTTCACTTGAAGGTAAAGGCAGCCATCAGCGAATTGGCCAGCTTGTAACCGAGCCATTCTGCAAGTGGAAAAATGCATTAGAAATATTTGAAACTCATGCAAAAACAGGATATCACAAGAGAAATTTGGAACTTGCAGAAAACTTTCTTAAAGTAACATCTTTGCAGGCTTTTTCAGTCAGTGAGCAGTTGTCTTCTGAGAGAAAGAGGCAGCAAGAAGAAAACCGAAAGAAATTAATCCCTATCGTAAAAGGAATAATTTTTTGCGGTAAACAAGGCATCCCATTAAGAGGTAAAATAGATTCTGGGCGGATTGTACCAGAGCCTGATCAACCACTGCAGAATGATGGTAATTTTCGGGCACTGTTGCGGTACGGAGCTGAGTCTGGGGATAAAGATCTTTCTGAGCATTTGGCCACTTCTCAGAAGAATGCTCTTTACACAAGCCCTCAGATCCAAAATGAAATAATAGACATTTGTGGTGAAATAATTCAACATAAGATAATCGAAGAAGTAAAGAAAGCCCGATTATTTGCTATTCTCGCTGACGAAACTACTGACATCTCGCGTGTGGAGCAAGTCTCGCTGTGTTTGCGATATGTTGATTTGAAGGATGTTGAACATCATAAAGTTAAGGAGATGTTTCTCGAGTACATTCCTACTGTTGATGTCACAGGATCCGGCCTAGCAAATCTAATTATTACAGCTCTGAAAAAGCATGGGCTTGAGTGTTCTCATGTGGTTGGTCAAGGTTACGATGGGGCTGCAGCTATGAGTGGGTATTTGCACGGGGCCCAAGCTTATGTTCGTCGAGAATGTGCTCTTGCTCTTTATGTACACTGTAGTGCACACTCTCTCAACCTTGCAATTGCTGACTCATGTTCACAAGCAGATATCCGAAATTGTGTTGGGATTGTACAGTCTGTCGGTTCGTATTTCAGACATTCCGCTCAACGCACTGCTGTTTTGAAAGACAAAATTCGAGAGTTGTTACCCGCCGATCACCAAAAAAGCCTGCTTGTAATGTGCGAAACACGGTGGGTCAACAAGCATGAAGCTGTCATGAGATTCAAAGAAATTTATCCAGCGATTGTCAATGCTCTCGAAGAACTCCAATCTAGCCATAATAAGGAAACATCACAACAAGCCGTCCAAATGCTTAACACACTTCGATCTTCGAATTTTGTGATGTCCTTAGTGATTCTTGAGAAAGTCATGAGCTATACATTGTCGTTATCCAAACAGCTGCAAACAGCTAACACCGACCTGATTACAGCATTCAGCCATGTGGATGATGTTATTAATACCTTGCAACTTCTGAGGAATAAAGTTGATGACGAGTATCCTCATATTTTTGAAGAAGCAAAGGTTTTGCTCGAAGAAAATGGCGGTATACTGCAGATGCCACGCATAGTCGGAAGGCAGTTGAACCGCTCAAACATTCCTGCGTCTGATACATGCTCGCATTACAAAATAAATTTCTTCATCCCATTCCTTGACCATACCATTCAACAATTGAACGAAAGGTTTACGAAGCACCGTAAAGTAGTGACTGCACTTTCTGGTATCTTGCCATCAAATTTCGCAGCCAGTTCTGAAATTGAAGAGGCAGTTTGTATGTACTCTTCAGTGCTTCCCGAAAGAAGTACATCTGTAGTCAAAGCAGAACTAGATGTGTGGAAAGCAGTGATGACAAACACCTCCCCTACTCCAAAATCTGCTTTGGAATGCCTAGATAAGTGCGATCAAAAACTATATCCAAATGTTTACACATTGCTACAAATTTTGGCTACCATACCTGTTTCCACTGCTACCCCAGAAAGGACGTTTTCAAGCCTAAGGAGACTGAAAAACTACTTACGCAACACAACCAGTGAAAACAGACTGAACGGTTTGGCTCTTATGAATATACACTATGGGGCAGAAATAGATGCGGATGAAGTAGTGGACATATTCAAAATGAAAAACAGAAGAATAATTCTATAAGTGTAATTGTGTATGCAGTATGCACTTTCTATTCACGTGTATATTAATGTTGCATTGTTTTGTCATTTTATTTTGTAAACCCCCCCCAAAACTGAAATCTGGCTACGCCCATGGACTGAAGACTAAGAGGGGCCAGCACAGGGAGCGCATCAATCTAACAGACCCCACCTCCTTCCCCCGTTCGCAATTCGGATTATTATTGAATAGAAGGATGAAAATTTCGAATTATTTTTTTGATACAGACAAGGGAAACAGTTTTACATTCAATCACTTTGCCTTTGGTTCGTGGGTTGTTTGAGACTTCCCGAAGCACTATAAAGCCATAAAGAAACTAGCAAACAATGTACATATAATGAATCCCGACAGTGGAAGACAAGTATGGAGGACATGTGGGCCGGCGTGGTGCAAGCAGGAAGACCTCCCGCGGGGGCGTGATTCGTGCAGGCACAAAGAGGTCAGCTCGCGGGCCGCTCCGCTATAAATACCCGACACTGCTGGGTCGCGGTGCTCCCCCCCCCCCCCCCCTGGAGCGGTGCGCGGTGACCTCGCCTGGCCGGCGCCGAGACTGGCGGCCACGACAGGCCTCTGACATAGAGTAGCGGCGATGCAGACCTGTCTCCCGCGCTCGAGACCCTCTTTGGACCACTAGTCGCCAGTTAAGGATGTGCCTCCTATTTCAGGTCAAGATTTTATATTTACAGTAATTACAGATAAACATGTAGACTTTTTCAATTGTATAACTTTCACGAAATAAAAAATTAAATATATACAGCGCATACTTTTTGCATAATTAGCTGCCAAAATTACATTTTTAACGTTTTTGGGTTGTACAAATAAGGAGAATTTAATTTAATGCAGAACTGAAACTTTTTAGTTTTAAGTGCAATACCACTGGCTACTTCAATAAATGGTTTGAATTTCTTTCAGAAAATATTAATTAATTTTACCTGGCATTTCAAAATTCTCAAATATGTTACGATTTTGACAGCCAAGAGAATTAAATGAGTTTTTGTGATAGAAATGCAAATCATATCATGAAGTAGCCAGTGACATTGCAGTTAAACCAAAAAGTTTGTTCTGCATTAAATTAAATTATCCTTATTTGTGACGTCGTACCTACTCTTTATTAAACAAAAAACCCGGGTCACAATCCTGTCCGCGGCTAAACACTCCAGCCATGGCCCTGGTAGTGCTACCACTCGTCACCAGATGGCAGTGTAAATATAAAGAGACAATGTATCATAGTTATTTTATATATGTTATTATTGTAAATATTTAGGTAGATTATTTAAGTGTATACTGGAAGTATGTTTTGTAGATGTGGAAATAATATTGTAAAATGCAAAAGATCATCATCATGCAAAAGAGATAGAAATATGTAAAACTTTAACACAAATGGTTCTAGAAGAAACTTGTATAAATTGTGCAGGCTAACAAGCCTAGACAGCTTTCCTCTCTCCCAGTCAATCTGGGAGAATAAATATTACCTCAGGCAAAAGTGGTATCATTGGCTTGAATTCCTCATCTTCCTTTCCTCAGCTAGCGACTCTTCGTGAGACCGCGGGCTTTTCTTCTCTCTCTCCTTCTCTCTCTCATTCTCTCGCACCTATCCGCTAGCGACTCCTTGTGAGACCGCGGGCAATCCTCTGCTAGCGACTCTTAGTGAGACCGCGGACTTCCTTCTCTCTCTCATTCTACCTCTCTCTGCCCACCCATCCGCTAGCGACTCTTCGTGAGACCGCGGGCAATCCTCTGCTAGCGACTCTTAGTGAGACCGCGGGCATCCCTCTCTCCAACTTCCATCCTTTCCGCTAACGACTCTTCGTGAGACCGCGGGCATCCTCTCTTCTACACCCAATCTTCCTGCTAGCTACTCCTTGTCAGCACGTCCTCGGTCAGCTGCACTGGGCCGAACGGTCCACTCCCGCCTCAGAGTGTGAGGCTGCTCTACCCAAGAGCTGGCGCCGGGCAAACAACACAACTGAACGACCGAGCGACGTCCACCCCGTCTCCACAGCTTCACCAGAGACGAGGCCGCGACATTTGGCGCCCGAACGTGTGGCACTTCATCATCGAGACTACCAGAGTTCACGAACAGCCAGCAGCATTCGGTGACTCGAACTGTATATTTACTAAACAAGTGTAGAAGAATGGGTGCAGGACAGACAGTATAGAAATCCGTAAACAATGCTACCACACAGACTGACAACCACACGCGAGACAGGTCAACCACCAAGGGACTTTGACCTAATGACAGGAGAGGGACCGTGGCACAACATATCTGAGGGAAAACTAGTGATATCAGAGTTACCAACTGGTACATTGGTTTGGGATACAATAGCAACACCAAGGCCCACACAGGCACCAACACAGAAGGCAGGGGCAAACCTCATAGACTGGGAGGTACTTGCAAGCCCAGCAGTGCAACCAAACGTGCATATGGGGCGGACAGCTACTGCAACAGGACGCATAGTGCTACCAGAGTTCAGTGGGCTAGCACATGAAGACCCATGCGAGTTTGTGCAGTGGTGTCAGGAACGGATGACACAATGCAGGGTGCAGATAGAAGAATGGACCCAACGCACGAGTGAACAATTACGCGGGCAAGCTCGTGAGTGGTGGAACCTGTGGGGACGCTATGACATGCAGTGGCAGGAGTTCGCTACCCGCTTAACACGGCGTTTTGACGACTGCATGGCAGTCATGAGCTGTAAGGCTCGCTTCTACGGCGAGTCCCAAAAGGACTCAGAGTCAGTAGAGAAGTTCGTGGCAAACAAGCTGCGGCTGTACCGGCGCATAGCCCCGGGAGAAGACGCCGAGCAAGCTTTACCAGAAGTTACAGCATTAATACGAGAGGAATTGCAACCATTCCTCAGGCCATACTGCAATGGGACAGTAGAGGACTATGTACGACAGGCAACAGCTACAGAAGGCAACCTACGACACCTCCTGGGACGTCGGACCGGGACAACTATCCCCGAACGAGGACCCAGACATCAGGTTGGAGCACCTGCAGGGACAAGCAGGGCCATACTGCAGGAACGTCCATGGCGGACAGCAACACGGGCGATCGAGGGCCCACCTGGTGGGACAGGCCAGAACATATCTCCAGAATGGCGGAATGCAGGCAATCGGCGCGATGGAGGCCGACCACCACAGTGCCGTCTTGGATGCCCACAGGGCACGTATCACTGGCATCAGGACTGCCAGAGACACCAACAGCGACAACAACCAACGGGAAACGGGCAGTAGGGGTGTAGGACCTACAGACTTACCCCCCGCGCCAGCCAATCCCCTGCTGCAAGCCACAGAGAACAACATTGAAGAACTGGGGCAGCTCACCACGCTAGAAAACCGACTGATGCGGATCCCCATCACCCTGAACGGGAGACAGACTGCCGCGCTCATAGACACAGGGGCGAGCCATGTGTTCGTCGTCCAGCACTGTGTACCACCCGCAGAAGTCACGCCCAGACACTGTGCCCTGCGCCTTGCTACGAACACTGGAACAGGGACAGCTATTGGAGATGCCATCATCACAGTGGGTATACGGGAGATGGTGACCCAAACTCCAGCAGTCGTCGTGGAAGGGCTCAGAGAAGATTTGGTACTTGGACAGCCCTGGTTGGTAGAGCAGGACGCCTTGATATCGCCAGCATCAGGCCTAGTAAATTTAGGTAAACGTGAGCACCTGGCAGTATACACACTAGGAAACATACCACCACCCCAGGAGGAGCCCACAGGGTTGGAAGACCTGGACAATCAGGTACCCTCCGAATATCAGGACGATTTTAGGCGACTTCTGTGGGAAAGACGAAGCATCTTTGCCACTGCAAATCCCCTAAAGCGCACCACAGTGACCGAGCACAAGATTCCTACTGCACATGACAAACCCATATATGAAGCCCCAAGAGGATATGGGTTCCGGGAGCAACGGCTGATACGAGAGCAGGTGCAAGAAATGTTGCGAGATGGGGTCATTGAGCCATCAAACAGTGCTTATAATTCACGCATTGTCTTAGCGGCCAAGAAGGATGGAACCATGCGGTTCTGTGTGGATTTTCGCCCGCTGAACAGGGTTACGATCAGTTCCCCTCCACCACAGATAAGCGTAGAAGAAGCCTTGGCAAGTCTAGGCAATGCACGGGTTTTTACAACTCTTGACTTACGCTCTGGCTACTGGCAGGTGCCAATCACCCCAAGCCACAGAGAAAAGACAGCATTTACTGTACCCGATGGCAGACGCTTCCAGTTCTGTGCCATGCCATTCGGCCTCAAGTGCGCACCAGCCACATTCCAAACTATGATGGTCCGTGTACTAGAGGGATACATCGGCCAGTTCGTGGTGGCCTACCTCGACGATGTGATAGTGTACTCCAAATCCTGGGAGCACCATGCACGCCACCTGTCGCTGGTCCTGGAACGGCTAGAAATGCACCACTTGACCTGCGCCACCCAGAAGTGCCACATCGGACTAAGAGAGGTTGAATTCTTAGGACACATGGTGGATGCTGAGGGCAACCGACCCCGCCCGGCACACCTAGCAAAGATTGCAGGGGCAGAACCCCCCAGAACACGCAAACAGCTGCAACGGTTCCTGGGCCTCGCCAACTGGCTACGGAACTATATCGCAGACTTTGCCACGCTCGCAACCCCACTGACAGACCTGTTGTCACCTCGACAGCGCTACCAATGGACCCCAGCTGCTCAGGAAGCACTGGACAATCTGAAAATAGCCTTCTCCAGATGTCACACACTGTCCCGAGTAAACCCCGTGAGTGTGCTGTATGTCCAGACAGATGCAAGCACTGACATTGTGGGGGCAGTGCTATACCAATTGGACCAAAAGGGAGACAGGTGCATCATTGATTATGCTAGTGGCAAGTTTGGACAGGCAGAAAGGAACTACCACAGCAATGAGCAGGAGTGTCTAGCTGTGGTATGGGCACTAAAGAATTACCGACCCCACCTGGAGGGGAGGCCATTTGTGCTACGCACAGATAACCAATGTCTCACATGGTTACGGACACTTCAGGGACGCAAGAGCAAGCTCGTAAGGTGGGCCCTGTTCCTACAATCCTTCGACTTCCTTGTCGAACACATCCCTGGGGTAGAAAACCAGCTGCCGGATGCCCTGTCACGAGACCCCGATGAGGACTCCCACCTGGAAGATGACGTGTCATGGGAGGAAATACTGCCACCTTCCCATAGGGCACACGACCACAGGTCAAGTGACACGACCTGTCGTCTGCTCACTGTGGGAGAAGATGATGACCCATCTCCAGCGGACCTGATCGAACTCAAACAACGGGTTCTCGACGCCCAACGCACCTCCCCAGATGCTGAGCGTCGACGAGAAAAGCAAGCAGAAGGACTGGATGAGATATGGACCATGAGAGAGGGCATGGTGTGTACGAAGGGGATAGGAACCAACCAGGAGTGGCGCATATATGTACCACCGGAAGCACGGGAAGCCGTTCTGTGCTTCAAGCACGATCATGACCTGGCAGGACATCCAGGAGCGGACCAAACCCGACGGGCAACCAGCCAGCACTACCACTGGCCCGGCATAGCCCGGGACATACAGGAGTATGTAAGGACCTGTGAGAAGTGCCAGGAGCGAAAGGCACGGCGGAGTGATGGGACCGAGCAGCAGCAGCCGCGTCTCCCCACTACCCCATTCCAGTCCATCGCGTTGGATGTTATGGGGCCATATCCCCATACTGCCCGAGGGAAGAGGTTCCTGGTGGTGGTCACGGACCTCTTCACATGATGGGTAGAAGCATATCCTAACAGTAACATCCGAGCCAAAACCATTGCAAGAATCCTGCAGACGGAATTCTTCCCACGATGGGGATACCCCAGGGACCTCCTGACAGACAATGCCAGCCAGTTTATCGGAAGGCAGTGGCAAGAATTATGTCAGGCATGGCAAGTGGAACACCGGACTACGCCGGCTTACCATCCACGAGCCAACCCAACGGAGAGACGTAACCAGGAGCTGAAGGTCCAAATGCGCATACGTCTGGGGGACGACCATACCACATGGGATGAACACATAGCGGAGGCCCTGTTCTGCATCCGCCGCAGGACCAATGCAGCCACAGGGATGTCCCCCGCACAAATGGTCCAAGGCCACAATCTTCCCATGCCTGGCGAATGGACGGCCCAAGGAGTGACAGATGAAGGCGAAGACCCCGAGGATCGCTGTCGGCGGCAGGCGAGTGAGCTGACAACAGCGCGAGAACACCAGAGGGCCTACACTCAGCAGATAACCCCGCAGACCACACGACAACCACCGGAGCTACAGCCTGGTGACCACGTGTATGTCCGCACACATCCCCTGTCCAATGCAATTAGGAACTACTGTGCTGGACTGAGCCCCAGGTGGTCGGGACCACACCGCATCCTGAAGCAGCTGAGTCAAAGCACTTATTTGGTGCGCCGGGGTAGACAAATGCGAAAAGTACACCGGGACCACATCCGGAAAACAGCACTCCCGGAAGGGGGCAATGCCATGGAGGACCCTACTCCAGATGTGATAGGACCGATGCCGGACAACCACCGATCTGTCACACCCCAAGGGATGCAGCATCTGTTCCAGGGAACACCGAGCCCAAGGACAAGAATGGAGAGGCCTGCAGAAACCCCTGCCACGACCCCGAGGCGACAGCACCGGAGGCACCCAGCACGAATTCTGATCCTTAATGTCACGGGGACACCAGAGGCAGGCGTAAACACCACAGAGGAGCAGCCCCTGGTGACAGAATCGGAAGACATTGAGACAACAGAACCACCCTCCCCTACCCGAGGTGGGTGGGGGCATGGAGCCTCCCTCGCCGATGCCGAATTCCGGGTCAACGTGGAGGAACCAGCTGAGGACAACCAGAGACACCGCCGACGATGCCGCCGGCCCCCCACTGTACCTGGCAGATTACATCACAGGCAGCGAACTGGACACACTGGTGAATGGCGACCCAGGGAGTCCGGAACCAGCAGGCCGGCCCTGACGCTCGCAACTACGAGGAGAGAAGGCATCATGTGCCTGCTGGAGGGCGCGCGGACGGCCTAGACCCGGGCTTTTCCAGGGGGGGGGGGGGCGTCTGACGTCGTACCTCCTCTTTATTAAACAAAAAACCCGGGTCACAATCCTGTCCGCGGCGCAACACTCCAGCCATGGCCCTGGTAGTGCTACCACTCGTCACCAGATGGCAGTGTAAATATAAAGAGACAATGTATCATAGTTTTTTTATATATGTTATTATTGTAAATATTTAGGTAGATTATTTAAGTGTATACTGGAAGTATGTTTTGTAGATGTGGAAATAATATTGTAAAATGCAAAAGATCATCATCATGCAAAAGAGATAGAAATATGTAAAACTTTAACACAAATAGTTCTAGAAGAAACTTGTATAAATTGTGCAGGCTAACAAGCCTAGACAGCTTTCCTCTCTCCCAGCCAATCTGGGAGAATAAATATTACCTCAGGCAAAAGTGGTATCATTGGCTTGAATTCCTCATCTTCCTTTCCTCAGCTAGCGACTCTTCGTGAGACCGCGGGCTTTCCTTCTCTCTCTCCTTCTCTCTCTCATTCTCTCGCACCTATCTGCTAGCGACTCCTTGTGAGACCGCGGGCAATCCTCTGCTAGCGACTCTTAGTGAGACCATGGGCTTCCTTCTCTCTCTCTCTCATTCTACTTCTCTCTGCCCACCCATCCGCTAGCGACTCTTCGTGAGACCGCGGGCAATCCTCTGCTAGCGACTCTTAGTGAGACCGCGGGCATCCCTCTCTCCAACTTCCATCCTTTCCGCTAACGACTCTTCGTGAGACCGCGGGCATCCTCTCTTCTACACCCAATCTTCCTGCTAGCTACTCCTTGTCAGCACGTCCTCGGTCAGCTGCACTGGGCCGAACGGTCCACTCCCGCCTCAGAGTGTGAGGCTGCTCTACCCAAGAGCTGGCGCCGGGCAAACAACACAACTGAACGACCGAGCGACGTCCACCCCGTCTCCACAGCTTCACCAGAGACGAGGCCGCGACATTTGTACAACCCAAAAACGTTAAAAACGTAACTTTGGCAGTTAATTATGCAAAAGATATGGGTTCATTTCGTGAAAGTTAAACAATTGAAAAAGTCTACAAGTTGATCAGTGATTGATATATATATAAAATCATGACCTGAAATGGGAGGCACCCCCTTAATTGTTTTTTTTTTAGGGTAGTTCAATACACACACATTCTTGTTGAAAATACCAAATTCTATGTTGTTTGATTATGTGTTGTATATTTTAATTTGCTAGTCACGAAAAAAACCAGCATGTACTTAATTGAAACTTTGGCGTACACGTTCTGTGGGTGAATGTTCTTAAGTTGAAGTCACTTTAGTTATAAATTGATCAGCAAAACATGCAATAGCTGTATAAAAGCTTACATTGAAGTTTTGACGTGACAACGTCTAATAAATCAATGAACGCTGGCTGCACGCACGAAAAAGTGACCCGTTACGCACTTTGTTCCATTACGCTGTGTCCCGTTACGTTCATTGTACGCTTGCGCCGCATCTATCTCTCTTCCACTTGATTGGCCTATGCGTCCGAGGAGAAGAAAGACAGCGGCAGCACACAACTTACACCTACACGTGAACTGTTTCGTCGACTGTTTATAAAGTGAAGTGAAAAGTCAATGTGGTTTTCATTGCTTATTCCAACAACAATTTCGGCAATAAAGGTTAATTATTCTTGCATTTTAAAAATCTGATTACTAGTATAATTTCAAGTATTTATTTTTTTATTATTAAAAAAA
Organism: Bacillus rossius redtenbacheri; assembly: GCF_032445375.1. Classification (NCBI taxonomy): domain Eukaryota; kingdom Metazoa; phylum Arthropoda; class Insecta; order Phasmatodea; family Bacillidae; genus Bacillus; species Bacillus rossius. The sequence continues at coordinate 27,683,275 of NW_026962010.1, forward strand.
GTAGCATCTCTCGGTGAGTGCAGTAATAAAAGGTTATGTTACAATTGACTAAAAAAATATGGTGATTCATATAATTTATGATATATATTTTATTACATTTTATTTATATGAAAACTTGTTCATAATTATATTTAAACTTTATAGCTAATCGCCAGTTTTTAAAATTAATAACAAGTCATCTACACGTGAACTGTTTCGTCGACTGTTTATAAAGTGAAGTGAAAAGTTAATGTGGTTTTCTTTGCTTATTACAACAATATTTTCGGCAATAAAGGTTAATTATTCTTGCATTATAAAAATCTGATTACTAGTATAATTTCAAGTATTAATTCTTTTATTATTAAAATAAAAATGATTCAATTTTATTCATAAAAGTATGCAATCATTTCATCAATGTTTTGTTATGACGTCACGTTAAACTATCGTCCGTAAACCGACTTTACAGACAACCAATTTTTTATTTTTTATTTTTTCAATATTAATACCAACTGTGGAAGCAGGGTTTGTGAGAATTACCTTATTTATTGTTTAACATACATCTTTATTTGTTACACTGACATTTTCATCAATTTCTTCCACCGAAACTGTAACACCTAATTGACTATATTTAGATGCTTCTAGACCTTTCTGTCTGTGTCCACAGACTCACCGCTCATACTCACACTCTTCACGTGCCCAGCTCCGCCACCCGGGTCTAGTCGCTGCTACGTATCCTACCTCAACTCTCCTGGTGTCGGTCCGAGGACTCGCTGGTATCGGCTGAACTCCCAGCACGCACACCTCTAGAACTAGCGGGCCAAGAGCCCGCCGATTGCAGTGTGCAATTAGTGTGGTGGCCGTTTCCTCCTGGACGCCTACTGGCGTCACCGGCGAGCAGACCACAGATCGGGGCAGTGGCACACGACACAGCTCCTCACGTGGTCCGTGGGGGGGGGGGGGGGGAAATGATTGACAGCCGCAGGCGATTACATACCCGCCGCATGCCCCGTGCGACTGCCAGGCAGACTGCCCGCCTGGTAAACCTGGGCCCTTTTACGACACCGACAAGATCAGTCCGAACGGTCAGTTCGGACCTATCAGTCGGAACTGGACGGTCGTAACTGTCGTGTGTGAGCAAGGGCGGTACTGCTGGACTGACGAACTGATGGCCTCTCATTAAATCGGACCGTGGGCTCGACAGCACCAGTCCGAACTGCCGTGTGTGGGAACAGCATCTTGCCAGTCAAAACTGTCAATCAAAACAATCGACCCGTCAGCTGAGTGTCGTGGCAGACATCTTTGTTTTAAATATTTGGTTTCTTTTTCCCTTTTCTCTAACTCAAAGTGCAATTACAACTGCAGCATGCAAATATTCTTCCATATTCTACGATGATACGATAAATCCAACATCAACAGCAACACCAAGACTAAACTTATATGGGGAAGGCTTCAGTTCAGTTCAGTCTATACTGTCAGTTCGGACTGTTCGGTCCAAACTGAACACCTGGACTGATCGTACGTGCAGAGGGACTCATTTAAATCCATACTGTCGGTTCGGACTGAGTATCGGGAGGTGGACTGATCGTGTGTGGGAGCCTTTAAACCTGTTCGTTCCAAAGAGGTGTACCAGTAGTCATCTTTGTTCCTCTCTCTTTTTTGTTTAGTTGTTTAGACACTTTGTAGAGGTCTCTCCACACTGCTGGAAGTTCGGACGGCCTGACTCCCTGCATGGTGACACCGGCCCCGCTGAGTGGCTGCAACTCTGGCGCTGCCCGAGCCGGGTAGCTGTCACTCTGTCAGGCAACACGCTCCCCTGGGCGCTGTGCTCGCCCGACCTAGCACTGGCAGTCTACCTGACAACACTCATCCCGCCTGCTACTTTCCCGCTCTCCACAGTTGCTTTTTGACGACTATAGGCCTATTCCTCAACAAAGAATTATTGCAACCCATTTAATTTGTGGCGCGCGATTTTACGAATAGTCTGTATTTCATTGAGCACAGAACCTTGTGGTGAGTTATTTTTGGCATATACAGAGTTGCGAAAAATAACTGATACCTGGTAGTCATGGCCTACCGATAAGCGTTTTAAGCTTTACGTTTCTACGTGTTAAACTTTTAAATATTGAAAAGTAACTCATAACCTAAACCCATAATAACTTTTCTGCACTTTCTCTTTTATGTCAATGTTCTTTCCGCAGTTTACGCGTGAGTTATTTTTTAAAAGCGATATTGTGGAAGGTAGTTACCCACAACTAAAAATTTTTACAAGTAGGCTACTACTCTATCTTAGCACCTGGTCTGTCTCCAGGCCGACCGGACTACCGTCATCCGAGATTGGCCCAGCATGCCTGAGTTACTGAGTATGTCTGTCTTAAAAAGTATATTCATTGAACCATGTGAGTTAAGAGATGAATACTTTTATTTAATGACATAATTCTAAAGTCGTGTATAATTATCCTATGCATAGGGGCAGGAAATTTTCGCGAAAAAATATGAACGTCTACTATACTGCAACAAGGTATACCCACACCAGCGGTTTCTTTCTTGTGATAGGCGGCCGCCTGCGAGAGAAGTCTTTGCCTTGTTTGCACGAGCCACTAAGGACGAGATTGCTTCCACATTAAATTAGTGTGATTGGTTGTTGTAACAATCAACATGCACCTCAAAGTAACACCCAATCACGAAACACAGGCGATGCTACAGTGTTTTAACTTCCAGCTACTCTCGGGATCTTTTCGCGAAATTTTCATGGCCCTACCTATGCAGTGAATCTTTGTTGTTAAAAATAAAAACAAACAAATTTTTGCTCCAGTCATTTCCGATACTCATAACAATGTTTAAGAGGAAAACTTAAACAATCTTTTAAAAGTGAAAATGTTGAATGGACAAGCTTTATGACCACGTCCCATCAGAATCGAGGAACAGGTTTTTAATGAACACCTTGTTACAAGTGCGTAAACTGTGCTTCGTGACTGGACTAGGTGGGCACAAGTCTTACCCTTGATGCCTGAGGAGACTGGGTTGAATTAACCTCTCTGCACATCTGAATATAGCCTTTAAACTCGTTCATCGTGGTGTGATGAAGGGGCGATAAGAAGTATTAATGATACGGTAACCTGAGTAATGTAACCTGCTGATTGGGAGAAGTTCATTAACTAGAATGTTTATTGTGACGTTTCTTTAGCTGACTCAAGTGTAATTGCTTGCCTCGGGGAGTTGGATAAGTTATCACTTAACGGCCTCGTAAAATACTGACTCCATAGGGACATGGGCAAAAAAATAAACCAATAACTTGAAATTTATGTTCCACGTGCTTCCACTGTCAAGTAGGTCACGACCAAGAAAAATGTACTTGTTGAAACAGTAATTGCATATTTGTTTACAACTTCAACGCAGGTGTAGAAAAGTATAAAAGAAACCTTTCTGATTTCACCTCGCTCCACTTCAAGTAGAAGCATTCTTTAGCGGCTGATGAAATAAATGGAGTTGCTATGGCACGAAGAATTTGTGCTATAATATAAGGAGTTTATATTCACTAGTAGTTGGGTTTTATGTATCATTCGACGGCTATTTGATTAGAGACATAAAATTTGGGTAATATTGGGAATGACATCGGCCATGAACTGTATAGTGAGTAACCTTCCCAGCATTTCACTGGAGTGTTTAGGAAACCCCGGAAATGTTCAACAAGTTCTAACCTGGGTCGTCCCAAACGCGATTCCAACGTATTTCCGCAGCATCTTCTTGCTCGGCATGTGCTCACAGACATGTGTACAGAAGTACTCTCTCGTGTCGCGACCTGTCTCGCATATTCTATAAATAACGCTTTCATGTACAAATATCTGCTAGATATTCACATAAAAACTCTACTCAAATACTTAACTGTGATTTCAGAAACATAAGTAAAAAAACACTTAACTGTATTAAGAATTGCAACCACCATCGCTAAGACAGTTGGTTATAAAGCTCGACTCAGTTGGAGCCACAATGTCTTGACGTAAAGTACGGTGTGCAAATATGAGTTCGTGCGTCCGTGACGTCAGCACCAACAGTAAAAACGTACGACGTGACTGGCTTTTGTATTAGAAAGCTCGTCTATTTCCGTCGCGTCACGAGCGCAAGAGACAGAACTGAAATTAGCAGCATTGTTGCAAGACTTGCACTATTGTTTGAGTTTTGAATGTAATTTTGTGCTGAATTTATGTGTGTAATATTTCAAGTGTGGTACTTAATTCCCTCAAAAATATCCCTAAACAAAGTAATTGACATAACATTTAGTAGCATATGTTGTGCATATAAAGTGACAATAAACAACATAAGTAGCTTCCGTGGTTAAAAACTTTGTTGCCAACAGCATGTTCTCAAAAAAGGCGTATTTTTAATAAATCATGTCCTTTACACCACACTCCTTACGCTTTTATCATTGTGGTAATTATTTGCAGTGCCTTTTAATTAAAGTGACAATAAACAACATAAATAGCTTCCGTGGTTAAAAACTTTGTTGCCAACAGCATGTTCTCAAAAAAAAGGGCTATTTTTAATAAATAATGTCCTTTACACCACACTCCTTACGCTTTTATCATTGCGGTAATTATTTGCAGTGCCTTTTAATTCACTGCCGCGTAACACCATTAACAGAACTAACGTAATGAACAATATTTCCTAAGTTGCAGTACATTCAGTTATTGAAGTATCAGACTCCGTGTTTCATCCGCAGTGACAAATACAAACCAACATCATATTATCTATATAAGTTAGGAATAGGAAACATAATTCTCTTTGGCTGAGGTCACAGTATACAAAAATTATACAAGTATGCAAGCGCTAAATTATGCAATTGCGCAAGTATGCAACTATGCGAGTGTGAACGTATGCAAGTATTCAAGTGTAAACTATACAAGTGTGCAAGTACGCAAGTGTGCAATGTGCAAGTACGCAAGTGTGCAAATGTGCAAGTACGCAAGTGTGAAAGTGAGCAATTATGAAAGTATGGTAGTGTGCAAGTATGTGAGTAAAAAAGCGTAAACGAAAACAAGTATTCATGTGTAAGGTATACAAGTGTGCAAATATTCATGTATGCATGTATGCAAGTTTACAAGTGAGCCAGTATGCTAGTGTGCAAGTATGCGAGTGTAAGAGTGTGAACGTATACAATAATTCACGAATAAAGTATGCAAGCGTGCAAGTTTGTAGGAATGCTAGTATGCAAGTAAATAAGTATTAAAGTATGCAAGTGTGCAAGTGTTCAAGTGTGCAAATTTGTGAGTATACAAGTGTGATAGTGTGCAAATGTGATAGTGTGCAAGTGTGATAGTGTGAAAGTGTGATAGATTGCAAGTGTGATAGTGTGCAAGTGTGCAAGTGTGCTAGTGTGCAAATTTTCAAGTGTGCAAGTGTGCAAATTTTCAAGTGTGCAAGTGTGGTGCAAGTTTTAAAGTGTGTGAGTGTGAGAGTTTGTGAGTGTGCAAGTGATGAAGTGTGCAAGTATGAGAGTGTGCAAGTATGTGAGTGTGCAAGTATGCTGATCGATATATTTTCAGGAAAATTGTTCTCTTCAATTACGTTCATTTTAAACATCGGCCAAAAAATTGACAGTTTTTTTTTCTCTGGAGTCTGGTTTTGACTTGAAATACGCCATATGATTGTATTTGCAGTTTTATAGTCTTCGTTTTTCTACTCTAGAGGTTCTTCGTTATCTCCGGAAGAACTACCGCTTTGAAATACGGACCTAGTGTGAGTTTGGTGTAAGAGCCATCAAGAACCTAGCAAATGCAGTTCTTGTTGCGCATCAGCAAGAGTTTTTTTCTCTTGTTTTGAAATTGAATGGACCTTTACAGCTGCTTGTTGAAATATCTTACACAGCCAGAAAATGCTAATTTTCTTTGTCTATAACAGACATCGAATATCTATAGCCTCCCTTTCAAATACAGCCCAAGAAATTTACACCTGGATGTTTCTTTTACTTAAGTAATAGTGCCATTTTTACTGTACATATATCACCTAAGCAACAAAGTTTATCTTTATCGTAACTGTTATAAATCTGTATTGTCATATTTGGACTTTTCTGGCAATAGTGATGAATTACGATGTTGTGAAGTTATTTAAAAACCTCAAGTAGCCAATATTTTCTTATTTAAGTATTAGATGCATAAATGCCTGTTTCCAGCATGAGCTCCCCGAACTATTAACACGATATTATATTGTGATTGCGTACCATTCCCACTAAAATGTTTTTAAAATACATTGAGGTACAATATAACTTTCTCTTCATCTGGTCAAAATTCCGGTTTTCTTAATCACTTCAGTAACTGTATTTTGCATCGCCCTTCAATTGGTTTATATAAGTTTCTCATCCCTCCAGAGATTATGGCTTATCAATATCGCATGGCACTAGAAAACCGTCTTTGTGACTTTAAAGCATTAGCCACTATTCTTCGCCTGGCGATCTCAATGGCACCAGTCTTGTCCACATTGCCTTCTGGATAGAGAATCCACATCGGGATCGAAGAGACCTGGCATGGGTGGTACTTTGAATTAGTTATCGTGTAAATGTTGTGTCTAAAATGCTTTCGAGGCACTTTAAGTTAAACAAGTTATAACCGTGTGGTCTGTTAGAAGGATGACATGCCTAGATGGAAGTAATGATGGAAATGTAATGGTCTCCAGATCTTTATGGCGGCTATAACTAAGAGAAAGCTAGAAGCTGAGATGAGAGAATGTCAAAGGAAAGTATGACAGCAGCGAGTTACAGCACAATGGAGAATATGGCGTGCGTGGGAGCTCGCGGGAAGCCAGACAGTTGTTCCCACCGATCTGAGGATCGAGGATCAAGGAGGAATAGTGCTCGAGAGGAGGATGCGCAAGAGGTCTAAGACAACAGACACACGTCACGCGGTAACGCGTGGCTAAGAGAATGTCTAAAGTGAAACTTCCTTACAACCGGATGAATGAGTAAAGGCGATGACTCATCAGCAACTGTAGAAATGTGCAATGCTCAGGATTGGGGCTTTCGATTGCGGAGAGAAGAAGGGGGAATGGCGAATAAAATAAAGTAGAGAGTCAAAAAATATTCTAAGACTCTTTGCAGGTTTTTCGTCGCCACGTTTATTACAATTGTGAATCTCCACTGCGTACGTAGGTACTTTATTGAAGGCAAATTTATGTATAATATTTTAGCTATCAAATTACTTGCCGGAAACATAGATTGCAGCAGCTGCGCTCGATGACTGTTTCCATTAGATATAGCACACTTGCGTACTTGCCTCACTCGCATACCTCTGAACTCTGATACTTGCACACTTGGCCATACACTCACGTACCTGACACTCAGTTTTACGCTTGTGTACTCGCACACGTGTACACGTGATCAGAATATTTGTGTACCCTACAGATTTCCTATGTCTCCATATGTGAAGTTGCGCGTGGTTAGCTTTTACTTTGCGTAGTTTTTCGAGTGAATCACGAGCCAACACAGTCCGAGCGATAGCGCTGTACCAGCTCCTGTCACCACTGAGTCTAAGCAGGGAATAACAGACCTGTGGCAGAATTAACTGCGTGACAGGCACGCGCATGCGCCTCGGTGCCTGCCTGCCCACGTGGTGGCTGATGCAGGCTGGACCCGGGGCGGAGCAGCAGGGAAGCCCGAGCCACCCTGCCCATAAGAGGCGGGAAAGTGGTCCGCTCGCTGGCACATAGTTGCGGATCCGCCCACCCGGGGCGCTGCGGCGCTCTCGAGGGCGGGGTGGCGCCTGCTCCTACCAACCTGACAAACCAAAACACACAATTGGAGGTCAGTCGAATGGTAATACATTATAGGCTTGGGTCGCCGGAACTCCCCAGATGAAAGTGGTCTCGAAACACGTGAAATATGAGCACGTATGTAAAAGAAACATTTTTTTTAGGTTGATTGTTCAAAATTTCATGCAACCTTATACGAGGTTAAATTCCTGACGTCTTCAGCACGGTTATATAGACAGGTCTGGCAACATACCTTCATTCTCCGGCGGCTTAGTGAAGCTCGCGGCGGCCTGCGAACTAAAGGCGCTAGCAGTAGTTTAACCTGTTATTAACATTGTGTTTCATGAGAGATTCGTATAAAATAATTTATTCCTAATTTATTCTCAAATTTTGAAAAATTTTCCCAAATTACTATTTTTACATTCGTTTGGGTGCTTGGTAAATGCCTAATCTGTACCAATGCGTAAATATTCGACAATACTACCACAAGGTGCCTGCCAGCGGCATCAGCCACGACACACGTTCTGACGGCTGTGTCGGCGACAAGACCGTCAACGTTCACTCTCAGCTTGTGCGCGCAGTCTGTACCAGGTGACCGAGGCAGTAGGCCGGAAATCACTATGCCTAAAGTCATTTAGACGAAAGGAACTAGGCCGAAATTTCGGTTTAATGACTTTCGGCCTAGTGCCTGCTACTCAGCCGGTCTACGTGCGATGTAGGTGCGGAGTCTGCGGAACACACTTCTAGGAAATGAGTTACGGTACCGCCTGGGCGGAAAAACTGCAGAGCTGAAGATTTGACCGAAATATAAGCCACTTTAACAGCACAACATTAATTATTATAAAAAATGTCCTTACTTTTATTCAAAATAATGATAGAAAACCTTAAAATAATACATATTATTATTTTATTTGCCCGTACAGTGGGAAACAAAAATTAAATTTAAAAAAATAATGGTGATAAGCCGTGTCAAAGCGCTGAAATTCGAGGAATGTTTTAAAGTTATGTTAGAAAATACATTATTAAAATGTAATTTATTTTGCAACTGTTTGTATGGAACATTGGTACATTATTTTTTTCGGAAATTACGAATTTAGACGGTGTTAGAAATTTACTTTTTCTAAAGTTGTGTTTTTGCATAGCTACAGCGAGAGAGGTTATTAATTAAGCAACAAAGTTGCCCTGAATAAGATATTAAAATTTAAGCTGGCCTTTGTATCTAAGGTAAACAAAATAAATATATATTAAACAAAAGGGAAATTCAATAAACAAGCGTCTGTAGTGTAACGAATATATTATTTTGTTTTCAATGTCTGCTGTGCAGAGTACCTATAAAAAGTAGAGGTTTCATAATAATTGACTGCAGTATTATGTTTTGGGGGCTCCTGCGCCAGGGTTCAGGGTGAGGTTCCATGAGGTGCTGACCGCCATATTGGATTGTGACGTCACAGCGGCCATCTTGGATGGTTGTGACCTTGAAATTTGACCTTGACATTTAATTTGATCCTCAAATTCTGTCAAAATCGCCCAAAATTGAGCCAAATTTGCCCAAAATTCCTCAAAATCCACCGAAATTTACATTTTTGTGGAAAACAATTCCGCCTAAAATCTCAAAAAATTCCTCAATTCAAAAATCAGGATTTTGAAAATCCTCAAAAGTCATTTTGCCTTAGAAACCACGAAAATTCCTAAAAGAGGCTTAAGCATCCTTGTCTACAGCCTCCGATAAGCATCTGACGTCATCTAGGATTATGACCGCCATCTTGGATTATGTCGTCACCGTTGCAATTTCCGTTACGCCCCCCATCTTGAAAATCTCTATTTATTATCCGATTTTAATGATTTTTTTTAAATTTATAAAAAATTTAAATTAATAAAAATTTAATAAAAATATTTAAAAAAACAAGCATATACGACACGGAGCTCAGAGTCCTCGGTTCGAACCCGACGAGTGCAAAAAAATTAAAAACGGCGACAAGCTCCTTCCTCACAGTGGCTGCAGGCAGACTGACCCCCTCCACTTTTTACCATTCATATATATCATCAGGTAGTATGACGTCATGTCCGCCATCTTGTCTTTGTTTGCTGGTAGCCATCATTATGTTATCGTTGGCTAGAGTGCGCTGATGACATGTTAGTTTAATTCTTAGCCGCTAGAGTGCAGCAATCATTTATTACTGTGACACCCGCCATCTTGAAATTTGGGTGCCATCTTGAAAATCTGTAATTTTAATGCTAGAAATTCGGAAAAAATTCCAAAATTCATTAAATAAATTGGCAATAAATAAACTGATTGATTCGATCGATTCCTGTCATTGGTTCGATCCCAGGATGATACAAAACAACTGTAATTTAAAAAAACACTAAAAAAGTGTTAGGTTTGAGAAATAAAACACCGCAAGTTCTTTTACAAACATAATATTTATTACATAATTTCTATTTTACTACACGAACACTTGCGAAAGCCAGCAATCTTATAATCATTTAGTTCCGCATCGGTGTGAAATGACTATTTCTTAGCTCCAATCGGCTTATGCTAGACAGAGACCAACCAGAACCTTTACTGACATAGTCCTCCTCTTCTTGACAGAGTTTCTGGATACCATGTTTAACACTTTTCTTCACATCGTCAGAACTGTAAATTACTGCAGCCGATGTCTTGAATGCACATTTCTTCTCTTTGTCATCGAATGGATATGGCTTTCCATATAAACAGTCCAACCACAAGTTATATTTCAAAGGTCCGTTTGTTGCTACGTCATCAGTAAGCTAATTGATTATGTTCTGTCTGATATCGTCAAGAAAATTACAAATGTCTTTCGACTCACTAAGCGTATTTAGATAATAGTAGTCTTTCAATGTTCCCCGAAATGCAGACTGTGCCAAGTAGAAGCCATTATCATTCACCTGTAGAGCACCGAACACAGTCTTAGGTTTAGTTCCATTTCCAGATGCCATAGCAATCGGTTGCTGCACATCGATTTTTTTGCTTGTACGCTCACGAGTCACCAATCTAAAGTGAGGAGTCGAAATGTCTGCCGATAGTTCAGCAGTAGGCGCACAGACTTTACCGTTGCATTTGTTCGCATGTGGTCGCAAAGTATCTATTCGAGTAAACCATTCATGACACTCATCGCAGCGAAACTTCATGCGAGATGGATTCTTCTTACATTTACTCCGTTCATGTCTTCGTGGATCATGGGAAAACGCAAACGTCATATCGCAGTAGCTGCAAGGATACCGTGGTGATGAAGACGAGCCTTTCAGACCTGATCCAGATACTGACGTTGCCGCAGTTGTATCATTTCCAGGCATACTCTTATGCACATCAATCATCCGCTGTTGTATAGAAACCTTTACTTTCTGCCGCGCAGCTGGTCCTTTGCATGTCTTCATGTGCGTTTTCATATTATCTTTTCTGGCAAACTGCCTATGACATTTCTCACAAACAAACATTTTACGATATAGGTTCTTGGAACATTCGCTCTTCTCGTGGCGTCGAGCATTGCTGTTGTTTGAGAAGATCTTGTCGCAGTAACAGCACCGTTGTTCGTTAGTTCTTGTCAAATCAGCAACCATTGAAGCCTCCATCGAGGGTGAAACAGCGTTCGTCGAGGTTTCCTGTACAGTCAGCACTACCGGTATAAAAGTCTCTTCTGCTGGTGGTATCTCGACTGTTGAAGTCTCCTCCAGTGTTGACGTCGATGTTGCCAACGGGATCTGCCCCACCATCGTCGTCGCTGAAGTCATGGTTCCTGTAGTTGATGGTACAACCTCCATCGAGTTCGACGTTAAAGACGGTAAAGATGCCATCGAGGTCTCAAGAACAGGTAATTACGCGACTTATGCACCAGAAGAAACAAACTAGGTGATCCTTACACCATCATCGTCAGTAACAAACTGAGCGACCTGCTGTCTAGGACTCGCTTATATACATGCAACGGATGGAATAATACGCTAGTCAAATCAAGAACCATTTACTACAATACAAGAGTCAAAACAACATTTAAAAAAGAGGATCATATGATCGAAAAAATTCGATGAGGTGTTATACGTTCGTGTCTCATGAATTCGATCTCTCCAATATATGGTAGGCTTGAAGAGCTACAATTCGCGCCATCAGATCCAAAGCTCCAACACGCAATGTACGCAATGTACGCGCAATACACGCAATAAATGTAATGAACACACAGTACACGCAGGAAACGAAATTAAGAAATAGCACACGCAGTAAACGGAACGAACACGTAATATTCTCGTAATTGACGCACAGTACACGCAAAGTACACGCAATGTACGCAATGTACGCAATATACGCAATGTACACACACAATGACTACGCTTCGTTCGCGCAGGACAAGCATTTAATGAAAACGAAGCACGTTTGGACGGAAATTCTATAAAACGAAAGCGATCGTCAATGATAAGTTAGGATATAATGCCACCATCAGTCTATTAATCCATCAGTTTTTAGTTCCATAAGTCATTGGCACCAATAGTCATTGGCTCCATCAGTCATTTACTCAGTCTTTCGGCTACAAAATTCATTGGCTCCTACAGTCATTGGCTCCAACTGCCTTTTGTTTCAACAGCGCCAATGATATTTAGCCAGAATGCTACGAGTCTAAAAGGATCTAGCTTGTTTTGAGTTATACATGACTGCGAGACTGCATGGCTAAAAGACCGCGTGGCTACGAAACTACATGTCTATGAAGCTACTAGGATACAAGTCGTCTCGGCTCCAAATGCTCCAACAGCTCCAAATGCTCCAACCGCTCCAAAAAGGCTCCAAGTGCTCCAAAAGGCTCCAAATGCTCCAACCGCTCCAAAATGCTCCAAATGTTCCAAAAGCTCAAATGCTCCAACAGCTCCAAAAGGCTCCAAAAGGCTCCAATTGCTCCAATAGCCTTTTGTTTCAACAGCGCCAATGATATTTGGCTAGAATGCTACGAGTCTAAGAGACTATGAGGCCACAAGGCTACGAGTCTTCAAGTTTACGAAACTGCGAGGACACAGGTCTACAAGACTATATGAGTACTTGACCACGAAGCTACAAGTCTACATGGCTCCAATTGCGACATCTGTCTTCGGCTGAATTTTCTTTTTGGCTCCATCTGCTCCACCAGCATTATGTTATAATATTACAAGGCTACTTGGTTACGTAGCTGCAAGTATATAAGGTTCCAACTACCGCATCTGTCTTCGGCTGAATTTTCTCTTTTGCTCCAACTGCTTAAACAGCATTATGTTATGTTATAAGATTACAAGGCTACTTGGTTACGTAGCTACAAGTCTACAAGACTCCAATTGACGTATCTGTCTTCGACGGAATTTTCTCTTTTGCTCCAACTGCTCAAACAGCATTATGTTTTAAGATTACAAGGCTACTTGGTTACGTAGCTACAAGTCTACGAGGCTCCAATGCATCATGACTACGTGACTACGAACCATGTGGTTACAAGACTGTGCGATTGCAAGTCTTCTTGGTTACGTGATCGCGAGGCCATAAGACTACGAAGCTACCAGAACACAAGGTTACGTGATTACGAGGCTACAGGACTACGAAGCTTCCAGAAAACAAGATTACGAGACTGCGAGGCTACAGGACTCTAACTGACTACAATAGCGCCATTCAGTGGTGAGAGTTAATTTATCTCATGCAAAATAACCTGTTTAAAGTAGTATCGATTATTGTCAACAGACACGTAGTCATGATGCATTGGAGCCTCGTAGACTTGTAGCTACGTAACCAAGTAGCCTTGTAATCTTAAAACATAATGCTGTTTGAGCAGTTGGAGCAAAAGAGAAAATTCCGTCGAAGACAGATACGTCAATTGGAGTCTTGTAGACTTGTAGCTACGTAACCAAGTAGCCTTGTAATCTTATAACATAACATAATGCTGTTTAAGCAGTTGGAGCAAAAGAGAAAATTCAGCCGAAGACAGATGCGGTAGTTGGAGCCTTATATACTTGCAGCTACGTAACCAAGTAGCCTTGTAATATTATAACATAATGCTGGTGGAGCAGATGGAGCCAAAAAGAAAATTCAGCCGAAGACAGATGTCGCAATTGGAGCCATGTAGACTTGTAGCTTCGTGGTCAAGTACTCATATAGTCTTGTAGACCTGTGTCCTCGCAGTTTCGTAAACTTGAAGACTCGTAGCCTTGTGGCCTCATAGTCTCTTAGACTCGTAGCATTCTAGCCAAATATCATTGGCGCTGTTGAAACAAAAGGCTGTTGGAGCAATTGGAGCCTTTTGGAGCCTTTTGGAGCTGTTGGAGCATTTGAGCTTTTGGAACATTTGGAGCATTTTGGAGCGGTTGGAGCATTTGGAGCCTTTTGGAGCACTTGGAGCCTTTTTGGAGCGGTTGGAGCATTTGGAGCTGTTGGAGCATTTGGAGCCGAGACGACTTGTATCCTAGTAGCTTCATAGACATGTAGTTTCGTAGCCACGCGGTCTTTTAGCCATGCAGTCTCGCAGTCATGTATAACTCAAAACAAGCTAGATCCTTTTAGACTCGTAGCATTCTGGCTAAATATCATTGGCGCTGTTGAAACAAAAGGCAGTTGGAGCCAATGACTGTAGGAGCCAATGAATTTTGTAGCCGAAAGACTGAGTAAATGACTGATGGAGCCAATGACTATTGGTGCCAATGACTTATGGAACTAAAAACTGATGGATTAATAGACTGATGGTGGCATTATATCCTAACTTATCATTGACGATCGCTTTTGTTTTATAGAATTTCCGTCCAAACGTGCTTCGTTTTCATTAAATGCTTGTCCTGCGCGAACGAAGCGTAGTCATTGTGTGTGTACATTGCGTATATTGCGTACATTGCGTACATTGCGTGTACTTTGCGTGTACTGTGCGTCAATTACGAGAATATTACGTGTTCGTTCCGTTTACTGCGTGTGCTATTTCTTAATTTCGTTTCCTGCGTGTACTGTGTGTTCATTACATTTATTGCGTGTATTGCGCGTACATTGCGTACATTGCGTGTTGGAGCTTTGGATCTGATGGCGCGAATTGTAGCTCTTCAAGCCTACCATATATTGGAGAGATCGAATTCATGAGACACGAACGTATAACACCTCATCGAATTTTTTCGATCATATGATCCTCTTTTTTAAATGTTGTTTTGACTCTTGTATTGTAGTAAATGGTTCTTGATTTGACTAGCGTATTATTCCATCCGTTGCATGTATATAAGCGAGTCCTAGACAGCAGGTCGCTCAGTTTGTTACTGACGACGATGGTGTAAGGATCACCTAGTTTGTTTCTTCTGGTGCATAAGTCGCGTAATTACCTGTTCTTGAGACCTCGATGGCATCTTTACCGTCTTTAACGTCGAACTCGATGGAGGTTGTACCATCAACTACGGGAACCATGACTTCAGCGACGACGATGGTGGGGCAGATCCCGTTGGCAACATCGACGTCAACACTGGAGGAGACTTCAACAGTCGAGATACCACCAGCAGAAGAGACTTTTATACCGGTAGTGCTGACTGTACAGGAAACCTCGACGAACGCTGTTTCACCCTCGATGGAGGCTTCAATGGTTGCTGATTTGACAAGAACTAACGAACAACGGTGCTGTTACTGCGACAAGATCTTCTCAAACAACAGCAATGCTCGACGCCACGAGAAGAGCGAATGTTCCAAGAACCTATATCGTAAAATGTTTGTTTGTGAGAAATGTCATAGGCAGTTTGCCAGAAAAGATAATATGAAAACGCACATGAAGACATGCAAAGGACCAGCTGCGCGGCAGAAAGTAAAGGTTTCTATACAACAGCGGATGATTGATGTGCATAAGAGTATGCCTGGAAATGATACAACTGCGGCAACGTCAGTATCTGGATCAGGTCTGAAAGGCTCGTCTTCATCACCACGGTATCCTTGCAGCTACTGCGATATGACGTTTGCGTTTTCCCATGATCCACGAAGACATGAACGGAGTAAATGTAAGAATAATCCATCTCGCATGAAGTTTCGCTGCGATGAGTGTCATGAATGGTTTACTCGAATAGATACTTTGCGACGACATGCGAACAAATGCAACGGTAAAGTCTGTGCGCCTACTGCTGAACTATCGGCAGACATTTCGACTCCTCACTTTAGATTGGTGACTCGTGAGCGTACAAGCAAAAAAATCGATGTGCAGCAACCGATTGCTATGGCATCTGGAAATGGAACTAAACCTAAAACTGTGTTCGGTGCTCTACAGGTGAATGATAATGGCTTCTACTTGGCACAGTCTGCATTTCGGGGAACATTGAAAGACTACTATTATCTAAATACGCTTAGTGAGTCGAAAGACATTTGTAATTTTCTTGACGATATCAGACAGAACATAATCAATTAGCTTACTGATGACGTAGCAACAAACGGACCTTTGAAATATAACTTGTGGTTGGACTGTTTATATGGAAAGCCATATCCATTCGATGACAAAGAGAAGAAATGTGCATTCAAGACATCGGCTGCAGTAATTTACAGTTCTGACGATGTGAAGAAAAGTGTTAAACATGGTATCCAGAAACTCTGTCAAGAAGAGGAGGACTATGTCAGTAAAGGTTCTGGTTGGTCTCTGTCTAGCATAAGCCGATTGGAGCTAAGAAATAGTCATTTCACACCGATGCGGAACTAAATGATTATAAGATTGCTGGCTTTCGCAAGTGTTCGTGTAGTAAAATAGAAATTATGTAATAAATATTATGTTTGTAAAAGAACTTGCGGTGTTTTATTTCTCAAACCTAACACTTTTTTAGTGTTTTTTTAAATTACAGTTGTTTTGTATCATCCTGGGATCGAACCAATGACAGGAATCGATCGAATCAATCAGTTTATTTATTGCCAATTTATTTAATGAATTTTGGAATTTTTTCCGAATTTCTAGCATTAAAATTACAGATTTTCAAGATGGCACCCAAATTTCAAGATGGCGGGTGTCACAGTAATAAATGATTGCTGCACTCTAGCGGCTAAGAACTAAACTAACATGTCATCAGCGCACTCTAGCCAACGATAACATAATGATGGCTACCAGCAAACAAAGACAAGATGGCGGACATGACGTCATACTACCTGATGATATATATGAATGATAAAACGTGGAGGGGGTCAGTCTGCCTGCAGCCACTGTGAGGAAGGAGCTTGTCGCCGTTTTTAATTTTTTTGCACTCGTCGGGTTCGAACCGAGGACTCTGAGCTCCGTGTCGTAAATGCTTGTTTTTTAAATATTTTTATTAAATTTTTATTAATTTAAATTTTTTATAAATTTAAAAAAAATTCATTAAAATCGGATAATAAATAAAGATTTTCAAGATGGCGGACGTAACGGATATTGCAACGGTGACGACATAATCCAAGATGGCGGTCAAAATCCTAGATGACATCAGAGGCTTATAGTCAGTGCCTATCTTTGCAATAATTCCGAAAGGATTCCCTGTCACGGCTAAGCGTGCGGCTGAGGCGATCTGTGAGGCCGCGTGGATGAGCGCCACGCGGTCTAAGGTCAACCTGGAACAGTTGGCCCAGGAAATGGGACTGGCCTCTGGTGAGGGAAGGGAGCCCAGAGCCATGCCATCCCAAAATCCTGACCGAGAAACTGGAACTGTGGTGGCTCCAGCTCATACGGGGCACTGGATGGTGAAAAGGGGCCGGGCATTCAGACGTAATTCTCAGGATCCCAAATCGCCTGAAGGTGGCACTCGGCGGGAGGGCCCCACAGAGAGCTCAGAATCAGAACACGAAGTGGGAACAAGGAGCAGGACGGCCTGCAAGAAAGTTTGTACTGGAAAGACTGGTAAGGGGAAGTCTCATCCTAGGGACAAGCCTCTAAAGGGCAAGTCCGATGATGGAGGACTATCTTCCAATGATCCTAAGTGTCCGCCCGCCATGCTGAATACTGAAAAGCCATGCGATCAACCTCAGGAGGGTGCGACCATAGTGGAAGGTCCTTTCAGTTTGAGTCAGCTGGGTCTGACTACAAACACGATAGTTGGGGAGCTATCAAAGATATTGAATAATAAAGATCTTATTCAACCTGAGGTTGCTCTGGAGATAAATAGCAGGGTCGAAATACTCCAAATGATAATACATCGCATGGTCCATACAAACCTCTTCCTGGCAGGCCGTCTTGAAGGCAGGAGTGAGGCATGTGTTGAGGCTCCAGTTGGACAGCAGCACTCATATGCAGCTGCAGCCCGGGGGATGAACGTATCACAACCAGGATCGTCCCGAGTAGTTAAGACCTCAGCTGGACCTGTACCCATCCAACCTGTTAAGAAAGTGCTGGTAGTCTATCCGGTGGACACACTGGCACCTAGCAAAACAACCAAAGCAG
The DNA here is from genome assembly GCF_032445375.1 of Bacillus rossius redtenbacheri. Taxonomy (NCBI): domain Eukaryota; kingdom Metazoa; phylum Arthropoda; class Insecta; order Phasmatodea; family Bacillidae; genus Bacillus; species Bacillus rossius. The sequence goes on from NW_026962010.1 coordinate 27,701,346, forward strand.
CCTTGGTTGGTGGCCTTGATAAAACGAAAAAAGATGTAAAGATAAAGGCGATATGGCCAGTCGCCAAAGGTGGAGTGTTGGTTGAAGCCGGAGATGATGCCACACTGAAGCACATAAGAACTGTGCTCAAGGATTCCTCCGAAGTGAGAGTACATGAACCAAGGAAGCTTCTTCCTTCGATCATAATTTATGATGTGCCAAGAAACCTGGCAAACGAAGCTGTGACTGAAACAATCTATGGTAAAAACTGTAGCGCAGCTGATGGCACCTGTGAGGAATTTAAGCGGGACTTTAAAATCATGAGGATGATTGGAGACAGGAAAAAAGAGGAGGTCAATCTGGTTGTACAATGCAATCCAGGAACTAGACGCACTATGATCTCTATGGGAAGGATCTATCTGGGTTACACCTCTTGTAGGGTTGCAGATTTTCTGAGCCCACTGAGGTGCTATAAATGTCAGAGATACGGACATCTTTCCGGCAGTTGCAAGCAGGCGCAAACATGTGGTCGATGTGGAAAGGAAGGGCACTCCAATAAGCAGTGCGAGGCCACGAGGGTTTGCTGTGCCAATTGTAAGCGAGAGAACCTCACTGATCTTGATCATGAGGTAACTGCCCGCACATGCCCAACTCTGGTTAAGATGACCGCCTTAGAGGCTTCTCGCATAGATTATGGTTAGGTGTGCACAACTTAATATGCGGGGTTCTTCGGTTGTCTCGGCGGAGATTGAAGCTGTATGCCGTGAAAATAAGATTGACATTGCGCTGGTGCAGGAGCCGTACTCTGTAGGCGGAAATCTGCCGGGCCTGACAAGAAGAAAGGTATTTATAGGAGAACACCCCCAGGCGGCGATAATAGTCTGGAATGAATCCATAGATATGCTGGTATGTGGCCACCTCTCGGGTAAATATCATATAGTGGTGCAGTTAACTGGACCTGCACGAGAAGAGATATACCTAGTCTCCTCCTACTTCAAGTTTTCGGACGATGTCCAAGTTCACCTGGACCACTGGGATAGGATACTGAGAAGTATCGGGAATAAGCGGGTAATACTCTGTGCAGATGTCAATGCTAAATCAGAGTTGTGGCACTCACCCGTAGTAGACCGGAATGGAGAGGAGGTAGATAGGTTTCTCTTGGCAAACGGTTTGCATATCGTAAACCAGCCTGGGAGGATGGCCACTTATGTTTCGGCCCAAGGAAGCGAAACATTTATTGATGTAACAGCATGCACGGAACGTGCCTGGGGAGTGATTACAAATTGGGAGGTAACAGACCACACCTCAAGTGGCCATAGAATGATTCAATTCTATGTAGACCTTTTTCCTGCTAATGCTGCTACTGATACTGTCCCTAGGACCTGTTACATTCACAAGGGAACAAATTGGAAACAATTTGATGATGTACTCCTGTAGAAGGTGCTGGAGTATCAGGAGAGGCTGGAATCTGACTCCATTGATGTGAGAGCACAAGCAATTACGAAGATAATACAGGAGACTTCTGAAGCTGTGCTGAGGAAACGCAAAAACAACCGCGTTGGAAATCCCTGGTGGTCAAGCGAACTTGATGGTGCACGTAAACGGTTGAGCGCAGCTAGGTGTCGGCTGTCCTCTCTGCAAGGAACAGATCGTGAGGAGGGTTCGCGGCGGTATCGTCAGCTCCGCCATGAATATAACCACCGTGTAAGGGAAGTCAGACTGGAGTCATGGTGAAGTTTTGAGGAAACTGAAGGTAACAGGGACCCTTGGGGAATAGTATACAGAATAGCAGCTCAGAGACGGCGAGTGGCCAGTGCGATGCATGGATTGAACATAGATAATCAGTTCAGCATGGATATAGTGGAGAGTTCGGCTGAGATGATTGGAATGCTTCTCCCTGACGACTCCCTTGTCAGAGAGAGCAACTCGCATATGCACACCAGAATGAACATCTTAGAACCATATCATGCGGAGGACACTCCTCCCTTTAACAGGAAAGAGCTTACGGATGCAGTCAATAATATGAAAAACAGAAAAGCCCCTGGTCACGATAAAATAACGTCAGAAATACTTAAGAGAGTCTACCCCAGGATTTCAGAACATCTATTGCAGTTATACAACAAATCCCTCGCTGAGGGAAAATTTACGAAGACCTGGAAAAAGGGCATCCTTCGAGCCCTATACAAAGGTGATGGGAAGGACCCGGCTAATGCAAAGTCATACCGGCCTCTCACACTACTGCCAGTCCTGGGGAAAGTCCTCGAAAAGTTAGTTAACAGGCGGCTCACCCACCACCTTGAGCAAGTGGGGGGACTGCACATCCGTCAGTACGGCTTTCGATCTGGTGTTGGAACGGAAACCGCTCTGCATGACCTCCTCAGCAGTGTGGAGCGATGTACGGAAAAATACCTGATGGGGATATTCCTGGACATCGCCAGTGCCTTTGACACAGCGTGGTGGCCGGGGATCCTCAGCCGGCTGAGAGAGCTGGAGTGTCGTCAGAACCTCTACTCCTTGTTGTGTGACTACTTTCGCAACCTCATAGCTGTGGTGGAATTGCGGAATGCGGAAGTAGAAAAGACTTTGTCAAAGGGCTGCCCCCAGGGCTCCGTGCTTGGACCCTTGTTGTGGAACATACTGTTCGATGGATTCCTCCGGATCCGGCTGCCTGAGGGTTGCGAGATCTTTGGGTATGCCGATGATGGACTTATTCTCGTCTCAGGTTGTTCCAGGGCTGCTCTTGAGTGGCGATGTAATGAGATCTTGGGGCAGATTTCATCCTGGGCTGACTCGGTGAAACTTCGGTTCTCACCAGGAAAGTCCAGATGCATGATGCTAAAGGGCAAGTTTAGCGGAGCCTGGGCTCACTACCCACATGTGAGCCTGGGGGGTGAGCGCCTGAAATTTACCACCACTATAAGTATCTGGGAGTCTTACTGGATGATCGGCTCTTATTTGCTAAGCATTTAGAGTACGTTTCCCAAAAGGCTGTGGTGATGTTTCATCGCCTCCGAGGATTGTCCCCGACCAACCAGGGCCTATCGTCGCCTATGCTGGCATGTCTGTACAGGGGGGTGTTCATCCCAATCATGACTTATGGTGCAGTAGCATGGTGGCATCGTTCAGGATTAGTACACATGAGGAGGAAACTGCAGTCGGCGCAGCGTGCTGCCCTTCTTGCGGTTACCGGGGCCTACCGTACTGTATCCAATGACGCTCTGCAGGTTCTCGCTGGGGTGATCCCACTGGACCTGCTCGTGGCTGAAAAAGGGCAGCTTGCTGCCCTGAAAGCTGCGGGCACCCTCAGGCCAGAGGACCACATAAGGCTCAGGGAAGTGACCATGGGGCAGTGGCAGCGCAAGTGGGAAGCTAGTGAAAAGGGTAGGCATACCTATGAGATCTTCCCGAATGTACAAGATCGTCTTCAGTGCAAGCATATAGAATTGACGCGAGCCACGGTTCAACTTCTAACTGGGCATGGTAACTTCAAGGCCAAACTTCCCCAATTTGGTCTAGCAGAGAATCCGCTGTGTGGGCACTGCCACATGGTGGATGATGTCAGACATGTGCTGCACAATTGTGAAAAAGTTGAGGATCTTCGTGAACAGCTGAAGTTCCATCTGGGTCTGATTGGGTGTGACTACGACCTTGCAAATGTGGTGGCGCGGAGAGAGAGTTGGGTTCTCTTCCATGAATTTGCTCGGAGAGTCATAGCGAGACTTCAAGTGGCAGACGAAACCGAGCCACTGACTCCGTGAACATTCTCCCTTGCAACTGTCAGCGGAGTAGTATTCAACTACTACTGAGATACTTGGATTATGTATTCCTGGATAAGGCACGCACAGGATCAATGACTACCTACTGGTTAGTCAGGGCCCTAATGGGGACCTGGCCCCAGTGGATAGTCCTCAATTATGGCAATACCTGGATGACTGATGGGTAGCAGTGTGCTGAAGCATGTCCGGCAATTTGTATATGGGTATATAATGGACATATAATCAATATAAAGGAATATAATCAATATATAAAAATACATGTAATGGACATATAATCAATATATAATGGCATATAAAGGACATGTAATGGAAGTATATATATATTATGGTTTTGGTTTTGCTGGACTGTGAATGCACCTGACTTGAACCCTTACCTGCATACAGCCCCATGTGGGGATTTCAGTCTACAGGTTCCTAAAAAGCCACTATGGGTACCATAGTGGTGGAGGGGACATGTTTTCTGGATCTGGTAGCTTCAGTAGGAAGGGGCCCTGGACTATACAGATCTGTAAGCAGACTCCCAATCTACCCTTAAAGGGCGCACATTTGGGAGGGGCGGAAGGCGGGAGCGTTGGCCTTCGGGCCTCCGAAAACATGTAGACAAGGATGCTTAAGCCTCTTTTAAGAATTTTCGTGGTTTCTAAGGCAAAATTACTTTTGAGGATTTTCGAAATCCTGATTTTTGATTTGAGGAATTTTTTGAGATTTTAGGCGGAATTGTTTTCCACAAAAATGTAAATTTTGGCGGATTTTGAGGAATTTTTGGCAAATTTTGACCAATTTTGGGCGATTTTGACACATCTTGAGGATCAAATTAAAGGTCAAGGTCAAATTTCAAGGTCACAACCATCCAAGATGGCCGCCGTGACGTCACAATACAATATGTCGGTCGGCACCTCAGGCACCTCACCCTGAACCCTGGCGCAGGAGCCCCGAAACATACTACTGACTGCAGAACCTCAGATATCTGGTCTGTCGCCACAGGGTCTCGACTCTCGCGGTAGAGACAGATTGGCGTCTGGAAACAAAGTTCATCGTTAAAATGGTTTTCTTATTCGTTGGGCAAACCCGACGCTGGCATCTAAAAATAAGCTGATATAATGCTGTTTATTGGACATACACCATTGCAGTTTTTCACTTTTTGTCACGAGAAAAATTCATAAATGCAAAATAATAAAAATTAAACATAACCCCACATAAAACAGGCCTAAATCGGCTGATGCCAAACAGATAAACCCAACGATGATGTTAAAGATGATCTTATTATGGATAAACCGACGACGTTTTTCTTCATCGTTGTGTTCCTTATTTTATCTGCTTGGATTTGCTGTTATTGTTGAAACTGTTTCGAAGTTGCTAGCCCACTGTTCTCGCCTCAGCACTTATGTTTTTATGAATAAAATCGTTCCTCAGAATTCTTGTGCTGTCTGAAATTTAAGTTTAAATGTGATCGCCTGTGCTGTCGTCGTTGTGATGTCCATAACACATGTTTTAATTCATCATTGTGGTGTTAATATATTTGACATCAGTTATTTAAGCTTGTTTTATGTAGGATTGTGATTTAATTTTTATTCATTATTTTGAATTTATAATTTTTTTTCAATTACAAACGGTGAAAAACTACAATAGCGTATGACCAAGAAATTATATGAAATCAAAATTCCTCGTAGCTTGAATCATTTAAAGACGAGAAAAAAATTATAAAAGTGAGAGTTGCGTGTAAACGCTGACTGTAACGGCACGCTTTACGGGAAATAGAGCCTCAACCTAGAGAGCCTCGACCTAGAGAGCCTCTACTGCAGCCTCTCCGGCTCTACGTCACTGCAGGGTGACATGACCCACCCACATGCAGACTTGTACGACGCCAACTCCTCCCCACCACTGCTGCTGCCTCTCCGGCTCTACGTCACTGCAGGGTGACATGACCCACCCGCATGCAGACTTGTACGACTGTAACTCCTCCCCACCACTGCTGCTGCCTAGAGCTCCGAGTCACGGCTCCAAAATGCGTGTGCAGCTAGGAATCATTTCATTCAGTTCAATCTGACATCTTGTCGTATTTATCTCTTTATTACAAGCTGCTGTCATCATGCAATATTAACCACGTAAACTAATTCATCGCCTTTACAGGATATTGCAATTTTTGTAATTTTAAGTAATATATTTTCGAACTTACAATTAGTTGAATTTTTTGCACCATTTTAGGACATTTAAGACTATCAAATTTTGCAGAGACGATCTGTTTAAAATGTTGGTCGCATGTCGGCGAATAACACCTCTTGTTTCGGAGACTCTTGGCCTATACGAATGATTTTGTAAATGATCTGTTTAAAATGTATGCTGAGTATCGACGAAAAATACTTCTTGGCTACTGAATGGATGTGTCCGACCACCTACTGGACGCGCTTGGCTACCAACTGGATGTTGCTGTCCACCTACTGGACATGCGTTCCTGACCAATGAATAGACGTGTTTGGCCACCAACTTGGCATACCTTGCCACCAGCTGGACATGATAGACTTTCCAATCGACTGGCCATGTGTGTCTGACCAACCGACTGATGTGGCTGGTCAGTGACTGGAGGTGTATAGCCAACCACTGAATGTGTCTGGCCACCAACTGGTCGTGTTAGTCTGACCACAAACTGGAATTGGCCAACCACCAACTGGACGTGTCTGGTTAATCGACTTACTTGTGGAAATGCTCTGAAAACACATGTCGTCATGTAACGGACTCGCTTCACCTTCTAAGAAGATTGTAGAAATCGTGAAATGCTTGTATTTTCCTTGCTTTTTTCTTGTGATAGAGTAGTAATCATGGAATTTTTTTTTGTTATATCTTAATTGTTTTATTTCTAGAACCTGTCACTTTTATGGTATTTTAATTAAATTTTCTTTTTCGTATTACCTAATCAAGGATCTAACCGAGGACTGATATCGATCGAATCAATAATTATTTTAACAAGTGATTTTTTTATTATTTTTGGAAAGTTTTCCCGAATTTATAACTTAATAAATAGATAATTCAAAATTGGCGCCCCAATGCCAAGATGGGGGACGCTGCAGAAATAAATGATTCCTGCACTCTAGCGGGTAAAAATTTAAACTGTTATGCAAACATAAACAATATGTCGGATCAAAGATGGCGGCCTCCAACAGGCAAAAACAAGATGGCTGTCATAGTGTCATACTGGCTGGAATAATATGTCTTGGCATTAGTGATGGGAGGTCAGCCTGCTGGTGGCTTTCTGGAGTAAGGATCTATTCTCCATTTTTTTACCTCACCGGGTTCGAACCGGTGACACCATGATGCAAGTTTTTTTTAGTAAAATGGATTTTTTTATGAATTTTAAAATATGTCCCGATTTTATAGCATAAAATTTGCAAATTTTCAATATGGCAACCGTAACGAAAATTGCAACGTTTGTACTATCAAAAATGGCAGTTGTGACATAAGCTATTAATATTAAAATTTTATTTAAATTGCAATTAATTTTTTTTATTCATAAATTACATGTTTACTCTCACCGAGAATCGAACCAAGGACCGGAATGTATTGAGTAACAAAAAATTTTAAGTAAGCAAATTTTTCATATATTTTGGAGTTTTTTCGGAATTTGTTGGTCAAAAAATAAATAATTTCTTGTTACGGCCAAGTTCAACCTCTGATAGGGCTTGTGAGGAATTTTGCCCCACTCCGAGAAATATTGTCCCTTTCTGAGGAATTCTGGTCTATCTAGATTTTTTTGCGAAATAAAACTTGAAATTTTCTCTTTAAAAACGGGACTTTTCCCTCGTAATAGGAAATTTTCTAAATAGGAAAATTTCTAGGAATGTTAGGAATTTTGATTAATTTTTGAATAGTTTTGATAGAAATTGACACCAAAAATGGCCGCCATTATGTCAGAGCGGTCGGTGCCAGTGTTAACATTTACATACTACTGCCATACATAGCTATTACCTATATTCAGATTAATTTAACTTGATTGTTCCGAGTAAAGTCCGGTCATCCACTTATTGATTGCAAAAAGATAAATATTTCGCTTGTTTTAGTTGTAGAAAAATACACTGTATGTATCGCTGTTTGCACATAGTTTCAATGGCGTGGCAAATATCTTGAACAACTGTGTTGCATGGGTGGACAGCTTCAACCGGCGAGTGATACGGAATATCAAAATTTATTATCAAATTTTTTATGTGTAACTTTTTAGGTCTCAGTATACGGCATTTGGTAGGAGTAATTTCGTGAATGGAACGGAAGTCGCATGAAACGGAAACGTGTAACCACGGTGCTGCCATCTGTGGTGGATTACCCAATTCAAAGTTAACCAATCTAAAGGAAAACCTTACAGTATCAACTGTTTAGTGAATTTTGACAATATGGACAGTATTTTATAAAATTGCTTATCGAAAATCGTGTATTGTTTTAAATATTTGTCGCTTTAATCGGAGCCGTTTCATTAAATAGTTTAAAATTTTTCTCTGCTAATCGAATTATTCGATAGTCAATGTCGTTGCTCCGGCAGCGAATTCCAGTGGTGGGTGCGGGAACTACGTGTGATTAGCGTCCAGAAATGTAGTTGAAAACACAATTTTCGTATATATTTATGACTTCCGGCATTATTTCAAAGAATTCTACATTTAATTCCGTGTCAAAGTTAGGTATTATTAGTTTATTTGCAACATAAGACCACATGAACTGAAAAACTCGCTCATATATTTAGTTTTTTTCATATAGCTACTTCATAACCAATTTATTTAAACTACTCTGACTCTTAAGTCACCACATAACCTAATTTATTCAACCGTTATTTGTTACCCCTAATGTGAGTATAAAAGCATAAAACTTCAAAATAACAAAAGTCTGAAAGATTTGAAAATAGTCTGCAAACACTACTCAGGTTACGATTGAAATGTAAGAGGGAACGACATTACTTACGGCTTTCATAAATGAGTACCAGGGCTTCGTTCTATTTCCACATCGTGTTTTTCATAAAAGAAATACTCAAATTAAATTCGCACGGCATAAACACCAAAGTTTTTAAAACCAAAAATATTTATCTAGTGTCTCTGTTATAATTTTCCTTTTATTTCGGCTGTGGGGAGTATCATACAGTCCTAATGAAAGAATTATTGCGTCTCGCGAACTCGTCGCAAAATAACTGAAGTTGGATGTTGTGATAAAATGCAGTATTACAAAACGTTTCCGGGCCTTGTATCAGACGAGGGAGTTTATCTGGACACTTAACAAAAATGGCAATGTTCCCTCGCAGTCGACGAAACCAAATAAATGTCCGTTTAGCACAGAAGTGTCGTTACAGCAAGTCTTTGAAGAAAATCTCATTCGCCAACTAAACAAATCCAAGCGAAATACACTCGCGCTAGGTTATGACCTAAAGTTTATGGAAATGAGTTAGGCATAAATTAACGGTTATTTTCTGACGTTACGTACCACGGAGTGACGTCCACAGCTCCGTGGTGTCAGCCAAGTTCAACTTACACTAGCAGTCCCTTGACTAGTGTCAAATGCTCGCGCGAGCGGAGGCAGGAAGAGGCGCGCTTACCTTGCACGAGTTTCCTTGTTCTGACCCCAAGCACGACCTTAAGATTTACATAAATGAAACCCGTTAGCAGGTAGCAGGGATTCTCCGTCTAAATACAATTAAGTTTGCTCACTGGTACCAATCAAGCAATTAACAAGCAAAGTCGTCCGCAGAAATCAATAAGTTAAACGAGTGTTACGCCTACGTAACTTGCCTGTGGCAAGAAAAGTCTCCCGCGGGCCAACTCGCCAAAGTTCACAGACTTTCTGAAGACATGAGAATCACGTTGGCGCGGGCCTCACTTGGTAGTTCGTGGCTGTGGCAGGGCGACTTGATCTGGCGCCCTCGCAGTCCACACCCAGGCGCCAGGCAGCTCTCTGAGCCACAGGTGCAGTCTCCAGCTGCTGGTAGCAGCCACTGTCCCGAGGTGAAACAACACACCCATACTGTCGCGTTTGCTCCATAGTTGAAGCACAGCTGTCGCCAGAGTTATGGTAGGCTCCCCAACCACCAACCTAAACCTACATAATTATGGTACTCCTCTGGTATGTGCGTGAACGTAAAATAGAAAAACTAAGAAATGCAAATTCTTAACATTTTACATAATTTACAAACACAAACTGGACCACCGCTAGATGATATGAGTAAAAATAACCTAAATGTAAACTGTAAAATACAGAATGTTAGAAATAATTCGAATTTAAATATTGAGCCACACATTACTTTAGCGCATAGAGTAAACGACCAAGATAGAACCACACCAAATAAAATAACTAAATAAAGAAAAAGACTGACTAGAGGTGGAGCACGCCTCATTTCAAAACAATTTTCCGGAATGATGGAAAATTATAGGGTTAACTTTGTACAAATTAAGCGTTGCTTCCTACCACCCTAACGGTGAGATTTGTTACGAAGTTTTCCTTCTGTCTGCTATTTTTATATTAAATAAAAAACTTTGGGTAACATGATTTTATTAAAAAAGCGATAAAAAAACGCACACTGGTCAGCACATTCTCAGGAGCATAATTCATAATTCTGCCTTATACTGTTCTCGCTGGTCTCCAATCTGCTGGCAACAAAAATAGAATATTTTTAAATGGCTGAATATTAAAACACTTGGACACTAAAAATATGACTGCGAGCCAGATCAACAATTTATCCAAATCAGAATGTACGTTAAATTATTTGTCTCGTTTAGAACCAACTATAAGTGACAAACTCTAAGAATAATATCAAAATAACATTTTAAAAAATTAGCAAATAAGATACGTCTTGAAAAACGTGAATACTCATCATTGCAATACTTTAATCAGGCTAAACGAGCAGAAATTTCTTATAAATAGTGGCAAAAAAATTCTCACACAAATTATTTAAATATCCATTGAGCAAAATATTTAAAAAGCTATAACATCCCAAATATTATAAAAAAATATTAACAGCAAAACATTTATGATAAAATGTTATCTGTGGTCTTATTAAAGATTATAAGCAAACTGCACGAGATACAGCATTATTATAAATGGTTAAACTTGTATATCATGGGGAGAACAACCTCCTCGGCAATCTGGGCGCGTACCAAAAAGTCACTCGGCTGTAATGCTCCAGTTGCTGATAGCGAGTGCCGCTTGCCAAGTATACCGCCCATGCCGGTGACACACGACGTTCACCACGCAGAGTAGTTGCTACTTGCTTCACCACACAAAGTAGACCTGGTGCAGTCGTCCAGGGACGGGACCACCGCAGCGCTTCTTGTTGGTCCACGTCACGCCACAACTCCTTATCTGGTTACTCCCGAGTCCTCTGTGACTCCTACCAACTCGGCACAACGCACATGAGCACGACAACAGCTCGTACTTCATCTGGGCTGACGACAACCTAGTAGAGTCTGGTTTTTTTGTCCGAACAAACTGTCGCCTAGATACTTGTACTCTGTCCTTTGACCAACCATGTCATAACCGCCGCTGCTGATCCGCTACTTAACCCAACTGTGCATTAACAGCAAAGTTCCACTTGTTGCAAGTCTGCAAGTCCAGTTGCAAACACTTATAGTATAGTCTTAATATGTCAAAAAATGGCTGTAGAAGGAAATAATTTTTGGAAAGCTAATTTTCTGTAGAAAATGTTCTGTAGGGTCTCCTTTATGTTTGGAAGAAAATCACCTGAAGTCCGCAATGGGGAACATGCCGCCATCTTGGAAAAATGGCGGACCAAATAGGTTTTTCTTATTTAACTCGTCAACCGTTGCTTTTACAAGAAAACTAATAGAGAAGTAAAAGAAAGATAATTAAATTTTACATAAACATGTTTCTATTCAATTTTTCTCTATATTTTACAGTTGAAAAGTTATGGTGAGTTTTCTATGAGTAATGTCATTGAAAACCTTACCTTTCTCATGGTATTTACTTAATCAGCAGTTTGATTTGCCTCCTCCTTTTGGAAACTCCCTTATGTGTTATATGTGTTTATGTCTACTGTTAAACGAACATTTAAAAATGCAAAAAAAATCGTATTGCTTGTTAATAAGTAAACTGGGCATTGCCTGTTATCAGTGTTTGTGAGAAATTTAATATTCGTGTAAAGATGCAACCACTGCTACTTTGCACATAACATTGTTTCATTTATGTTTCAAGGGTTTGGTACAGCAATGAACTATTATAGTCAGTGCTAAGCAGTGTACAACAGACATAACAGAAAATGGATGAATCCAAGAAATGTGTTTTGAGCAGTGAAGATTCGAATAAGTTTCAAACTGTAAATATCACCAAAGGATTGGATAAAATCAAAGAAATAAGTAAAACTAGAAATGACTCAATTTCAGACAAAATTGAAGGCTTGAACTCTGTGATAATACAAACGTCAGGTAAAACAAGGGCTGATAGTTGGGCCAGTATAGTTGCAACCAGAATTAATGTGGAAAATGATCTTGTAGCTTCTGAAGCACAATATCATAAGATATGCGACTCTAAATTTGGAGATATTGGTTCCAGTATGCCCGGTATCATTGCCGATGCACGAGGAAGACCTTGTGATGGTGATAGAGCTGTGGCATTCAGCAAGTTCTGTGATTATCTTGATGACAACGATGATGGCCAGCACTTGTTATCAGATCTTACGGGGAAAAAATGCGTGAGCTAAACCCACGTGAGTCATCTTTTACTGACAAGTACCTTAAACATAAGTTATCAGAACACTATGGTGAAACAATTGTTATGTCACCCAGCCGAAAAATGTTTGGTAATGTGATCTGTTTTCGTCCTCTGGCATCTCATGTTATAACGGACAAATGGCACAAAGGTAAAGAAAAAAACGGAATAGATGAAAAGAAAAGAATCTTAGATGCAGCAATTTTAATTATACAGGAAAAAATATTTTCACAGATCAACAATTGTGATACATACCTCTCACCGAACGACATACAAAAAGGTGGTAGGGATCAGATTGGTCATTTTTTGATGTATCTACTTGAAGGGTTAATGAAACCTAGGAGAGGAAAAGCAGAAGAAAAAAGGTACTAACTGCTGCACATGCAGTCATGTCTGCAGCTCGACCAAAATCGTTTGTGTCTGCTTTAAAAATAGGTTTTGCCGTTTATACACACAGAAAATCACGATCAAGAAATTTAATCGACTTAATGCATAGCTTGGGTCTATGCGCACCCTACAATGATGTCTTGAAGTAGGAATCCTCAGTGATCGTAAATAGTCACACAGAAATACATATAAATGGATTTGTTCAGTTTGTGGTCGATAATGCGGATCACAATACCTGCACTGTCGATGGTTATGGTACATTTCATGTCATGGGAGGTGTTAAGTGTGTGACCCCCAAATCGGCTGTTAATGATGAACTTTAAGTACCTAGGCCAAAGACAATGCCCTCGGAAAAATGCACAGGATCTTTTGCTTATATTCCCATTGTCGTGTATGAGAAAGAAAGAAATATTGGTCTCAGACGCATCGAAATGAAAGATGTTTTAATTTTGCAGTTGAAACCGGAAAGTGCAAGGATCACTCATTTCCATTTCCTTGATTTATTGTGGATGGCTGGGCCTGTTTGTGAAGTAAATGCCTCCCAAACAGGGTGGAGTGGGTTTATTTCAGTAGCTTCAGGAAAATCCCTTGCGTTTGAAACATCAACTGTGATGCCTCTTCCATTCATAAATCTAGAAGCAAGTAACATGACCACAATTTATACATGCCTCAGATTTGCTGCTGAAGAGTGCAAAAAACTAAATCAAACATGTATTGTTACTTTCGACCAACCTCTTTTCATAAAAGCTATGAATATTGTCGCTGGTGCTGAAGATGATGACATGATTTCTTCTATTGTAGTTCGTTTAGGAGGCTTTCATTTGTTAATGAGCTACATGGGAGCCATTGGCAAAATTATGGCAAGCAGTGGCATTGAAGAACTCTGGGAGCAAGTGTTTGCCAAAAAATCTATCATACACATGTTGTCTGGACATGCATATTCCCGGGCTATTCGAGCACACATGCTTACCCGAACTGCAATTGCCACTTTGCTGTATGAGCTTTGTTTAAATGAAGGTAAAATTATCATGGAAAGTACCGACATCTTGAAAAATTTGTACATTAATGTATTGGAAAAGCAAGATGATCTGAAACAGGTAGATATACAAAACATTGAGAACATTCTTTGTATAATGGAAGAGACCATCAATGAGCTTGAAAAGGCAAGTCGCACAGCGAGACTTTGGATACAAAATTTTCATCAAGTAGAAATTATCCATGACTTTATCAGAGCTGAATGAACTGGCGATTGGAGGCTACACCTATATGCTGTTCAGTTCATGTTGTGTCACCTTCATGCTGCTTGACATGTTCACTATGCGAAATATGTACTAGATCTAGCATCCCTCCCACCAACTTCTACAGCAGCTCGGCAGCACAGTCTACGAGTCTACCATCAAGTTCAGGCATGGCGCAGTAATTATCTCCCAGAAGGTGACTGGGGATGGAAGATAAAACATGGAACATTTAAACCAATTATTACAACTCTTCCTCCAGCACCAGACTATTTGCTCCATCTTGTGTGCTGCAATTGCCAATCTGGTTGTGAAAGAAATTGTGATTGCAGGAAAAGTGGTCTTCAGTGTTCTACAATGTGTGGCGTGTGTGCTGGTGAGACTTGCAGTAACAGATTGCAAATTGTGGATGATGACTGTGGACGTTTTGATGAAGATGACTCTCATGATGAACTGGAGAATAGTGATACACAAAATGAAAACTGTTCAAACATTAAGAAACTTACGAACCCAAAGCGAAGACGCCTGGCTCAGTAACTGGTGTCAGAATAAAACTATTGTGACTGAATAGTACACCGATAAACTTTATGTTCGCATTAAGACTGTGTTAATTCTGTATTTATACTATAATACTAACATTCCAAACTATTAACATATGTAAGCATGCAGAAAATAACATGGTGGGTAAACACTTAAATATTTGCCCATTATTGGTTTACGTATGGCTAGCTGCATAGGATTTGTCTAGGTATGTGATAACTTTTAAAATGTTGACATTGACTTAATCTTCTTATAAAGATTTATGAAAAATTGTTTTGCCCCTTTATTTGTGAATTATCCTATTGAGTTAAAAATTTAACAATATGTTATTTCAGGTCATTGTCTATCTGCTGACAAAACTTCACATATATCAGTCATACTGTTTAGGCGCGATTAAGGATGAACCTACTAAATGCAGACTTTCGCACTTACTCATTAGCTTAAATTGACCATAACTTTTTAACTGTAAAAGATAGAGAAAAATGGAAAACTCGTTTTATGTAAAATTTAATTATCTTACTTTTACTTCTCTAGTAGTTTTCTTGTAAAAGCAACGGTTTACGAGATAAATAAGAAAAACCTATTTTATCCGCCATTTTTCCAAGATGGCGGCATGTTCCCCAGTGCGGATTTCAGGCGATTTGCTTCCAAAGATAAAGGTGAACATACAGGATCTTTTCCAGCAAAAACTAGCTTTCCAAAAATTAATTCCTTCTAACCACACATTATGACTATACTATTAGTTCGGAGACCAATTCCGTGTTGAGCGGCGACGAGTTATTCCTGACACTCTCTGTGACTAATACTCGTTGAGTGAGTTACCTTCATTACTCTCTGGGCGAGTGACCTCGAGTTCTGTGACTTTCACTGGACTGTGGTGACACTCCTTTCGTGCCAAGTCTATTGTTTGATATCAGGAGGGTGCTTCTTATCAGTTTCGTAGTCTGTGTCCCAACGTCGCGGCTGGAGCGGCGCGGGGATCATGACGACACTGGCGATGGCGGGCGGCGACGTCCAGGCCAGCGAAACAGTTGACCGCCTGTCGACTGCTCGGTCGAGAGTCTTATATACCCGGCTTGCCTGCTAACCTTTCGGCCGAGAACATTCGACCTCCTACTTCCGACCTCGTGACGTGGAGCAAGGCGTGTAGTATAGCACTTCAGGGATGAAAGGAACACATTGGAGCATCACTAGGAATGTTGCGTGAGATAATACCGCAAGCCACAGTTCGGTACCACCAAAACGAGAACGTTTTGGGCGTCATAATTACACCTGTAACAAACATTAAGGGCAAGAAAAAAATTTAAAAAAAAATTCTTGTTGGTAAATTATACTACTTTTGTTAATGTAACAGATGAAAGCATTTTACTACACAAACTAAATATTCAACTCCACCAAAGACAATACAACGGTTTGCGACGATAAACCACGCGACTTTAAATCCCTCCACTGTCTGCTAGTCACTGCTGAGACCTGAAACGAGAGGAGAAGGCAGTAAAGTGAGCATCTTGACGCAGAGTGCTTCTCTCCGGGCCGCTACAACCACGCCGCACGAGGTGACTGAGCGAGGTCCCTCCTGCTTACCGCTGCTTGCTGCTTGCAGCACTCGGACAAGCTCGCAGCCACCCTGCCTCCTTCAGCAACACGCCTTTACTCAGTGCAGTGCACTCGGGTTCGGAATATTGTCCCAAAATATCATTGCTGACAACCTTGGGAGGGGGGGGGGGCAACGCTTATTTTTACGATTTGCTTCTATAACAACATAATATTATATATGGTGAGGGCATAACTGAGGTAGTTTCAAGTTTTCAACACCCTACCGTGTGGACCCAGAACCGGAAGACGCCAGGCGTGGCCAGGGGCTCGATTCTGAAATGCATTAGCCTCACCTTATCGTGACTCTCGCACACGTATAGTATCGGTATTCTCAAATTACAAAACCACGAGTAGCTCTGCGGACTACTAGGTGGTACGACTCCTGTTGAATGCTGGGAAACTGCGCTGTCTTTCCTGATAGACCCACGAGCCGCAGCTGGCGGTTGGCAGCACGCACGCGCATGTGTTCGTGTTTCTAGACATCGAGAAACCAACCATAAATATTGGTGTGTCAAATTAATATACTTTGTAAACTCTAATCATTTTTAAATTAAATAAACACAACTATAAGAATTCGTGATTAAACTAGCTCCATTACATTTATGAGGTAGCATCTCAAGTTTGTAGGTTATGTGTGTCTGTAGCACAAGTGTAGAGTGCATGGTGCCAATGGACGAAACATGTTTTAGACCCTGTCGTAGCATTTTATATTTTAATTATGTATATACTTCATTGCCTATTAGGCCTACATTATGTAAATTTTACCTTATGCAAATATGTTATTATTAATAGTATTAATTTCTCTAGGCTACTTGCTATAATACCTACCTTTTAATACGTATTTTTGCACATTTGTTTCGTTATTTCATACTAGTTAGGTCTACAGAATGTTTTTAAGTAGGTATCGATTTTAAATTAAAAAATCAATATAATCGGAATTTAAAAAATATATATATTTATATTAACATCACAGCTGATTTAAATTTACAAGGAAATGAATATCCATATGTTTTTTAGTAGCTACATTTAAACAAACAATTGAAAGGAATGCGAGGTGGATTTATTTAACTTATGATTTTATTTTAATGTGAGGACTTCACTTAACTTTAAATTTTCTTGTGACTATGTTATTACTTTAAAAAAATTGTTTATTACAATTACTCAATAAGGTTAATAAGTTATACAACACAGTAATAAACTAAGACAAAATAACGTATTAAAAAGGCATGATTCGTTGTCAATTTGAACTATTAAGATGTGTATGTGGACTATCCCTATAAATTAAATACCTGTTATTTTATAATTATGTATATATCACAAGTTCCTTACGTTAATAAAAAGTAGATTATCTTGTATACTTCCTAAAATAATAAATAATCCCAAAAACAAGGAAAAATTCATCTAATTTAGTTCAGAGATGGACAGAATTTTTTTTAATCGATGACACATCAAGTTGCACTTTTTTTTCAAGTGACGTGTAGAAAAAATTATTTAAAAAAATTAATTCCACTGTTAACATTCTTTTAGAATCAATGCTTATAATTTATGTGGATTTTCAGTATTTGGTTACAACATCAAATTTACCAAGAAAAAATTAACTTACATAAAAATTAATCAATACGTTTTCTTACTTCGACTTTAATTTCACAATAACTTCCTTGTGTAAATAAAATTATTATTGCTACGGTATGTCAAAAGTGTGGTTTAATGTAAAACAAATTAAAAAAGCTTTATATTTTTGAAGCTCTATTAGTCGTATAATAAATGAATGAAATTTTGCAGTGCACACTTCATAAGCAATGTCTTCAAGGTTTTAATAACATGGAAGTTTAAAGAAAACCCTACTTAATAAAATATTTTGCATTTTAAACTTATTAGATTTTTATTTCACAAATTAATTCTTCTGTGTTATACCACCTATACAAAAATTAATTACACAAATTAAAATAATTCTAATATAATTATTTACCATATTCCATAAGCACAGTTTACAGAATAGTATTTGTATTTAAATAAATTTTGTAAAATATCGACCAGCAGAGACACTTTAGGTTGCGAATAAGCTCGCTTTACACGATGTTTAATATCTGGCATATTTTCTGTCATCCCCATTAGTATAAAAGTGAGCATGACAGTTTGTGTATAAGTAGAGAAGAATGAGTTCTGTTCCTAACACACGCGATACATAATGTGCCGACATAGTAGCCGACCAGAGTAGCTACATATATGAGTATAAATAAACACATCGCTATAATCTGAACAAATACTGAAAGGACACGAACATTTCAGCAGTGGAATCTAAAATTATGTAACCTGGGGAATGGATATTTGTTATTTTTGACGTGTATACGTCTTGAAAATTGCTAACATAGTGGGAGGCAATTCAAAAAACGAATGATATAAAAATCGGGGGATACAGTTTGGTGTTGCAGGAACTCCATCCAAAATTTAATTACACCACTGGATATCTAAAGGATCAAAGAATTCGTTAGGCAAAGTGAGGACTGTGACGCACTGCGCGTGGTGGAGGGGGAAGCGCCGCCATTTTGAGGTCATTTTTCTGTGTTTCGAGATTTCCATTTAGTATAACATTTTACTCTGAGAAGCTACGACGTTCGTTTGGGTTTCAATCGACAGATCTCGTTAATAGCTATCGATTTCATATATAAAACAATAGTGTAAAATAGTTACACTATATATGAATATATATGGTGTTAACGTTTACCAGAAATCTCGATGTAACCTGTATGCCATTTGTGTTGTACTTTTCGTATCACAGACCTATAATTTATAAAGTTATAACACGTTAATTATTTGTTTACTTGATTTCTTTCCTGATTCCGACGAACGGAAATAGTTGCTATCATAAACAAAACATGGAAACCCGAAGGACTTCTTAGAGTTCAAACATACATAAAATAGCGTATTTTATATTTTGTATAGAACATATTACCTGTTACGTACACGTATTCACGTACAACACACGGCCGTGTCCGTGACACAGGCACACCCTATTTTTTCTTATTTTCCTAATTTTCCTAAAATGCAACAAAGTTACCTTAAAATACAGTATATAAAAATATTCCGTGCAATTTTTAACTTAATAAAAATTGAATTTTCCTGTTATGCTATTGTGAAAATCCATTAATATTATGTCTAAAGAATATAATGGAAATAAGGTCTGATTATAAGTAGGTTTTCTATTATATAACTATAAAATTACATGCAATTAGTCACTTCACCAAGATAACTCCCCGCAATAATGTACTCATTTAACTTGACAAGTTTAAAGTACTACATTTTTTAAATTCGAATGATTTTTACAACTATTAAACTATTTTTAAAAATTGTAAAAAAAAAATCTTATCAATTGAGACAAAGAAAAAGCACATATATTTAAAGGAATTGTAATTTATATCATGCTAAAATTCATAGTGAAATAAAACCAGCCCGCTTTTCCATTTATGAGGCGTACAGTACATACTTAAAAATAATTCGTTTATACATAAATTATATGTGGTAACCTATTCACTTACGTAGGTGTGTTCAATTATAGTTACCTTTTTGTTCAAGGTTGTTGTGCTTATATTATTTACTTTTACGACAAATAACAAAGTCTACGTAGTATGAAATAACTAAAACAACAGACTTAGGTATGTATTAAAAGTTATTACAGCAATTATTTACAGGAAAAAATTAATAAATCATTTTTGCTAAAAGTACAATTTATATAGTGTAATATTCATATACAGCATGGCCCATAGTTATGTATATAATGTTTCATAAACTGTGGTAAAGAAACTAGTAATATAACCAGAACATAAAATTCAACATAAACACATTACTCGCATACCTTTCCTTGCCAGAATTTTAATCTCTGTTCTCCATAGCATGGTCCACCAATGCACCATTCAAATCGATACATGCGGCCGGCCACACACGTAACGGTATACATGACAGGTAAACCTGCGCAGGTTTACCTGACAGGTATACCTGTGCAAACTAGAGCCCACACACGTAACGGTATACCGTACGTTCAGCTCAGTTGAGAGATGGCGAGCCAACAAGATGAAGATGATAGGATAGCTTTAGTCGGATTGTGTGTGGTTTTAAACAGTAAGAAGAAGAAGTTTAAACGTAAAATGTGGAGTAAAAAGTGGCTTACTAAAAGAAATGAATACACTCATACAAGATTATTGAAAGACTTGAGTGGTGAGCCTACAGACTTCCGTAATTATTTGCGGATGGATGAAGACGCCTATGAAAAGCTGTTGTTACTCGTGACTCCATTAATTGAAAAGAAAGACACGGTTATGAGGAAATCGATTTTTCCCCATGAGAGATTAACTGCGACTTTGAGGTTCCTTGCAACGGGCCGATCGTACGAGTGTCTCAAGTATTCTACGTTGATATCACCACAAGCTCTAGGCAAAATAATTCCAGAGACGTGTGAAGCCATCTATAAAGTGCTGAAAAACGTCTATTTACAGGTACGTCAAGCCATATTGCACAGCATATTCTATTGATGTTCTAAATGTCAAGTTAGGTTAAAATTAAAATATTTTAAATTTATTAGAAATTAACTTATATCAAAATTCCCTGATGAATTCCCTTAACGGCTCTTCTAATTCAAAAAAGTATAAGAAGAAATATATATATATTTTAAAAATATAAGTTAAACTAACGTAAAGTTAGCTATTCTATTATAGTTCAACTAACTATAACCCCGTGGTTCTTGAAACTTTGAAGCAAAGAAAACACCTTACGTAATTATTGATTCTGTGGTATATGGGTAAATAAATATACACATGTTATTAAAAATTTCTACTTTATTTCATACAAACGTATTACAGTTTTTAAAGGGAATATTTAACTGAGTACAGAGACATGATATTTGATAGTGGGTAGAACATAAAAAAGAACTGTTTGGTAAAACAAAAATGTTTCGTAGTAACATTGAATATAAATAAAGAAACAAAACAGACTATTGATTTTTGTCATAATTAGCTAAGTAATCTGCCATTGATTGATGAGGTGGAATAACGTCATTGCTAACAAATTCAGCTGGTGAAGTTTGTTGTGGATATTGGCCATAAGATACAGCTGCTAGAGGACTCGTTGTGCTCCTACTTGACCCAGGGGTGTTGGTCAAAGATTCGTAGTTGTACGAGCCAGTATTAGGTACGTCAAACATACTCATTTCAGCCTCAAAAAGGAAGTCGTTGATTCTTTTTTCTACGATCAAACCCTGGCGTTTTTCTAAGGCCCTAATTCGCATTGCAATGGATTTGCACATTATATCATATCTGTCGTCTTGGCATGATGGTTTCTGAAAGTGGTCTCTGACTGAGACTAAGACACCAGTTGTCAAGTCTTCAATTTTCTTTTTTTTTGCCAAATTAGTTCGGGAATAAGGAGGTAGGCTTACCGCACGTGTATCTGAGTTGGGTCTTGGGACCACAGGCGAAGGGACCTCGCTATTGATTGATGTTTCTCTGCTCGGTGTTGTAGCTGGTTCATCAACGTCCTCCTGAAAAAAATATTTATGTACTAGGTGTACCCATCCAATCATTACACAACAAAATACTCTTTTACATTGGTTTGGAAATTGTCGATTTAATGGTTTATCCTTGATTTTGAAACCCATAATGTAAACATTGTTTACTCACGTTGAGAACAGTTATTATGAATTTAATTTTGTTCCAGTTTCCTAACACCACTGAGAAATGGAAAGTGATTGCTGAACAGTTTGAAGAGAAATGGAATTTTCCCCACTGCCTCGGTGCCATGGACGGCAAACATATAGACATAGTTCCTCCAGCGGATTCCAGATCATATTATTACAACTATAAAGGCAGACACAGTATGGTACTTTTTGCAATAGTGGATGCTAAATATCGGTTCCTTTTAGTGGATTTTGGGACCAATGGGCGTGTTTCTGACGGAGGTGTTCTTCAAAATATTAAGTTTTATGAAAAGTTACAGAGTGATGAACTTAAGATCCCAAAACCATGCAATGTTACTGAACATTTCAAAGAGGTGCCTTACGTGTTTGTGGCAGATGACGCCTTTCCCCTGTCAATTAACATTATGAAACCTTTCAGACAAGCACAACTAGATTCAGCTGTAAAAGAAATCTACAACTACCGAGTTTCAAGGGCAAGGCACGTAGTCGAGAATGGGTTTGGAATACTAGCCTCCAGATTTCGCATATTCCATACTCAAATCAATTTGGAGCCAGAGAACATAGTAAAGGTAGTAATGGCAACATGTGCATTGCATAATTTCTTGATGCAAACACATCCTACCATTTACGCTCCACCAAACAGTACGTATCAAGAGAATGACGATGACGCTACTACTAATGCTGGGTTAGATACCAATGAATCGAATATGATTGCATTACAACGAGCGAGCTTAGGGAATGTAAATGTGGCCGCCAAAAATCTCAGAGAGGAGTTTGCTACCTACTTCGTCAATGAAGGCAAACTTTCATGGCAAGACCAACGTGTTCTTCGAAACAAAAATTAAAGTGGAAGATTAAGTGAATAATTATCAAGTGAATATATATTTTTAGCTTAGTTGAGTCAATGAAATTCACCAATCCATGCACAAAAAATACATTTATACATATACATTTTGTCATAAAACTACATTTATACATATAAATTGTGTCATAAAACTTTTTTTGTTTTATTCTACCATTTAACATTTAATTAACATCTAATTTAACATTTAACTTGTAAATTAAAGTGTTTTTCAAATAAATTGTTTAACAAGGTAATTGATCTGTCTGGTACTTACTTCCTCAATCTCGCTCCCATCTCCTTCCTCTAAATTGGACATAGATGCACTGGGAATGTCTTGATCACCAAGAAAGTCGAACAAATTTAAGTACCACAATTTAGATACGTAGACATTGTCGGCTGATGCACCAGACTTCATTGACATGTCACGTTTTTTCTTCTCTTTTTGAACATTGCTTCGTAAACTATTAATCTTTCTAATCACAGATTTCTTTGTTGCATCGGGTTCCAGTTCTTTCAACTTGAGCAAAAGTTTCGCATAAGCGGCATCTCTCTTTTCGCGATCGTGATACTCTTTACTTTTTACCCGCCACACGCACGGCTCGAGTTTATACATATCGATAAAGTCTTCAATTACTTGGTTGCGTTTACGACTCGACATCACTAGCACCAGTAGCCACAAGATAGTCCGCTAACTACAAAACACATAGACAAAAGACACTCTCTTCACAAGGAAGAAGCCTCAACTAAACAAAACAACTGCGCAGGCGACCGGACGTACTCACACACACGCTCAGGTCTAGGGTATAACTGACGACTGCGCAGGTACAAGATACCAAATCTCCGTTCCTGTCAGGTCACCTGCGCAGGTCGCTTCGCCTGTGCAGTTTCGCCTGCAGTGACTGGCACACACGCTCCGGTTTGCCTGCGCAGGTGACCTGTACAGGTTTACCTGTCATGTATACCGTTACGTGTGTGGCTGGCCTAAGAGACACCACCCCAAACCATGACACCGTGACTTTTGTCATGCATACTGATGTTTACATTATTATTTTATTCCCTCCAGTAAACGAAATTGCGTCGGTTAACACCACTTCCCGAAACACGAAATTCGGTCTCATCTGCCCAAATGACGTGATTTTCCAAACCTGGATTTTTCTTCAGCATTCCCAGCCATTTTTCTGCAAACTCCAAGAGCCTATCTGGATTATCGTCGTTAATATAATTCATTAAACGAGGATGATATGGCTTTATTTACAGATACTTCATTATTCACTGAAGTTTTGTGCGTGATATTTTCAACTTTCTGGACACACGCCTTTGAGATTTTGGTTCCCCAGGAGACGAGTTAACGGCTTCCAACACACGAGCTCTGGTATCATCGGTATGCATACTCCGGGGCCTACCCGCTCCCTTCGCATGAAATACCAGTTGCGTCAAATTTATTGTTTATGCGGTTTCTAGCACAGAGAGGCAATTTCCTTCAAATTTTGATGTCACCCTCCGTCTCACCACCGCGTAATTGTTTGTTGCAGAATACAAACGCAACAACGCACACGCTGTTCCAGAGACCACCGCCCCGCCATCCTGTCTGGCATACACTAACGGTTCTAAGTTCAGTGGCTGTTATCCCCACTCCCAGGCTACACATTAATGCCATATAAAAACTTTTCGTACAGAATTACAAATACTACAGCCAGTCAAACATAATTTTCACAATAATGAGCCACCCTTACATAATTTTTTTTTCGACGATGGGATTTAAACCCAATCAAAAATAACTACTGCTGATTCGTGAGCGCACACTTTGCTATAATGTTATTTTTTTTTAAGATATGGGTGGCACACTGGCAAGTTTTGAAAGTCACCAGTGTGCCAATCATTTCCCCCTTAATGTTGTATTTTTAATGTCACCCCGAGTCATTGTGAAATTGTAGTTGTGGTTGTTGGTGTATTAAGACAACACACATTACATTCATGTCCTACCTGGGATTCGAACACAGAGCCCCCGCACCGTAGCCCGGTGTGTTGTCGACTGCGCTACGGAGGCCGACCCTCGTGCACAGGTGCTTGGAAGTTGACGAACTGCTTTCAAAGCACGTTACAAATTACATAGAGATTGTGGGTAAATCAATGTCGTAATGCCCAATTTCTAACGTATTTTTAATGTTGATATTACTCCTTGGCAATCTGTATTCGAGAATAGTTTTGCTACTATAAATAAATTTTCATTTGGTACATCAATACGATTGGTACCCCCCTCCCGCCGCCGGGCCGTATTTCACGAGTTGGTGTGTGTATATATATATATATATATATATATATATAAGTTTATGCTGCAACATGTGGGTCCACCATGTTGAGGACTTTGGTTCGGCGGTAGTGATAACGGGTTCTCCCTCCTGTGGGCCTCATTGTGGTGTTCTCAAGTACTAACGACAAGCCACAGGCGGGAGTTGGATCGCAGCTCGTCGCTCACGATGGCAATCGTCAATTTCCAAGCTCCTGTGCGCGAGGCTACAATCACTGGCCACATGAATGAACTGGTCAAACCGCAGGCACTGTCATTAATGGACATAGTATCGCAACTGGGGAGTCTGTAAAATGAAACTCTGGTTGTATAGAGCTCCCGTGGCTTGTCGCTAGTGTTAGAAAACACGATGACTGCCCCGCAGAGCTCCAGGTCTCGTGGTCTCGTGGTGGCAGCAGCAGTGGTTGCAGCAGTTGTTGTTGTTGCAGGCCCAATGTGTGCGTGGTGGAGGAGGTGCCCGGCACGAGCCACAAGGTGTGGACCGAGTGCAAGTACTGGCACCACAGGGACATCTGCGGCCAGAAGCCGTGAGTACCTGCACAGTGCGCAGCACGCGTCACCACACGCCTATACACCTGTTAGGTAGAATAGGTTAACATTTACAGTTTAGTTTCTACTTTCATGCTCCGTAGTTTGCATTGAGTTTTATTTAACACTATATCTTATTACATACTATTTGATTCTCTCACTCCATTTCCACTGTCTCCTCTGCCCATTACTGAAAACCTTCCCTTCATCATTCACACCTTCATACCAACCTCAACCTCTGAACTCCACAGTTCCCTCACTCACATACTTATCAAACATCTCCTTTCTTTAACCCCTCCAGATGTCCAACTTTTTGATGATACTCGAAAAACAATTTGAAATAGACAATGTCCAACGACAGGCGTTTAGACCAGATATCTCCCAACCATTTCCTGAATACAGACTAAACAATCCACAATCAACTAGAAGGGAGCACAATTGGAAGCAGAATCAAAGAAAAGGAACCACAATCGGAAGCAAATTCGTCAAAGAGGAAGCACAATCAACGAAAATGAAACACAATTGGAAGTTCAATCAAAAAAGGAAGCACAATCAAGAGCACAACTGGAAGGACAATCAAAAAAGGAAGCACAATCGGTCATGTATGGGACATAGAGGAGGCACAATCAACGAAAAGGAAGCTTTATTGAAAGCACAATCAATGAAAAAAAATCACAAATCGAGGCACAATCAACGAAAAATAATCACAACCGGAAGCACATTCAACAAAGAGGAAGCACAATCTACAAAAAGGTAGCCAATTTGGAAGCACAATCAACGAAAAGGAAGCAAAATCAATTTAAAGGAAGCACAATAAAAAAGATAGCACTTTAGGAAGCATTATAAAAAAAGAAGCTGTATTGCGAGAAATATGTCTTAGTTAAAAATCAGATTACAAAAAATTAAATATAAACTTTTGAAATCTAAATAATTGATTTATTTTTCAATATTATATACATGAAACTTAAACAAGTGATTAATGTATGTCGCCAACTTCCCTCAGTTCTTTAAGTATGGAGGATAATTTGTTGATGAGTGTGTAGTTTTCTCTTCTAACCGATGCCACGAACAGCCTCAGGCGATCAACCAATATGTTAGGATCTTTTCATGACATATAATCAATCTCTTCTGCTATCACCATCTTCCTGGAAATCTGTAATCAATATTTGTAAGATGACTTTAGTCCCTGTGTTTATCATAAACTTGATCAAAATAATTTATTTTATCATGCTGTTTCCATCATTTCGATCTCAGGGCTTCAAAACAGCTTTCAATCTTGCCAGATATAGTTGCTTCATCACAGTCTTTGATTTTGTCACCAGCCTCAGAGTCACTTTTGGCATCATCGTAGAAGTCAGCGTCTTCACCCAGATTACTGTAATAATTCGAAATTTTTGACGTTGAAGCTTCGTAATTGCTTCAAGCTTACTTTTTAAGAGTCCATCTTTTTTACAAAGTATGGAGGATCTTCTTGAATTTGGCTTGAATGTATTCTCACTTTTTCATATTAAGGATACTTGTGTTGTCTTCATTCTTCCATAAATCATCAACATCCTTCAATTTAAGTTCTTTTTCGATATCGGAAGAGCTATTAACATAATCTCGTTCAAGACAAGGAAAATTATTGACCTACTGCAGAACACTCTTCTTTTTAAAAAGTAGCTCCATCCTTATCCTCTATCTTGTAAGCAGACTTGACGTTACAAGTTCTGGCATGTCTTTTTAAGCTCTTTCTTCGTGTAATCGACTTGCTACAATGAACACAGCTTATCATTTTGCGTAGCGGATTTTTAACACAGTCATTCTTCTCTTGTTGTCTACCATTCTTACTCAAGATAAATTCTTTGCTGCAAAACATACATCTGTATCCATTCGATACAGCCGCAGATATTGAACAGGGATCCATATTAGTTACTGAGTCTAAAAGCAGATGTTTACTGATAAGGTGATGGATACAAGCTAACCACCGGAATCAAGGTCAAGGGCAATGGTCAAGGTCGTTCTCACGAGAATCTCTGCGCTCGAAGGAACTAGTCAGCTTATTGCTCCTCAGCCTACAGCCTGGCGCCGGAAGCCCTATTGTATACTTCTCACCCCGCACGAAGTTTTTTGAAAATCCTTCAATTATTTGGCAACTTTTATGTAAGACTTTTTTAAGTAAAATATCTCTGAAAAGTGTCGTCTCGAAAATAGAAATGAAAATATCAACAAAGGCTATGCATTGAAACTGGGCCGACTGTGCAAAGAAAACATCGTAAAGCAATTTCAAACTACTATTTATTTGGCAACCATGAGCATTAATTCGCATTTTCTAATAGTCACAACTACTATGCTGTGAACGGTATATCTGTACAATATAATTTCAAAATAGGCAATGTAGAGATAAAATATTAAAAAATTAATATGAGTTACATCGGGACACATTTTTACTATGTTACAACAAATCGCAAATTGGCTAGCGCCAGGATGCTAAAATAATTTGTATATACGAAAATGATGTATCCATAACAAACTAACTAGCAAGAAATAAAAAAAAGTTTATTGTAAGCCTTTGTTAATAGTTACTAAAATTTACAATAATTAAAAAAGGTTTATAAAAAAAATTACATACTAAAGCTAAAATTCTATATTTGGGGCCCCATTAAAAATTACTCTTTCGACATGCTCACTGACTGACATATTAATGCTATTCTTCGCGCGAAAGAAAACAAACTTGCTTATTAACGACTTCTTCGGGGAGTATAGACGAAAGTTCAAACCACAGAAAATCTTGACTTCAGACTATACTGCCGCAAGATCCCGCAGCTAAGTTCTTGTCCATGCAGAATCGCAAAGCCAGCCAACTACCGCCAGAAGTATTGTATAAGATAGTACTCACAAATCAGTCCGTCGAAATTTGCTAAAGGCTTTCGCAAACCAGTTGAGGACTTTCATCGTTTATATAAAGCTTTTTAAAAAACACAAGTCAAAAGTTTCTTGTCCTGCCAGGCCTCCGCCTCGTGCACAAACATACTTGCGGACTCCAGGTATAACTTCCCCCGCGGCCTATGAGTAAATCCATCAGCTGAGCACTCGACATGATTTCGCAGATCTATGAACTGTGCTCACCAGTAAGGACTCAGTACCTACTCCCAATGGGCTGATTCCGAGATTGTTCCGTTGGTGCATCTTTTACATGGCAGAGTGAGTTTAACAACCCATCATTACTATGGGCCCCGCGAACCTGGAATGATTACACTATTCAGACGCGGTATGGATCCAAAGATCAACAGCTTAGCACAGAGGTTGAAAAACCCATCCCAACTTGCTACGCCACTGCGACCTCCAGCCGCCGAATACCCCAGGGGACCACCAGTGCTTGCCCCCACTGTGGGCCTGGTAAGTACCGACACGGCCCATACCTCTCACATCACTGGGACTCCTCGGTCACCCAGATGCTTGTGATCCAGCCGAGGTTACCCCCCTCTACTAGCTTTGAAGGCTAGTACCCGAGCATTAAGTAGCTTACGACTTCCACTCGTCAACAGAGCTGGGACTCCTCTGAGTGTGCTCCAAGTGATAGAAGCTACCACTGCCACCACGAGTCCATCTCCAAATCTGATCCAGGGCCGTAAAATAAAAACTCAGCGGGGATATGTCTCATCAGAGGATCAGTCCCATGTTACCATTCATCTTCAGGCAGAGTGCTTTCCCAGCACTGCCTACAGTCTCGGCGACCGCCGCCCTCAGGAGCATGGATATCCTCAGTTACTCACTTTGGAAATTCCCCCGCCTATGGAATACAGCCAGTGAAGGCCCGGGCTGCCCCTGACCACGGCGACCCTCACGCCTCTTACCAGACCTTCGCTATTCCATACAAACCATTGGTTCTTCACAGTGAACCAGGTGTCTTGAAACACCACCTAGGGTTTGGGGGTGCAAAACCCCCCGATAGATCTTCGGCTGGTCCACGGCGTAGCCACCCGTCCACAGCCTACTAGTCTACAAGAATACCCGTTCCGACACACCGAGGAAGTCAGAGGAGTGGGCGCCCCCGGTATTGCCCTATTTGTATAACAACACTGACGCCACGAGAAGGCCGTAAGCGGGAGAGGCTATATATTCGCATCGCACGCACATTTCGGTAACCTGGCGAGAGCATCACTCAGATACTAGAGCCGGCTACAGCTCCGACACGTCGTAGGTCAGCTATCATTCCCCGTGGCGACCCAGGCACCTTGACCAGCTGAGCACTCTACAGTCTGTTCGCACAGCCATCCTGACGTCGCAAGCCAGGCACCGGAGACATTCTTGTGCGCGAGCCAACACCGCTACTCCGAGTATCAGTGTGTCCAGCTCGCCAAGCGAAAGCGCGAGCCATCATAGAGCTTGTCGCAGTACAGCAATCAATCGTGTACGTCCCGACTCACAAACCACTTAGCGCGGGCCAACGTATATCGCGAAAAAGCGTTGCAATGCACAGGGCGCCACTTGCTAATGTCAGTGAACCTGCCTAAAAAATTTCCACCTGTATTTCAATATAACTCAGTGTCTTTAACGCTACAATAACACTAAAATATAAACTCTAAATTTATATTTTTAAAAAAATACTTAACTATAAAATATATAATTTAGTAAAGTATTAAATTTAACAGCAAAAAGCTTTTTCCTCTTCAGGATAGGAAACTGGCTACATGAGTACAGCGAATACATCCGAAACTGCAGCGCCTCTGAGACCAGTGAAAAACTATTGCCATGTTCCACATGCCAGTTTGAAAATAGATGGCATCTTACCACGTCAGTGAAACACCACTTTGCCTCCAAATTGCCAGGATGAGATGCCTATCGGAATGTAAAGTGACCTGTGCTAATGAAACTGAGGGCGACTGATAAAATACCTACATACACTTTATTATTAGAATTTTTTATCTTAATTATTGCTTGATTTTATAACGCTCATTTTTAAAATTTAAAAAATTGTAACTAACAATGGTTTTCTTTTCCATGAAAAATATGTATACTTACCTACATTCTCAAATTTACTATTATGTTTTGTTCTTTTTATTGTATCTTAATATACATTTTTATGAAAGTTACTCTTAAATAAAAAATAAAGAAATAAAAAATTAGTTTACCCAGAAGAAAGCAAAACTATATATCATGAAAATTTTACGCTTGAATTTTCATTAAATACATTGCAAATGATATTATGTGCTTACTTTATATTTCTAAAACCCTTCACGTACTTAGTGTGAGTTAGATAACCTAAAAAGTAGTATAGGAAAGTATATCCGGGCACAGGCTCCAGGCGGTGGTGCCGGGTGCCGGTCCTCCATCTTGGATTGTGACGTCACGGCGGCCATCTTGGATGAGCGTAACGGGACACAGCGTAACGGGACAAGTAGTACATTGACCTTTGACCCTCAAAATTCGCCAAAATTGGGCAAAAATTGCCCAAAATTTCCATTTCTATGGAAAAAAATTCCGCCAAAAAATCTCAAAAATTCCTCAATTCAAAAATCAGGATTTCGAAAATCCTCAAAAGTTGTTGGGCCCTAGAAAGAACCCAAATTCCTAAAAGCGGCTTAAAACTCCTAAGAGCTAGCTGCTCTAAGCCGCCGAGGTCATGACCTGGAAAATTAGGATGCCATGGCAGCCATTTTGAATTATGACGTCACCGTTGCAATTGTTGTTATGGCCGCCATTTTTAACTTTTTTATTTACTATTCGATTTTAATGAAAAAATTTTTAAAAATTATAAAAAAATTACTTAAAAAATTTAATAATTTTTTTATAAAAAAAATGTTCTTTTACGACACGGAGTTCGGAGTCCTCGGTTCGAACCCGACGAGTGCAAAAATAAAAAAAAAATGGCGATCGATCCCTCCCCCATGGTGGGTGCTGACTGACTGGACCCCACCACTTTGTTAATAGCATATATATCATCCGGCAGTATGACGTCACGTCCGCCATCTTGAAATTTGGACGTCATCTTGAAAATCTTTATTTATTATCCGATTTTAATGAAAAAAATTCCAAAATTCATCAAAAAATTAACTTATTTGAATTCCGTTTGATTATATCGACTAACGTCCTTGGTTCGATTCCCGGCGAGAGTAAACGGGCGATCCTTCCTCCATGAAAGCTACCTAGACTGATCTACCACCAACAATACCAAGGTACATATATCATCAGCTGGTAACACGACATGTCAACTTATTTGTACAGGTCTTGTAATGTCTATCTAAGTAATATCATTTACCAAAGGATTTCTGACACTGACTGCAATGAAATGGTTTTTGACAAGGACCCAAATTACACTCGCTCCTCTCATGTCGTTTAGCATTCTTTCTCAAGGTAAACACCTTGCTACAGTATCTACAGTGATGACGTTTTCATACAGCAACTAATCCCGAATCAGTATTCATATTAGTTACTGAGACTAATGCCAGACGCAAACTTAGAGTTTTAAATTAGATATATTACTTAAGTAGAATTTTTTAATTATTTCATCAGCGAGAATTAATTTATCTCATTCAAAGGTACTTTTTGCAAGTAGTTCTGCTTTTCAACAACAGATGTCGCCACATGTTACTTGCAGGTAAATAATATTTAGTTCTTTTATGCGGGATGCTCACTAACGATCGCATTGACTCCAAGGAGAAGGAAGTTCGTCCTTCCTGTTAGTGCTTCTTAGATTTCTCAGAGATTATTATTATTTGACTGAGTAATGATATATTTTTTAATTTCCACCTGATAAAAATATTACAAGTGTTGATTAAGTAGCAGAAATTCACTAATTACATGTAACCTTGAAAAAAAATGACATGCCTCATTAAGTAAAAAAAATCCTTCATGCAGAGATCAATTTCTCATCTGTAACCAGAAGCACTCGGAGAAAACCATAAGATGTCGAGTCAGGAATAATTAGAAGCACTCGGAGAAAAAAGTCATCAAAATATTGTCAAGAATAATATGGAGCACACGGAGAAAACCACCATAACTTTGGCAAGAATAATTCGAAAGCACACGGAGAAATCACCAAAAGATTTCTTAGATATCATAAAATTACAAAAAAATATAATAAAAAAATAAAAATAAAAACTAAAAATACAAAATCAAAATCGGCTAGCTTGTGAACATCTCATTGTAGTGCAAAGTTAGAGTTCCAGTACAAGCCAGATTATACTAACATGGTATCAGCACACTCTAGCGGACGAAAACAAGATGGTGATCTCCAGCGGGTGAAGACAAGATGGTTGACATGTCGTGTTACCAGCTGATGATATATGTACCTTGGTATTGTTGGTGGTAGATCAGTCTAGGTAGCTTTCATGGAGGAAGGATCGCCCGTTTACTCTCGCCGGGAATCGAACCAAGGACGTTAGTCGATCTAATCAAACGGAATTCAAATAAGTTAATTTTTGATGAATTTTGGAATTTTTTTCATTAAAATCGGATAATAAATAAAGATTTTCAAGATGACGTCCAAATTTCAAGATGGCGGACGTGACGTCATACTGCCGGATGATATATATGCTATTAACAAAGTGGTGGGGGCCAGTCAGTCAGCACCCACCACGGGGGAGGGATCGGTCGCCATTTTTTTTATTTTTGCACTCGTCGGGTTCGAACCGAGGACTCTGAGCTCCGTGTCGTAAAAGAACATTTTTTATATAAAAAAATTAATAAATTTTATTAAGTGATTTTTTTATAATTTTTAAAATTTTTTTCATTAAAATCGAATAGTAAATAAAAAAGTTAAAGATGGCGGCCGTAACAACAATTGCAACGGTGACGTCATAATTCAAAATGGCTGCCATGGCATCCTCATTTTCCAGGTCATGACCTCGGCGGCTTAGAGCAGCTAGCTCTTAGGAGTTTTAAGCCGCTTTTAGGAATTTGGGTTCTTTCTAGGGCACAACAACTTTTGAGGATTTTCGAAATCCTTATTTTTGAATTGAGGAATTTTTTGAGATTTTTGGCGTTTTTTTTTTCCATAGAAATGGAAATTTTGGCGATTTTTGAGGAATTTTGGGCAATTTTTGCCCAATTTTGGCGAATTTTGAGGGTCAAAGGTCAATGTACTACTTGTCCCGTTACGCTGTGTCCCGTTACGCTCATCCAAGATTGCCGCCGTGACGTCACAATCCAAGATGGAGGACCGGCACCCGGCACCACCGCCTGGAGCCTGTGACCGGACATACTTTCCTATTCTACTCTAAAATGTAAATAAAAATTAAAGTTTTCGTGACTGTGATCCGTCAGATCGCCGCTGCGTATCTGACACGTCTTAGAGCCGCGACTAACGGAGGGTTGAATATGTAGTTGTGTGTTCGAGAGAAATCGTTTCTTTTGCACGACTATACCACACTTCGAACCGGGCTAGGAATATACGTCACTTCGAACCGAGCTAGGTGGGTGTAAGAAATGCATTAATGACATGCCATGTCAATAAATCTTATAATCATTAAAAACTATTTTATTAATGCTCATTGCCTCACATTTTACTTTGACTGCTAGACATCAGTCGTAAGTCAATTCCTGCCAGGAAATTACTAAAATACAAAGAGAAAGTGAAGATGTTGATGTTTGGAAGCTACGGTGGGAAATGCCAGGCAAGTAGACAAGGCCGAAGTAGCGCAGCTGTAATAGCAGCACTTGTGGTCGGCAGCTATCCAAGCAAACAAGTCCTGGTGAAACAGCGTGTGAAGACAGCACGCGGGCAGCGCTGTTAGGGAACCAGCTATTGCGCATATTATCCTTACCAATGTGCTGTCCTTGTTTCGTGGTGCTCTGTTTCCAGATGTGCACCATAGAGAACAAAAGTTTCAGACACATCTTTGTAATGGAATGGAAGTTTGTTTAATGAAACTGAGAATTATATATTTTTGGTAAAATTTATAATGATAAATGTGGTAATATGTTTTCCTTGTGTATTTCTTCAAAAGCATCATACAATAATTTCCTTTTTTTATTTATAACGAGATGTAATTGAAAGACGCCATCTTGTTTCAACAGTTTTTGTTAACATTTTTATATCATTTAAGTTTAAGAGGTTTGGGTCTTATCAGCATTGCACATAAGTAGTATGTAATAGCCGGAGCTGGGACAGGCTTCAAGCTATGAAGCCTGGAGCCGACCACCATCTTGGATTCTGACGTCACGGCGGCCATCATGGATTATCTTGACCTTCAAAATTTGCCAAAAATGTCTCAAAATTAGTTTAAATTTGCACATGTTCACCCAAATAAGCCAAAGATTCCCTTAAAAAAATATATATATACCTATATTCCGCCAAAAAAATCTCCTTTTCGGGGGGGGGGGATTTGCCGGTTTAAAGGAAAATTTCCAGTTTAATTCCTCAAAAATACATACATTCTAAATTCTAAATATATAAGAAGACTTTTTCGCCTTAGAAAGAACCAAAATTCCACAAAGAGGCTTAAATTCCCCGACGACAAGCGTCCCTAAGCCACTGATGTAATGACCTTGACATTGACCATAAACTTTAAATCTTAAATTGTTGACCAAAACATTTCTAAATAATGATAATATTCTGCCAGCTTGTGAACTCTCCTTTGTTAAGCTAGGATAGAGTTCTAGTACAAGCTAGAATTTTTTTGTCTTTTTTTTTTTACTTTTTGTTCTTAGTATTTTTATCATCATTATTATTTTTATTATCATTAATATTTGGTAATTTTTTATTTATTTTAATTTTTTTTCTGTGATTTGATGATATTAAGGAAAACCTTTGTTAGTTTCCTCTGTGAGCTACTGATTATTCCTACCAAATTTTATTGAGGGTATTCTTCGTGTGCTCATTATTCCTGTCGATACTTCTGATATTCTCCGAGTACTTCTGATTATTCCTGAGATATTGATCTCTGCATGAAAATTTATTTTTACTTAATGAGTCACTCCATTTTATTCTGAGTTACATTTAAGTTGTGAATTTCAGCTGCCAAATTGTCATTTAAAATATTTTTTTATTGGGTGGAATTCATTACTCAGTCAAATGACATGCCTTGATACAGCTGAGAAGCACTATCATGAGAGTAGTATAGGAATGACGGTCCGGGGACAGGCTTCAGGCTGAGGTGCCTGAGGTGCCGACCGCCATCTTGGATTGTGACGTCACGGCGGCCATCTTGGATGGTTGTGACCTTGACCTTTGACCTTGACCCCTGCGGCCATTTTGTATCCGCCATCTTGGATCCGCCATTTTGGATGACGTCATTGTGTTCTAGAAAATTCCGGCGATGTGTTTTCCGCCATATTGGATGATGACGTCACCGTTGCAATTTTGGTTACGACCGCCATCTTTAATTTTTTTATTTATTATCCGATTTTAATGAAATTTTTTTTTAAAATTATAAAAAAATTCAAATAATAAAATTTTAATAAATTATTTATAAAAAACAAACATTTACGACACGGAGTTCGGAGACCTCGGTTCGAACCCGGCGAGGGCAAAAAAATAAAAAATGGCGACTGATCCTTCCCTCACAGTGGACGCAGGCAGACTGACCCCCACCACTTGTACCAATGCACATATACCATCAGGTAGTATGACGTCATGTCCACCATCTTGAAAATCTGTAATTTTAATGTAGATATTTTTAAAAATTATAAAAAAAAATCAATTAATAAAATTTTAATAAAAAATTAAAAAAAACTAGAAATGTTCCCCATAGTGGCTTAAATTCCCCATGGTCAAGCCGCTCTAAGCCGCATGCTGTGGGGAGCTTCGATCATGACCTTGACGGACATATTGGATTCTAGATCATCGCTCATTTTATTACGGTCACCAACTTTAACTTTTTTATTTATTATAAGATTTTAATGTAGATATTTTTAAAAATTATAAAAAAAATCAATTAATAAAATTTTAATAAAAAATATAAAAAAAAACTAGAAATGTTCCCCATAGTGGCTTAAATTCCCCATGGTCAAGCCGCTCTAAGCCGCATGCTGTGGGGAGCTTCGATCATGACCTTGACGGACATATTGGATTCTAGATCATCGCTCATTTTGTTACGGTCACCATCTTTAACTTTTTTTTATTTATTATCCGATTTTAATGAAATTTCTTTTTAAAATTCATAAAAAAATTAACTTATTAGAAAACGGATTGATTAGATCGATTCCTGCCCTTGGTTCGAAACCGGTGAGGGCAAAAAGAAAAAAAAACATCAGATCCTTCCTCCACGGAAGCTACCTACAGACTGAATTACCATCAGTAACAAGGTATATATCGTAAACAGATATGACGTCATGTACACCATCTTGTCTTCATACGCCGGAGACCACCATCTTGTTTTCGTCTGCTATAGTGTGCAGGCGACATGTTAGAATAATTTTCTGTTCACCATACCTTTAATCTCGACTGTTGGCATTGAACTTTGACCTTGACCTTGACCTTGAACTTTGACCTTGACCTTGAAAATTGTCCTTGACCTTGAAAATTGTCCTTGACCTTGAAATTTGACTTTGTCCTTGTCGACCATCATGGTTCCGACATTTCAGTACATGCTACCAGGAGCTACCACCTGCTAGTGCTCATTGCCACCATCATGTTTTCGTCTGCTGGTGGCCACCATCTTGTGTGTACTAGTCTTACCATCATTACCATCATTACCTTCATGCTAGTTTTATTCTAACCCGCTAGAGTACGTAATCATTTATTATTACTGAGGTGTCCGACATCTTAAAATTTGGATGTCATCTTGAAAATTCAAAATAACTAACACACAAAATAGGGTATAATACCAAAATTCATTAAATAAATTTACCATCAATAAACTGATACATCAGGTCGACTTAGGTCCTTGAGTAGTATATAATAGCCGGTCCTGAAACAGGCTTCAGGCTGTGGAGCTGTGTGTCCTTTCCGCCATTTTGGATTTTGACGTCACGGCGGCCATTTTTGACTCAAAATTCCTCAAAATTCCTCAAAATTGACTCAAAATGACTCAAAAATTCCCGTTTTAAGAAAAAATTTCCCGTTTTCGAGGGAAAAATTCCCGGTTCGAGGGAAAATTAGGATTTCGAAAAACCACAAAAGTCGTTTTGCATTAAAAACCACGAAATTCCTGATAGAGGCTTAAGCATCCTTAACTCAAGCCTCAGTTAAGCCTCTTTTAGGATTATGACGTCACCGTTGCTATTTTCGTTACGCCCGCCATCTTGAAAATCCGCAATTTTTATGTTAGAAAATCGGGAAAAAATTTAAAAATCATTAAAAAAATTATTTGATCGAATTAAAAAATATATTAAAAACCACTGTTGCAGTTATCGTTACGGTCGCCATCTTGGATTTTATAAATGTTGCATATTTCGTTACACCCAACATCTTGGTTGAGTACCATGTCATTCTTACACTTTACGTTACGACCACCATATTGGATCCTATTAATGTTGCAACTATCGTTATGGTCGCCATCTTGAAATTTAGTCACCATCTTGAAATTTAGACGCCATCTTGGAAATCCGTAATTTTTATGTTAGAAAATCGGGAAAAATTCCAAAATTCATCAAAAAATTAACTTAATAGAATTCTGATTGATTATATCGATTCCCGTTCTTGGTTCGAAACCGGTGAGGGCAAAAAATAAAAAAATCAGATCCTTCCTCCACAGAAGCTACCTAGACTGATCTACCACCACCAGTACCAAGGTATATATCAACTGGTATGACATCATGTCCGCCATCTTGTCTTCATCCACTGGAGACCACCATCTTGTTTTCGTCTGCTAGAGTGTGCCGATACCATGTAGTATAATTATCTGGTCACCATACTTTTGTCCTCATCTGTTGACATTGAACATTGACCTTTGCCTTTGACCTTGACCTTGAAATTTGACCTTGAAATTTGACCTTGACCTTGAAATTTGACCTTGACCTTGAAATTTGACTTTGACCTTGAAATTTGACCTTGACCTTGTAATTTGACCTTGACCTTGAAATTTGACCTTGACCTTGAAATTTCACCTTGACCTTGAAATTTGACTTTGTCCTTGAAATTTGACTTTGTCCTTGTCGACCATCATGGATTCGACATTTTATGTTCAGTACATGCTACCAGGAGCGACCACCTGCTGGAGTACACCATATTGTGCGTGTACTCGTATTATAGAGTACATTTCCATCTGGTTAATTTTATTCTAACCCGCTACAGTGCAGTAATCATTTATTACCGAGGTCCCCCCGCCATCTTGAAATTTGGCAGCCATCTTGAAATCATGTAATTATTTAGTTAGAAATGAGGGAAAAATCCCAATAGTCTCCGAAAAAATCAATTATTAATTTACAAATTGAATCGATGGATCCCTGTCCACGGTTCGATTCTTGACCAGAGACAGTTGTAACTAATTATTAAATAAATGCTAGGATCTGTTTTCCATTACCTTTCGCGGAGTTAATTAATCATTCACTCTACGAAAAAAAAAAAACTCTAGTCAATATACCGGACCAACGAATTAA
This sequence comes from Bacillus rossius redtenbacheri, assembly GCF_032445375.1. Taxonomy (NCBI): domain Eukaryota; kingdom Metazoa; phylum Arthropoda; class Insecta; order Phasmatodea; family Bacillidae; genus Bacillus; species Bacillus rossius. Next base: position 27,740,374 of record NW_026962010.1, read on the forward strand.
ATCAGAGCCGATTAGCCTATTATGAAAGTCTAATTTTTCAATAATCTGAATAACATATAAACCGTTCATGTACAAAGCCACACATATAGATCAATTGTCTTCAGTCCATGAGACCGAGTCATGTCATTATCAGACGTATAGGCTAGTCATTTCAGGACCACATGACCTTCGTAATCCATCGTGACATTTTTATACATTCTAAAGGACCAAGTGACCTTGAAAAATATTTTAGTAACACCAAAAGGTGATAAACTAGTATATATTCAATCACTACATTTTGTACTACGCGCAATCAACAAAAAAGGAAGCACCAACAACGAAAAGACAGCACCACCAACGAAAAGGAAGCACATTTGGAAGCACCAACAAAGAAAAGGCAGCACCACCAACGAAAAGGAAGCACATTTGGAAGCACCGACAAAGAAAAGACAGCACTGACAACGAAAAGGAAGCACATTTGGAAGCACCGTCAACGAAAAGGCAGCACCGACAACGAAAAGGAAGCACATTTGGAAGCACTGACAACGAAAAGGCAGCACCGACAACGAAAAGGAAGCACATTTGGAAGCATTGACAACGAAAAGGCAGCACCGACAACGAAAAGGAAGCACATTTCGAAGCACTGACAACGAAAAGGCAGCACCGACAACTAAAAGGAAGCACATTTGGAAGCACCGACAAAGAAAACGCAGCACCGCCAACGAAAAGGAAGCACACTTGGAAGCACCGACAAAGAAAAGACAGCACTGACAACGAAAAGGAAGCACATTTGGAAGCACCGTCAACGAAAAGGCAGCACCGACAACGAAAAGGAAGCACATTTGGAAGCAGTGACAACGAAAAGGCAGCACCAACAACGAAAAGGAAGCACATTTGGAAGCACTGACAACGAAAAGGCAGCACCGACAACGAAAAGGAAGCACATTTGGAAGCACCGTCAAAGAAAAGACAGCACCGCCATCGAAAAGGAAGCACATTTGGAAGCACTGACAACGAAAAGACAGCACCGACAACGAAAAGGCAGAACATTTGGAAGCACTGACAACGAAAAGGCAGCACAGGCATCGAAAAGGAAGCACATTTGGAAGCACCGACGACGAAAAGGCAGCACCGCCAACGAAAATGCAGCTCATTTGGAAGCACCGACATCGAAAAGGAAGCACCATCAACGAAAAGGCCGCACCATCAACGAAAAGGAAGCACATTTGGAAGCACAAGCTACGAGAACTTAGTCTTAGTTAGAAATCTGAATACAAGAAAAAAAAACATTAAATTTTTATAATTGCAATTATTTATTTCTTTAGATTATACAAATACAAGTAAAACAAGCCATTATTATATGTAGCCAGCTTTCCTCAGTTCTTTGAGTATGAATGATATTTCTTTGATGCACGAATAGTTTCCTGCACAAAGCGAGTCATGTAGAAGTCTTAGCCGGTCAACCAATATGTTTGGATCGTTCCATGAAGTGTAATCAGTCTCTTCTACCACCATCTTACTTGTTTGATTATTATAAATATAATTTTCTCTGGTGTCTTCCGTTTTAACACCATCCTCAGGGTAACTTTCATTATCGAGACAATGATCATCACAAGCTTGATCCGATTTATTTAATATATCACGTTGTTTCCATCGTTTCGGTCTCAGGACACCACCACAGTCTTCGATCTTGCCTGCTTTAGTTGCTTCATCACAGTCTATACCTTTGTCAACAGCCGCAGAGTCGCTGTAGCAATCACCGTAGAAGGCATCATCTTCACCCAGATTACCGTAAGAATTCGATGTCGATGATGTCGAAGCGTCTTCATCGTCTTCATGCTTCCTTTTTAGGAGTCCATCATTTTTACAAAGTAGGAAAGATCTACTTGAATTCGGCTCGAATGTATTCTCACTTTTTACGTTAAAGATTCTTCCATTGTCTTCATTCTTCCATAAATCATAATCGTCCTTCAATTTAAGTTCTTTGTCGAGATCGGAAGAACCGCGATCATAATCTCTCCCAAGACAAGGAAAATTATTGTCGTAATGCAGATCACTCTTCCTTAGTCTAGTAGAGCCATCGTTGTCCTCTAGCTTGTACACAGGCTTGACGTTACAAGTTCTGTCATGTCTTTTTAAGCTCTCTCTCCGCGTAAACGACTTGCTACATCGAACACAACTTATCATATTACGTAGTGGATTTTTATCACAGTCATTCTTCTCGTGTTGTCTTCCATTCTTTCTCAAGATAAATTCTTTGCTGCAAAACTTACACCTGTGTCCTTTCGTTACAGCAACAGTCACCGAATCAGGATTCATATTAGTTACTGAGACTATGGTCAGATGCAAACTGAATTAATTAAATTAGATACATTACTTAAATATAATTTTTAATATTTCATCTGCAAGAATTAAGTTACATCATACAAAAGAAATTGTTACATGTGGTCTCGATTATTAGCATGTGATGTCGCCACGTGTTGTGTTGAGTCATAATTTATTTAGTTGTTTTATGTGGTATGCGGGAAGCTCACTAACGATCGCAAAACAAGGATGGCTTCGCTAGACATCAAGGAGAAGGAAGTTCGTCTTACATGTTAGTGCTCCACGGATGTCTCATGACATATTATTTGACTGAGTAATGGTTGCTTAATTTTTATTTCCACCTGGTAAAAAAATTATAAGTGCTGATTTAGTAACAGATATTCTCGAATTAAATGTATTTCTAAATAACACGTCATGACTCATTAGGTAAAAAATCCGTCATGCAGAGAGCGGTTTCTCATAATAGACAGAAACACTTGAAGAAACCACAGGAATAATCAGGAGTACATGGAGAAATCCATCATAATATTGAAAAAATAATAGGGAGCACACGGAGAAAACCATCTCACGTTTTTTGTTATCATATAAATACAGAAAAAATATTTAATAATAAAATAAATTAATAAAAAAATTTAAATTGAAAAAAAATTAAATTGAAAGCAGGAATAATCAGGAGCACACGGAGAAAACCATCATAATATTGACATGGATAATCAGATGCACTCGGAGAAAACCACCACACGTTTTCTTTGTTATCATAAAATTGCAGGGGAAAAAAATTTTAAAAATAAATAAAAAAAATTCAAAAAAGGAAAAAATTACCAAAATACATAAATAGATTCTGCTAGCTTGTGAACTTCTCATTGTGTAACAAAGATAGAGTTCTAGTACAAGCCAGAATTCTGGCCTGTACTAGAACTATATCTTTGCTCAACAATGAGAAGTTCACAAGCTAGCAGAATCTGTTTATCTAATACATAAACAGATTCTGCTAGCTTGCTAGCTTGTGAACTTCTCATTGTTGAGCAAAGATATAGTTCTAGTACAGGCCAGAATTTTATGTATTCTTTGTATTTTATTTTTAATTTTTTATTAATTTATTTTTATTTTTATTATTTTTTTTTCCTGAAATTTTATGATATCAAAGAAAAATTGTGGCGGTTTTCTCCGTGTGCTTCCGATTATTCTTGTAAATATTATGGTGTTTTTCTCCGTGTGCTTCCGATTATTCTTGACAATATTATGGTGGTTTTCTCCGTGTGCTTCCGATTATTCTTGGCAATATTATGGTGGTTTTCTCCGTGTGCTTCTGATTATACCTGACTAGACATCTTATGGTTTTCTCCGAGTGCTTCTGATTATTCTTGTTAATATATTGATGGCTTTCTCCAAGTGTTTCTGATTATTTCTGGCTAGATATCTGATGGTTTTCTCCGAGTGCTCCTGATTATTTGTGAGAAATCTATCTCTGCATGAAGAATTTTTTACTTAATGAGTCATGTCATTTCTATTCAGAGTTATATTTAATTAGTGAAATTCTGTCAATAAATCACCACTTACAATATTTTTATCAGGTGGATTAAAAAAATAATAACCTTACTCAGACAAATAATATGCTTTGAGACAGCTGATAAGCCTTAACATGAAGGACAAACTGTATTGTTCTTGGTGTCTAAGACAGGTAATTTTATTCAGAGTTTCGTATAAATTTCCGAAGTCATATTATCAAATCAACACTTAAAAAATAATTTTAACAGGTGGAAATCAGGCAAAAACAAAAGTTCATTAATCAGACGATTACGACGTCATGAAAAAACTGAGAAACGCTATCACACACGAAGATTTCCCTTCCCCTTGAGTTCTAGCGAAGCCCTCCTTCTGTTGCGATCGTAAGGGAGCATCCTGCATCCCACACAAAACATTGACTGCTTATACAGACAACTGATACATGATGGTTGCTAATATGAGAATAGATTATTTTGTGATTCTTGCTAGACCATGATATTATTCACTAATTGTTAAATAAGGTCAATGTTCTTCCTCTTGAGATCTAGGGAGGTAAACCTTTTTCAAGAGATCGTGAGTGAGCATTCCATAACCTACAACCAACTTTGGTTGCTTTTACAACATAACATATGAGGAAATATGAAGGTGGGTAGTAAAACTACGTGGAACATGATTTTTTCTTCAAAATGAGAAAAAAAATCTTTTTTCGTAATTAATTGATGAATGTTCATACATGAAAATACGAAGTACCTAAAAAATACCTTTAGTTGCTATTCACCAATATGGAGTACGTACAGTCTAGTGAAGGTACGATACACAAATATCGATCTCGATCTGGAGGACATTGTACATACTCTAGCAAATACTTTGATAACATCTATAATGCTCGTAGACATGAAAAGAACGAATGTGTTAAAAGCCCATACCGTCAAATACTAATTTGTGGCAAGTGTGGAAGACGGTTGACACGAAGAGATAATTTAAAAAGACACGATAAAACTTGTAAAGCCAAGCTCGCGCAGGAGATAAAGTACGTAGATGGAGACGCTATGCTCGGGGACAGTATGTCTTACAATGAAATTGATCTACCTAGTCTTAAAAGCGATTGTGTTAAAATATCTCCAGGTCTTGAGGAAGGAAATAGCTTAACTGGTGTTGAAGATATAAGTAAGGTAGAAGATAATGAAAGTAACATCTCCAGAAAAAGTGACAAGTCGTCTTATAGTAGACGTCTACGGACTTTAGAATATTTTTTTGGAAAATTAGCAAGTAAGCTTGATACCAATGATGGTACTCCAATGTCAAAAAATTCGAAATACTGGGATATGCAAGATGAATATGTCAGTGTGTTTGATAAAGATGTGAACAGCACCGATGATGATGATACAAATTATCATAATCATTATTACAACGATTTTCAGAATATGTTCAGCAAACATTCGAAGAAGATGGTGGCATCAAGTGAAATTGATTATATATCGTGGAAAGACCCGAACGTGTTAACGAACAGGTTGCGACTTTTACTTGTTTCGCAAGATGACGAAATTGTATCAGTTATCAAAGAAACGTGGACTATTCTTGATGAACTTAGAATTTCAGGGTATATATAATAAGTTAGTAATGTGTATTGACTGATGAAATTTTATACTTTTGTATTTTTGATATAAATATAATTTTAAAAATTGATATTAAAATGTGTCGTTATTCATGCCCTAATAAAATTCATGTGTTTTCTACATTAAAGAATTGAGTTGCGGATGACTATTTTAATATATATCAATGTGTGTGTGTGTGGGTGTTGGAATGTTTACATTTTATTTTATGTAGATGAAGGAAAATGTGTGTTGAAGAAGGAAAGAGTATGTAGAATTGAGTGTCGATGACGGGAAATGAGTGTTGAATTGAGTGTCGATGACGGAAAATGAGTGACGAATTGAGTTTCGATGATGGAAAATGAGTGTTGAATTGTGTGTCGGTGATGGAAAATGAGTGTCAAATTGAGTGACGATGATGTAATATAAGTGATGGTAAATGAGTGTAGAATTAACTTGCATCCAGCACTGAGTATGTGTAGCTCGGTTCTGAAGGTTCAATGGGACCCTGGTCCTATATAAATTTAAACTTTGCTAACATGATCACTGTCAATCTTATTTAACTAGCCATCGGTATGCTGTTAAATGACTGGATGTATATAAATACTAGGTTGTTAATTGACTTCATTTAGTTTATATAAGTGAGGAGCTTAATGTAGAATGGACTTGTGTTGATGGATATGTTGGTGTCCTACTGTATGTGCATAAATCGAATGCTAGTGGTCTGATAATATTTTAGGTTATTTACGAAGATATTTATAGATGTGTGCTATGAAAAGCATAAAAGTGTATAGTAAACTTATAGAGTAGGACTCTTGTTTCGGAGACTTTTGTCATAAGGCTTAACAAGGATCGACTCTGAAGGCTTTGAAGATGTATGGTACTGGACATGTCTTGTCTGTAGCTATATCAACACTGAAGGACTCCTGAACTGTAGATGAGAGGTACAAAAATAATTGACGTTGGACCTAGCCCGGTATCGTATAAATTATTTTAGAAATGTGTTGTAGACATTTGGATTCAGTGGAGGTTATGTGTAGCTGTACATAATAAAATTTAAATTTGAGTAGTTGAAACTATGTTTGGTTTCTGAAAGTTCCATTGTTCAGAGACTCTTAATCCTTCTAGTAAGTCTAAATGAACCGGGTATGTAGGATGAGAGATTAGTTGTTTCAATATATAATTTAAACTTTTATTCCTTGAAATTCCTAATTTTTTTTTAGTAATAACAATGGATGATGTATTGACTCGAGTATTATAGTAATTGGTTCTTGATTTGACTAGCGTATTATTCAAACCGGTGCATGTATATAAGCGAGTCCTAGACAGCAGGTCGCTCAGTTTGTTACTGGCGACGACGACGGTGTAAGGATCACCTAGTTTTTTTTCTTCTGGTGTATAAGACGTGTAATTACCTGTTCTTGTGAACTCGATGGCATCTTTACCATCTAAAACGACGAACTTGATGGATGTTGTACCATCGACTATGGGAACCCTGACGTCAGCTATGACGGAGAAGGTGCAGATCCCGTCGGCAACGACGACGTCATCACAAGAGGAGACTTCAACAGTCGTGATACCGTCATCAGGAGAGACTTTAATGCCGGTGGTGCTGGCTACACAGGAAAACTCTACGAACTTCGTTTCGTCCTCGATGGAAACTTCAATGACTGGTGATTCAAGAACGACTAACGAACATCGGTGCTGTTACTGTGACAAAAGTTTTAAATACCGTCAACATGCAAGAAGACATGAAAATCATGTCTGTAGAAGAAACGCTAATCGTGTGACATTTCCGTGTGACCCATGTGGTGTACATTTCACAAACAAAAGTAATTTGATTAGGCATTGTAAAAGCAAAGTTCATTTGCAAGTTTAACATCGAGGAAGCGGTGATAATTGCGATGAATATCTGTATCAGTGCCGCTACTGTGGTAAACGTTTTGAACGACTACGAAGTACACGCATCCATGAAAATAATGGCTGCAGAAGAAATCTTGACCGTGTAAAATTTCTGTGTGAGAAGTGTGGTGTACAGGTTACACGAAAATTTTACTTGAAAAAACATTATAAATTTTGTAAAGATGGGTTTCTAGCATCATCTCTGGTCCTCTAAGGTGTTACACTCCTGATCTGATGTATCGTGATCTATATGAATTAGTTGTATTTTGTCACTCTTAAAACGAAATATAATAATTTATTTTAATAGAAATGAATGTTGCAAGGACTGAGAAAATGTATACGATATATATACATACAGTGTGAGATTTTATTGTGTATGAATGTACAATTTAAAATAAATTATTGAATTAAAGAATTTTTTTTATTTATTTTTCTTAACCTACATCGTTTATCATAATGTAATAAACTACATGCGACACGTAATTTAGGCCGGATTTGTAATGTCCGTTTTGTCTTGTTTGTGAGTATTATTTTGTTTACCAATAATGCTGAATACAGTTTTTCTTTTTGCTAAAATTATTTCAGTCTGGTTATGCCATCTGCATTCTTAAGATTTTTATGGGAGATGTTTTGGTAAAGTGCAGGTACAGGTAATGCCGTAACATTAGAGCAAATCTGATAGGAACTTGATTTATCATTTCTAAAATAATAATTTATTACTCCCCGAAATAAACATAGCATACTTGTGGGAAATCTATGGTCTTAAATCGTAACCTGTCATATATTGGTGTACACTACGGAGGTGATATTAAAAAATTGAATAATGTTAATCAATTGCGTACACTTCGGAGTAAGCTGGTGCACTGGCTGGGCTGTAACAGTAAGATTCTGGATACTTGGTAAGCGATTATTCGTCCGAATTACTCACACATTCGTACTGATTACTAACATGAATTTAGGGTTCACGAAAAAAAAAAAAATGTATACTAGCCGGGGTCATGATTTAAAATATTTTGCCACTTATAATTTTCAGAGTAAGGAGTATGCTATTGGGTTTGAATCTGTTATATACACTACAAATTTTTTTTATAGTATCGAGTTATACATTCTAGGGCTGATTTTCTGCTCTGGATCCGTGTTTAGCACTTTTAAACTGATTCCAACAAGTACTTTACGTATGCTGGATTACGATTTCACTGGAGTTTTACGTGTAATGTGTTGGAACGCTAGCGACGTGATGTGTGTATGACTCGAGCAGACATATGACTGTCGACGCAATCAACAAGCTTGCAACTCCTGCGCGAGGGGTCAATGTTCATTTGCGGTTGCCTGTCTCCATGTCTCATTCGACAACTGGTGTCTCTATGCTTGAGAATTTTTTTAATTTTTTTTGAGGTTAACGTGCTTGAATTTAGGTACTTTTGCTTAGTCGTACGTGAATAATTTTAAAAACGTATGTATGGGAAGATATTTTTTTACGTGAGGTAAGAAAAATACAGAGCTGCTTCAATGTCTGAGATAGGTATCGAACACCTGATCCTTACCCTATGGGTGACTGGTACTTGTAGCATGTACTATCTCCACTAACCCTCGTTTACTTTGTGATATAGATGAGACATGGTTGTTTTCAGACAGCTTATGGTTAAAATATCTTGTGTAAAGAGTCCTTTGTAGAAATTAATATGTGTGGTAATTATTTTAGTCGAAGAGATAATTTAATAAAACATGTAGAAATAACGTGAAGGTTTTTTTATGTGTAAACAAATCATTGATAGGATGGATTTGTATGTAGATATGGTGGCATACCACATCTCTTGAAGAACACTGCATGTTATATAATGAAAGACTTTTGGGTTCAAGAAGCTAAACTATAGGTGGAAAGGATGAAGTGGTTCCTATGATTAAATGAAAGGAACTTTGATGATTTTTGTTCTATATAATTAAATAATTTAATTGAGTTTGGGATGATGGGTTGAAGGATTAATTAAAAAACTGGAAACATAGGCTTTTAAAGAAAATGAGAATGGAGCTAACCATGTCTAGAAAGCAATAGAGAATATTGTAAAGCTCACAAGATCATAGATTGTGGTAATTCTCTGACAACTGGAATGAGGAAACTATATCATAAAATGTGTGATATTGATGCAGCTCCTGGTATTATTACTGATCACTACGGTGATGATGACTTTGCGTCTGTGATAGTGACACGAACGTGGAGATTTTAAGACTATTAATAACATATATGTACAGAAGATGGGAGCCGTAGCATGACAGACCAATTGTTCATCGAGAGTCAATCCAAATGATGATAATTTTTACGTCCTCAAAGAAACATAAACTAAGAAATGCATGGTTTATAGAATAAAACCTAATTTTTTTGATCTGATGTATATTGTTGGGAATACATATACAATTTACTATGAGTTTTATTAAATACCATTCTTACATATGTACTTTCAAGCTCTTGACGCCTACAGTGTAGATAAAGTATATAAAATATTTACGTACCTGGTTTTTTGTTTAACGTGGATATATTGAATTTTTAAATTTGATTTTGTTAAAGAACAATGACTGATATGATGCTTGTTATAAACTATAAGTCCTTCTATAACTGATGTGATTTATAATGCTGGGAAATTTTGAGGATGGTAAGAGCAATAGGATGTAAATATGATGGTATGAGCAATAGGATGTAAATATGATGATATGAGCAATAGGATGTAAATATGATGTGTCATTGGCTTGATACTTCGCTTGAATGAAATTTAAATGATACCTTGAGATGAAAGCTGCAAGTGCGTGCATTGCGTGTCCATTTCATTTGTCGAATTTTCTTCCAAATGTGTTACCTTATTTTGGTGTGCTGCTTTTTAAAATGATGTTTTGACTCGAGTATTATAGTAATTGGTTCTTGATTTGACTAGCGTATTATTCAAACCGGTGCATGTATATAAGCGAAATCCTAGACAGCAGGTCGCTCAGTTTGTTACTGGCGACGACGACGGTGTAAGGATCACCTAGTTTTTTTCTTCTGGTGCATAAGACGCGTAATTACCTGTTCTTGTGAACTCGATGGCATCTTTACCATCTAAAACGCTGAACTTTATGGACGACGCACCATCGTCTACGGGAACCCGGACGTCAGCTATGGCGGAGAAGGTGCATATCCCGTCGGCAACGACGACGTCATCACAAGAGGAGACTTCAACAGTCGTGATACCGTCAGCAGGAGAGACTTTAATGCCGGTGGTGCTGGCTACACAGGAAAACTCTACGAACTTCGTTTCGTCCTCGATGGAAACTTCAATGGATGGTGATTCAAGAACGACTAACGAACATCGGTGCTGTTACTGTGACAAGATTTTCTCAAACAACAGCAATGCTCGACGACACGAGAAGAGAGAATGTGCTAAGAACCCTTATCGTAAAATGTTTAGCTGTAACAAATGTCGTAAGCAATTTGCAAGGCAAGATAAGTTGAAAAGACACCTGAAGACATGTAGAGGTCCTGCTGTGCGGCAGAAAGTAAAGGTTTCTATACAACAACGATGCATCGATGTGCATAAGAGTATGCCTGGAGATGGCGTAACTGCTGCAACAACATCATCTGGTTCGGGTCTGAAAGGATCGTCTTCATCACCACGGTATCCTTGCAGCTACTGTGATATGTCGTTCGCATTTGTTCATGACGCACGACGACATGAGTGGAGTAAATGCAAAAAGAATCCTTCTCGTATAAAGTTTCGCTGCGATGTGTGTCATGGTTGGTTTACACGTATTGACAGTTTGCGACGACATGTGAGTAGTATGTAAATGGGCATACTAGATCAGGGTTCAGGGTGTGGTGCCGGTGCCGGTGTCCTCCATCTTGGATTTGTGACGTCACGGCAGGCAAAAATTCCTCTAAAATGACTCAAAATGACGCAAAATTTCCCGTTTTAAGAAAAAATTTCCCGTTTTCGAGGGAAAAATTCCCGTTTCGAGGGAAAATTTCCCGTTTTAGTCCTTAAAAATCCCAGCGGCTAGAAATGTCCTGATAGAGGCTTAAGCATCCTTAACTCAAGCCTCAGTTAAGCCTCTATCAGGTTGACCTTTGACCTTTGACCTTGACCTTGACCCCGGCGGCCATTTTGGATCCGCCATCTTAGATCCGCCATTTTGGATACCGTCATGTGTTCTAGAAAATTCCGGCGATGTGTTTTCCGCAATTTTGAATTATGACGTCACCGTTGCAATTTCCGTTACAGCCGCCATCTTTAACTTTTTTATTTATTATCCGATTTTAATGAATTTTTTTTTAAAAATTATAAAAAAATTCAAATAATAAAATTTTAATAAAATACTTATAAAAAAACAAAACATTAACGACACAGAGTTCGGAGTCCTCGGTTCGAACCCGGTGAGGGCAAAAAAATTAAAAATGGCGACCGATCCTTCCCTCACAGTGGATGCAGGCATACTGACTCCCACCAGGTAGTATGACGTCATGTCCGCCATCTTTTCTTCGTCCGCTGGAGATCACCATCTTATTTTCGTCCGATAGAGTGTGCTGATACCATGTTAGTATAATTATCTGGTCACCACACCTTACACCTTGACATTGAACATTGACCTTGACCTTGAACATTGACCTTGACCTTAAAATTTGACTTTGACCTTGACCTTGAAATTTGACCTTGACCTTGAACTTTGACCTTGACCTTGAAATTTGACCTTGACCTTGAAATTTGACCTTGACCATGAAATTTGACCTTGACCTTGAAATTTGACCTTGACCTTGAAATTTGACCTTGACCGTGAAATTTGACCCTGACCTTGAAATTTGACCTTGACCTTGAAATTAGACTTTGTCCTTGAAATTTGACTTTGTCCTTGTCGACCATCATGGATCCGAAATTTTATGTTCAGTACAGGCTACCAGGAGCTACCACCTGCTGGAGTACGCCATCTTGTGTGTGTACTTGTATTATAGAGTACATTTCCATCTGGATGATTTTATTCTAACCCGCTACAGTGCAGTAATCATTTATTACGGAGGTGCCCCCCGCCATCTTGAAATTCGGCCGCCATCTTGAAATCATGTAATAATGTAGCTAGAAAAGCGGGAAAAATTCCAAAATTCATTAAATAAATCACTCATTAACTTACATATCGATTCGATCCGCTACAGTCCTTGGTTCGATCCTCGATCGATGCAATAATGTTTAATTTTATGAAAAAAATAATAATTCCAATAAACCATGTTCAACATTCTTAAAGAGACTTTAAATCATCTACTACCATCATCCTATTAGACATCAAGACCACCATATTGGAAATTCGTAATTGTAATGCTAGAGATTCGGGAAAAAGTTAAAAATTCATTAAATAAATTTGTAATCCATATAATGATTGATTGGATCGACTAATTTCCTTGGTTCGATCCCTGGCCGATACAAAACAACTTTAATATTTTAAAAAAAGTACCACTAAAGTGGCAGGTTTGAGAAAATAAAATACACCACAAGTTCCTTTAAAAAAACTTTTATTACATACATACTACACTACTACAAGTACAAAAAAATACACAGACAAATTACTAAAGCCTTTTGGATTCCTCGATTCAAACAGTCTTCTTATTGTACGGACTAAGCCTTTTACATGACTTTAAATGTCTATCCGATCCGGTCATCACCGCAGCCAGAGACGGACTGAAGTTCATATCACTTATATAGTCTCATTAGCCGGTACAACACATGAGTCAAATCAATAACCATGTTCATTATAGGTCTCGGAGCATTTTTTATAATCACGATGTAAGCTATCGAGACGTGAAATTAGTTTATTGCACTTATTGCACTGAAATTGTATTCTTTGAACATTATTAGAACAACCGCTTCTTTCATGTCTGCGAGCATTTGAGGTGATAGTAAATGATGCACCACAGTATTTGCACTGATGCGAAGTACGCTCTTCATTAATTGAAGTATTCAATGCTGATGAAACTTCAGCTGATGGTGGAACAGCACATATCGAAGTCTCCTTTAGTGTTGTCAGAGGCGTTGCCAACGGAATCTGCTCCAACATCGTCGGCGCTGACGTCATGGTTCCCGTAGTCGATTCTACATCCTCCATCGAGTTCGACGTTAAAGTCGGTAAAGATGCCATCGAAGTCTCAAGAACAGGCAATTACACGACTTATGCACCAGAAGAAACAAACTAGGTGATCCGTACACCGTCGACGGCAGTAACAAACTGAGCGTCCTGCTGTCTAGGACTCGTTTATATACATTAACCGGTTTGAATAATACGCTAGTCAAATCAAGAACAATTTACTAAAATACTAGAGTCAAAACAACATTAAAAAAATAGAAGCACCATCAAAAAAGGAAGCACATTTGGAAGCATCATCAAAAAAGGAAAAACAATAGGAAGCACCGCCAACGAAAAGGCAGCACATTTGGAAGCACCGTCATCGAAAAGGCAGCACATTTGGAAGCACCGACTACGAAAAGCAGCACATTTGGAAGCACCGACAACGAAAAGGCAGCACATTTGACAGCACCGACAACGAAAAGGCAGCACATTTGGAAGCACCGACTACGAAAAGGCAGCACATTTGGAAGCACCGTCATCGAAAAGGTAGCACATTTGGAAGCACCGACTACGAAAAGCAGCACATTTGGAAGCACCGACAACGAAAAGGCAGCACATTTGGAAGCACCGACAACGAAAAGGCAGCACATTTGGAAGCACCGACAACGAAAAGGCAGCACATTTGGAAGCACCGACAACGAAATGGCAGCACATTTGGAAGCACCGACTACGAAATGGCAGCACATTTGGAAGCACCGACTACGAAAAGGCAGCACATTTGGAAGCACCGTCATCGAAAAGGCAGCACATTTGGAAGCACCGACAACGTAAAGGCAGCACATTTGGAAGCACCGACAACGTAAAGGCAGCACATTTGGAAGCACCGACTACGAAAAGGCAGCACATTTGGAAGCACCGACAACGAAAAGGCAGCACATTTGGAAGCACCGACAACGAAAAGGCAGCACATTTGGAAGCACCGACAACGAAAAGGCAGCACATTTGGAAGCACCGACAACGAAAAGACAGCACATTTGGAAGCACCGACAACGAAAAGGCAGCACATTTGGAAGCACCGACAACGAAAAGGCAGCACATTTGGAAGCACCGACTACGAAAAGGCAGCACATTTGGAAGCACCGACTACGAAAAGGCAGCACATTTGGAAGCACCGACAACGAAAAGGCAGCACATTTGGAAGCACCGACAACGTAAAGGCAGCACATTTGGAAGCACCGACAACGAAAAGGCAGCACATTTGGAAGCACCGACAACGAAAAGGCAGCACATTTGTAAGCACCGACAGCGAAAAGGCAGCACATTTGGAAGCACCGACAACGAAAAGGCAGCACATTTGGGAGCACCGCCAACGAAAAGGCAGCACATTTTGGATGCATCATCGAATAAGGAAGCACATTTGGAAGCTCCATCAACTAAAAAAGGCAAAAAGGAAGCACAAGTTACGAGATCTAAGTCTTAGTAAGAAATCATAATACAAGAAATAAAAACATTACATTCTTATAATTTAAATTATTTATTTTACTGCTTTACATTATACAAATGCAAGTAAAACAAGTCAATATTGTATGTAGCCAGCATTCCTCAGTTCCTTGAGTATGAAGGATATTTCTTTGATGCACGAATAGTTTCCTGCACAAAGCGAACCATGTAGAAGTCTTAGCCGGTCAACCAATATGTTTGGATCTTTCCATGATGTGTAATCATTCTCTTCTACCACCATCTTCCTTGCACCTTTATAATAAATATTATGATCTCTGGTGTCTTCCGTTTTACCACCAACCTCAGGGTTACTTTCATGTTGGAGACGGTGATCATCACAAGCTTGATCAGATTTATTTAATATATCACGTCGTTTCCATCGTTTCGGTCTCAGGACACCGCCACATTCTTCGATCTTAGCAGCTTTAGGTGATTCATCATAGTCTATGTCTTTATCAACAGCCTCAGAGTCACTGTAACAATCACCGTAGAAGGAATCGTTTTCACCCAATTTACCGTAATAATTCGATGTTGATGATGTTGAAGTGTCTTCATCGTCTTCATGCTTCCTTTTTAGGAGTCCATCATTTTTACAAAGTAGGAAAGATCTACTTGAATTCGGCTGGAATATATTCTCACTTTTCACGTTAAGGATTCTTCCACTGTCTTCATTCTTCCGTAAATCATCAACCTTCTTCAATTTAAGTTCTTTGTCGAGATCGGAAGAGCCAAGAAAATTATTGTCGTAATGCAGATCACTCTTCCTTAGGCTAGTAGATTCATCGTTGTCCTCTAGCTTGTACGCAGGCTTGGCGCTACAAGTTCTGCCATGTCTTTTTAGGCTCTCTCTCCGCGTAAACGACTTGCTACATCGAACACAACTTATCATATTGCGCAGTGGATTTTTAACACAGTCATTCTTCTCATGTTGTCTTTTATTCTTTCTCAAGATAAACTCTTTACTGCAAAACTTACACCTATGTTCTTTCGATACAGCGTCAGATCCCAAATCGGAATTCATATTAGTTACTGAGACTAATGCCAGATACCAATTGAGTGTTTTGAATTAGATTCAATACTTAAATAGAAATTTTTTCATATTTCATCAGCGAGAATTAATATATCTCATGCAAAAGTACTTTATGCATGTAGTTCTGCTTTTCAACAACAGATGTCGCCACATGTTGCTTGCAGGTAAATAATATTTAGTTATTTTATGCGGGATGCGGGATGCTCACTATCGATCGCAAAAGAAGGATGGCTTCGTTAGACTCCAAGGAAAAGGAAGTTCGTCTTGCATGTTGGTGCTCCACAGATGTCTCATGACGTAATATTAATTTGACTGAGTAATGATATTTGTTAATTCCACCAGATAAAAATATTGCAAGTTTTGATTTAGTAGCAGAAATTATCGAATTAAATGTAACTCCAAATAAAATGACATTTCTCATTAAAACAAAAAAAATCCATGCAGAGAGCGGTTTCTCAGAATAGTCAGAAACACTTGAAGAAACCACAGGAATGATTGCAAGAACACGGGAAAAACCATCAAAATATTGTCAAGAATAATCAGGAGCACACTGAGGAAACCACCATAATATTAACAATAATAATCGGAAGCACACGGAGAAAACCATCATAATATTGACCAGATTAATCGGAAGCACACAGAGAAAACCACCACATGTTTTCTTTGATATAAAATTACAAGAAAAAATATTTAAAAATAAAAATAAATTAATAAAAAATTTAAAAAAATGAAAAAATGCATAAATTTCTGGCTTGTACAAGAACTCTATCTTTGCTCAACAATGATAAGTTTACAAGCTAGCAGAAACTGTTTATGCATTTTTTAATTTTTTTTAATTTTTTATTAATTTATTTTTATTTTTAAATATTTTTTCTTGTAATTTTATGATATCAAAGAAAACATGTGGTGGTTTTCTCTGTGTGCTTCCGATTAATCTGGTCAATATTATGATGGTTTTCTCCGTGTGCTTCCGATTATTATTGTTAATATTATGGTGGTTTCCTCAGTGTGCTCCTGATTATTCTTGACAATATTTTGATGGTTTTTCCCGTGTTCTTGCAATCATTCCTGTGGTTTCTTCAAGTGTTTCTGACTATTCTGAGAAATCGCTCTCTGCATGGATTTTTTTTGTTTTAATGAGAAATGTCATTTTATTTGGAGTTACATTTAATTCGATAATTTCTGCTACTAAATCAAAACTTGCAATATTTTTATCTGGTGGAATTAACAAATATCATTACTCAGTCAAATTAATATTACGTCATGAGACATCTGTGGAGCACCAACATGCAAGACGAACTTCCTTTTCCTTGGAGTCTAACGAAGCCATCCTTCTTTTGCGATCGATAGTGAGCATCCCGCATCCCGCATAAAATAACTAAATATTATTTACCTGCAAGCAACATGTGGCGACATCTGTTGTTGAAAAGCAGAACTACATGCATAAAGTACTTTTGCATGAGATATATTAATTCTCGCTGATGAAATATGAAAAAATTTCTATTTAAGTATTGAATCTAATTCAAAACACTCAATTGGTATCTGGCATTAGTCTCAGTAACTAATATGAATTCCGATTTGGGATCTGACGCTGTATCGAAAGAACATAGGTGTAAGTTTTGCAGTAAAGAGTTTATCTTGAGAAAGAATAAAAGACAACATGAGAAGAATGACTGTGTTAAAAATCCACTGCGCAATATGATAAGTTGTGTTCGATGTAGCAAGTCGTTTACGCGGAGAGAGAGCCTAAAAAGACATGGCAGAACTTGTAGCGCCAAGCCTGCGTACAAGCTAGAGGACAACGATGAATCTACTAGCCTAAGGAAGAGTGATCTGCATTACGACAATAATTTTCTTGGCTCTTCCGATCTCGACAAAGAACTTAAATTGAAGAAGGTTGATGATTTACGGAAGAATGAAGACAGTGGAAGAATCCTTAACGTGAAAAGTGAGAATATATTCCAGCCGAATTCAAGTAGATCTTTCCTACTTTGTAAAAATGATGGACTCCTAAAAAGGAAGCATGAAGACGATGAAGACACTTCAACATCATCAACATCGAATTATTACGGTAAATTGGGTGAAAACGATTCCTTCTACGGTGATTGTTACAGTGACTCTGAGGCTGTTGATAAAGACATAGACTATGATGAATCACCTAAAGCTGCTAAGATCGAAGAATGTGGCGGTGTCCTGAGACCGAAACGATGGAAACGACGTGATATATTAAATAAATCTGATCAAGCTTGTGATGATCACCGTCTCCAACATGAAAGTAACCCTGAGGTTGGTGGTAAAACGGAAGACACCAGAGATCATAATATTTATTATAAAGGTGCAAGGAAGATGGTGGTAGAAGAGAATGATTACACATCATGGAAAGATCCAAACATATTGGTTGACCGGCTAAGACTTCTACATGGTTCGCTTTGTGCAGGAAACTATTCGTGCATCAAAGAAATATCCTTCATACTCAAGGAACTGAGGAATGCTGGCTACATACAATATTGACTTGTTTTACTTGCATTTGTATAATGTAAAGCAATAAAATAAATAATTTAAATTATAAGAATGTAATGTTTTTATTTCTTGTATTATGATTTCTTACTAAGACTTAGATCTCGTAACTTGTGCTTCCTTTTTGCCTTTTTTAGTTGATGGAGCTTCCAAATGTGCTTCCTTATTCGATGATGCATCCAAAATGTGCTGCCTTTTCGTTGGCGGTGCTTCCAAATGTGCTGCCTTTTCGTTGTCGGTGCTTCCAAATGTGCTGCCTTTTCGCTGTCGGTGCTTCCAAATGTGCTGCCTTTTCGTTGTCGGTGCTTCCAAATGTGCTGCCTTTTCGTTGTCGGTGCTTCCAAATGTGCTGCCTTTACGTTGTCGGTGCTTCCAAATGTGCTGCCTTTTCGTTGTCGGTGCTTCCAAATGTACTGCCTTTTCGTAGTCGGTGCTTCCAAATGTGCTGCCTTTTCGTAGTCGGTGCTTCCAAATGTGCTGCCTTTTCGTTGTCGGTGCTTCCAAATGTGCTGCCTTTTCGTTGTCGGTGCTTCCAAATGTGCTGTCTTTTCGTTGTCGGTGCTTCCAAATGTGCTGCCTTTTCGTTGTCGGTGCTTCCAAATGTGCTGCCTTTTCGTTGTCGGTGCTTCCAAATGTGCTGCCTTTTCGTTGTCGGTGCTTCCAAATGTACTGCCTTTTCGTAGTCGGTGCTTCCAAATGTGCTGCCTTTACGTTGTCGGTGCTTCCAAATGTGCTGCCTTTACGTTGTCGGTGCTTCCAAATGTGCTGCCTTTTCGATGACGGTGCTTACAAATGTGCTGCCTTTTCGTAGTCGGTGCTTCCAAATGTGCTGCCATTTCGTAGTCGGTGCTTCCAAATGTGCTGCCATTTCGTTGTCGGTGCTTCCAAATGTGCTGCCTTTTCGTTGTCGGTGCTTCCAAATGTGCTGCCTTTTCGTTGTCGGTGCTTCCAAATGTGCTGCCTTTTCGTTGTCGGTGCTTCCAAATGTGCTGCTTTTCGTAGTCGGTGCTTCCAAATGTGCTACCTTTTCGATGACGGTGCTTCCAAATGTGCTGCCTTTTCGTAGTCGGTGCTTCCAAATGTGCTGCCTTTTTGTTGTCGGTGCTGTCAAATGTGCTGCCTTTTCGTTGTCGGTGCTTCCAAATGTGCTGCTTTTCGTAGTCGGTGCTTCCAAATGTGCTGCCTTTTCGATGACGGTGCTTCCAAATGTGCTGCCTTTTCGTTGGCGGTGCTTCCTATTGTTTTTCCTTTTTTGATGATGCTTCCAAATGTGCTTCCTTTTTTGATGGTGCTTCTATTTTTTTAATGTTGTTTTGACTCTAGTATTTTAGTAAATTGTTCTTGATTTGACTAGCGTATTATTCAAACCGGTTAATGTATATAAACGAGTCCTAGACAGCAGGACGCTCAGTTTGTTACTGCCGTCGACGGTGTACGGATCACCTAGTTTGTTTCTTCTGGTGCATAAGTCGTGTAATTGCCTGTTCTTGAGACTTCGATGGCATCTTTACCGACTTTAACGTCGAACTCGATGGAGGATGTAGAATCGACTACGGGAACCATGACGTCAGCGCCGACGATGTTGGAGCAGATTCCGTTGGCAACGCCTCTGACAACACTAAAGGAGACTTCGATATGTGCTGTTCCACCATCAGCTGAAGTTTCATCAGCATTGAATACTTCAATTAATGAAGAGCGTACTTCGCATCAGTGCAAATACTGTGGTGCATCATTTACTATCACCTCAAATGCTCGCAGACATGAAAGAAGCGGTTGTTCTAATAATGTTCAAAGAATACAATTTCAGTGCAATAAGTGCAATAAACTAATTTCACGTCTCGATAGCTTACATCGTGATTATAAAAAATGCTCCGAGACCTATAATGAACATGGTTATTGATTTGACTCATGTGTTGTACCGGCTAATGAGACTATATAAGTGATATGAACTTCAGTCCGTCTCTGGCTGCGGTGATGACCGGATCGGATAGACATTTAAAGTCATGTAAAAGGCTTAGTCCGTACAATAAGAAGACTGTTTGAATCGAGGAATCCAAAAGGCTTTAGTAATTTGTCTGTGTATTTTTTTGTACTTGTAGTAGTGTAGTATGTATGTAATAAAAGTTTTTTTAAAGGAACTTGTGGTGTATTTTATTTTCTCAAACCTGCCACTTTAGTGGTACTTTTTTTAAAATATTAAAGTTGTTTTGTATCGGCCAGGGATCGAACCAAGGAAATTAGTCGATCCAATCAATCATTATATGGATTACAAATTTATTTAATGAATTTTTAACTTTTTCCCGAATCTCTAGCATTACAATTACGAATTTCCAATATGGTGGTCTTGATGTCTAATAGGATGATGGTAGTAGATGATTTAAAGTCTCTTTAAGAATGTTGAACATGGTTTATTGGAATTATTATTTTTTTCATAAAATTAAACATTATTGCATCGATCGAGGATCGAACCAAGGACTGGAGCGGATCGAATCGATATGTAAGTTAATGAGTGATTTATTTAATGAATTTTGGAATTTTTCCCGCTTTTCTAGCTACATTATTACATGATTTCAAGATGGCGGCCGAATTTCAAGATGGCGGGGGGCACCTCCGTAATAAATGATTACTGCACTGTAGCGGGTTAGAATAAAATCATCCAGATGGAAATGTACTCTATAATACAAGTACACACACAAGATGGCGTACTCCAGCAGGTGGTAGCTCCTGGTAGCCTGTACTGAACATAAAATTTCGGATCCATGATGGTCGACAAGGACAAAGTCAAATTTCAAGGACAAAGTCTAATTTCAAGGTCAAGGTCAAATTTCAAGGTCAGGGTCAAATTTCACGGTCAAGGTCAAATTTCAAGGTCAAGGTCAAATTTCAAGGTCAAGGTCAAATTTCATGGTCAAGGTCAAATTTCAAGGTCAAGGTCAAATTTCAAGGTCAAGGTCAAAGTTCAAGGTCAAGGTCAAATTTCAAGGTCAAGGTCAAAGTTCAAGGTCAAGGTCAAATTTTAAGGTCAAGGTCAATGTTCAAGGTCAAGGTCAATGTTCAATGTCAAGGTGTAAGGTGTGGTGACCAGATAATTATACTAACATGGTATCAGCACACTCTATCGGACGAAAATAAGATGGTGATCTCCAGCGGACGAAGAAAAGATGGCGGACATGACGTCATACTACTTGATGATATATATGCTTTTGAAAAAAAAGTGGTGGGAGTCAGTATGCCTGCATCCACTGTGAGGGAAGGATCGGTCGCCATTTTTAATTTTTTTGCCCTCACCGGGTTCGAACCGAGGACTCCGAACTCTGTGTCGTTAATGTTTTGTTTTTTTATAAGTATTTTATTAAAATTTTATTATTTGAATTTTTTTATAATTTTTAAAAAAAAATTCATTAAAATCGGATAATAAATAAAAAAGTTAAAGATGGCGGCTGTAACGGAAATTGCAACGGTGACGTCATAATTCAAAATTGCGGAAAACACATCGCCGGAATTTTCTAGAACACATGACGGTATCCAAAATGGCGGATCTAAGATGGCGGATCCAAAATGGCCGCCGGGGTCAAGGTCAAGGTCAAAGGTCAAAGGTCAACCTGATAGAGGCTTAACTGAGGCTTGAGTTAAGGATGCTTAAGCCTCTATCAGGACATTTCTAGCCGCTGGGATTTTTAAGGACTAAAACGGGAAATTTTCCCTCGAAACGGGAATTTTTCCCTCGAAAACGGGAAATTTTTTCTTAAAACGGGAAATTTTGCGTCATTTTGAGTCATTTTAGAGGAATTTTTGCCTGCCGTGACGTCACAAATCCAAGATGGAGGACACCGGCACCGGCACCACACCCTGAACCCTGATCTAGTATGCCCATTTACATACTACTCATGTGAAAAAATGTAAAGGTGAAGTCAGTGTGTAGAAATTTCCACTCCTCGCTTTCGATTGGAGACTCGTAAGCGTACAAGCAAGAAAACCGATGTGCAGCAACCGATTGGTATGGTGTCTGAACATGAAAATAAACATAAGACTGTGTTCGGCGCATTACAAGTGAAAGATAATGGGTTCTACTTGGCGCAGTCTGCATTTCGTGGAACATTGAAAGACTACTATTATCTAAATACGTTAGGTGAGTCGAAAGACATTTGTAATTTTCTTGACGATATCAGACAGAACATAATCAATCAGCTTACTGATGACGTAGCAACAAACGGTCCATTAAAATATAACTTGAGGTTGGACTGTACATATGGAAAGCCGTATCCATTCGATGACGAAGTGAAGAAGTGTGCATTCAAGACATCGGCGGCAGTAATTTACAGTTCTAACGATGTGAAGCAAACTGTTAAAAATGGTATCCAGAAACTCTGTCAAGAAGAGGAGGACTATGTCTGTAAAGGTTCTGGCTGGACTCTTTCTAGTGTAAGCAGATTGGAGCTAAGAATTAGTCATTTCACGCCTATGCGGACCTAAATGTTTATAAGATTGCTGGCTTTCGCAAGTGATCCTGTAGTAAAGTATAAGTTATGTAATAAAGTTTATTTTGTGAAAGAACTTGTGTTGTTTTATTTCTCTAACCTGTCACTATTATGTTAAATCGTTCTTATATTAAATTTTTTATCAACTATGATCGTACCAAGGACCTTTAGTCGACCTGATTTATCAGTTTATTGATGGTAAATTTATTTAATGAATTTTGGTATTATACCCTATTTTGTGTGTTAGTTATTTTGAATTTTCAAGATGACATCCAAATTTTAAGATGTCGGACACCTCAGTAATAATAAATGATTACGTACTCTAGCGGGTTAGAATAAAACTAGCATGAAGGTAATGATGGTAATGATGGTAAGACTAGTACACACAAGATGGTGGCCACCAGCTGACGAAAACATGATGGTGGCAATGAGCACTAGCAGGTGGTAGCTCCTGGTAGCATGTACTGAAATGTCGGAACCATGATGGTCGACAAGGACAAAGTCAAATTTCAAGGTCAAGGTCAAAGTTCAAGGTCAAGGTCAAAGTTCAAGGTCAAGGTCAAAGTTCAAGGTCAAGGTCAAAGTTCAATGCCAACAGTCGAGGTTAAAGGTATGGTGAACAGAAAATTATTCTAACATGTCGCCTGCACACTATAGCAGACGAAAACAAGTTGGTGGTCTCCGGCGTATGAAGACAAGATGGTGTACATGATGTCATATCTGTTTACGATATATACCTTGTTACTGATGGTAAGTCAGTCTGTAGGTAGCTTCCATGGAGGAAGGATCTGATGTTTTTTTTTCTTTTTGCCCTCACCGGTTTCGAACCAAGGGCAGGAATCGATCTAATCAATCCGTTTTCTAATAAGTTAATTTTTTTATGAATTTTAAAAAGAAATTTCATTAAAATCGGATAATAAATAAAAAAGTTAAAGATGGTGACCGTAACAAAATGAGCGATGATCTAGAATCCAATATGTCCGTCAAGGTCATGATCGAAGCTCCCCACAGCATGCGGCTTAGAGCGGCTTGACCATGGGGAATTTAAGCCACTATGGGGAACATTTCTAGTTTTTTTTAATTTTTTATTAAAATTTTATTAATTGATTTTTTTTATAATTTTTAAAAATATCTACATTAAAATCGTATAATAAATAAAAAAGTTAAAGTTGGTGACCGTAATAAAATGAGCGATGATCTAGAATCCAATATGTCCGTCAAGGTCATGACCGAAGCTCCCCACAGCATGCGGCTTAGAGCGGCTTGACCATGGGGAATTTAAGCCACTATGGGGAACATTTCTAGTTTTTTTTAATTTTTTATTAAAATTTTATTAATTGATTTTTTTTTATAATTTTTAAAAATATCTACATTAAAATTACAGATTTTCAAGATGGCGGACATGACGTCATACTACCTGATGGTATATGTGCATTGGTACCAGTGGTGGGGGTCAGTCTGCCTGCGTCCACTGTGAGGGAAGGATCGGTCGCCATTTTTTATTTTTTTGCCCTCGCCGGGTTCGAACCGAGGTCTCCGAACTCCGTGTCGTAAATGTTTGTTTTTTATAAATAATTTATTAAAATGTTATTATTTGAATTTTTTTATAATTTTTAAAAAAAATTTCATTAAAATCGGATAATAAATAAAAAAATTAAAGATGGCGGTCGTAACCAAAATTGCAACGGTGACGTCATCATCCAATATGGCGGAAAACACATCGCCGGAATTTTCTAGAACACAATGACGTCATCCAAAATGGCGGATCCAAGATGGCGGATACAAAATGGCCGCAGGGGTCAAGGTCAAAGGTCAAGGTCACAACCATCCAAGATGGCCGCCGTGACGTCACAATCCAAGATGGCGGTCGGCACCTCAGGCACCTCAGCCTGAAGCCTGTCCCCGGACCGTCATTCCTATACTACTACGAGAGATGAGATTTCTTCTCCTTGGTGTCTAGCGAAGCCTTCCTTCTTTTGAGACCACTAGTGAGCATCCCGCATCCCGCATAAAAGAAATAAATAATTTTTACCTCAACACATCACATGACGACATCTGTTGTCAAGAATCAGGACTACTTGCAACAAGTTCTTTTGTATGAAATAAATTAACTCTCGCAGCTGAATGGAATCAAAAACAGTTAAGAGTCATTAAGTCTCGTAGACTTGTAACTAAGTAGTCTCGTAACCTCGTAAACTTGTAGCCTCGTAGAACGATGAAGCCTTGTAGTCTTCTAGTCCTGTAGTATCGTAGCTTCGTAGCCTCCTAGTCTCGTATCCAAATAGAAGCTAGGCCTAAGACTTTTGGAGCCAAATACTTGTGGTGCTATTGACTTTCGGAGCGAAAAACGTTTGGAGACAAATACTGTTGGAGCCAAAGACTGTTGGAGCCAATGACTTTTGGAGCCTTAGGCTGTTAAAGGCATTATATACTATAGCAAATTGGATATCTCATCCTAGTGAGTTGAATTTTCAAGAAAATGTACATCCTTTTCGTTAAATGTAGTGAAGTCAGTATTATCGTATCCTACTGATGAGCTCGTATAACAACAAGTTGAATTTTCGTCAGAATGTATTTCCTTTTAGTGAAAAGCGTCCTGTGTGTGTGTTGCGAGTGTTCATTTTGTGTACTGTGTGTCCAATGCATGTCCATTGCATGTACAGTGTGTGTACAGTGAGTCCATTGGTGTCCTGTGTATGTGCTGTGTGTCCATTGCGTGTACTGTGTGTGTACTGTGTGTCCATTGTGTGTTCATTGCGTTCCCTTTGTGTGTATTGTGTGTACATTTTTGTTGTATGTGCGTCGTTTCGTTGAATGATCGTAGTAAAATCTGTATTAGTTCTGTAAATTTACTGGTTCAAAACCTTTTTCAGGGATTTGAGATATTTCCGTAAGTGTAAAACATTTTCCTTTGGTATAGATGATTGTAATTGATTTTATCGATACTTTATATCTGAAAGTTGGAAGACTCTTTCTTGATGCTTAAAAAATGACATAAAAGCTATGACCGAAGAAGAAGGTCTTTTTGTTCGGAGACGTCTGACCTATACATCTGACATTGTGCATGTCATGCTCTCGTGGTCTGAAGAAACTTGGCCTATATGTATAGAATTGTACATAAACGGGTTGGAATGTATTTCATGAAGTTAAAAAAAATTAAAAACTTCCGTGTTTGGTAACGTGACAATATATTTAATTTGTCGGACAGGTATCATCTATAGGGTTCTTATTCTGTAGAGAGAATGATAAATAAACTCTATTAAGTGTAATGGGAAAAATAATTTAATTTGATTTAAAGTATTTGTTACTCTTATCACTGGTCGAGAATCGAACCAAGTATGGATATCAATTGAATCAATCATTATTTTAATAAGTAATTTTGTTGATGACTTTTGGAATTTTTCCTGAATTTCTAGGTATATAAACAGAGATTACCAAGATGAAGTCCAAATGTCAAGAAGGCATGCGTTCTGGCAATAACTATTTCTGCACTCTAACGGATGAAAATTTAATATGGCTACAGCACATTCTAGCAGATGAAACAAGATGGCATCTTCCAGCAGACGAAAATAAGATGGTGACCTCCAGAAGACGAAAACAAGATGACGTCATACTAGCCGGCGATATAAATACCTTGGCATTAGTGGTAGGAGGTCAGTATGTCGGTGGCTTCCGTAGAGAAAGGATCTGTCGTCATTTTTATTTTGACCTCATTAGGTTCAAACTGAAGACTCCATGACGAAAGTACGTTGTAAATTAGAATTATGTTAAAATTTGATATTGTTTTTCTATAAATTTTAATTTTTTTGGATGATAACTATAGATTTTCTAGGTGCTACTATGACGTCATACACAACCTAAATAACATCAGGCGTAACTAAAGTACAACGTTTCTAGTATCCGGGAAGGTGACCATAACGAAATCCGCAACGGTGATGTCTTAATTCATATGGCAAATTTTTTTTAAAAAAATTATGAATTAACTTTTTAAGACTATTAAATTTTTCTCCGAATTCCTAGCATAAAAATGGCGGATTTTCAAGAAGGTGGTCCTAAAAAAAATTGCGGTGGTTACGTCATAATTCAAGATGACGTGTGTGAAGTAAGCATTTTTTATTTATTTATTTATTTTTATAAAGAATTTTTTTAATTTTTTATACTTAAATTACATATTTACTCTCGCCGGTAATCAAACCGAGGATAGAAATCAATTAAGTAATTAAACATTTTAAGAAAGCAATTATTTATACTTTTTGAAATTTTATCGAAATTTTTTGGTTGAAAATTAAATATTTCAAGTTTATATTCAAGGTCAAGGTCATGACCTCAGCGGCTTATGGGCGGCGGCTTGTCGTAAGGGAATTTAAGCCTCTTTGGGGAATTTTGGTTTTTTCTAAGGCAGACATCTTCTAAGGATTTTTTATTTTCAAATTTTCAAATTTTTGAGGACTAAAGAGGGAAATTTTACCTTAAAACGGAAATTTTTCCCTCGAAAAGGTAAAACTTTAATTTTTCAAATTTTTGAGATTTTTGGCGGAATTTTTTTTTTCAAAATGGTGAATGTTTGGCAAGTTTAAGGAATTTTTGGTAAATTTTGGCAAATTTTGAATGTCAAGGTCATCCAAGATGGCCGCTGTGATGTCACAATCCACGATGGTGGTCGGCTCCCGGCTCCACAGCCTGCAGCCTGTCCCAGCTCCGGCTGCTATATACTTTTTCTCGCATACTTTCTTGGAATGCCTTGTTATTTATAGTGACTGACTTTTACAAATAGTTTATCCTGTGAAATAATGATTGGCAGTTAGCATTCAGTAATTTTTGCTGTCAGAATGATTACAGCTCTAATAATACTGTCAGAAAATACTATTTTATGGTCTTATAAAAAAGAAGTGCGTTTAACTCAGTACATATGATGAAGTGTGATAATTGTTTGGCAATTCAAACCTTGACTCGTAATAATATCGTAAGGGATAAAACGGCAGAGAGAGAGCGAGAGAGAAAGAGAGAAAGAGAGAAA
This sequence comes from Bacillus rossius redtenbacheri, assembly GCF_032445375.1. Taxonomy (NCBI): domain Eukaryota; kingdom Metazoa; phylum Arthropoda; class Insecta; order Phasmatodea; family Bacillidae; genus Bacillus; species Bacillus rossius. The sequence continues at coordinate 27,768,295 of NW_026962010.1, forward strand.
TAAGACATTTTTTTTAATAAACATGAATTTAAAAAAAATATTACTTACTTCAATAAGCTCAAACCCCGCTGTGTTGCCCTCTGCCCAACTCCCTTCCTAGATGCCAGCAAGTCAGGTGGCATCAGGCACAGGCGGGTAACTACCGCCGCGACACGCCTATCCCTGCAGCATGGCAGGGATCAACATGAGCTGCACGCCCCCACACGTAGTCTGCTCAAGGCATCGTGGCTTGATAAGTTATCTGAACTTCCGCAAACTTATTCTCTGCACTTTTCGCGTCAGAAAAGTTGCATGAAAATTCAGTTTTGTAACTTAACTCCTATCGAGTCCAAAGAAGTTTCACTTCATTAAAGAAATTGTGTAATTAAAAAATATTTTAAAAAAACTTATTTTGACTGACGATGATATACAAATAAAGACTTTTAATTTTAACAGCCAGGGTAGTATCACTCTGGCAACAACTCTACTGCAGTTTAGGCCATGGGGGCGCTGCTGTGACGTCTCGCTGTTGCAGGGTCATCAGGTACGAGTGCTGCGAGGGCTACCAGCAAGCGAGGGGCGAGCGAGGCTGCACCGGGGGTGAGTACCCGCACTCTAGAGCATTACTGTCCGTACTGCAGTCGGCTGGCCCACTCCGGCAAGCTACTTCGCAAAGGTAGGAGAGTGCATGGAGTTCTGGGCCATTGCAGACGTATGACACGTGTCATGCAGAAGCGTTGGGAGCAGAAGTACCCGGAGACTGTAACGTTAACCATGTTTACCACTCGCGAAACTTTCAAGTTTGATCCTGCCGGGAATAGAACCTGGCCTATGATTGGATGAAGTATACATACATAACATAAGCCAATTAAGTTAAAATGTTTTTGCTATTTTTTTGTCATTAACGTACAAATATAAAAGTCTATAAAATAAAGATTGTCCATGATGGCTTTTGTCCAGTTATCATAAGTTGATAAAATACTATGCCATTACTGTGTTCAAAAATGTTTATCGTTCAACCCGTAATACCGTAACATAATCCAAGATAAAACAAACTACCGCCACATTGATAAGTTAATGTACACCTCTCCTCTACCAGTTTTTTTTTTGCTTTAACTGTCTTGCCAGGAATAAGCTTTCTGCTCTTTCTGCATGCACTCCCTGTGGCTCGGCCCGACTGGTGTCTGGCTGCCACGCTGTGAGCACAAGAACGGGGTCTGGCTGCCACATTGTGAGCACGAGAGCGGTGTCTGGCTGCCACGTTGTGAGCACAAGAGCGGTGTCTGGCTGCCACGTTGTGAGCACAAGAGCGGTTTCTGACTGCCATGCTGTGAGCACAAGAATAGTGTCTGCCTGCCACGTTGTGATCACAAGAGCGGTGTCTGACTGCCATGCTGTGAGCACAAGAATAGTGTCTGGCTGCCACGTTGTGAGCACAAGAGCAGTTCTGGCTGCCACGTTGTGAGCACAAGAGCGGTGTCTGACTGCCATGCTGTAAGCACAAGAACAGTGTCTGGCTGCCACGTTGTGAGCACAAGAGCGGTGTCTGACTGCCATGCTGTGAGCACAAGAATAGTGTCTGGCTGCCACGTTGTGAGCACAAGAGCAGTTCTGGCTGCCACATTGTGAGCACGAGAGCGGTGTCTGGCTGCCACGTTGTGAGCTCAAGAGCGGTGTCTGGCTGCCCCACTGTGATCACAAGAACAGTGTCTGGCTGCCACGTTGTGAGCACAAGAGCGGTGTCTGGCTGCCACGTTGTGAGCACAAGAGCGGTGTCTGGCTGCCACGTTGTGAGCACAAGAGCGGTTTCTGACTGCCATGCTGTGAGCACAAGAATAGTGTCTGCCTGCCACGTTGTGAGCACAAGAGCGGTGTCTGACTGCCATGCTGTGAGCACAAGAATAGTGTCTGGCTGCCACGTTGTGAGCACAAGAGCAGTTCTGGCTGCCACGTTGTGAGCACAAGAGCGGTGTCTGACTGCCATGCTGTAAGCACAAGAACAGTGTCTGGCTGCCACTCTGTAAGCACAAGAACAGTGTCTGACTGCCATGTTGTGACCACAAGAGCGGTGTCTGGCTGCCACGTTGTGAGCACAAGAGCGGTGTCTGGCTGCCACGTTGTGAGCACAAGAGCGGTTTCTTACTGCCATGCTGTGAGCACAAGAATAGTGTCTGGCTGCCACGTTGTGAGCACAAGAGCGGTGTCTGACTGCCATGCTGTGAGCACAAGAATAGTGTCTGGCTGCCACGTTGTGAGCACAAGAGCAGTTCTGGCTGCCACGTTGTGAGCACAAGAGCGGTGTCTGACTGCCATGCTGTAAACACAAGAACAGTGTCTGGCTGCCACTCTGTGAGCACAAGAGCTGCGGCACTTTTTCCTGTCAGTGAGCATAATGATGTGGGGAGACATTTTTTACTGTTTTCCGATTATGACATCGTTGAGTACTTATTGTTAGGAAGGAAACATTTTTGTGTATATTTTAATAATACTCTGAGACAAATATGTGGAGTATTTCACCATATGCATTCTTAGATTGGAAGAAATAGCTATTTTGTTTTAAACGAGAGATCGTTGGCAAGGACATTTGTTTTAATTTAGCCAAGATTTGAGATCGGATCCGAATAAAGTTACTTGTCACATCACTGGGAGACACTCAATGACGCTGACCAAACCTATTGGTCAATATCTAGTACAAAGCACATGCAGTGCTGAACGAACAAAGCTCAGGATTCAAATCATTTGGTTCATGAGCTATGAACTGCAAAATTGCTTTATCCTGCACAATGGTGCTACCATAACACAATTTTTTGGTCTGTTTTTTTTATAGCTAGAAATCTCTTATCGATAGATTGGTCATCAGTCTAGCCGAGCCCTTACAGATTCAACATATGTGTGTGTGTGTGTTGTGCATATATAACGTGTGGGAGCGAATAAGCGCCATGTAGACACCGAGCTATTGTATATATAGTCAGACTCAATTAACAATTTTATAATTGGTAGTGAAAGATATATTACACTGCATATTCTGTTACACAGTTAAGTAGCAGCGTTTCTAGAATAACAATTCCTCGACTTTACGTCTTATAATATGATATTTGACTTGAAATTGCTATTTTTATTGTATTTACTTCTAGACATGAATTTCAACTCTTCACTGAGCTTCCATCATTAAGACTAATCATACTTAGGGAACGAGCTACAGGATGGTGTCAACGGTCGATATGACATGTGACTGTATCATATGTGACTGTGTAACTGACTGTGTGACTGTGTAACTGTGTAACTTGTGACTTTGTGAATGTGTAACTATGTGACTATGTAACTATGTGACTGTGTAACATGTGACTGTAACTTGTGACGTGTGTGACTGTAACTATGTGATGGTGTAATTATATGACTGTGTAACTATTTGACTGTTTAGCTATGTAACTGTGTGACATGACTGTATAACTGTGTGACTGTGACTGTGATTGTGTGAGTTATGACTATGTTACTGTGTGACTGTGTGACTGTGTGACTGAGTTGTGACTATGTGACTGTGTGACTGTGTGACTATGTGACTGTGTAACTGTTGATGTGTGACTATGTGACTGTGTGACTGTTGCTGTGTGGCTGTATGATATGTGACTGTGACTGCGTGACTGCGCAGTGAAGCCGCTGAAGAATGTGCTGGAGACGGCTCGCGAGCTGGGCGCCTCGCAGTTCGTGGAGCACCTGGAGCAGTCGGGGCTGGCGGCCGACCTAGCGGGCCGCGGCGTGTACACGCTCTTCGCGCCGCTTGACTCCGCCTTCCAGGTGAGGCCGCGTGTCAGTGCGACCCAACAGAGACACAGACTAATGCGGGAGCTCTCGTAGGAAACCTGTTGGCTCGTCGCAGCGCCTGCCACGTTTCTCACCAGCGGATCATCCGGGTTTGACCGAACTGGGGGTCGCACCGAGTCTTTGTAGGGGGCGACATATCTGAGACCGTAACTTTACACAGGGAATCTTGTTACAATCTCTGTGGAACGTAATATATATTGCGACGTGGCATACGTAACAAGACTTTATTTGGTTAGTTTGATGTGTCGTTGGCAACGAGGTCATCCTAGTCAGACATCACAACACGAATCAGGGACATCGGGGAATGAATTGGGGAACAGCGAGGACAGATTCCAGGATATGTCTAAGTGATCCCGGTAAACCAGGTAAAACTGTAATCTCGGCTGGTCGGAGGAAGGTTGTTAGGCATCTGGAGTCCAGGATCTTACCTCGATGGCAACAACTATTCGTACTGCGCATGTACGTGGGCCAATCTTCTCACCTCCGGTGCTAGAAGAGCCGCTGGTTGCTCAAAGCTACCATCAAGGCAGTTGTTCAGTCCATCGGGACAATTAAGTAATTTGGTTTCACTGACAACAATTTGAGCATGTAACATGCCAATTTGGAGATGCACAATTGTCGATTTTTTAATTAAATCTTTTTATCATGCGCACATGTCATTGTGGAGGTAATTTTGGGGTTAAACTCTGGGCATATCACCCTATGCTACCACTTTTCAAATAAGTCAAATGCACATATAATGAACAGTAATTCTTCTGTATTCAATCTAACTACCAAAAATGGCGCGGCAGTGTAATCAAAGCACATCTGGTATCTGCCTTAATTTAAGACTCTGCCAACGTTTTGAAAGTCAGTACAAACTTTGTTGTTCTGAAGATAGTTGCCTACCTTCCAGGTACCATGCAAAGAGTAGGTTGCCACCAACGCATTTTCGAAATATGTATTTTTAAACGCGTTCTGTTGAGACGATATATTTCTGACCCTGAGTAATATAACACAAATTACCTGTCGTAATGCCAACAAAAGTTTTCCTTGTATTCCCTAATAGTTTGTATAATTGCAAATACCTGACAACAGTATAATTTAAATCTTATCGTATGCCTTTAAAAAACGCATAATCCATGTTTCCGTGGTTTTACATAGGATTCTGATAAAATTCGGCTGAATAAAACTTCATTGCCGATTTTATCGCAAAACTTTGTAATAGCACGGCAAAACGTATTACTGCGTTTTTTTTAAAGACATACAATACGATTTAAATTTTAAATGTACTAATATATAGCAAGAATAGAACATTTTACTCTAGTGTATTATTTTTATAACAATAATTTTTGTTAACAACTTCCACGAAACGATAATTTTTTACCTGGTAAATAAATAGCATTATTCTGAATCCTCAGACAGCTACAGTTTAAACACCACGGCAAATGGTGTTGGCTGACTTTATTCTTGTGTTATGCGATCGTGGAGCTGGCATCTGAGGTTCGCTGAGTTATCTTTGTGAGCATATCCCCAAAAACACTTACTGTGTGACTAACGCGCTTGTTATTAGCAGTCTTTGAATGAAGATCTTCAGAGCTCTCATTAAATATGTTATGTCAGCACTAATCACAAGTAATCTATGATAAATCTATCTTAGACCCACACTGACTGTGATACGGTAGCGCTAATGACAAGTGAGTGGTCTTTTAGAGCAGTGTCCCAGAGTCTTCAATGACTGTGAGATGGAAGCGCTAGTAAGAGTGGTTTTAGAGAACAGATAACCAGAGCTCTCGCTGACTGTGTGACAGTAGCACTGATGACGAGTGGTTTTTCAGAGATCATCAGTGCCCTCCCTGACTCTATGATAAAAGTGCTAATAACTTATATTATTCGAGAGCCTATCCCCAGAGCCCTCAATGACTGTGCGACACTGGAGCATTAGTAATGAGAGGTCTCTGAGAGCCTTTCCCAGGGCCGGCACTGAATGTTGGACTGTAGCGCTAGTGACAAATAGTCTTTGAGAGCAATATACCCATAGCCATTACTAACTGTGTGACTGTACCGTGTTTTCTAAAAGCACATTCCCCGAATATACATCTGACTATGTGACGATAGGGCCATTAACAATTGGTTTCTAAAAGCATATTCTCAAAGGCATCACTGACTGTGTTATGGTAGCGCTAGTGACAAGTGGTCTCTGAGACATCTCCAGGGATCTTAACTAATAACAGTAGTGTTAGTGAAAAGTGGTTTCTAAGAGCATATCTCTAGAACCCTCACTGACTTTGTGTTGGTTACGCCACTGGCAAGTGGTTTCTAAGTACAGATCACCAGAACCCCCATTGACTATGTAATGGTAATACCATTGGCAATTGATTTTAGATAATCATATCCCCAGAGCCCTCGCTAACAGGACGAGTGACAAGTGATTTCTAAGAGCACATTCCAAGGGACATTTCTCTGTGATGGTAGAACTAGGGACGGATGGTCTCTGAAACATTATCTCCAAACTCTCACTGGCTATGTGATTGTAGTACCAGTAACGAGTGTTCTCTGAGAGCATTTTCACATAGTCCTCACTGACTGTGTGACTATTGTTCCAGTGATAAAAGATTTTTAAGAGAATATTACGAAAGGCCCATTGCCTATGTGACGGTATCGCCTGTGACAAGTGATTTATGAGTGAATATTCACACAGCCTTCGCTTACTATATGATATTAGTGCAAGTGGTCTCTGATTTTGTAATTCTAGTGTCATTAATAAGTGTTTTCTAAAAGCCTATCACGAGAGACCTCAGTGGCTGTGTGATGATATCTCCAGTGAAAAAATGTATATAATTAAATATCCTCAAAGCTTTCAGTGATTATGTAATGGTAGTATCAGTGACAAGTGGTTTCTGAGAGAAAAATCACCAGAGCTCTCACTGAATGTTAATGGTAGAACTAATAATAAGTGGTCTCTTAAACATAACTCTAAATCCTCACGACTCTGTGATGGTAGCGCATGTGCCAAGTGGTCTCTGATAGCATATCCACAGAGCCCTCACTGAGCCTGTAACGGAAGCACCAGTGATAAAGTGGTCTCTAAAAGCCAATCCTCATAGCACACAATGAAGGTTTGACGGTAGCGAAAATGACAATTGGTCTCTGAGAGCATATCCCCAGAGCCCTCAATGAATGTATTATGATAGCGCGAAGGTAAGAGTTTTCTATTAGAGTAGGTACTCAGAGCCTTCACAGACTATGTGACAGTAGCGCCAGTTAGAGTTGGTCTCTGAGAGCCACTCCATGCGCCCTTACTGATTGTGTCTCAGTGTTGAAAGTGGATTTTCTGAGTGTATTTTCTCAAAGCACTCACTGATCTGTAAAGTTAGTGTAAGTGTCAAATCGTCTCTTAGAACTGATATCCAGAGCTCTCAATAAATATGTTGTTACAGCCAGTGACAAGTGGTTTATTATACCAAATTTTCAATACCCGTCTTGATTATATGGCTGTAGCACTAGTGATAAGTGATTTTTGAGAGCAGATTACCAGAGCCATCACTGACTGTGTGACAGTAGAACTAGTGACGAGTGGTATCTGAGTCAAGATCACCAGATTCTTCACTGATTATGTTTCGGTAATGAGTGACAAGTAGTCTAAGAGAACATATCACCAAATTCCTCATTAACAATGTGAATATAATTATAGTTCTAAATAGACTCTGAGATAAGACCACCAGAGACCTTACTGACTTTGTAATGTTAGCACTAGTGACGAGTGGTCTCTAATAGCAGACACCAGAGACCTCGCTATGAGATGGCAGCGCTAGTGACAAAGACCGCGCTGTCTGCAGGAGATGTCGCGCGAGCAGAAAGCGCGGCTGGACAGCTACCGGGGTCGCCGCCTCAACCCCGTGCTGCTCTACCACATGCTCAACAAGCGACTTGCGTCGCGGCACTTCGGGGCGCACCGCAGCGTAGAGACGCGGCACAGCGGCCACCGCCTGCACCTCAACAAGTACTCCAGCGGGGTGAGTGGGGTGCCCTTTCCCCACAATTATTAATTATTTTTGACGTGACAACGTCTAATAAATCGATGAACGCTGGCTGCACGCACGAAAAATTGTCCCACTACGGATATCCCACTACGGATGTCCCACTATGGATGTGTCCTGTTTACGCATGCGTGGCATCTCTCTGGTATGTTGCGGACGGTACAGAGAACTCGGCCGGCACGTGGCGGTGTACTGCTCAGGTTTCACCCCGCCATGCTGCAGGGATAGGCGGGTCGCGCCGGTTGGATCACGCTTGCGCATGTCGCACACACGGCTTGGGGCAGACGGCAACATAGCCGGGTTCGAGGTTATTGTTGTGCACCGCGCCACGCGAGTACATTCGCAAGGAAATTGCGTTCTTACAAGTATGTATTATTTTAATTGCTAGTGTAAATCAGTATATTTAAACAGTGTTGTATGAGTATTGTTTTAGCTGTGTAACTAAATATTTATTGCTGGTATGATACTTTTCACGCTTTAGTTTGACATTGGTAATTATTTATCATGAGTTATTATTTGATCAACTTAATCACACACCGTATTATAGTTATGAGCCCACGAGCGTGTAAATATTTCGAGTCCAACAGAGAATATGCTAGTTAAAAGAAATTCAACAAATATCGTGCATAGAATATTAATAATTTATGACATCTGAAACAATTATTTCCAATAAGGCCTCGTAGCTGTGCGGTCAGCAATGCTGACTACCGAACGATAGGTTTACAACACAAATCCCAGCGGCTGAATTTTTTTTTTGTACTTGTAAAAATAAGTAAGGCACGCACGACACTTCAGAAGTAAAAAATATATTTGAATCAATGAATGCAAATAAAAGTAAATTTATTAATTCAATTGTAGAGTTCATTTCACTCCTTCTTTATAAGTAGTGTGTAAATGGGGGTCCGGCGCCTGGCTTCTGGCTGTGGTGCCTGGTGCCGAGCCACCACCTCTCATTGTGACGTCACGGAGGCCATCTTGGATGAGCGTAACGCGATACAGCATAATGGGACACAGCGTTACGGGAGATAGTGTAACGGGACACCGCGTAAAGGGACAAGTAGATCACGGCGACCATATTGGATGACCATGACCTTGACCTTTGGCCTTGTCCTTGACCCTGGCAGATGTATTGGATCCGCCCTATTGGATCCGCCACATTGTATCCGACATCTTTAAATCGAGCGCCCCACTCATTATGATGAAATTTTCGTCTCTGTCGCCATATTGATTTTTTTCTGTTCCCCTGGAGGCCGCCATATTGGATACCGTCGACTTTGTTTCTGCTGTTTGTTCCTAGAGAGCACCAGCTTTGCTCTTGATTTTTTCCTGTTCCACTGGAGGCCGCCATATTGGATACCGTCGACTTTGTTTCTGCTGTTTGTTCCTAGAGAGCACCAGCTTTGCGCTTGATTTTTTCCTGTTCCACTGGAGGCCGCCATGTTGGATACCGTCGTCTTTGTTTCTGTTGTTTGTTCCTAGATAGTGCCAGCATCTCTCTTGATTTTTTTCTGATCTGCTGGAGGCCGCCATCTTGGATACCGTCGTCTTTGTTTCTGTTGTTTATTCCTAGAGAGCGCCAGCGTCGCTCTGACATATCACATAAGGTCGAGGTTCCATTACCTTCCATAGCTATTATTGTCCTTATCGACATATTAAATTTAATTTTTTATGCAAAATACATTGGAAGCGCGGTAATTCGAATCATCGAAGCTCTGATCTTTAGGTAGGCAAACATATGCTTTTAACCGCACGGCCATCGAGTCATTTACCAGGCTGAAAATTAAATAAGGTATATATATAAATAACATGCATATTCGGACTTGTATTTTTTTTCAATTTTAAGTAATAATAGCACTACCTATTCGAGACAGAACCACCATCTTGTATTAAGACGTAACTGTTGCAATTATCGTTACGGCAGCCATCTTGAAAATCCGTAATTTTTATGTTAGAAAAACGGGAAAATTTTTAAAAATCTATAAAAAAATTATTTAATCGAATTGATTAATAAAAATTTAATAAAATATAACTTAACAACCACTGTTGCACTTATCGTTACGGTCGCCATCCTGGATTATATAAATGTAGCATGTTTCGATACGTCCCACCATCTTGGTTGAGTTCGATGCCATCCTTACACTTTACTTTACGACCGCCATATTGGATCCTATTAATGTTGCAATTACCGTTTCGCCTGCCATCTTGAAAATCTTTATTTATTATCCGATTTAAATGAAAAAAAATTCCCAAATTAATCAAAAAATTTACATATTAGAATACTGTTTGATTAGATCGATTTCCGTCCTTGGTTCTAAACCGCTAAGAGCAAAAAAAAATCAGATCCTTCCTCCACAGAAGCCACCTACAGACTGACCTACCACAAATACCGAGGTATATATAACGTCAACAGGTATGACGTCATGTCCACCATCTTGTCTTCGTCCGCTGGAGGCCACCATCTTGTTTTCGCCTGCTAGAGTGTGCTGGTGACATGTTAGTATAATTTTCTGTTCATACCTTTAACCTCAACTATTGACATTGAAATTTGACCTTGACCTTGAACTTTGACATTGGCCTTGAACTTTGACCTTGACCTTGAACTTTGACCTTGAAATTTGACATTGACCTTGAACTTTGACCTTGACCTTCAACTTTGACCTTGACCTTGAACCTTGACCTTGAACTTTGACATTGACCTTGAACTTTGACCTTGACCTTGAACTTTGACCTTGACCTTGAACTTTGACCTTGACCTTGAAATTGGACCTTGACCTGGATCTTTGACTTTGACCTTGACATCCATCATCGATCCGACATTTTATGTTCAGTACATGCTACCAGGAGCTACCACCTGCTAGTGGTCATTGCCACCATCTTGTTTTCGTCTACTGAAGGACACCATCTTGTGTGTACTCGTCTTACCATCATGCTAGTTTTATTCTAACCTGCTACAGTGCAGTAATCATTTATTATTACTGAGGTGCCCGCCATCTTGAAATTCGGGCACCATCTTGAAATCATGTAATTATTTAGCTAGAAATGCGGGAAAAATTCCAAAAGTCTCCGAAAAAATCAATTATTAATTTACAAATTAAATCGATGGATTCCTGTCCACGGTTCGATTCTTGACCAGTGACAGTTGTACCTAATTATTAAATAAATTTTAGATTCTGTTTTCCATTACCTTTCGCGGAGTTTATTAATCATTCACTCTACGAAAAAAAACTCAAGTCAATATACCTGAACAACGAATTAAATACAGTGGCGATTAGCCTAACATGAAAGTCTAATTTTAAATAATCTGAATAACCTATAAGCCGTTCATGTACAAAGCCACACATACAGACCAATTGTCTTCAGACCATGAGACCGAGTCATGTCAATATCAGACATATAGGCTAGTCATTTCAGAACCGCGTGACCTTCGACGTTAGATAATTATATTTAATTAGTCCATCGTGACATTTTTATACATACTAAAGAGTGGTTAGGAATAGCCGATCCGGGGACAGAGGCTGGAGGCAAAGGATTCGGGATTCATGACCTTTGACCTCTGACGTCACTGTTATGACTTTTGACCCCTGACGTCATCACCGATTTCCTGGAAATTTCCCGATTTTCCGCCAATTTTCCTCAAAATTTCCCGCTTTTCCCTCAAATTTTCCTCAAAATTTCCCATTTTCCTGCAAAATTTCCCTACAAAATTTCCCCATTCCCGAAATTTTCTAACAATCCCCCCATCTCCGGATAGCGGCTTGGTATCATCCTTACCTATCCGCAAATCTCCGGATAGTGGGTAAGCAATATTCTAACAATTTCCCCATCTCCGGATAGCGGGTTGGTATCCCCCTTACCTACCCACCCATAGATGACATCACCGCACCCCCATCTTGGATTATGTCCTATCCGGTCACCATCATTTCCGACCGCCATTTTGGATTCAATTTTCGCATGCTCTATCATTCCATTATTATTATGCAATCATATAGTATTACATCATATCTGACCGCCATCTTGGATGACCCGGCTACCATATAGTATTACGTCATTTCCAGCCGCCATTTTGAATTATAGAACTTTCTACCATTTTGTTTTCCAGTATTTAATATTATGAAGTCATAGCCGCCATTTTTAATCACACCTGTTACAATTTTCGTTACGATTTCCATCTTTGTTTGTGACATCACAACAGTCATTTTTTGTCTGCTGGAGGCCGCCATCTTGGATGTTGTAACTATCGCCATCTTGATTTTTTCTTCTGTGCTGGGAGCCGCCATCTTGATTTCACATTATGTTCCGCCATCTTGGATTTCCCCATCTTTGTTTCTGATGTTTGTTCCTAGAGAGCATCACCATTGCTCTATTCATACACACAAGGTTGATATTTCATTACATACCAATGTTATTATGGTCCTTATCAATATATTAAAACATTGTTTTTATACAAAATACATTCGGAACTGCTGAGATTCGAACCATCACACAGCTCTGACCTTTAGGTTGGAAAACATGCACCTTTAACCGCTCGGCCATCAAGACAATTACCGATCTAAGAATTAAATAAGGTATATATATATATATATATATATAAAACATTAACACACACATATTCGGACTTGTAATATTTTTTATTATTATTGTTTCAATACTCGCTACCAGGAGCACTAGTGTCAAGCAGAGTGCAGCCGCCATCTTTTTTTATGTATTCGCTACTAGGAGTGCTAGTGTCTAGCAGAGTGTGCAGCGGCCATCTTGTTTTCAAAATTCGCTACCAGGAGCGCTAGTGTATAGCCGAGTATTGCAACAATCTTGTTTTCAATATTCGCTACCAAAAGCGCTAATGTATAGCCAAGTGCAGCCGCCATCTTGTTTTCAATATTCACTACTAGGAGCGCTAGTATCACTTAGTACACACATAATCTGCCAGAGGGTGTTATATATTAGTTGATTTCTGCCCTGCTGGAGTGTAGTATTGTCTTGACCTATAACATCTTAAATATGTCCCTCACCTTGAACTTTCCACTATATATTGGATTACATAATTTATGTTCACCATATTGTCGCCAACACTACCTTAACCTACGGCATCTTGAACATCACATTTCACATTACTGTCGACACCCTGAACCTACCGCCATCTTGGACTATATCATCACATTTGATATAACATATCCACACCGCCGCCATCTTAGATTTTGTTATCACCAACTTTAATCTTGACCACCAACATATTGTATTATCATCTCATGTATGCACCCCCCCCCCCCCATACTTGATTATATAATCAAACTAACTTTCATCCTCTGCTAGAGTATGTAGATTAATTATTCGTAATGAGCATCACGTGATCATCCCAAACACTAAGATAAAAAAAACTTATTACCATTAAACTTATCACAGCCCATATACCAAAGTCATAATGCAGACTTGTCACTGTAGCACTCTACTCAAACTGACTTACATAGCTTACTTTTTCGTAACATGCTTTCATTTGCGCTTACATTTTCTTTGAGGGCTTTCATTGGCGCCTACAATTTCTTTGAGGGCTTTCATTTGCGCTTACATTTTCTTTGCGTTATTTCATTTGCACTTACAATTTCTATGAGGGCTTTCATTTGCGACTACAAGTTCCTTGAGAGCTTTCCTTTACACTTATGTTTTCTTTGAGTGTTTTAAGGTTCGCTTATGTTTTCTTTACATGCATTCCTTTGCGATTACATTTTATTTATATTGTAACTCAGTATCTCATGTAAACAATATTTAAGTATCCATATAAATATCATTAATCGTAATAACATATTTACTGGAAATTATTTCATTATATTTATAATTTTTACCATAAATTAAGCAGGATAAATTAAGGGAAATTAAAAACATAGTATACATGAAACATTTATTTTATTTACAAAGTTTATTATATACACAGTCTTTTTACACAAAGATATATACATCTATTTATCTAGTGGGTCGAAATGGCTAATTCTCAGCTCCAAACGGTTCACCGAATTTAGCGTCCAACCAGATCCTTTACCCATATATTCTTCTTCTTCCTTGCAGAGTTTTTCAATACTCTGTTTAACTGACTGCTTCACTTCGTTTGAAGTATAAATTGCAGCAGCCGATGTCTTGAAAGCACGCTTGCTCACTCGATTCTCGTGCAGCTCCGGTTTACCATATAGACAATCCAGCCATAAGTTATATTTTAAAGCCCCATGCGATGCTGTATCGTCCATAAGCTGTTGTATTATATTTTGTTCAATATCACTCAGAAAACCGCAAATATCTTTTGCCTCACTAAAAGTGTTTAGATAGTAATAGTCTTTCAGAACTCCTCCAAATGCAGATTGTGCCAAGTAAAATCCATTTTCATTTGTCTGTAACTGACCAAGCACAGTGTTAGATTTATGTCCAGATGACGATACGGGTGGTTGTTGCTGCTGATCTGCCTTAATGCTGGAGCCTGTGCGCATGGGTACCTCTAGTTTAAATTGAGGAGTCGTGACGTTCACATGCTGTGCACCTTTACAAATCTTCATATGTCTTTTCAAACTATCAATGCGAGTAAACCACTGATTGCACTTAACACACTGAATCTTTATACGAGAGGGACTCTTCATACATTTACTTCTCTCATGCCTTCGCGCATGATGAGCAAATGCAAACATCATGTCGCAGTAGTTGCAAGGATGTCTATTTGATGTGCCTTCCATGTCTCGGTTAGCTGTGTCCAAGACCGATGGTGCTACACTTAAGCTTGGTGTGCTATTTTCAAAATCAATGTAACGCTGTTGTGCTGATGTCCTCACTTTCGACCGCTTAGCTCTTCCTCTGCATATCTTCAGGTGTCTTTTCAAATCATCGTTGCGAGTAAACTTCTTCTGGCATTCATTACAGAAAACAATAGTGCGAGACGGATTCTTCAGGCAATTACTCTTCTCATGACGTCTCATATTAAAACTTGTTGAGAACATCATATTACAGTGCGGACACCGATGCTTCAATGGAGATTCTTGCTTCATACTGGATTTCGAAGAACTAGGGGTAGGATCCATACTCTCCCCAGATTTCTTTGTTGTTAAACAAGGAAGAGAACTCCCAAGCGATGTTCACTCTTCGGAGTCAGGATGACAACTAAGCTACTAATTCCATCCACATCCCTACATATAAAGCCAACCCCTACCCCCACTACAACACTCTTCACATCATCAACATGTTTACTTAGGACTCAGCTTACATAGGGTCTCTCTCTCTTCTACTCCATATCATTCAACTATCCTATAATTCTTGAAACAATCTAGAAAAAGCAGATTCATAACCTAACCAATGTAATCACGAGATTATTTCTTTGTATGGTAAACACAACTAAAATACATCTCCTCCAGCTGACATGATCTATTATTAATAACATGCATCATATCCTCTTAAATATTAACATCCGTATAGGACTTTGCACGCCTCATTTAATTTCAAAACTCCCAGCCACTATATCTACGCAGAACCATAAATCATTAATACTATTCCAAATCACAGTCTTACACCAGCATGTTTGTGTAATATTATCCACTTTATTTTTCGTAAAGTTACCATTCCAACATAACCTACTAACATAATACTTTGATAATGTTATGTAGCATTCCATACCATTTTATCAGTCAGTCGTAATCATGCATAACTATACTCTAGCCATTGTTCCAAAGCAGCCAAATTTAATACTATCAGTCCATCATTATCATACTACTTAATATAATTCCATAAATATTTACCATAAATAAACATTTACTACACCATATTAAATATGTACTAGGTCCACCCAACAATCCAACATGAACATCAGTCAAAAGACAGTTTTTAAATCTACAAACCATAACATACATTCCTATTCCTCAGCCTGCAGTACCCAACATTCTTCAGCTTACAAACTCTTTAAATTAAACATTTAATTATGTATTTCCTTTCATTCTTTTAATGTTTCTTGCAGTAAAGATTTTTTTTGAGTCAAATACTATTTACAGACAATACAATTCACCATCCTGCCATACAAAAAATAAGAGCACATCTCGACTTAACCATAGGATAAATCCATGCAGTATCTTAAAAATCAACTAAATAGATAATACTTAAAATATGAACAAAGTCCGATCTGACATTCTGGTCGAGTCATTGCATATGAATACAAATAGGAGGAGGGACCATAACATATGGATACAAATATGAGGAGGAGGGATCGTAGCATACATACATAAATCACACCAAACTTTACTCAAATACCAACTATATCAACCAGAAAAGTAAATTGTAAGAGGTATGTTTCCAATTTTAATTACTTTCCGATCGATCATTCAGAAACCCAGGCATAAAACACATAAATATCGTCTAAGATCAAAAGAACTGCAAAGTCAACATATAATATCACAGTCTAAGCCATAAGATCTATGTCCATCGCATTTATATCAACCATTTCCCTTATCCACCTAAAGTGTATGAAATGCAAGGCCAGCAAAAAGAAATACTCGAATCATATTGTCCATTTTAATTGTCCTTTTCACGATGTAAATACTTGTAATTATTATGCTGTAGAGATTCCGAATAAAATTTCTTACTTAAATAACAACTACTATGCCACCAATTCATATTATAAGTACTGATAATAACTCTCCTTACCCAAATAATATGAACGTAAAGACAAAAATTACTCAACATGTTAGTAGATCTACACAACAACAATATATAAAGTCATATGTATAAGCATTTACAAAACTTGCACGAATCAAGAAGTTAAACCATACAGGCTAAACATTACTTTAAACCTTAAATATGTAGATCATAAATATATTATTTTCCGAAGGATTGAAACTGTATTTGGCATAAGCATTGCCGCTAAGCTATATACATACAAGTTAATGGCATTAGAACTCATACGATTATTGAGTAACAATTTTGAAGCAACATCTATAATGTAATGTTAGAAAAAAGGAGAAGTAAATGAAATGAGAAGGATCTAGAATTAACAACAAATGCTGGAATTTGACTCACAGCTTTATTTTACTATATATATCACTGATACAGCTAGGTAAATTATACCAGGAACAAGTTTTACACTTTCAATTACGTCCAACAATATTCGGTGATTTTGGATTCAACTGCGATAACATATCATGAAAGAAAATGTTCTTTATCAGGTTCTTGTAGTCGGACATTACTTAATGTGCCAAGTTAAATCTCTTTAGGTGAATATCTATTACACACCGTTAGTGAACAATCATTTCCAACTGCTTCACTTGAAAATCACATCATCATCATCTGGAAGCCGGCGAGATCTTGTAAACTGGAGGCCAGTCTCATAGTAGTTTGTGCTGGGCTGGATGCTTTCATAAGAATGAAATTATATGTTGCAGCGACTCATGTGCACATTCAAAATATCGCTTCGTGAAAACAACTTTTCACATCTATCACACTGATGCGACTTGGAGGTAGGATTCACAAGACAATGATGTTCTTCATGTCGCCGAGCACTACTGCTGCTTGCAAATTTCTGCTTACAATATCTACACAAAATTTCGGATTTACACTTCACAATATGGAGGTTAAAATTTTCTCGTCGCATCAACAACTTTCCACATCTGTCACACAGAAGTATTATATCGGGGGAAGTCTTCATACACCCACGCTTTTCAGCATATGATGTTTCTGGCGGTACTATAGGTGATGTAGGCGCTGGTGATAACGGGTGCGATGACCTCGGCTTCATTTCCTGTGTAGTAGAATGATTCACTGCTAGTGATCTACCACTAAATGTTTGGCCCATTGCAGGAAAAAAAATAACCAAGAAAAAACTATCCCAATGAGTCTCCGCTGTTTAAAGTCCAGAAACAAACTGATGGATTGCTATTTACATTGCGCCTTATATACTCTCGAAACCATGATCACATCATATTTACCAATCAAAAGAAGCCGAGTTCTCTTACATACATAAATATGTATTCACATGGACATGCACTGCACTCACTGAATACACACAATAATCATACAATGAGACTTAAAAAAAAACTAGCTCCAAATGGATCCAAATACCTTCAGTAGCTATAATAGCTACAACTGCTACCATAGCTCCAACTATCTCCAATAGCCCAAATAAGTTCATTAGCTCCATTTATCTCTAATAGCCCAAATAAGTTCATTAGCTCCAACTAGCTCCAATAGTCCAACTAACTTCATTAACTCCAACTAGCTCCAATAGTCCAACTAACTTCATTATCTCCACCTAGCCCCAATAGTCCAACTATCTCAAACTAGCTCCAATATCAACAACTGCTACATTATCCCCAACTAACTTCATTAGCTCCAACTAGCTCCAACAGCTCCAACTAGCTCCAATAGTTCCAACTTCTATAATAGTCAAACTGCTAAAATGACTCAAAATTAATCCAACTGCTAAAATAGCTCCAAACGGCTCCAACTATCCAAATAAATCCAATAGCTCCAACTAGCTCTAATAGCTGCAATAGCTTTAACCAGCTTCAGTACTTACAATTAGCCCCAACCTCATCTGACTCTAGCGCCTCACTTGCCACACAGACTCCAAAGCACCAACCGATTTCAGATATAAGATTACACGAAATAAAATAAAAAAAGTTTATATTCATATTAAAATTTATTTCACAATTTTATACACGTTTCGGTAAAACATATTATTGTATGTAGCCTGCTCTCCTTAGTTAACGAAGTATAGTCAATGTTTCTTTGGTGATGGATACTTTTTCGGCATTTTGAAAAGCAACTAGAAGCCTTAACCTATCGACCAATACATTAGTATCAGCCCATGATGTGATATATATCTCGCTTATTGTTATTAATATTTTTAAGCTATCTGAAGTCTTCTGTTTTAACAACCGTCTCATTTTCTTCCACGCAGTGATCATCATAAGAATGACCAGCTTTATTTATTTTTAACACGACGTTTCCATCGTTTAGGTCTCACCGCTTCAACATATTCTTTAATCTTTTTTTATCTTCGGGTGCTTCATCAAAGTCTTTGATGTTTTCAGTAACACAACACTTCCCTTGTTTAGATCTCACAACTTCATCACATTCTTCAATCTTGTCAGTTTCGGGCACTTCATCAAAATCTTCGATACCTACGGTTCCATCGTTTAGGTCTCAAAACTTCATCACAGTTCATAATCTTGTGAGCTTTAGGAGCTGCATTACAGTCTTCGATATTTCCAGCTTCGAGTGCTTCATCGAAATCTTTGAAGTTGTCAGCTTCAGCCTGTTCTATGTTGTTCATAATTTAGTGAAGGTAACTTGAATTTGGCGTAAATAATTTTTTTTTATTTCGAATCAAGACACTACTTTTATTATTAGATTTCAATTCTATTTCATTAGTGATATCTAGTTAGAGTTGGTAGAACCAGCATTTTCAACTTCGAGTTCATAATAATTTTTTAATAATTTATCTTCTTTCCTCTTCTTTGCTGTTGTAGACCTGACCTCGTTATCATTAGATAGCCTGGTTGCACATATCTTGTGATGTTTATTCAACAAATATCTTCGACCAAAGTATTTCTGACACAGATTGCAACTAAATGGCTTTTGGTAAGGACTTTATGTACACTCTGCTCTGTCATGTCGCTTCGCATTTTTTTTCCCCTCAAGGTGAATTCCTTGTCGCAATATACACACCTGTGTCCTTTCGACTAATACCAGATGCATATTGGGAGTTTTAATTTGTAACAAATACTTAAATATTATTTTTTAAACATGCCATCAGCGGAAACTAATTTTCCTTTTTTAAAATATGTAGGTTGCAAGTAGTTTCGCTTCATGCTAACATATATCACCACATGCTGAGTCAAAGTAAAGTTTGTGTATAATTAGGTAGGATGCTCTCTCACAGTCACAAGAGATGGAGAGATTCGGTAGACCTCTAGGGGGGAAGAATTCTTTCTCAAGGAAAATATCAGGTAACATACCGAACTGATGCTAGTAGCGATAAATAATCCATGTTAGCTTCTACAGCCAATACAACATATATGTTATTTTAATAGTAGACTTATAAAATTCCAACACCAAGAATAAATGTTTCTACTTAGATAAATAAAATCATAAATTGGAGAAGGAGATGTATCAATGTATTTTTAATATTAGAATATGTCGTTGCGGATGAATGTGTGTTGACAGCTTTTAACATTTTAATTTTTTTTATAACAACTGCCTTCAGTCAGCTAAAGAAAAAAAATAAAGCTATAATAAAATAAATTATCTCCCACGAGGGCCAATTTCTTTTCTGATGTAGGTGGGCACCATATATATATATATATATTTATATATAGTATATAACTTATGCTAAAGCATATAATATGCTTAAGCATAAATAAATTTTAATTTTAGATATGTTAACATATATATGCTTCAGCATATGTTTTTAAATATATCTAATACAAATATGCAAGCATAAAATATATGGTGCCCACCTACATCAGAAAAGAAATTGGCCGTCGTGGGAGATAATTTATTTTATTATAGCTTTTTTTTTTTTTCTTTAGCTGACTGAAGGCAGTTGTTATAAAAAAAATTAAAATGTTAAAAGCTGTCAACACACATTCATCCGCAACGACATATTCTAATATTAAAAATACATTGATACATCTCCTTCTCCAATTTATGATTTTATTTATCTAAGTAGAAACATTTATTCTTGGTGTTGGAATTTTATAAGTCTACTATTAAAATAACATATATGTTGTATTGGCTGTAGAAGCTAACATGGATTATTTATCGCTACCAGCATCAGTTCGGTATGTTACCTGATATTTTCCTTGAGAAAGAATTCTTCCCCCCTAGAGGTCTACCGAATCTCTCCATCTCTTGTGACTGTGAGAGAGCATCCTACCTAATTATACACAAACTTTACTTTGACTCAGCATGTGGTGATATATGTTAGCATGAAGCGAAACTACTTGCAACCTACATATTTTAAAAAAGGAAAATTAGTTTCCGCTGATGGCATGTTTAAAAAATAATATTTAAGTATTTGTTACAAATTAAAACTCCCAATATGCATCTGGTATTAGTCGAAAGGACACAGGTGTGTATATTGCGACAAGGAATTCACCTTGAGGGGGAAAAAAATGCGAAGCGACATGACAGAGCAGAGTGTACATAAAGTCCTTACCAAAAGCCATTTAGTTGCAATCTGTGTCAGAAATACTTTGGTTGAAGATATTTGTTGAATAAACATCACAAGATATGTGCAACCAGGCTATCTAATGATAACGAGGTCAGGTCTACAACAGCAAAGAAGAGGAAAGAAGATAAATTATTAAAAAATTATTATGAACTCGAAGTTGAAAATGCTGGTTCTACCAACTCTAACTAGATATCACTAATGAAATAGAATTGAAATCTAATGATAAAAGTAGTGTCTTGATTCGAAATAAAAAAAAATTATTTACGCCAAATTCAAGTTACCTTCACTAAATTATGAACAACATAGAACAGGCTGAAGCTGACAACTTCAAAGATTTCGATGAAGCACTCGAAGCTGGAAATATCGAAGACTGTAATGCAGCTCCTAAAGCTCACAAGATTATGAACTGTGATGAAGTTTTGAGACCTAAACGATGGAACCGTAGGTATCGAAGATTTTGATGAAGTGCCCGAAACTGACAAGATTGAAGAATGTGATGAAGTTGTGAGATCTAAACAAGGGAAGTGTTGTGTTACTGAAAACATCAAAGACTTTGATGAAGCACCCGAAGATAAAAAAAGATTAAAGAATATGTTGAAGCGGTGAGACTTAAACGATGGAAACGTCGTGTTAAAAATAAATAAAGCTGGTCATTCTGATGATGATCACTGCGTGGAAGACAATGAGACGGTTGTTAAAACAGAAGACTTCAGATAGCTTAAAAATATTAATAACAATAAGCGAGATATATATCACATCATGGGCTGATACTAATGTATTGGTCGATAGATTAAGGCTTCTAGTTGCTTTTCAAAATGCCGAAAAAGTATCCATCACCAAAGAAACATTGACTATACTTCGTTAACTAAGGAGAGCAGGCTACATACAATAATATGTTTTACCGAAACGTGTATAAAATTGTGAAATAAATTTTAATATGAATATAAACTTTTTTTATTTTATTTCGTGTAATCTTATATCTGAAATCGGTTGGTGCTTTGGAGTCTGTGTGGCAAGTGAGGCGCTAGAGTCAGATGAGGTTGGGGCTAATTGTAAGTACTGAAGCTGGTTAAAGCTATTGTAGCTATTAGAGCTAGTTGGAGCTATTGGATTTATTTGGATAGTTGGAGCCGTTTGGAGCTATTTTAGCAGTTGGATTAATTTTGAGTCATTTTAGCAGTTTGACTATTATAGAAGTTGGAACTATTGGAGCTAGTTGGAGCTGTTGGAGCTAGTTGGAGCTAATGAAGTTAGTTGGGGATAATGTAGCAGTTGTTGATATTGGAGCTAGTTTGAGATAGTTGGACTATTGGGGCTAGGTGGAGATAATGAAGTTAGTTGGACTATTGGAGCTAGTTGGAGTTAATGAAGTTAGTTGGACTATTGGAGCTAGTTGGAGCTAATGAACTTATTTGGGCTATTGGAGATAAATGGAGCTAATGAACTTATTTGGGCTATTGGAGATAGTTGGAGCTATGGTAGCAGTTGTAGCTATTATAGCTACTGAAGGTATTTGGATCCATTTGGAGCTAGTTTTTTTTTTTAGTCTCATTGTATGATCATTGTGTGTATTCAGTGAGTGCAGTGCATGTCCATGTGAATACATATTTATGTATGTAAGAGAACTCGGCTTCTTTTGATTGGTAAATATGATGTGATCATGGTTTCGAGAGTATATAAGGCGCAATGTAAATAGCAATCCATCAGTTTGTTTCTGGACTTTAAACAGCGGAGACTCATTGGGATAGTTTTTTCTTGGTTATTTTTTTTCCTGCAATGGGCCAAACATTTAGTGGTAGATCACTAGCAGTGAATCATTCTACTACACAGGAAATGAAGCCGAGGTCATCGCACCCGTTATCACCAGCGCCTACATCACCTATAGTACCGCCAGAAACATCATATGCTGAAAAGCGTGGGTGTATGAAGACTTCCCCCGATATAATACTTCTGTGTGACAGATGTGGAAAGTTGTTGATGCGACGAGAAAATTTTAACCTCCATATTGTGAAGTGTAAATCCGAAATTTTGTGTAGATATTGTAAGCAGAAATTTGCAAGCAGCAGTAGTGCTCGGCGACATGAAGAACATCATTGTCTTGTGAATCCTACCTCCAAGTCGCATCAGTGTGATATATGTGAAAAGTTGTTTTCACAAAGCGATATTTTGAATGTGCACATGAGTCGCTGCAACATATAATTTCATTCTTATGAAAGCATCCAGCCCAGCACAAACTACTATGAGACTGGCCTCCAGTTTACAAGATCTCGCCGGCTTCCAGATGATGATGATGTGATTTTCAAGTGAAGCAGTTGGAAATGATTGTTCACTAACGGTGTGTAATAGATATTCACCTAAAGAGATTTAACTTGGCACATTAAGTAATGTCCGACTACAAGAACCTGATAAAGAACATTTTCTTTCATGATATGTTATCGCAGTTGAATCCAGAATCACCGAATATTGTTGGACGTAATTGAAAGTGTAAAACTTGTTCCTGGTATAATTTACCTAGCTGTATCAGTGATATATATAGTAAAATAAAGCTGTGAGTCAAATTCCAGCATTTGTTGTTAATTCTAGATCCTTCTCATTTCATTTACTTCTCCTTTTTTCTAACATTACATTATAGATGTTGCTTCAAAATTGTTACTCAATAATCGTATGAGTTCTAATGCCATTAACTTGTATGTATATAGCTTAGCGGCAATGCTTATGCCAAATACAGTTTCAATCCTTCGGAAAATAATATATTTATGATCTACATATTTAAGGTTTAAAGTAATGTTTAGCCTGTATGGTTTAACTTCTTGATTCGTGCAAGTTTTGTAAATGCTTATACATATGACTTTATATATTGTTGTTGTGTAGATCTACTAACATGTTGAGTAATTTTTGTCTTTACGTTCATATTATTTGGGTAAGGAGAGTTATTATCAGTACTTATAATATGAATTGGTGGCATAGTAGTTGTTATTTAAGTAAGAAATTTTATTCGGAATCTCTACAGCATAATAATTACAAGTATTATTTACATCGTGAAAAGGACAATTAAAATGGACAATATGATTCGAGTATTTCTTTTTGCTGGCCTTGCATTTCATACACTTTAGGTGGATAAGGGAAATGGTTGATATAAATGCGATGGACATAGATCTTATGGCTTAGACTGTGATATTATATGTTGACTTTGCAGTTCTTTTGATCTTAGACGATATTTATGTGTTTTATGCCTGGGTTTCTGAATGATCGATCGGAATGTAATTAAAATTGGAAACATACCTCTTACAATTTACTTTTCTGGTTGATATAGTTGGTATTTGAGTAAAGTTTGGTGTGATTTATGTATGTATGCTACGATCCCTCCTCCTCATATTTGTATCCATATGTTATGGTCCCTCCTCCTATTTGTATTCATATGCAATGACTCGACCAGAATGTCAGATCGGACTTTGTTCATATCTTAAGTATTATCTATTTAGTTGATTTTTAAGATACTGCATGGATTTATCCTATGGTTAAGTCGAGATGTGCTCTTATTTTTTGTATGGCAGGATGGTGAATTGTATTGTCTGTAAATAGTATTTGACTCAAAAAAAATCTTTACTGCAAGAAACATTAAAAGAATGAAAGGAAATACATAATTAAATGTTTAATTTAAAGAGTTTGTAAGCTGAAGAATGTTGGGTACTGCAGGCTGAGGAATAGGAATGTATGTTATGGTTTGTAGATTTAAAAACTGTCTTTTGACTGATGTTCATGTTGGATTGTTGGGTGGACCTAGTACATATTTAATATGGTGTAGTAAATGTTTATTTATGGTAAATATTTATGGAATTATATTAAGTAGTATGATAATGATGGACTGATAGTATTAAATTTGGCTGCTTTGGAACAATGGCTAGAGTATAGTTATGCATGATTACGACTGACTGATAAAATGGTATGGAATGCTACATAACATTATCAAAGTATTATGTTAGTAGGTTATGTTGGAATGGTAACTTTACGAAAAATAAAGTGGATAATATTACACAAACATGCTGGTGTAAGACTGTGATTTGGAATAGTATTAATGATTTATGGTTCTGCGTAGATATAGTGGCTGGGAGTTTTGAAATTAAATGAGGCGTGCAAAGTCCTATACGGATGTTAATATTTAAGAGGATATGATGCATGTTATTAATAATAGATCATGTCAGCTGGAGGAGATGTATTTTAGTTGTGTTTACCATACAAAGAAATAATCTCGTGATTACATTGGTTAGGTTATGAATCTGCTTTTTCTAGATTGTTTCAAGAATTATAGGATAGTTGAATGATATGGAGTAGAAGAGAGAGAGACCCTATGTAAGCTGAGTCCTAAGTAAACATGTTGATGATGTGAAGAGTGTTGTAGTGGGGGTAGGGGTTGGCTTTATATGTAGGGATGTGAATGGAATTAGTAGCTTAGTTGTCATCCTGACTCCGAAGAGTGAACATCGCTTGGGAGTTCTCTTCCTTGTTTAACAACAAAGAAATCTGGGGAGAGTATGGATCCTACCCCTAGTTCTTCGAAATCCAGTATGAAGCAAGAATCTCCATTGAAGCATCGGTGTCCGCACTGTAATATGATGTTCTCAACAAGTTTTAATATGAGACGTCATGAGAAGAGTAATTGCCTGAAGAATCCGTCTCGCACTATTGTTTTCTGTAATGAATGCCAGAAGAAGTTTACTCGCAACGATGATTTGAAAAGACACCTGAAGATATGCAGAGGAAGAGCTAAGCGGTCGAAAGTGAGGACATCAGCACAACAGCGTTACATTGATTTTGAAAATAGCACACCAAGCTTAAGTGTAGCACCATCGGTCTTGGACACAGCTAACCGAGACATGGAAGGCACATCAAATAGACATCCTTGCAACTACTGCGACATGATGTTTGCATTTGCTCATCATGCGCGAAGGCATGAGAGAAGTAAATGTATGAAGAGTCCCTCTCGTATAAAGATTCAGTGTGTTAAGTGCAATCAGTGGTTTACTCGCATTGATAGTTTGAAAAGACATATGAAGATTTGTAAAGGTGCACAGCATGTGAACGTCACGACTCCTCAATTTAAACTAGAGGTACCCATGCGCACAGGCTCCAGCATTAAGGCAGATCAGCAGCAACAACCACCCGTATCGTCATCTGGACATAAATCTAACACTGTGCTTGGTCAGTTACAGACAAATGATAATGGATTTTACTTGGCACAATCTGCATTTGGAGGAGTTCTGAAAGACTATTACTATCTAAATACTTTTAGTGAGGCAAAAGATATTTGCGCTTTTCTGAGTGATATTGAACAAAATATAATACAACAGCTTATGGACGATACAGCATCGCATGGGCCTTTAAAATATAACTTATGGTTGGATTGTCTATATGGTAAACCGGAGCTGCACGAGAATCGAGTGAGCAAGCGTGCTTTCAAGACATCGGCTGCTGCAATTTATACTTCAAACGACGTGAAGCAGTCAGTTAAACAGAGTATTGAAAAACTCTGCAAGGAAGAAGAAGAATATATGGGTAAAGGATCTGGTTGGACGCTAA
Source organism: Bacillus rossius redtenbacheri (assembly GCF_032445375.1). Classification (NCBI taxonomy): domain Eukaryota; kingdom Metazoa; phylum Arthropoda; class Insecta; order Phasmatodea; family Bacillidae; genus Bacillus; species Bacillus rossius. The sequence continues at coordinate 27,794,881 of NW_026962010.1, forward strand.
ATTCGGTGAACCGTTTGGAGCTGAGAATTAGCCATTTCGACCCACTAGATAAATAGATGTATATATCTTTGTGTAAAAAGACTGTGTATATAATAAACTTTGTAAATAAAATAAATGTTTCATGTATACTATGTTTTTAATTTCCCTTAATTTATCCTGCTTAATTTATGGTAAAAATTATAAATATAATGAAATAATTTCCAGTAAATATGTTATTACGATTAATGATATTTATATGGATACTTAAATATTGTTTACATGAGATACTGAGTTACAATATAAATAAAATGTAATCGCAAAGGAATGCATGTAAAGAAAACATAAGCGAACCTTAAAACACTCAAAGAAAACATAAGTGTAAAGGAAAGCTCTCAAGGAACTTGTAGTCGCAAATGAAAGCCCTCATAGAAATTGTAAGTGCAAATGAAATAACGCAAAGAAAATGTAAGCGCAAATGAAAGCCCTCAAAGAAATTGTAGGCGCCAATGAAAGCCCTCAAAGAAAATGTAAGCGCAAATGAAAGCATGTTACGAAAAAGTAAGCTATGAAAGTCAGTTTGAGTAGAGTGCTACAGTGACAAGTCTGCAGTATGACTTTGGTATATGGGCTGTGATAAGTTTAATGGTAATAAGTTTTTTTTATCTTAGTGTTTGGGATGATCACGTGATGCTCATTACGAATAATTAATCTACATACTCTAGCAGAGGATGAAAGTTAGTATGATTATATAATCAAGTATGGGGGGGGTGCATACATGAGATGATAATACAATATGTTGGTGGTCAAGATTAAAGTTGGTGATAACAAAATCTAAGATGGCGGCGGTGTGGATATGTTATATCAAATGTGATGATATAGTCCAAGATGGCGGTAGGTTCAGGGTGTCGACAGTAATGTGAAATGTGATGTTCAAGATGCCGTAGGTTAAGGTAGTGTTGGCGACAATATGGTGAACATAAATTATGTAATCCAATATATAGTGGAAAGTTCAAGGTGAGGGACATATTTAAGATGTTATAGGTCAAGACAATACTACACTCCAGCAGGGCAGAATTAAACTAATATATAACACCCTCTGGCAGATTATGTGTGTACTAAGTGATACTAGCGCTCCTAGTAGTGAATATTGAAAACAAGATGGCGGCTGCACTTGGCTAGACATTAGCGCTTTTGGTAGCGAATATTGAAAACAAGATTGTTGCAATACTCGGCTATACACTAGCGCTCCTGGTAGCGAATTTTGAAAACAAGATGGCCGCTGCACACTCTGCTAGACACTAGCACTCCTAGTAGCGAATACATAAAAAAAGATGGCGGCTGCACTCTGCTTGACACTAGTGCTCCTGGTAGCGAGTATTGAAACAATAATAATAAAAAATATTACAAGTCCGAATATGTGTGTGTTAATGTTTTATATATATATATATATATATATATATATATATATATATATATATATATATATATATATATATATACCTTATTTAATTCTTAGATCGGTAATTGTCTTGATGGCCGAGCGGTTAAAGGTGCATGTTTTCCAACCTAAAGGTCAGAGCTGTGTGATGGTTCGAATCTCAGCAGTTCCGAATGTATTTTGTATAAAAACAATGTTTTAATGTATTGATAAGGACCATAATAACATTGGTATGTAATGAAATATCAACCTTGTGTGTATGAATAGAGCAATGGTGATGCTCTCTAGGAACAAACATCAGAAACAAAGATGGGGAAATCCAAGATGGCGGAACATAATGTGAAATCAAGATGGCGGCTCCCAGCACAGAAGAAAAAATCAAGATGGCGATAGTTACAACATCCAAGATGGCGGCCTCCAGCAGACAAAAAATGACTGTTGTGATGTCACAAACAAAGATGGAAATCGTAACGAAAATTGTAACAGGTGTGATTAAAAATGGCGGCTATGACTTCATAATATTAAATACTGGAAAACAAAATGGTAGAAAGTTCTATAATTCAAAATGGCGGCTGGAAATGACGTAATACTATATGGTAGCCGGGTCATCCAAGATGGCGGTCAGATATGATGTAATACTATATGATTGCATAATAATAATGGAATGATAGAGCATGCGAAAATTGAATCCAAAATGGCGGTCGGAAATGATGGTGACCGGATAGGACATAATCCAAGATGGGGGTGCGGTGATGTCATCTATGGGTGGGTAGGTAAGGGGGATACCAACCCGCTATCCGGAGATGGGGAGATTGTTAGAATATTGCTTACCCACTATCCGGAGATTTGCGGATAGGTAAGGATGATACCAAGCCGCTATCCGGAGATGGGGGGATTGTTACAAAATTTCGGGAATGGGGAAATTTTGTAGGGAAATTTTGCAGGAAAATGGGAAATTTTGAGGAAAATTTGAGGGAAAAGCGGGAAATTTTGAGGAAAATTGGCGGAAAATCGGGAAATTTCCAGGAAATCGGTGATGACGTCAGGGGTCAAAAGTCATAACAGTGACGTCAGAGGTCAAAGGTCATGAATCCCGAATCCTTTGCCTCCAGCCTCTGTCCCCGGATCGGCTATTCCTAACTACTCTAAAGGACCAAGTGACCTTGAAAAATATTTTTGTAGCACAGAGGTTTTGAACTAATAAATATTCAGTCACTACATTTTGTAAAACGCGCAATCAACAAAAAGGAAGCACCGTCATTGAAAAGGCAGCTCATTTGGAAGCACCGTCAACAAAAAAGAAGCACATTTTTGAAGCACCGTCAACTAAAAGGCAGCACATTTGGAAGCACCGCCAACGAAAAGGCAGCACATTTGTCATTGGCTCCAATATTCATTGGCTCCAACAGGCTCCAAAACGCTCCATCAGTCTTTTGGCTTCAACAGTCTTTTGGTTCAAATAGTCATTGGCTCCAATAGTCATTGGCCGCAATATTCATTATTCCAATATTCATTGGCTCCAATATTCATTGGCTCCAATACTCATTGACTTCCAATATTCATTGGCTCCAATAGTCATTGGCTCCAATAGTCATTGGCTGCATCAGTCTATTGATTCCATCAATCTAATGACTCCATCAGTTATTGGCTCCTACAGTCATTGGCTCCATCTGTATTTTGTCTCATCAGCTCCAAATTTATTTGCCTAGAATTCTACGAGTCTAAGATACTATAAGGCCACAAGGCTACGAGTCTAAAAGGATCTAGCTGGTTACGAGATGTTCATGTCTACGAGACAGCATGGCTAAAAGACCTCATGGTTACGAAACTACATGTCTTTATGGCTACAAGAATACAATTCTACTTGGCTCCAATTACTCCAGCAGCATTATGATATTAGATTACATGACTACTTGTTTACGTAGCTACAAGTGTACGAGGCTACTTGGCTACGTAGTTACAATTCTACGAGGTCCCAAGACATCATGACTACGCTACTACGAGCCATGAGGTTACGAGACTACGTGACTACGAATCTTCAAGTTTACGAGACTGCGAGTCTACAGAGCTACGAAACTTCTAGAACACGAGTTTACATGACTGCGAGGATAGAGGACTACAATTCTGCATGAATACTTGACTACGAAGCTACTCGACTACAAGGCTCCAATTGGCGCATCTGTCTTCGTCGGAATTTTCTATTTTGTTCAAACTGCACCATTAGCATTATGTTATAAGATTACAAGGCTACTTGCTTACGTAGCTTCAAGTCTACGAGGCTCCAATGAATCATGTCTACGTGACTACGAGCCATGAGGTTACGAGACTATGCGATTGCGAGTCTTCAAGGTAACGTGATCGCGAGGCTATAGGGCTACGTAGCTTCCAGAACGCATGGTTACGAGACTGCATGACTAATTGGACGCGTGGATACAAGACTTCAAGTCTCCAACTGACTACAATAGCACCATTCAGTGGATTACGTGACTACGAACCTTCAAGTTTACGAGACTGCGAGGATACAAGATTACAAGTCTGCACGAGTACTTGACTACGAAGCTACTCGTCTACAAGGCTCCAATTGCCGCATCTGTCTTCTTCGGAATTTTCTGCACCATCAACATTATGTTATAAGAGTACAAGGCTTCTTGCTTACGTAGCTTCAAGTTTACGAGGCTCCAATGCATCATGACTACGAGACTACGAGCCATGAGGTTACGAGACTATGCGATTGTAAGTCTTCAAGGTTATGTGATAGCGAGGCTATAGGACTACGAAGCTTCCAGAACGCATGGTTACGAGACTGCATGTCTAATTGGCTGCGTGGCTACGAAACTTCATGTCTCTAACTGACTACAATATCACTATTCAGTGGTGAGAGTTAATTTATCTCATGCAAAGGTACTTATGGCAAGTAAGTAGTTCCGCTTTTCAACATCAGATGACGCCACGTGTTGCTTGCAAGTAAATAATTATATCTTTTATGCGGGATGCGGGATGCTCACTATCGATCGAATAAGAAGGATGGCTTCGTTAGTCTCCAAGGAGAAGGAAGTTCGTCCGTCCTGCTAGTGCTTCTCAGATTTCTCACGGTCCGCCATCTTGGATTGTGACGTCACGGCGGTCATCTTGGATGGGTGTGATCTTGACCTTTGACTGAAACCACAGGAATGATCGCAAGCACACGGAAATAACCGTCAAAATATTCATAAGAATAATCAGGAGCACAGGGAGAAAACCATCATAATATTGGCCAGAATAATCAGGAGCACATGGAGAAAACCATCATAATATTGACATGGATAATAGGGAGCACACGGAGAAAACCGCCACACATTTTCTTTGATAACATAAAATTTAAAAATTTACAAAAAAATACATAAAATTCTGGCTTGAACTAGAACTCTATCTTTGCTCATCAATGAGAAGTTCTCAGCCTTAAGCAGACTCCATGTGTTGGCGTGCGGCTCATGTTGAACCTTGCCATGCTGCAGGGATAGGCGGGTCGCGGCGGGTCGCACCTGACGCCACCCCGACTTTAGGGAGTATTTGGGCAGAGGGCAACACAACGGGGTTTGAGCTTATTGTTGTGCACTTTGCCACGGGCCATATCCACAAGAAAATATTATTTCATATATGTATTATTAATTTAATTACCTGTGTAAATCAGTATTGTTAAATAGTGTTATGTGACTGTGTAAATAAATATTTCTGCTGGTATAAGGCTTTTCACGCTATAGTTAGACATGGGTAATTATTTGTCACGAATTAATTTAATCACACACCGTATTATTGTTACGAGCCCAGAAGTGTGTAAACATGTTAAGTTCAACTAAGAGGCGTAAAATATTTCTTAATCGGAGTGTAGCTGTGGGTGATTGTGGCTCAACAAAGTAGCAGTGAGCTAGGTCCTATTCGTACAGTGGCGGATCCAGGGGGGGGGCACCAGGGGCACGCCCCCCCCCCCCCCCCCCGAAAATCCAGTAGTCTGCTATATTGATATTGCCGATAAAAATGAATGTTTCTGCAAACTGCACTGCAAGTAAAGTCTTTGCTGTAGAATTATGTTCCTATAACAGAAACCAAAAATACATTCCGTTTAAAAAAGCGGCGGCGGTAGTCTTCGTCGTAAGAGCGCACGGGAAACCCCGTCTGGCGCCGGCACCCATCAGGCTGGCGGGCGGCAGCGAGACGTCGTATGGTTGTCCTCTTCCTCCCCTCTTTCCATTCTACACAACCTTTTAAAAGTCTATCCTTCCCTCCTCTTGTGCAACCTTCAGAATGAGAAAGTGTCAACATACTCCTCCACCCGAAACCACGTGGTAGGGTACAGTAAATGAATATGTTTAAGCCCTACACGATGTCTATTTATCGTTATTAAAACTTTATAAGTTATGGCAAAATATACAATTTACAAAAACAATGACTAGTTATACTTTAATCACATATCTACTACATTTTCGAAATTTCTTAGACGAAAAAATCTAGCAGGGCTGTAAAAATATTTATTTTACAGCCTCTCCTTTCCACTCCCTCCATATTCTAACATTCCTGGCGCGTGACGCATAGCAACCGTAAGCCTTGCAGCGTGAGAGAAGAAAGAAAATAAATCGAGTAGCGCCCGACTACCTCCCCTGGCTAATCATCTGGCTGTCAACTCGTCAGTTGTCACATGCTTCACATCTACAGGTGGGTGAGGTTCACTCAAAAATGGTATAAGTGACGCAATGTGTTAAGGGGAAGAAGGGGTACACCACCTATGTCACTGGAGCGGAAGTTTATCCCTTCCACCACGCACCAGGCTACCTGCTTACACGTCTCGACAACACACCGCGACGGTACGACATTGTTGAAGCAGACGGACTTGCAGCCTTGTGAGAGTGTTCTACGCCTGTGCTTCGTTTAGACAATTTATGATGTATTTATTCTGTGGTTATTGAAATTCTTTATGGAGAGATTATGGTACGTAATTAGAATTTATATGTATTTTTTTTGTTTATGCTTAATTAGTTTGTTATTTAATAAAAACGTTCAGAGCCAAGTATTACTAGTTAGTACATGTAAAGTAAATGAAAATTAAGTTATATGTTGATGATAGTGCTAGTGCATGGATTGACCTGTAGCCATTTTTATACTTTACCCGGGTAAAGTATAATGTGCATTATGTATTACTGTATTATGTATTACTGTATTATGTGACACAAAATTATTTTTTACAGGATTTACCAAAAAAACAAGCGGACGAACATAAATAAGATCGACTCGTACTTTCAACTGATTCAAAAAAAGAGTAGACGACATCAGTCACAAGAGGACAACTCTCAGCATCATCATGATGAATGCCTTCATGCTGACACTAAACACGGTAATAACGAAAATACAAGTTTTTTTAATTCTATCTTGTCACTCATGGTTCTCATACGAGAGTGTAAAATTAACATTATAAAACTCTGCATTGATAAAGCCAGTGAACTGTAATTGTTACACCACCATAACTTACTTCTTATAGTTATTATTTTCCTTTGACAGTTTGACAAAATGGGCATATATTTAATTAATAATTAATAATGCTGGGATGCTGTAAGAATTTAAATTAACATTCCAATGTGGCCTAATTACACTCATTTCTAAAGAAAAGATCAACAAATTTGTACATAATAATCTATATAAATATTAATTTATTGTTTTAGGACCAGTTACGAGTGAAACAGTCATCTGTGAGCCTTCTACATCTAAGGTGTTCACGACAGACAGCAGTGCACACAGTGAGTCCACAACCTTCGAAGCATATCCAAAGGATGTTCTTACAGAGTCAGCACCAAAGAACCTGAATGATATAGCTGATATAGGACTCCATGCTGGGAAAAAAGTAGATGATTTCACCAAGTGTCTGCTCCTTGAAAAGCCATGGCATCCTACAGATGACTATTGCTACCCGTACTTAGTACACTCAAAAGGTGAGGGGAAAACTGTTAGACGGTATCTTTCTAAATCGCACATTGATAAATACCATTGGCTGGTATACTCTGATGTCAGTAAAGGTTTATTTTGTAAATACTGTGCTCTTTTTGCACAAGAAAAAGTAGGACACAACAAAGGTGTAAAAGTTAACAGACTTGTAACGGAGGCTCTTACAACTTTCAAAGACCTCACAGCAAAAGATGGCTACTTAGAAACGCACGAAAGAAGTAACTACCACCGAGCTTGTGTTGCATCAGGCAAGGATTTCCTCAGGACATACAAAGCTCCTGAAAAAGAAATTCTAAATCAAATTAGTTCTCAGCGACTACTTTTAGTTGAAGAAAATCGTGCCAGGCTACGCCCAATAATAGAGACGGTAATATTTATGGGGCGTCAAAATATATCTTTTAGAGGTCACAGGGACGATGGGGAACTGTGTTTAGATTCCGAATCAAGGTCTGTCACCAACGAAGGTAATTTTAGGGCATTGCTTAACTTTCGAATTCAGGCTGGGGATACAAAACTAAGGGAACATTTAGAGAATGCTTCTTCTCGTGCTACTTACATCAGTAAGACTACCCAAAATGTCATAATCAAGTACTGTGCAGAAGAAATTTCTAATGTGATTATTGAAAGAATCAAGAATGCTAAGTACTGGTCAATCATTTTTGACGAAACAACAGACAGAGCACATGCCGAGCAAATGACGCTTATAGTTAGATATGTATATAACAGCACTGTAAGGGAAGATTTCCTATTGTTTGTAGATGCATTTAAATCATTGCAAAATCCACATGTAGATAATCAAGGTCCAGATGTAGTACGAAAAGAAGTAAGGTTAACAGGAAATGCTTTAGCCCGGATAGTTATTGACTACACAAAGGACCTTGGTCTTGATCTCAACTACTGTGTTGGTGTTGGTACAGACGGATGTGCAGTTATGACTTCCGAGAAATGTGGTGCTGTGTCAGAACTTCTCCGGGTTGCTACGAATGCCAAGCATGTATCGTGCTACAATCATGCATTAAATAATTCTATCTCAAAATCATCAAAGATTCAGAGTGTAAGGAATGCTACAACTGTTATGAAAGAAGTTATTGCTTTCTTCAGTCAGTCTGCTAAGAAAAATGCTGTCTTGAAAGCTCATGTAGGCTCCCAACTTATACGCTTGTGTGAAACTCGCTGGGTTGAAAGGCATGATGCTGTTATCCTTTTTTTTAATGCCTTGCCAAAAATTGTAGAAGCCTTGGCAGAAATCAGCGAGTGGTCCGAATCTGAGTCTGCAAAAAAAGCTGTGCTCTATGCCAACTCTGTATCCAGCACAGAATTCATTTTTTCATTAATTAGCTTGATTGATGTACTTAAGCGTACTCTGCCACTTAGTCGTCACTTACAGTCACCTTCGCTTGATTTGAGAGGAGCCTCTGCTGCTGTACAGGATACACTGGCTACACTGCGTACACTGAGACATGATAGTGAGAAATGTTTTTCAGTAGTGCACAAAGATGCCACATGTACAGCTACTCAGCTAGGAGTTGACCTCACAATACCACGCCTTACTGCAAGACAAATGCACAGAGCAAACTACGACACCAACAGCACCGAGGAATTCTACAGGAAATCCATTTACATTCCACTATTGGACAATGTTATAACTGACCTGGAGCAACGATTCTCACAGAAATCATTACAATGTTATGATTTGCGCCTTTTTTTGCCTATTTTCATATTGAAGGATGGTGACCGTGACTTCGAGTCAAGAATAGGAGCTCTCGTTGATTTTTACAGCCCTCTTCTTCAAGAAGGTGTCCGAGATGGCAGAACTGTTGCTACTGTTCTAGATGGTGAAATGTGTATTTGGAAGGAAAAGTGGAAGAGAGAGAGCAAACAAGGCCACCCATTTACAGAAACTGTGCTTGATGTGATTGAGTCTTGTGACATTGATTTATTTCCAACTATTCGACGCTTCTTGGAAATACTGCTCACTTTGCCTGTTAGTGTTGCAAGTGCAGAGAGATCTTTCAGCAGCCTACAACTTGTTAAATCATGGCTACGAACGCGAATGACAGAGGAAAGGTTGAATGGCTTGTGTATGTTATTTGTTCATCGTGATATAAATGTTGACGTTGATAGAGTTCTAGAACGTTTCTCTAAAGTGGGTAAACGAAGGATCGCTTTGGATTTTATTTTGTAATAGGCATGCATTTTGCCTAGAATGGTTACCAAACAGATTCCTAATCAGTATTCAATAAAATTGTTTTTTGTATTTATATTTATGTTACTAGTAGTGACTCAGTCACTGAAAGTGATGTATTATGTACATATTAGATTGTTTAATGTGCTTTAAAATGTGTAAATGTACTATTCTGTAAAATTAACTTTTTTTACATAATGAAAATAACTTGTCATTGAAACTGAAACTAATAAAACATATTAATATAATGAATTTCTTGTAAAATTATAAAATCTGTTGATTGGATGTCATGTGTAGTGTCTGTAGATTAAACATTTTTAGTATTTTTTTTACATATATTCTCTAGCTACTCAGAAATCCTAGAGTGCCCCCTCCGAGGTGACCTTCTGGATCCGCCACTGTATTCGTATGCCATGTTGTCACTTCCACATGCCAGTTGCCTACCTTTAAATACACACTTCCATTTGGACAGTTAGTTAAGCTGCATAAACTACCTAATTATTGGCAAGCTTCGAGTTTAAGAATTATTTATTACTAGCTGCAGTACCCGGCGTTGCCCGGGCTCTAAACAGGGTGAAGGGGACCTTTTTAGAAATCAGATGTAGTTAGTAATTGTATTCTTAATTTGAATGTCAAGTGTGCAAAATAATTTATATCACTTTCAGATCCCGACAGACGTTGTTCTGCCAGTGTATAGTTATTTACCTGTATATATCGAAAAATTGGTGGTCTGTATGTAATCTAGACTTTATAAAGCACCATAGAAAAAATCTGAAAAATAAGAGATTACTAATATTGAAATGATTCCATTATCTAGCTAATGCTCAGCATGCATTGCAATGCCTCATTCAGTTTTGTTTTATAATATGTTTAAAGTAGTTACACATATACAAATCATCCATCCATATCTCTAAATATATATTTATCTCTATTTAAATCAATATATATATGTATCCCTCTATCTCTATTCATCTCTTTATATCTACATAAATACATACATACCTCCAACTATCTCTATCTTTTCTATATATAAATCTCTATATAGCGCTATACATATACATACCTATCTCTTTATCTAACCCATTTCATTCTCTATACCTCGATCCATCTCAACTTATCTCTCTGTCTCTCTCAATCTCACTCTGTATATATTAAAACTCTATCTCTTTCTCTCTTTTATATTTAAATAAATTGTATCATGCGTGCGCACTTATACAACAAAAACAGACGAAGTGCCGCTATATAAAATGAAATAAACACATTTTTGACACGATTCGTGCTCCAACTATTGCAAAATAGTTATACCGTCTCAGAAACCTTCACGGGTATCCGCATAACAACTCACCAAAATTTTATCGCAATCGGATAAATGGTATAGTAACGCATACGGCACAAACAAACGAAAATTAAAGACATGACAAACGCATCGAACGAAGGTGCGTTTAAAATTCAAGGCAACTCTATCTATTGACGAAGTTAAGAACCAAACTGTTATTAGCACCTTTATTTTGCTAGCCGCTGCGAGCTCCACTAAGCGGGCTGGTCTCACCAAGGAGAAACATATGAATTTGCAAGACCTTACTATGTGCTTTGAATATATATACTGTATAGAAGTCGCGAGTGGATAGGATTTACTCTACGTTTTTCAAGAGCGTAAAATGAGCAGCTTGGGAACTTCACCGCTGCAGTGCGCTGCCGTAACGCCCTGTATCGTCTTAGTTGTTGTGTACACGTTAGAATGCAGCACTGTCGCCCGCTGTCATTCCCCGCACCCCTCATCCATCATTCACTGCAGCTCGAGGTCGTTCAACGGGAGGGGGAAGGGGTGTTTGAAGAGTTCGGCACTTGTTCGCTAGGGACCACCACAAGTCGATGCCCTAGAGATGGTGGCGATTGCGGCGGTGAATTAACCAACTACCTCAAAACCGTATTAGAAATTTTAACCTGGGCTGGCGACTTCTATACAGTATATATATTCAAAGCTATGTGTATGATTGTGTGGCAGACATAGAGAAATGACACTCACTCACTATTTGTATGTCTATGACCTATGATTTTTTCTGTTATAAAATGAAATTTTCACTTTTTCACTCCCTTAAGGTGGAATTTCATATTAATATGTAGCCTATGTGTTATTCTGATGTATAAGTTATATTATAGTAAAGTTTCATTAAGATACATTCAGTAGTTTTTACATGAAAGAGTAACAAACATCCATCCATACTTACAAACTTTCGCGTTTATAACTATATAATATAAGTAGGATAAAAGTATTTTTTTTTAATGTACGAGAAAAAATTTAATACATTTTTATTCGAAGAATTTATAATTTATTTATTCGTGTTGAAAAGAGATATTTCATTCGAAATCATACCCACGTCCTTACTCTTTTCTTAATTATTATCTATTGTTCTATTACAAATTATTAGTAATTTATCTCTATTTATAACTAATAAGCAAGAAGTTTCACTTCTATCACTCGTGGACTCCATGCACACTTTTTTTTAGGCCTACCTATGGTAGTCTCTACTTTATCAGCTTTAGTATCTCCATCAACTATGCGTGGCAAATATCCCTCGAGAGCTGTCTTCTGGTATGCGAGCCCGATCGGACTTAACTCTCCATATATATATATTTTTTTTTTCGTTGAAAGTTGGGCTGGGAATTATCTGCACGGCATGTAGTCGCGTTCTACGGGAATGTAATCCCTTTCTTTCCTTATTTTTCAACATGCAGTGTGTTATTTAATTCTATTCTTCAAGTTTGCCCAATTTTCTTTCGGGTGTGCCATCCAGTTATGCTCAATTTAGGGCTATCCACCGCAAATCGTAAATGAGGTTTCCTTTAATTTTTGGCGCTCATTTCAATTTACATTTTCTTGCCATTTTAAGCCTTTATTTCCTATTTTCTCTGCATAGTGTAAGTTAAACTTTCCTCCTGTTACCTCCTCGGCTTGGCCTACAGCTAAATTCTCCAAATTGCCGTGGATCTATGTAGCCCATGATTTACAAGACTTTTTTCTTTACGCTCACTTTCCGTCTTTCATCACAGTGTAACATTATTCTTCTCCTCGGAGCTGGCAGGGAGATAGTCTCTACTGTTCAAAGACCTATGTTTACCCTTCCAGAGGTCCGTCCTGTCATGGTTCGAATCCCCTCACTTCCAATGAAGTTTGTATAAAAATTTAATTTAATATGTATATAAGGATCATAACATTTCTGTAGGTAATAAAACATCGACTTTATGTGCATGAGACATAAATTATGGTGCTGTAAAGAAACAAACAACATAAACAAAGATGGTGGACATTGCATCATACAAGATGGCGACTTTCAACATATGAAAATAAGATGGCTGCTGTTGTGCCATAATATAATATGGCGACCTCCAGCTGACTAAAACAAAATTGCTGCTGAAACATCAGAATCGAAAACATTTACTGTGATGTCAAAATCCAAGATGGAAACTGTGACATCAGAATCCAAGATAGCGGACATGATGCCATAATACAAAATGTCGGAATTCAAAATAGAGGGGTTCAAAATGGCGGAATTATCTTGAAAACATCCAACATGGGGATTTCAAAATTCCGGCTAAGGTCAATGTCATCTAAGATGGCCACCGAGGTCAGGTCAAGGTCAAAGATAAAAGTCAAAGTTCAATATCATCCAAATTGACCGCCGTGACATCACAATCCAAGATGGACACACTCCTACTCCTTTCGCCGGAACGGCCAAGTTATACTACTTAAAAGCTAAGGTATCTAATTACAGAAATGAGTCGGAAACTACTTTGCTGCAAGGTTCTAGCATACGCTAATATCGATTTAAGTGATTTTATTTTCCTGCGCATGCCTTTATTGTGCACCTACATTTCGCTGACAACCGATAATATCAGGTCACTTAAACTTTTAATTAATATTATTTTGACAACGAGGTCGTTGGAGACAGTAACTCTTGAAGACACAAGTGAAATGCTATTTCTTAGACAAAATGGTTTGCTTGCCCAACAAAATACATCTTTATATTAGGCGAGATGTAGTAAGAAAGATAATGTTGGCCCAACAATATGATTTTTTCAACTCATCTGGTTGTTTCGTGGATTCACAAAATCAAATAGAATTTGGTTTGGCAAAAAAAATTGTTGCGGCAAGTAATATTTGTTGTGTCATTTACGAAAAACATATGTTAGTGTCGACGCACCTTTCCCTCTGCGAGATGACGGAATCGGCCATAATGGTCTGTAGTGAGGAGCCACTCCAGTCGGTACCTAGAGGGTCAAGGTAAGGCTTGGAAAACAAAATAATACTGGCGCATGCAAGTATTTACATTTGGTATTCACAGACCCGCGCTGTTGGTCAAAATGGGTTGAACAAGTAATTGTTAATTTTTAACTTAACATAATCGCATTATACAACATAAATGTTTTTTTTTTAGAAGAAACAAATTTAAGAAAATGATGTGTATGCTACTTGAAGGACACGCTTACCACCAACTATCCCGACCAGCGAGCGAAAAGAGGCAAAGTACCCGAGGAAACAAACACTCTTCACTCCCAGCAACGTCCTGGCCAGTCCAAGTAAGACTCACATAAGAATCGCAGTAGCCGCAGCTCGCTGCTTGTAGCACGCCCCATGGCGGAGCCAGAAAACACCATGGCGTGACGTTGCTGTCATGTTGGCAGTGCCGACTTCACATGCCCCTCTGCTTGGGAGCGCTGGTCCCTCCGAGTGCGCTTCTACGGCGTGGCTCTGGGCCACTCGGGGCAGCACAGTACGAGCTAGGCTTGTAAGGATGCTGTCGAAATGTGGATTCACGAAGATGAGAGAGCCTTCCAGCAGCTACAGCGCAAACACGTGACGACGAGGCGAGTGCATAGCTCCGATGTTGGCTTACCTTTTTTTATAAGAGAATGGTTAAAACCAGTCGACGTGAACAATGATATGCGTGTTTATTTGCATTTACAAGTTTAAATCACACGTCATTTATAAAAATAATATTTTACATTTAAAGTTAAAATTTTATTGTTTAGATATTTTAGTGTATGATACATGAAATACCAAACATTTACTGCATTGAACCGCTAAATACAACGTGCAAGCAGATACGAATCAGAGATTGGGAAAGAATAAAGATGAATCATTAGCCGTCAGACGTAAAGCCGTTTTAATCCCCAACTTTTTGTTCCTGATTTCCACATACCAATATAGCGGACGTTTTTTTATATTTGTACCAACTGTTCTAGCCTGCTTTTATTAACGACTTTGGGTTAAGCGGTTCGGAAGAAAATTATATCAAAATATCACTGATTAATAAGTTTATATATATTAAAAGTCCAAAACGAATTTTCATAATACAAATGTAATGATAAGAGTTGACAGTTTCTCCCATTTAACCTCCAATGCAGGTAGAGCTGATACGTTTGTGAACAAAAGGCCGCCATGTTGGTACAAGCCCAGTAAATGAAGGCCAAAAATCGCCTGTTGTCGCAACTAATTCCGGGAAAGCTGAATTTTTGTCAGATGTTAGACCCTTATAAGACACGTATTTCCTCAAAAGTACCCGCCTATCCCGCTTGTGATTTCCCCTCCCCCCTCGCAGAAGTTCTAAAATGTTGACCTTTACAAAATCACTTGTGAATACGTAAATAATTGTGTAAAGTAGTAAATTTATAGCGTATTTTACTCTCAAAAATCTGGTTTTTAATTTTGTTTCTGACAATATTTTCTTTAATGTTGATAGTTAAGGCTTTATAAAATCACAAACATAAAAAAAAACGGGTTTTTAATGTCAAAATGCGCAGTTCTCGTTCTGGATGCTTTTAAATATTGGAAATACACAAAAAAATCTTCAAGTAAATTTTGTAGCACACACTTTCAGCTTAAAAATAATGTATAGTTTACATCGGGGAATTCATTGGTTACTGCTGGGGAGGGGGGGAAGTGAGCGCATGCATATGGCTAGCACACTCCGACCTGCTACATTTATCTACCCGGCTTCCCTACAATCTACTCATATCATGAGATTGTTATTTTAAATATTCCTCTGTTATATGCAGCATTTAAACTTTAAAATTTAAATAGGAACCTAAATCGAATTGTAGGCTAATTATTAACATATTGATGTATTCATTCGCAATACAAAATGGAATCAAAAATAATTGTTCGGTGGTGTTTTTTTTTTTACATATTACGGGTGGAAGGAACGAGAGCTATCCGATGAAACACTTTGGCCTGCGTCATAGATTCGGCTCGATTCCTGTTCACGAAAATCTGAGAGTTCCTGCTTGGTTTCCAACCCTATTCGCCTTTGACAAAGGCAAGAACTGGATCACTGCAACCCCGTTTCGAAATTATTTAGATAATGGTACATTTGCCATAAAACGTATGAGGGTCAAGTGGCTTTTAAGGTTAATATGTTTGAGCTTTGGCAGCAAGAACTGGGTTAAGTGGCAGGCACACCACGTATGCATATTCTTATTGCGTTTCGTTTATTAAGTCTTCGCGATGACGGACCAGGAGTGGGCTACACGTTCTTGTCTTATCTCGGCAATAGCGTGAAGAGTGGTTTAGTGGTTAGGGTCGTGGCGGGCGGGCTGCAGGGCAGCTATGAAAAAATGAACGGACAGTCTTTCGGAGAACTGAAATTACATAGGAATGATATGGTACTGACTCAATCTAGTCACAAATCTGTGGCTGTTCGATCAAAGCGAGTGATTGTCAATCCTCAACCATTATTCAATCGAATACTCTGATAGTGTGATGGTCCGACTAGATTAAAAGATTACCTTTCGTACGAACTGGCTTCTCGACCACCATCCTTATTCGATGATGTTTCTTTACGTAAAGGAGCGAAGTCATCATTCCTGAAGGTATTTTCTGAGGGCATTATTGATGAAATTAAACCCCAACAAGATAAAAGTACTGGTATAGTTATTGATGGAGGCTTTCTCCTCCATAGTGTAACATAGCCAATTGAAGAGACTTTTGGAGAAATCATTGAAAATTACTGCACATATATCGTCACAAAATATGGAATAAACTCAACTGTTGTTTTTGATGGTTACCCTTCATAGTCAACAACTAAGGGAGAAGAACAGTCAAGAAGATCTGCTAAAAACTCATCATGTAACATAGAATTTGAGACAAATACAAAATGTATCACGAAAAAGGAAGCTTTTCTATCTAATACGAATAACAAAAAAAAAAATATTATGAAACTGTCTGAAGCATTAAATAGAAGGGGATTAAGTTCATTCACAGCCGAGGGAGATGCTGACTTAGACATCGTAAAAACAGGAATTGGACATCTCAATAAATTCAATGTAGTCATAGTTGTGGGATCAGACACAGATCTTCTGGTACTGTTTGTAGCACGTGCGCCTGAAGATAACTCTGTATTCTTTCGAAAAGAAATCTGTGGCAAAAATCCTTCCGTTGTTTATTATGACATACAAACAAAAGTAAATGTGCACAGGCGCATCAGAAAACTTCTTTTATTTGCATATGCAATTACAGGCAGTGACACCACCTCGTCATTTTTTGGTTTGGGAAAATCAAAATCTGTAATGTGATCAAAGTTGTTCCACAAGCCAATCTTCAAGCAGAGTTATTTTTGGAAAAAGATGTATCTCGCGATGAATTACTCGAAAAGGGAGAGACATTCATACTTGTAATGTACAGGCTTAGGAGTTATTCTAACCTGAATGAAGCTCGCTACTACAAATTTACATCTATGACAAGTAAATCTGCTTTAAAATCTAACTTTGATTTATCAAAATTGCCCCCACATCAGAAGCAGCTCAGCAACATCTATTACGAGTTTACCTCCAGGTGCAATATTGGATGGGCAATAAACTTCCACCTACAGATTGGGGTTGGAGGCATGAATATGTAAAGGAAAATTGCAGGAAAAATAAAGTTTTAAAACCTGTTCCCAGTACCAAAGCCTTTGCCCCTGATGACCTTCTTTGTCTTGTTTCCTGCAGCTGTAATACTTCATGCGGTAACAATTGCAAATGCAGAAAATCCGGTCTAAGCTGTTCTGCTATGTGTGGAAACTGTAATGGATTATCATGCCTTAACTCTCCAAATTTCGACGAATAAATTGAACTTCCTTCAGACGACTACTGTCATAGTAAAGTTTGTAAATGCTAATGACTGATGCAGATGAAGGTCAACATGTATTGATTAAGGACAATTTGTTAAAAATTAAGGATACATTACTTTTATAATAGAGGCGGGTGGGCGATCCGTGATGCTGTCATCTAAACTACAATTTAATATTTTAAACAATTTAACTTGTTTAAAGTTGTTCATAATCATGACAGCTACCGGTTTTAGCCAGTCCGGGACACGGCGGGTCCATAGGTCGTGGATAATGGAAGGCCCTTAATTGGGTAGGGATATCTTTCCCCCAAACCAAAACTGGCTATGCGTATTTAAGTAAAGAATTTATGTACACAGAATTGCTTTAAGTATTTGCTAATAAATATTATATAAATATTATTCTTAACATAAAGTGCAAAAAATAAAAATGTAAGTTAGTTGTTTTATGAATTATTTTATATAAAAATGAATACTGTTTAAAACTAGACATATTATTCCTCAAATAATTATGAATGCTACGCGAACGGACTGCGAATACAAAAGGATGCACATAGTAGGTCGGTGCACGCTAGCCATACGCATGCGCTCACATCCCCCCCTACCCAGCAGTAACCAATGAATTCCCCGATATAAACTATACATCATTTCCAAGCTGAAAGTGTGTGCTAAAAAAATTACTTGAAGATTTTTTGTGTATTTTCAATATTTAAAAACATCCAGAACGAGAAATGCGCATTTTGACATTAAAAACCCGTTTTTTTTTTATGTTTGTGATTTTATACCACCTTAACTATCAACATTAAAGAAAATATTGTCAGAAACAAAATTAAAAACCAGATTTTTGAGAACAAAATACGCTATAAATTTACTACTTTACACAATTATTTACGTATTCACAAGCGATTCTGTAAAGGTCAACATTTTAGAACTACCGAGAGGGGTGGGGGGAAAAGCAAAAAGGGGAGAAGCGGGTACTTTTGAGGAAAAACGTGTCTTATAAGGGTCTAACATCTGACAAAAATTCAGCTTTCCCGGAGTTAGTTGCGACAAAAAAACCTTTATTTACTGGGCTATATGTGCAGTGCACTGAAATCTCCCTTCCCTTTTGGCTACACACCTCTCGTCAAGAGGTTTGTAAACAAAAGGCCACCATGTTGGTACATGTAGTGCACTGAAATCTCCCTTCCCTTTTGGCTACACACCTCTCGTCAAGAAGTTTGTAAACAAAAGGCCGCCATGTTGGTACGTGTAGTGCACTGAAATCTCCCTTCCCTTTTGGCTACACACCTCTCGTCAAGAAGTTTGTAAACAAAAGGCCGCCATGTTGGTACGTGTAGTGCACTGAAATCTCCCTTCCCTTTTGGCTACACACCTCTCGTCAAGAGGTTTGTAAACAAAAGGCGGCCATGTTGGTACGTGTAGTGCACAGAAATCTCCCTTCCCTTTTGGCTACACACCTCTCGTCAAGAGGTTTGTAAACAAAAGGCCGCCATGTTGGTACGTGTAGTGTACTGAAATCTCTCTTCCCTTTTGGCTACACACCTCTCGTCAAGAAGTTTGTAAACACAAGGCCGCCATGTTGGTACGTGTAGAGCACTGAAATCTCCCTTCCCTTTTGGCTACACACCTCTCGTCAAGAGGTTTGTAAACAAAAGGCTGCCATGTTGGTACGTGTAGTGCACTGAAATCTCCCTTCCCTTTTGGCTACACACCTCTCGTCAAGAAGTCTGTAAACACAAGGCCGCCATGTTGGTACGTGTAGTGCACTGAAATCTCCCTTCCCTTTTGGCTACACACCTCTCGTCAAGAAGTTTGTAAACAAAAGGCCGCCATGTTGGTACGTGTAGTGCACTGAAATCTCCCTTCCCTTTTGGCTACACACCTCTCTTCAAGAAGTATGTAAACAAAAGGCCGCCATGTTGGTACGTGTAACACACTGAAATCTCCCTTCCCTCTCGTCAAGAGTCGGACCCTGTGCTCCACCTGTATGTTTCCCCAACCTCTGGTACGAAGGCACAGACCGTGAACGCTGTGAGTGCTGTGCCGCAGATGGAGACGGTGAACTGCGCGGCCATCGTGCGCAAGGACCAGGAGGCCAGCAATGGCGTGGTGCACGTCATCAGCAGCGTGCTGGACCCCTCGCTGGTGGACGACCGCAGCCTGGTGGACGTGGTCATGCAGGTACAGCTGTGCTTCTAGTGGCTCACCGCCACTCCGACACTCCGACACTCGGGGACGTAGCGAGTAGTTTGTTCAGGGCCTCACTTATAACCATTATGTGTAAGTATTTTAACAATTTAATTTATGAAAGATAATTAAAGTTCACATTAAAATCCCATGTAATTGTCGACTTCAGAACGCCTATGTTTATATGTATGTTATGATTTGGCTTGATAAAAGAAATAATTTTCGCAGGCTTTCACGGCCATTGTCTGAAAAAAGGTTGACTTCTGGGTTGTAGCCGTGTCCTTGGCAAATAATTCGCCGACGTTTCGGTCGACAGTTCAGTCGCCATCATCAGGGATTCTCTGTATTTTCAGCCTCAAAGAATGAAAATTACCCATAAAATTGGCTTCGCTGTTGTAACTAAAGAACTAAAGTTCTTGTAGAATTTAAGATAGCGAAGTTATCTAACACCTGTATTTAAATATATAAACTTTTTTTAAAATGGAATTATTGTTACTGTAGAAAATGTGAATTCTAAATTAAAATTTAAATCATTTTCAAATTATTTCAAAGTATTAAACTATCTAAAACTGCCGAAAAAGACAAACTCTGTAATCGTTCCTTTATCCCAAATGCCTATGAATTTATGTTTATTAACCTTATTTATATAATCTTCAAGTAGGCCCTACAAACAATTCTACATAATTTTAAACACAAATTACAGTGCTGTCTTCAAAGCAGTGATATTCTGTGAATATGTATTGTTTTTAATACAATCTTAGATATACGCCATAGCAGTTTTGCACTGTTTGTTATGGAATAAATTCTATAACGCAAGTAGTATATAGAAGTATATTCGGGCACAATGTATTTATTATGGGGCTACGATTTTTGGTGGTGACTTGCCAATCGTAAGAATAAGAAAAAAAATTTCTCAAAATGTATTAAAAATCACTCAAAATCACTCAAAATGACACAAGATTTCCTTATTTCGAAATAAAAATCCCTTTTTGTGGGAAAAATTCCTGTTTTATTTCTCAAAAGTTCTAAAATTCTAAATTTTGAATGCCTTAAAATACTTTTGCCCTTGAAATAATCCAAATTTTGAAAAGCGGCTTTAGAGTCCTAAAAGTAAACCGCCCTAAGAAAATTTTTATTAAAATTTATTTTAATGTAATTAAGATTTTTTTAATTTTTATACATAAATTACATGTTTACTCTAGTCGGAAATCAAACCGAGGACAATAATCGATCGAATCAATTGGAGGCTGGTAAATGAGGAATTTATACCTCTTTTATTTTTTTTACCATATTTATTGAACAATTTTTTAATATGAAATTACAATTTTCGCTTCGAACAAGGATAGAACCAAGGGTGTAAATCGATCAAATCAATAAGAATGTTAGTAAATAAATTTTTATTGATTGAATTTTTATTTTTCCCCGAATTTTTGTTTAAAAATTAAAGCATTTCAGGTTTATAGTCAAGGTAAAGGTCATGGCCTGGGTGGCTTAGGGCGTCTTGCTTTAGGGACTCTAAAGCCGCTTTCAGGGATTAGGGTTCTTTTCAAGGGCAAAAGTATTTTCAGGCATTCCGAAATGGAATTATTGCATTTTTGAGGAATAAAACGGGAAATTTTCCTACAAAACGGGAATTTTTTATTTCGAAATAAGGAAATTTCGAGTCATTTTGAGTGATTTTTAATGAATTTTGAATAAAAAAACTTTCTAATCATTACGATTGGCAAGCCACCACCACCAAATTGTAGCCCCTTAATAAATACATTGCGCCCGAATATACTTCTATATACTACTAACGCAGACTAAGAAATAAATTAAACAATAAACCATAGAGAACAAGCCTAAATTTGCCTATCTCAAACAGATATACCAAATGATGAACCTAAACAAGTATTATGGACAAGGAATGAAATCACCAAGAACACATTAGATTTCCTATGACCAACAGTTGCGACATTTCGGGAAATAAAAATCTGTTCCCGTCATCAGTCACAAACAATGGCCTTTAATTTTTTTTGACGTGATAACGTCTTATGAATCGATGAACGCCGGCTGCACGCACGAAAAAGCATGACTCATTGTCACGTTCCGCCTGAGCCGAGCGTGCAAGAACCGGCCAACCATACCGTGCGAGAAAATCTTCTATAATATCAAACAGGTTAAGGCGGACTTTTTAACTAATTGTTCGTGATTATATTTAAACAAATTATATTAATTAAATTTGCAAAACCTGTAAATAATATTTGAAAATAAAAAATTATGCAATTTTTCATCAATGTTTTCTTATGACGTTATCACGTAAAATAATCGTCCGTAAACCGACTTTACAGACAACCCCCCCCCCCCTTTTTTTTTACTTCCGCGTGTGTGGGGCTCGATGGCGGGGAAGCCGCCAGTGACGCCCAAGTGACTGCCCGCAGGACGGCCGCTTCTCGGAGCTGGCCAAGGCCATGCAGGAGTCGCAGTTCGTGGAGCGGCTGCGGTCCAGCCAGCAGCCCTACACCTTCCTGGCGCCCTCCGACGAGGCCTTCCAGAAGATCCCGCAGAAGAGACTGCAGAGGATCCTGGCCAACACCGACGCTCGGGAAGGTACGCACCCACATTCCTTGCATCAACTGTAACTTGCCAGCTCAGGCACCTGGACTAAGTGATGGCAATAATGTTCGCAGGCTTTCACGGCCATTGTCTGAAGTAGGTTGGCTTCTGGGTTGTAGCCGTGTCCTTGGCGAATAATTCACCGACGTTCAGGTCGACATTGCAGTCGCCATCATCAGGGAGCAGTTACCTACTGCAATGTTGACCGAAACGTCGGTGACTTATTCGCCAAGGACACGGCTACAATCCAGAAGCCAAGCTACTAAATTATGACAGTTATTGCCGTTAAATTAACTTGAAAATGTTTAAACTTAATAACATAAATTTTTTAAGACATATATTGGTCTTACATAATTCATGATTTTCAAGCGTACATTGTTGTAAAGGTCCATCATTTTTTTCCCTCTCAAAACGTTACTGATTAATCACAGAGACAGGTGTCTTTGTTACGTCTGCTAAGATGAAAGTTATAAATTATCGTTCGATTATTGTCATTAATAATCTGATGGTCGCTGGTAATCCATTACAAGTGAATAAACTGCCCATTACAGTTGAAAATTAGTCGAAAGGGTCGCAAGAAGCCATTATTGTTGATTGTTTGAAACTTACAAGGAACGTAGAGGGCTCCGAATTAGTCCTATATGCTGTCAAGTGAAGAACCGGAACGCAAACACTTATAGAGCGTATTATATGATAGGAAGTGGGAAGAAGTACATTTTCGGGTATGAAAAAATAGAAAAATTGAGAAAATTCAAATTATAAACATTTTTTATGACAGATGTGTGAATATCACATATAGTTTTTGTCTACTGGAGGCCGCCATATTGGATGGCATTACAGCCTCCATATTGTTTTTTTTTTCTATGGAGATCGCCAACTTGGTTACCGCTGTTTTTTTTTCCTAGAGTGTACCAACATTGCTCTGTCTCATGCATGTAAGATCGATGTTCCAATACCTACCAGTGTTGTTCTGACCCTTATCGACATATTAAATTTTTTTATACAAAATACATTGGAAGCGAGGTAATTGTAACAATTACAGTTCAAACCTCGGGGTTGTAAATAATATGCCTTAGACAACACAGCCATCGAGACATTTACCAGCCTGAGTATAAAAAATGTGTATAAAAAATTACACACATATTCGGACTTGTATATTTCATTAATACGAAGGGATAATAGCATCACGTGTTGGAGACCGAGCCGCCATTTTTATTTTTAGTACTTGCTACTAAGAGTGAAGCGTCAGGATCGCCGCTTCATTCGCTTCATTCGAAATCCGCGCGTCTGTGCTTGCTTGCTCCCCGCCTCCCCTCCACCGGTCGGCGCATGCGCGCTGCACCGAACCTATGCCTTATATACGGCTGTAAAGCCTTTATTCGGTCTTGTTTGTCTTGTCTCGTCTAGCTTGTCTGGTCTCGTCTTAGTCTCTTTCGAGAGCTCGAGTAGTTTTGTGATCCAGCATGTAGTCAGTCAGTTAGGCTTGGAATTGTACGACGTGCGCGACCTCAGGGGAAAGAAAATGTAAGTTGGAGTGGGGCGGTGGCCCTTGCCATAATGTAAGCGTTTGTAAATTTTTGTCTATTTTGGTTAAATTCCCTTTCGATCGCCACCTAGAAAATTACGTTTGGATTTAATTTAACTTAACTTAATTTTACTTCACTTTGTTGGAAACTGTTCTCCCCTGAGACGTCGACGTACATAAAACGTAACCTTATTAATCTGTTTTTAAAATGTAACTTACGTCTGTAACGCAATGTAACGCGCATTTTGTAGTAGGTTTGCTCTTCATATTGACAAGGTTGTAATTTTGCTGCTTTCATTGCGTCTACCTTGTGACGCCCCCTTTTGATGGCCCGTAATAGGACCGCGCAATGTTTCGCCGGCGTAACTTGTAACACTAGACTGTTCTCTATTTTTGTTATTTTAACAGATTTTGTGGACCATATTGGTTGTTGTTAATTAAGTAATCAATTTTTTTGGCCTAATTAAAAATTAATAATGTTGAATACTGTTGTTGTGTAACAAATACCTTTCCTCAATCCTTGCCATACTATGGCCTCCCACCCCGCCTTTATGCTTATAGGCATTACAAGAGTGCTAGTGTCACATACACACAGCACCAGCTAGAGTGTGCTGCCACCATATTAGTTCAATTTTACCTGCTATAGTGCAATAGTATTTACTACCGTGACATCCGTCATATTTTCGGCCATCTTGGCCGCCATCTTGAAAATTTAAATATTAACCTAGCAATTCGAAAAAAAATTCCAAAATTTCTCAAAAAAAAATACTTGTTAATGTACTGATTGATTCGATCGATTTCAGTACTTGGTTGGATACTTTGTCAATGAAAAAACTTGATTTTAAAATAATATTAATTTTTTAATCAAATATAGTGAAAAATCCTAAAAGAGGCTCCAGTATTGTATTTGGAAATTTGAAATTATTAACCAAGAAATTAAAAAAGGCCAAAAATTATCAAAAAAAGTAATTAATGCACTGATTGAATCGATCGATTTCAGCCCTTGGTTCAATCCTTAGTTGATGCAAAATTTAATTTATGCTCTAAATAAATATTTATTTAATCATCCTTATTTCAAACAAGGATTCCTGTTCCGGCTGACTGATATCACTATGCTTACAATGGAGACCATATTCGGTGTATTTTTTTAAAACTAGAGTACCAACTACATGCATATATACCAAGCATCTCCGAACCACAAGGTCTTCTTTGTCAGGGCTTACTATGCAGTGTGATCAAGTAAAAGTCATTTACAAGCATAAATAACGAGTGTCTCCAAACCACGAGACCTTCTTTTTCAAAATTGGAATATCCTTCAACCAAGTGTTTTCCAATGTCAGGCAGACAATACAAGCTTCTCCGAAACGCGAGAACATGTGTCCAATATCAGGCGCATAGGCCAAGCGAATCCGAACCACGGATGACCTATTTCAAGCAGACAAGACAAGAGTCTCCGAACTATCAGACACACAGTATGGATATAATCTATTACAAGCAAACAAACCAACTAAATGGGCATGTTTTACACTTACTGCAGGGCCAAGAGGTTTTGATCCATTAAATATTGAGTTCTGACTTCAGACTTGACTACGCACATTCATTTAGGATACACAGTTGGACACACAACTGGACACACTCTCGTCATCTAGAATACACAGTTAACACACACAATGGACACACAGTTGGACATATGTCATCTAGGTCACACACATATTCAACGAAAACTACACACATTTGGTCACACAATCAACTAAAAGGACACAACTTGGACACCCTTTAGTCGCCTAGGACACACAGTAGGACACTTTCGATATCGTGGAAATGTATTATGTTTCAGTATGTCACAAAAAGTAGAACAATGATTTGTTACTTTTTTTATTCAACTCACAAATATAAAATATCTACAAAAAATGTTTTACTCAACATAGGCCTATCAATATTTTTATTCTATTAATCCCTCTTCTCTCAGAACTTCAAGAATGGGGGTTAACTCAATAGTGCTAGAATACTCTCCCACACATACAAAAGAAATCAAATGTCTCAGTCTGTCAACCATTCCATTTGAGTCGTCCCTCTATGTGAAAAAATGTGTTTTATGCAGTTACTTCCATCTTCCTTTTCTCTTTACTGTCAGTGTTCCGAAAATCTTTACAGTATTCTGTTTTATCACCATTTTGAAAGTCACTATCACCATCATCATCATCATCATCATCATCATCATCATCATCTGAGTGTTCAATATCTTCATCTAGATCACTGTAAGTATCATCCTTTCTAAGTGTCCAACATTTTTCCAAAGTATGGAAGTAGTATAGTTTGGTATGTCCGGGCGCATGGTTCAGGGTGTGGAGATGTGTGTACAGGTTTTTTTTGTGTGGCGACTTCTACTGCCTTCGCACCTACATCTACGATTTCGTCACGGCGTCCATCTTGGATGACCTTGACCTTGAACTTGAACTTAACCTTCAAAATTTGCCAAAATTTGCCAAAAATTACTCAAAATTCGCCAAAATTTCCATTTTTTGGGGGGGAAAAATCCCGTCAAAAATTCTTAAAAAATTCCACGATTCAAAAATTAGGATCTCGAAAACCTCAAAATACTTTTTGCCTTAGAGATAATACAAAGTCCTAAAAGAGGCTTAGGCATCCATGTCTAAAGCCTCTGATAAGCCTCTGTGATCATCTAGGATTATGACCGCCATCTTGGATTATTACGTTATCGTTGCAATTTCCGTTACGGCCGCCATCTTGAAAATCCGTAA
The DNA here is from genome assembly GCF_032445375.1 of Bacillus rossius redtenbacheri. Classification (NCBI taxonomy): domain Eukaryota; kingdom Metazoa; phylum Arthropoda; class Insecta; order Phasmatodea; family Bacillidae; genus Bacillus; species Bacillus rossius. Next base: position 27,821,629 of record NW_026962010.1, read on the forward strand.
TTTTTTGTTAGAGAATCGGGAAAAATTTTAAAATTTATTTTAAATTAATCAATCCAATTGAATAATAAAAATTTAATAAAAAAATTATAAAAAAATTTCCACTTACATCATGGAGCTCTGAGTCCTCGGTTCGAACCCGGTAAGGGAAAAAAATACATATGACGACCGATCCTTCCTCTACGGAAGCCGCTGGCTGACTGACCTCCCACCACTTAAGTCAAAGTATACATATATGCCAACTAGTATGACGTTACGATTGCAATATTGTTAATATATATTTATCATCCGATTTTAATGAAAAGAGTTTTACATTTTGAAAAAAAAATTCAAATTTGAATTTAAAAAATAAATAAAAAAATTCCGTTCCATGTTTTGTTACAGCCGCCATCTTGAAAATCCGTTATTTCAATACTAGAAATTCCGAAAAAATCCCAAAAAATATTTAAGAAATTGCCTACTTCAAACGTTTAGTTATTTAAACGATTTCGGTCCTCAGTTCGATTTCCGGCGAGAGTAAACCAGTAATTTATTAATGTATTTAAAAATTCTCAATAAAAAGTAATAATAACGTATTATGTCACACCCGACATTTTGAATTATGTCACCACTGTATCAATCATCATTAGGGATGCCATCTTGAAAATCATTACTTATTAATCCGATTTTAATAAAAAAAAATGGGTGCGTGTACTTATGTACGCGCGTGAGAAGTTATAGGTACTTTACTTCTTTGGCATCATTAAAAAATAGTTTTTAATATCATGCAAATAATTAATTACAATAAAATAATAAAAGGTCTGGAATAATATAGTCAACACAGTCAATAAAGTTCAGTTTAAATCTGAAAAATTAAATAAATAAAATTTAGAGAATAATAAATATATATGACATAATTTGTACTAAATATTATAAGATTCTTAATTTTAAATATTTATATTGATTATTTATTTTTTAAAAGAAAATAAATAAATTTAATAATAAATTCAAAGTTTTAGTTTAAGTTTATTATTTTTTAAATATTTAATATTTTCTTAATTAAATAATCACTTCTCATTTTTATCAAAAAGCTTTCATTAATTTTGTTCATTTATTTTTATAAATATTTATTATTTATTCAATTTAATAATAAATATTAGTAATTAATATTTTAATTTTATGTTAGATTTTAATTTGTATTACAATTTTTTTATTCAAAGTTTTATTAAATTTATTTCTCTATTTTGTAAATATTAAATAACCAATAATAAATATTTAAAATTAATAATTTAATAATATTTAGTGTTAATTGTATTAAATAATAATATTTTAATTTATATTAATAAATAATACATATGGATAGTTAACCTCAATTATATTGGAGCACTTGAAAAAGTATAAAGGCACAATTTTTTTAATAATATTTACGAATAGTAAAAAATATTAATCTAAATATTCAATTAAAATCACTACTGAATATAATTTTTTAGCACATATACAATTCGCACTTGTATGAAACTAAAACACGTGTTCAGAATGTAGAAACTAGAAACATGTGGATAAAAAATTATATATATGAAAACAGTGATCAGAGGCGACGAGCGTGCCAACATGCGTGACTAATAGAGTTTCTATTTCTATTTTGTTGGTAGCTTTTTTTCGAGACTTAATGAGTGGTTTAGCGGACAGCTTCAACCTGTTAATTTTGTGTTACAGTGATACGCGAGCATCTTAAAATTTCACTCTCATCATTTTTTTCATAACGCGCCTAAAAAATACATTGGAATATAACATCAAAAAAAGTTTTAAAAAAAAAGCCAACTGCCGAGTTTTGAACCATGGCTCCGACAGAAGATTACGAGGAAAATGTGTATTATATTTGATGGAACACCAAATTAATGTGATTTTTTTAACCTTGGGATTTACTCTTTACTATGACTATTTTGGTTTACCAAAATAAATTCCATGGTAATTTCACAATCATAAAGTTTCATTTGGAACACCAATACGTTTGGTAAGTCCCCTAATGTGGGTTTATGTTCATACACGTGGATCCGGCATCTTCCTGTGAAAATGTCACATGGTGCGCCCGCAGCTTCAACCTGTTAATTTTGTGTTACAGTGATGCGCGCGCATCTTAAAATTTCACTATTATCATTTTTTCATAACGCGCCTAAAGAAGTATAACTTCAAAAAGTTCAAAATTCATCAAAACATTATCTTATTAGAATACTGATTGATTTAATCGATTCCCGTCCTTGGTTCTAAACGGGTAAGAGCAAAAAAATAAAAAACGACAGATCCTTCCTCCACAGAAGCCACCTAGACTGACCTCATACCACCACTACCAAGGTATATATCGTTAACTGGTATGACGTCATGTCCGCCACCATGTCTTCGTCCGCTGGAGGCCACCATCTTGTTTTCGTCTGCTAGAGTGCGCTGACACCATGTTAGTATAATTTTTATTCACCATACCTTTGACCTCGAATTTTGGCATTGAACTTTGACCTTGACCTTCAACTTTTGACTTTGACCTTGATCTTGAAATTTGACTTTGACCTTGACGACCATCATGGATCCGACATTTTGTGTTCTGTACATGCTACCAGGAGCTACCACCTGTTAGAGGACATTGCCACCATAGTAGTATACAAAAGTTCCTCCGAGATCAGGCGCCAGGCGCTGGAGCCGAGAGCCGATCCACATCTCTGACGTCACGTCCATCTCTGGCGTCACGGCGGCCATCTTGGATGAGCGTAAAGGGACACAGTGTAACGGGACACACTGTAACGGGACATAACGTAACGGGACAAGTAGATCACGGCGGCCAATTGGATCCGCCATTTTGGATGACGTCATTGTTTTCTCGAACATTCCGACGTTATGTTATTCGCCATATTGGATGATGACGTCACCATTGCAATTTTCGTTACGGTCGCCATCTTTAAAATCTTTATTTATTATCCGATTTTAATGGAAAAAAATTTAAAATTTATAAAAAAATTCAAATAATAAAATTTTAATAAAAAATATTTAAAAAACAAACATTTACGACACAGAGTTCAGGGTCCTCGGTTCGAACCCGACGAGTGCAAAAAAATTTAAAATGACGACCGATCCCTCCTTCACAGTGGCCGCTGGCATACTGACCCCCACCACTTTTTGCCATTCATATATATCGTCACCTAGTATTACGTCATGTCCGCCATCTTGTCTTCGATGCTGGAAGCCATCATCATTGTATCGTCGGCTAGAGTGCGCTGACGCCATGTTAGTTTAATTCTTACCCGCTAGAGTGCTGTAATCATTTATTATTATTGCTGTGACACCCGCCATCTTGAAATATAGACGCCATCTTGGAAATCCGAAATTTTAATGTTAGAAAATCGGGATGAATTCCAATATTCATCAAAAAATTAACTTATTCGAATTCTGATTGATTATATCGATCACCGTCCTCGATTCGAACCCGGTGAGTGCAAAAAAAACAACTAAAAATGGCAACAGGCTCCTTCCTCAATGGTGGATGCAGACAGACTGACTCCTACCACTTTTTTTCAAAGCATATATCGTCAGCTGGTATGACGTCATGTCCGCCATCTTGTCTTCGTCCGCTGGAGATCACCATCTTGTTTTCGTCCGCTAGTGTGTGCTGATACCATGTTAGTATAATTATCTGGTCACCACACCTTTGACCTTGACCTTGAACTTTGTCCTTGACCTTGAAATTGACCTTGTCCTTGAAATTTGACCTTGAACTTGAAATTTGACCTTGACCTTGAAATTTGACCTTGACCTTAAATGTTGACATTGATCTTGAATGTTGACCTTGACCTTGAAATTTGACCTTGAACTTGAAATTTGACCTTGACCTTAAATTTTTACCTTGACCTTGAAATTTGACCTTGACCGTGAAATTAATACCTTGACCTTGAAATTTGACTTTGTCCTTGAAATTTGACCTTGACCTTGAAGTTTGACTTTGTCCTTGAAATTTGACATTGTCCTTGTCGACCATCATGGATCCGACATTTTATGTTCAGTACATGCTACCAGGAGCCACCACATGCTGGAGTACGCCATCTTGTGTGTGTGTTCTTGTATTATAGAGTACATTTCCATCTGGATAATTTTATTCTAATCCGTTATAGTGCAGTAATCATTTATTATGAGGTGCCCCCCGCCATCTTGAAATTCGGCCGCCATCTTGAAATCATGTAATAATGTAGCTAGAAAAGCGGGAAAAATCCAAAATTCATTAAATAAATCACTCATTAACTTACATATTGATTCGATCGATTCCTGTCCTCTGTTCGATACCCGATCGATGCAATAATGTTTAATTTTATGTAAAAAATAATAATTTCAATTAACCATGTTCAACATTCGTAAAGAGACTTTAAATCATCTACTACCATCACTCTATCAGACATCAAGACCACCATCTTGAAATCATGTAATAATGTAGCTAGAAAAGTGGGAAAAAATCCAAAATTCATCAAATAAATTTGTAATCCATATAATGATTGATTGGATCGACTAAGGTCCGTGGTTCGATCCCTGGCCGATACAAAACAACTTTAATTTAAAAAAATACTAAAAAAGTGTTAGGTTTGAGAAAATAAAAACATCACAAAATCTTTTAAATTATTTTTAATTCATAAATTCAATACACTACTACAAGTACAAAAAAAACTCTGACAAATTACCAAAGCCTTTTGGATTCCTCGATTCAAACAGTCTTCTTATTGTACGGACTAAGCCTTTTACATGACTATAAATGTCTATCCGATCCGGTCATCACCGCAGCCAGAGACGGACTGAAGTTCATATCACTTACATAGTCTCATTAGCCGGTACAACACATGAGTCAAATCAATAACCATGTTCATTATACGTCTCGGAGCATTTTTTATAATGACGATGTAAGCTGTCGAGACATGAAATTAGTTTACCGCACTTATTGCACTGAAATTGTATTCTTTGAACATGATTAGAACAACCGCTTCTTTCATGTCTGCGAGCATTTGAGGTGATAGTAAATGATGCACCACAGTATTTGCACTGATGCGAAGTACGCTCTTCATTAATTGAAGTATTCAATGTGCTGAAACATGACTGTCATACGCACAGAAAGTGTTTTCTTTTATTTAAATAACACTTTTTAATTATTATTATTATTATTTATTGGCATTTTATGTTTTTGTTCTGTGTTCACGTCTTTGGACGTATCTGCAACTACCATTCTCTATGGTGTAATATAAGTGACGCCGAAGCTCAATTAACAAGACCCCTCTAGGGAACATTGGACCTAAAACGGCAAATTGAACTTTTTATTTAATAATTACATAAGAGATTTTCCATTGTTGTAAAATCCTATTTTAAATTTAAGGAATTGTGATGTATTAATTTGTTTTGCTAATTGTCTGTGAGTGATTTTGAACGTGTAATTAAGTCAACAATTTTAATGATTCAGCCAATCAGCGACGTTGTTACTTAAGAGAAGCGTCACTACAGAATTAAGAGTGAAAGAGTCGGAAATTAACGGCGATGATGGCTGCATAGGCCGGGTTGAAATTCCCTTAAAAACCAATGAAGATGAATAGCTGGATAGGTCATCCTACAACCAGGATGTTTTGAAACGTCGTTTACATCTTAAGTATATGTTATTTAATTAGGGCACGTCATAACTGACGTGTACTGAGGTGTGTTTTACCGTGAGTAACCAGCGACTCATGATGCTATGCTAACTTAAATGGTTTCTACCTACCTACATCGTGATTTTGCCGACGGACTATCAAATATTACGTTTCATTGTTGAGCAATTCTAAGATCATTTTGAGATAAACATTTTTATTAAAACAATCACGCATCCTGTTTTCCATACTTGACTTTTGTTCAATCACCCAGAGGTGAACTGAGACAGATGTCTCGAGATGCTCTACCGAAAATATTCAATGAGTTCAGCCGCGGAAAATAAAAACTAATTTTAATAACGAACATTTTAAATAAATATTATTTTCTCACGTAAATAATTTATTATAAATCGAGATTTTCAACAAACATTATTATTTTGAACCATATGAACTTTTGGTTTCATGTTACCATGTGTGCAACCTAACTCCTGTAATTTTATCAAATATAAAACAACATACCACTGGATTGATTAGAAATAAAACATACTTTTATTTAATTAAAGAATATTTATATTAATTGTATGTTTATATGTTGTTATTTTACAGTGTATGTGTATGTGTCCTTCATAATTCTAATTGATTTGTTTGTCTATTCCCATGCCTTGTGAAGGTTTTTATAGTGAGAGAATATTTAATATTTCCCTTGTGTATCATACTACATGATCTTTAAACTATTAAGGAATTTACATAGTGCATAAGGGTGGCGCCCATATCTGAATTCTGAGAATTAGTTAAAGAATATATTTATTTTCCAGAGCCATAACCATCCATAAATAATTATTCATTATTTAAACTTCCATATTTAAATGACAAGTATATATTGTTGTTATTTAACGATACCACACACTATCTGTGTATTTGTGTATATTTATATAACTAGCACACCACAGATAAGTGGCTACCACTACGTGGAGCCCAACACACACTGATTCTGTCACTTGTCTAAGTACAGAAGAGTGGCAACCCAACTAGTGGGGCCAGATTTGTTTATATCAAGGCTAATAGGTTTGTTTACATACAAATAAGTATTTCATTGAACTGTCAAGTAAGCAGGGTATTTGTTGTGATTGAAAATTTTAATTTGTTGGAGGTCAAACACAATGGCTCAGCAGTCATATAATTTAAGGAGTAGGGCCAATAGCATATGTGAAGAGTGTCCTAAGAATCACAGCTCTGACAGCGACACATCATCGGCCATGGAGGAATGTAGTTCGCCAGAGACAAGAATAATGGATGTACCCACACACTCACACACGCAGCATAGTGAGAGGTTAGGGCGGCCAGTGTCACCTCTTCCCACAGGAAGTGTAACACTAGAACAGGACAAAACCACGACTACAACAGGCATGTCCACGTCAAGCCCTGACATGACACAGATGCTACAGCAGGTGTTACAACAGCTCGCCAAACAAGCTGAACACACTGCACAGCTCACAAAACAAACCGAACAATCTGAGAATAGGATAATGTCCCAACTCACAACACAAACTGAGCAGTCTGAGAATAGGATAATGTCCCAACTCACAACACAATCCGAACAATTCTCTAAGCAGGCAGAGCAGGTGGAGACAAAATTAGACCTCACTTGTTCCAGTGTACAAAGTCTGGAACGTAGCATAGAGGAGAAGCTATTGCAACAACAAAGAGAGATCAACCAGGTAGTGGAAAAGGTGTCTCAGACAGTTGAGCGGGTAGGAGAGTTGGAAACACAATTACTAGCCATTCGTGAAAATGTGACCCTAGAGCAACATGGTCTGAGGGAGTTTTGTCAGCGCAGTCAAGTCAGCATGAGGGACGAGCTGCATGGACAGACTCGACGACTCGAGGTCAGGTTGGAGGACATAGAGGTGGCGACCTCTAGCCTGCGAGATTGTCTGCAAAATCTGACTGTAAGTCAGAGCCCTACACCTGACGCAACTGGTAGGACACAGCGAGAAGCAACTGAAGTACCTCCTACTAGTACATGTAGACCGCTGGACACCACACCTGGGTGCAGTTACAGCACATACCCTACAGAATCACTACCCAGGCAGATTGTAGAGACTAGGGCAGCAGCTGGACCTAGGGCAACTACCACATCAGCAGAGCGCCATCTGGACCCGGTAGCTCTGATGCACCATCCAGCAAAGCTGTGGGCAGAGGCCATGCCTACATTCGCAGGCAGGGCAAATGAGAGCCCTATGAGATTCCTCAGAAAATTCGAGGAATATGTGACTATGTTTAACCTCACCGATGGAGAGGTTTTGAAATGTTTGAACAACGCATTGAAAGGTCAGGCATTCTATTGGTGGGAGCTGACCAGCACCAATACACACAGTTTCACTCAATTTAAGGAGCTGTTCAGACTGCAATTCTGGAACATCAGAATCCAGAGTAATCTGAGGGCACAACTCCACACAGAGAAATACGACCCAAGGAAGGGCACATCTCTGGAGGCACATTTGTCTAACATGTATGACAAAACAAGGTATTTGGACCTCCCTATGACCGATGAGGAGTTTGTGGCTGCCATGTTGACACAGCTGCCACTGAAATACCAGAAGCAGTTGTCTGGCCTACACTATCGTGATGTCACTGAGTTTCGTGACCGGCTGCTAAACTACGATAAGCTCGAGAAACTGGATCGAGTAGCACCCAGGACAGAGGAGGCAGACCGAGCACCACCTCATCAGAAGCAGCACCAGGTCAACCCTTACTGGCAAGGACGTGATGGTAAACAGAAACCAGAACGCCAGGCAGCAGTGAACTACATGAGCTGGCAAACCAGGGGGGAAGCACCTCGTGGTAACGGTGGGCCCTACCACAATAGATACAAAGGGGCACACTACAACAGGAAGCGTACCTGGTGGCCCAGCAACAAGGGATACCACAGTGGGGAAGAAGGGGCAGAACGAGCCAGGAAGAGTGCCCAGTATGAAGAGAGAAGGCGGTCATACTCGCCGGAGCAACGGCCACCCAGGGAGTCCCGCAACTACGGTCGTCGTGCCTCATCCGATGACGAGAGAGAATATCACTACAACCAACACCGTAGGATGAAGGAGAGACAGTACCACGACCAGCGTGAAGATTCCCGCCTGCCATACTACCGAAGTCCCAAGACGACAGACAGCGGTGGAGGCAAGCCCAACTACAGCCACCCGTCTGAGCAACCGGCGTCGCCCAACAGGACGTTTCGCCAGAGCCAACAACCTGAAGTGACTAATCAGCATGGAGCACGTCCACGCTATCTGCTGGAAAACCCTGTTGCAGCAGAGTTTAAGTCCGCAGTACAGGAAGCAGCTGGTACCAGTACATGGTACAATAATAACAGAAATGTGCTAGACTCGCAGGATGCGCGAGTATCAGCAGGCACATTGTACTAACTGGATAGGTCTGAGGCGATCGACCCTATCTACCTGCCCCGACTGAGTCAAGAGCAAGAGGAGGAAGTGTTACCCACTGGTGAAGAGGTGGAGCAATTTATAAGAAAGAAGCTTACAGCAGAAGCTGCAGTCCGCAAGAGGAGGCACCCCGCATCTAAATTAGCAACCTTCAAAATTGGTGACCTAGTGCTCAAGAAAACTAATCCAGTGAGCAGAGCTTGGGAAAATGTAACTAAGAAATTGTTTTTATTATTTGATGGTCCATATGTTATTACTGGATCCACTCATGAGAATTGCTATGCTTTAGCCGAGCCATCAACAGGCCAGTCAATAGGCCGTTACAACATTGCACAGCTGAGGGAATATAAGAACCCTACCACTGCAAATTAAATGTTGGTCGCAGCACTAATTAATGTGTACCTCATTGTCATGTGAGCGAGTGAGCTGGAGTAACAGCTGAGAGCAGTCTGTATGTGATGGCTAGCACAAGAGCCATGTAATCCCCGTGTTTATGATGTGTTATGTTGTTATGTTTATGGTACGCCAGGAGAGGCGTAATATAGCCGTTGAGTATACCCTTGCGTAAGAGCGGAAGTGTAATTCCCGCCAGTGTCCTGTGACGAGGTGAAGTGACATGCCACCCGCACTGGGATTTTGAGTAGCCGGTGAAGCTATTATGGGTATAAATTATTTATGAAGTATTGGAGTATTTTACGGCTAATGTATTCTTCGATTTGGGTACTGACCCACTAACACTAACACATATTGGGAAGCACTAGACTCGCCCTATTTACTGTGAAGAGCTCTGTAATTATCTAGCAAGAAGACATGAGTGTAACTGTGCTCGACAAAATACATGTCAGATGTTATTTCACCTAGCTGTGTACACATGTGTAAACACTGGCATGCAAAGCAGTTCTACAAGCACAAAACACTTTGCAACTACAAGCAAAATTATTCTAGGTTACCTTGTTATAGGTTATTCCAGTTGATATTTCGTTGCACTGTAACACTTTTCTTGCAGAGATCACCACAATTTAAGATGAAAATAGATATATTATTTTTGGTTTGATATGAGAATACTAATGAAATTGGAAGTAGTATTTTTTTTTTATGTTTTAGGTTGGTATCACTTGGGGATACTGATTAGAAAAGTATGCATCCATTTCGCATACAAAACCAATCTGTTAGTAGTGTTGAATTTAATTAGGTTTTATTCCTATGTTTGGGTTAAAAGAAAAAAAGAAAGGGGGTATGCTGATCTGCTATGAAATGATAACAAGAAAATTTGCAGAAAACATCTATATGAAGTTTTATTTTGAAAAGGACCCTATACAGAAAATTTATAAATTTTCAGTATATGAATCACTCGATTCTTCGAAGTTTGTTTATGAATTTTATTTCTTTGAAAAAAAAAAAAATCTTGATATAGGCTGACCTGAAAAACACTGTGTAGAATCCTATGTCGCGAGATAACACGCTCTTTCAGTGAGTGTCCACAAGCCTCAAGATAAACCAACTTCAAGATTAACAGTCCTCCAAGCAAAAATTAGAAAATTCAAGAAAATATAAATTATTTTCAAAATATAAATTCAGCTCTGAGAAAATAGAAAATGAAAATTGTACTACTTAACAGGAGCTGTTGCAAGCTATCCTGAAAAACCTATGTTGTTTTGTTTACAATTGATAATATAGCATGTTGCTATCTACACTGAGGCTAGGAGCCTCAGATACATTACAATGCTCAATTCCTGTAAGGAATATAATTGTGAAAAATGAACGTGAATTTCCGACCCAGCGAAGCCCGCTGCGGGTCGATAAAACACCATGAAAATGAGAATGAAATGAAAGAGCACCGAACAGCTGATCTGCTCCGATAGTCGCCAGAGTGCAATTGGAAACCACCAGCCAGATGAAAGAGTTCAAGTTACTCACTCGCCGAGGCGACTGATATAAGAAAGAAAAGAAAAAAAAACAAGACAATTCGTCTGTTCCTGTAAGAAAAGAGGCGAATGAACATTAAGCAAGAAAAAGAACATATGGTGTGATTTCTTTCACACAGCCTTGTTACCTAGCTAAAAATTACTTTGTTTAGCTAAAAACAAATTTTGTTTAAAGAATTTAAAAAACTCTTTTAAAATGTTATTAAAATCAGGCTATTATAATAACAGCCTATAACACTGTATATAAATGTAATGTAAATGTTATGTTATGATATTGTGAATTGTAAATTTTATGAATTGTTAATGAAATGTAGATGTAAGATTACATGAAGTTGATATGTGTAATGATATTGTGAAACATACAGGCAGCACTAGGCTTAGGCTGCATGCAAATGAACATTGTGAAAATCACATTTTTACAATATGAGAAATGTATTAATTTTTCTAGTTAATTACTGCAAACTTATGGTAACTTGAATTTAAAACTTTCAAGAAATATGTTATTCATGGTTAATGAGCTTATTGTTAATTAAGCTAATATATTGTTCTTGTTATTAGGTTCCAAACCGAGGTCTATCTAAATGATTTTATTTACATTTAAGCGTTAATATTTTGAGTATCTTTATTAATCCAGTGGTATGTTAGCGGCAAGAGAAGAAGTTGATAGGCCTGCAGACACTCGTGCTTGCAAGTGCACGATCACACATGTTATAATTGATAAACTTTGATTTACGAATGAGAGGTTTAAGTTAAGTGAGTGCAGTGATTACACTCAACAATAGGAGCAAACAGAGACGCGAATTCCTTCGGAAGTGTACCTAACAATGACGTGTGCTGCGAACGATGCGCTGGCGCCGCGGTGCTCCGCCGCGTCACGCACTGGGCCAGGACCAGGGCGGCAGGTGTCGCGCCGAGACACTACCCCAGCAGGAGCAGGTGGCTGTGATCCCGCCTGCTGTTTCGTCGCCGCCGCGCGCCTGTGACGTCAGCCGACGTCTCGCGCTGATTTGGTCGGCAGGGCTGTCCAAGGGCAGCTGAATCACCACCCGGTGATGTATGGTCCCAGGTTCGCCTTCCACAGGATGCTGCCAGCACCACGGATGGAGGCCGATCCACTGCTACAGTGATGACCTGGATAAAGTCCCATTGTTATGCCACATTTACATTTTTCTCACACATTTCCCTTGTGATTGCGACGAATACTTACTGTAAGTATTATCCTCCGAGTGCCACTGCAACCCAACTTAGTTCCAGGACGGACGATGCTGAGAGCTTCAACAAGATTGCAAGTTTTCCCGCGAAAATACACCGAAGACCAGCGCAGGTCTGAACTCTGTGACGGAGTGCCGCGTACTGAGGTGCTAGTCCACGAAGCAGGAGAGGGGTGCGGGACAGGTGTCCTTTCTCGCGCCAAAGTTTTTTTATTCCCCCTCTTTCTTTCGTCGTTTTGTGGTGTCGCGCGAGTCGTTGCCTGGCAACTAACTTTTTTTATTCAACTCGAGCAGCGAGTGTTCAACTGAAAAGCACACCGTGTCTTGTTTAAAAATTTAAAAACTGCAACACACTATGCTTATCAAGGGCGGCAATTCTGTGCTGAAACATGACTGTCATACGCACAGAAAGTGTTTTCTTTTATTTAAATAACACTTTTTAATTATTATTATTATTATTATTTATTGGCATTTTATGTTTTTGTTCTGTGTTCACGTCTTTGGACGTATCTGCAACTACCATTCTCTATGGTGTAATATAAGTGACGCCGAAGCTCAATTAACAAGACCCCTCTAGGGAACATTGGACCTAAAACGGCAAATTGAACTTTTTATTTAATAATTACATAAGAGATTTTCCATTGTTGTAAAATCCTATTTTAAATTTAAGGAATTGTGATGTATTAATTTGTTTTGCTAATTGTCTGTGAGTGATTTTGAACGTGTAATTAAGTCAACAATTTTAATGATTCAGCCAATCAGCGACGTTGTTACTTAAGAGAAGCGTCACTACAGAATTAAGAGTGAAAGAGTCGGAAATTAACGGCGATGATGGCTGCATAGGCCGGGTTGAAATTCCCTTAAAAACCAATGAAGATGAATAGCTGGATAGGTCATCCTACAACCAGGATGTTTTGAAACGTCGTTTACATCTTAAGTATATGTTATTTAATTAGGGCACGTCATAACTGACGTGTACTGAGGTGTGTTTTACCGTGAGTAACCAGCGACTCATGATGCTATGCTAACTTAAATGGTTTCTACCTACCTACATCGTGATTTTGCCGACGGACTATCAAATATTACGTTTCATTGTTGAGCTATTCTAAGATCATTTTGAGATAAACATTTTTATTAAAACAATCACGCATCCTGTTTTCCATACTTGACTTTTGTTCAATCACCCAGAGGTGAACTGAGACAGATGTCTCGAGATGCTCTACCGCAAATATTCAATGAGTTCAGCCGCGGAAAATAAAAACTAATTTTAATAACGAACATTTTAAATAAATATTATTTTCTCACGTAAATAATTTATTATAAATCGAGATTTTCAACAAACATTATTATTTTGAACCATATGAACTTTTGGTTTCATGTTACCATGTGTGCAACCTAACTCCTGTAATTTTATCAAATATAAAACAACATACCACTGGATTGATTAGAAATAAAACATAATTTTATTTAATTAAAGAATATTTATATTAATCGTATTGTTACGATCGCGCTTGGCTGCAGTGCTTGGCGTCGCCGCGCTCGTTCGGCCTGTCTGCGCCTCCTTCCACCCGCATCCTCTCCCTGGTATCTCGTGTCATACTATCACGCGACATCCTGACCGTTGCAGCGCGCACCTGCCTCAGATCGAGTTACTTAAAGAGGCCGCACTGCGGAATAAAAGGACTCAGACCTGTTTATCGGCGCGTTTTGTGGGAACCCGATGCTTGTTGCGTTTATCGGCGTTCTTTGAGCAGCCGCCGCGTCCTTCGAGGACTCACGACGCGTTTCTGGACATTTCGACGGCGAAGGTCGCGCGATATCTCGGAGACATGCCCGATTGTTCTGGACGGGAACCCAAGGGCTATAAAGGAAGGTTGGGCCGACCTTCGAGTCTGGAGTCAGAGTCTGAGTGGGGAGTTCTCCCGCGGCGGAGTTTCCGGGCGATAGTGCCGCAGGTGCGGCAGAGTGGCGAAGTCCTTGGACGAGGGTTCCAGGGCAGAGAGTCGGAGTGAGTGAGTGGAGTCGGGAGTTATCCCGCGGCGGAGTTTCCGGGCGATAGTGCCGCAGGTGCGGCAGAGTGGCGAAGTCCTTGGACGAGGGTTCCAGGGCAGAGAGTCGGAGTGAGTGAGTGGAGTCGGGAGTTATCCCGCGGCGGAGTTTCCGGGCGATAGTGCCGCGGGTGCGGCAGAGTTGCGAAGTCCCTGGACGAAGGTTCCAGGGCAGGGAGTGAGTGAGTTCAGTGGAGTCGGGAGTTTCCGGGCGATAGAGTCGCGGGCGCGGCGGAGTCCCGAGTGAAGTTGCGAGCGAGTCGTCGTGTGGGATCTCGGCGAAGGGTGTGACGGCGGCGGCGGAGTGTGGCGACAGAGTCCCGCGGCGGAGACCCAGGAGGGGTGCTGCGGCGAGAGTTGCGCCGGAAGTGCGGCCCAGCGAGGTGTGTGGAACGAGTGACTGGGGAATAGACATTTCTTTAAGTGTAGTTAATTATTTGCCATCTTAGAAGATTAATTGTAAGTGACAAGTAGTGGTAATAAATAAAACTGTGTGTGTGAAATAAAATCTATTAATTGGGCTATCCTTTACGAACCCAAGCGGGAAATCGTAACAGTATGCTTATATGTTGTTATTTTACAGTGTATGTGTATGTGTCCTTCACAATTCTAATTGATTTGTTTGTCTATTCCCATGCCTTGTGAAGGTTTTTATAGTGAGAGAATATTTAATATTTCCCTTGTGTATCATACTACATGATCTTTAAACTATTAAGGAATTTACATAGTGCATAAGGGTGGCGCCCATATCTGAATTCTGAGAATTAGTTAAAGAATATATTTATTTTCCAGAGCCATAACCATCCATAAATAATTATTCATTATTTAAACTTCCATATTTAAATGACAAGTATATATTGTTGTTATTTAACGATACCACACACAATCTGTGTATTTGTGTATATTTATATAACTAGCACACCACAGATAAGTGGCTACCACTACGTGGAGCCCAACACACACTGATTCTGTCACTTGTCTAAGTACAGAAGAAACTTCAGCTGATGGTGGAACAGCACATACCGAAGTCTCCTCCAGTGTTGTCAGAGGCGTTGCCAACGGGATCTGCTCCAACATCGTCGGCGCCGACGTCATGGTTCCCGTAGTCGATGGTACATCCTCCATCGAGTACGACGTTAAAGTCGGTAAAGATGCCATCGAAGTCTCAAGAACAGGCAATTACACGACTTATGCACCAGAAGAAACAAACTAGGTGATCCGTACACCGTCGACGGCAGTATCAAACTGAGCGTCCTGCTGTCTAGGACTCGTTTTTATACATAAACCGGTTTGAATAATACGCTAGTCAAATCAAGAACAATTTACTAAAATACTAGAGTCAAAACAACATTAAAAAAATAGAAGCGCCATCAACAAAAAAGGAAGCACATTTGGAAGCACCATCAAAAAAGGAAAAACAATAGGAAGCACCGTCAACGAAAAGGCAGCACATTTAGAAGCACCGACAACGAAAAGATAGCACCACCATCGAAATGGCAGCAATTTGGAAGCACCGACTACGAAAAGGCAGCACATTTGGAAACACCGTCATCGAAAAGGCAGCACATTTGGAAGCAACGACTACGAAAAGGCAGCACATTTGGAAGCACCGACAACGAAAAGGAAGCACATTTGGCAGCACCGACAACGAATGGCAGCACATTTGAAAGCACCGACTACGAAAAGGCAGCACATTTGGCAGCACCGACAACGAAAAGGCAGCACATTTGGAAGCACCGACTACGAAAAGGCAGCACATTTGGAAGCACCGACAACGAAAAGGCAGCACATTTGGAAGCACCGACAACGAAATGGCAGCACATTTGGAAGCACCGACTACGAAAAGGCAGCACATTTGGAAGCACCGTCATCGAAAAGGCAGCACATTTGGAAGCACCGACTACGAAAAGGCAGCACATTTGGAAGCACCGACAACGAAAAGGCAGCACATTTGGAAGCACCGACAACGAAAATGCAGCACATTTGGAAGCACCAACAACGAAAACGCAGCACATTTGGAAGCACCATCATCGAAAAGGCAGCACATTTGTAAGCTCCATCAACAAAAAAAAGGCAAAAAGGAAGCACAAGTTACGAGATCTAAGTCTTAGTTAGAAATCAGAATACAAGAAACAAAAACATTAAATTCTTATAATTTAAATTATTTATTTTATTGCTTTACATTATACAAATGCAAGTAAAACAAGCCATTATTGTATGTAGCCAGCATTCCTCAGTTCCTTGAGTATGAAGGATATTTCTTTGATGCACGAATAGTTTCCTGCACAAAGCGAACCATGTAGAAGTCTTAGCCGGTCAACCAATATGTTTGGATCTTTCCATGATGTGTAATCATTCTCTTCTACCACCATCTTCCTTGCATCTTTATAATAAGTATTATGATTTCTGTGTCTTCCGTTTTACCACCAACCTCAGCGTAACTTTCATGTTTGAGACAGTGATTATCACAAGCTTGATCAGATTTATTTAATATATCACGTCGTTTCCACCGTTTCGGTCTCAGGACACCGCCACATTCTTCGATCTTGGCAGCTTTAGGTGCTTCATCATAGTCTATGTCTTTGTCAACAGCCTCAGAGTCACTGTAACAATCACCGTAGAAGGAATCGTCTTCACCCAATTTACCGTAATAATTCGATGTTGATGATGTTGAAGTGTCTTCATCGTCTTCATGCTTCCTTTTTAGGAGTCCATCATTTTTACAAAGTAGGAAAGATCTACTTGAATTCGGCTGGAATATATTCTCACTTTTCACGTTAAGGATATTTCCATTGTCTTCATTCTTCCGTAAATCATCAACCTCCTTCAATTTAAGTTCTTTGTCGAGATCGGAAGAGCCAAGAAAATTATTGTCGTAATGCAGATCACTCTTCCTTAGGCTAGTAGATTCATCGTTGTCATCTAGCTTGTACGCAGGCTTGGCGCTACAAGTTCTGCCATGTCTTTTTAGACTCTCTCTCCGCGTAAACGACTTGCTACATCGAACACAACTTATCATATTGCGCAGTGGATTTTTAACACAGTCATTCTTCTCGTGTTGTCTTTTATTCTTTCTCAAGATAAACTCTTTACTGCAAAACTTACACCTATTATCTTTCGATACAGCGTCAGATCCCAAATCGGAATTCATATTAGTTACTGAGACTAATGTCAGATACCAATTGAGTGTTTTAAATTAGATCCAATACTTAATAGAATTTTTTTTTCAATTTTCATCAGCGAGAATTAATATATCTCATGCAAAAGTACTTTATGCATGTAGTTCTGCTTTTCAACAACAGATGTCGCCACATGTTGCTTGCAAGTAAATAATATTTAGTTCTTTTATGCGGGATGCGGGATGCTCACTAACGATCGCAAAAGAAGGATGGCTTCGCTAGACTCCAAGGAAAAGGAAGTTCGTCTTGCATGTTGGTGCTCCACAGATGTCTCATGGCGTAATATTAATTTGACTGAGTAATGACATTTTTTAATTCCACCTGATAAAACTATTGCAAGTTTTGATTTAGTAGCAGAAATTATCGAATTAAATGTAACTCCAAATAAAATGACATGTCTCATTAGACAAAAAAAATCCATGCAGAGAGCGGTTTCTCAGAATAGTCAGAAACACTTGAAGAAACCACAGGAATGATTGCAAGAACACGGGAAAAACCATCAAAATATTGACAAGAATAATCAGGAGCACACGGAGAAAACCATCATAATATTGGCAAGAATAATCAGGAGCACACGGAGAAAACTATCATAATATTGACCAGATTAATCAGAAGTACTCGGAGAAAACCACCACATGTTTTCTTTGATATCATAAAATTACAGGAAAAAATATTTAAAAATAAAAATAAATAAAAAAAATGTATAAATTTCTGGCTTGTACAAGAACTCTATCTTTGCTCAACAATGATAAGTTTACAAGCTAGCAGAAACTGTTTATGCATTTTTTTTTATTATTAATTTATTTTTACTTTTAAAATTTTTTTCCTGTAATTTTATGATATCAAAGAAAACATGTGGTGGTTTTCTCCGAGTACTTCTGATTAATCTGGTCAATATTATGATGGTTTTCTCCGTGTGCTCCTGATTATTCTTGCCAATATTATGATGGTTTTCTCCGTGTGCTCCTGATTATTCTTGTCAATATTTTGATGGTTTTTCCCGTGTTCTTGCAATCATTCCTGTGGTTTCTTCGTGTTTCTGACTATTCTGAGAAACCGCTCTCTGCATGGATTTTTTTTTGTCTAATGAGACATGTCATTTTATTTGGAGTTACATTTAATTCGATAATTTCTGCTACTAAATCAAAACTTGCAATATTTTTATCAGGTGGAATTAAAAAATATCATTACTCAGTCAAATTAATATTACGCCATGAGACATCTGTGGAGCACCAACATGCAAGACGAACTTCCATTTCCTTGGAGTCTAGCGAAGCCATCCTTCTTTTGCGATCGTAAGTGAGCATCCCGCATCCCGCATAAAAGAACTAAATATTATTTACCTTCAAGCAAAATGTGGTGACACTTGTTGTTGAAAAGCAGAACTACATGCATAAAGTAATTTTGCATGAGATATATTAATTCTCGCTGATGAAATATGAAAAAATTTCTATTTAGGTATTGGATCTAATTTAAAACACTCAATTGGTATCTGACATTAGTCTCAGTAACTAATATGAATTCTGATTTGGGATCTGACGCTGTATCGAAAGAACATAGGTGTAAGTTTTGCAGTAAAGAGTTTATCTTGATAAAGAATAAAGGACAACACGAGAAGAATGACTGTGTTAAAAATCCACTGCGCAATATGATAAGTTGTGTTCGATGTAGCAAGTCGTTTACGCGGAGAGAGAGCCTAATAAGACATGGCAGAACTTGTAGCGCCAAGCCTGCGTACAAGCTAGAGGACAACGATGAATCTACTAGCCTAAGGAAGAGTGATGTGCAGTACGACAATAATTATCTTGGCTCTTCGAATCTCGACAAAGAACTTAAATTGAAGGAGGTTGATGATTTACGGAAGAATGAAGACAATGGAAATATCCTTAACGTGAAAAGTGAGAATATATTCCAGCCGAATTCAAGTAGATCTTTCCTACTTTGTAAAAATGATGGACTCCAAAAAAGGAAGCATGAAGACGATGAAGACACTTCAACATCATCAATATCGAATTATTACGGTAAAATGTGTGAAGACGATTCCTTCTACGGTGATTGTTACAGTGACTCTGAGGCTGTTGACAAAGACATAGACTATGATGAAGCACCTAAAGCTGCCAAGATCGAAGAATGTGGCGGTGTTCTGAGACCGAAACGGTGGAAACGACGTGATATATTAAATAAATCTGATCAAGCTTGTGATGATCACTGTCTCAAACATGAAAGTTACCCTGAGTTTGGTGGTAAAACAAAAGACACCAGAGATCATAATATTTATTATAAAGGTGCAAAGAAGATGGTGGTAGAAGAGAATGATTACACATCATGGAAAGATCCAAACATATTGGTTGACCGGCTAAGACTTCTACATGGTTCGCTTTGTGCAGGAAACTATTCGTGCATCAAAGAAATATCCTTCATACTCAAGGAACTGAGGAATGCTGGCTACATACAAAAATGGCATCTTTTACTTGTATTTGTATAATGTAAAGCAATAAAATAAATAATTCAAATTATAAGAATTTAATGTTTTTGTTTCTTGTATTCTGATTTCTAAATAAAACTTAGATCTCGTAACTTGTGCTTCCTTTTTGCCTTTTTTTTGTTGATAGAGCTTCCATATGTGCTGCCTTTTCGATGATGGTTCTTCCAAATGTGCTGCCTTTTCGTTGTTGGTGCTTCCAAATGTGCTGCCTTTTCGTTGTCGGTGCTTCCAAATGTGCTGCCTTTTCGTTGTCGGTGCTTCCAAGTGTGCTGCCTTTTCGTAGTCGGTGCTTCCAAATGTGCTGCCTTTTCGTTGTCGGTGCTGCCAAATGTGCTGCCTTTTCGTAGTCGGTGCTTCCAAATGTGCTGCCTTTTCGTTGTCGGTGCTGCCAAATGTGCTGCCTTTTTGTTGTCGGTGCTTCCAAATGTGCTGCCTTTTCGTAGTCGGTGCTTCCAAATGTGCTGCCTTTTCGATGACGGTGCTTCCAAATGTGCTGCCTTTTCGTAGTTGGTGCTTCCAAATGTGCTGCAATTCGTTGTCGGTGCTTCCAAATGTGCTGCCTTTTCGTTGTCGGTGCTTCCAAATGTGCTGCCTTTTCGTAGTCGGTGCTTCCAAATGTGCTGCCTTTTCGTTGTCGGTGCTGCCAAATGTGCTGCCTTTTCGTAGTCGGTGCTTCCAAATGTGCTGCCTTTTCGTTGTCGGTGCTGCCAAATGTGCTGCCTTTTCGTTGTCGGTGCTTCCAAATGTGATGCCTTTTCGTAGTCGGTGCTTCCAAATGTGCTGCCTTTTCGATGACGGTGCTTCCAAATGTGGTGCCTTTTCGTAGTCGGTGCTTCCAAATGTGCTGCCATTTCGATGGCGGTGCTATCTATTTGTTGTCGGTGCTTCCAAATGTGCTGCCTTTTCGTTGACGGTGCTTCCTATTGTTTTTCCTTTTTTGATGGTGCTTCCAAATGTGCTTCCTTTTTTGTTGATGGCGCTTCTATTTTTTTAATGTTTTTTGACTCTAGTATTTTAGTAAATTGTTCTTGATTTGGCTAGCGTATTATTTAAACCGGTTAATGTATATAAACGGGTCCTTGACAGCAGGACACTCAGTTTGTTACTGCCGTCGACGGTGTACGGATCACCTAGTTGATTTCTTCTGGTACATAAGTCGTGTAATTGCCTGTTCTTGAGACTTCGATGGCATCTTTACCGACTTTAACGTCGTACTCGATGGAGGATGTACCATCGACTACGGGAACCATGACGTCGGCGCCGACGATGTTGGAGCAGATCCCGTTGGCAACGCCTCTGACAACACTGGAGGAGACTTCGATATGTGCTGTTCCACCATCAGCTGAAGTTTCATCAGCATTGAATACTTCAATTAATGAAGAGCGTACTTCGCATCAGTGCAAATACTGTGGTGCATCATTTACTATCACCTCAAATGCTCGCAGACATAAAAGAAGAGGTTGTTCTAATCATGTTCAAAGAATACAATTTCAGTGCAATAAGTGCGGTAAACTAATTTCACGTCTCGACAGCTTACATCGTCATTATAAAAAATGCTCCGAGACGTATAATGAACATGGTTATTGATTTGACTCATGTGCTGTACCGGCTAATGAGACTATATAATTGATATGAACTTCAGTCCGTCTTTGGCTGCGGTGATGACCGGATCGGATAGACATTTAAAGTCATGTAAAAAGCTTAGTCCGTACAATAAGAAGACTGTTCGAATCGAGGAATCCAAAAGGCTTTGGTAATTTGTCAGTGTTTTTTTTTGTACTTGTAGTCAGTGGCGTAGCCAGGATTTGCGTATGGGGGGTGTTAAAAAGCATGCCCCCCCCCCCCGTATTAAAGCGGGGGGTCCGGGGGTCCTCCCCCGGGAAAATTTGGATTTTAAGGTGTATAATAGTGCTATTTTAGCAGTTTTCGGTACTTAAATTTAAATATTGTAATGGTAAAAATTTTATTAATTTTAATATGAAATTTGTTTGAGTGATGAATAAGAAATTAATTAAAGATTTGGAGCTAAGGGGGGGGGTTCGAACCCCTAAAACCCCCCCTGGCTACGCCCCTGCTTGTAGTAGTATATTGAATTTATGTAATAATTCGTTTTTAAAAGAACTTGTGGTGTTTTTATTTTCTCAAACCTAACACTTTTTTAGAATTTTTTTAAATTAAAGTTGTTTTGTATCGGCCAGGGATCGAACCAAGGACCTTAGTCGATCCAATCAATCATTATATGGATTACAAATTTATTGAATGAATTTTGGATTTTTTCCCACTTTTCTAGCTACATTATTACATGATTTCAAGATGGTGGTCTTGATGCCTGATAGGATGATGGTAGTAGATGATTTAAAGTCTCTTTACGATTGTTGATCATGGTTAATTGAAATTATTATTTTTTACATAAAATTAAACATTATTGCATCGATCGGGTATCGAACAGAGAACAGGAATCGATCGAATCAATATGTAAGTTAATGAGTGATTTATTTAATGAATTTTGGATTTTTCCCGCTTTTCTAGCTACATTATTACATGATTTCAAGATGGCGGCCGAATTTCAAGATGGCGGGGGGCACCTCCATATTAAATGATTACTGCTCTGTAGCAGGTTAGAATAAAATTATCCAGATTGAAATGTACTCTATAATACAAGAACACACACACAAGATGGCGTACTCCGGCAGGTGGTGGTTCCTGGTAGCATGTACTGAACATAAAATGTCGGATCCATGATGGTCGAAAGGACAATGTCAAATTTTAAGGACAAAGTCAAATTTCACGGGCAAGGTCATATTTCAAGGTCAAGGTCAAATTTCAAGTTCAAGTACAAATTTCAAGTTAAAGGTCAAATTTCAAGGTCATGGTCAAAGTTGCAAGGTCAAAGGTGTGGTGACCAGATAATTATACTAACATGGTATCAGCACACACTAGCGGACGAAATCAAGATGGTGATCTCCAGCGGACGAAGACAAGATGGCGGACATTACATCATACCAGCTGACGATATATGCTTTGAAAAAATTTGGTAGGAGTCAGTCTGTCTGCATGCACCATTGAGGAAGGAGCCTGTCGCCATTTTTAGTTTTTTTTCACTCACCGGGTTCGAATCGAGGACGGTGATCGATATAATCAATCAGAATTCGAATAAGTTAATTTTTTGATGAATTTTGGAATCCATCCCGATTTTCTAACATAAAAATTGCGGATTTCCTGATGGCATCTAAATTTCAAGATGGTGGGTGTCACAGCAATAATAATAAATGATTACTGCACTCTAGCAGGTAAGAATTAAACTAACTTGGCGTCAGCGCACTCTAGCCGACGATACAATGATGACGGCTTCCAGCATAGAAGACAAGATGGCGGACATGACGTCATACTAGGTGACGATATATATGAATGGCAAAAAGTGGTGGGGGTCAGTATGCCAGCGGCCACTGTGAGGGAAGGATCGGTCGTCATTTTTAATTTTTTTGCACTCGTCGGGTTCGAACCGAGGACTCCGATCTCCGTGTCGTAAATGTTTGTTTTTTAAATATTTTTTATTAAAATTTTATTATTTGAATTTTTTTATAAATTTTAAATTTTTTTCCATTAAAATCGGATAATAAATAAAGATTTTAAAGATGGCGACCGTAACGAAAATTGCAACGGTGACGTCATCATCCAATATGGCGAATAACATAACGTCGGAATGTTCGAGAAAACAATGACGTCATCCAATATGGCGGATCCAAGATGGCCGCCGTGATCTACTTGTCCCGTTACATTATGTCCAGTTACACTGTGTCCCGTTACGCTCATCCAAGATGGCCGCCGTGACGCCAGAGATGGACGTGACGTCAGAGATGTGGATCGGCTCTCGTCTCCAGCGCCTGGCACCTGATCTCGGAGGAACATTTGTATACTACTCACCATCTTGTTTTCGTCTGATGGAGGACACCATCTTGTGTGTGTACTTGTCTTATAGAGTGCATTACCATCATGCTAGTTTTATTCTTATCCGCTAGAGTGCAGTTATTACTTATTATTACTCAGGTGCCCGACATCCGGAAATTTGTGTGCCATATTGGAATCGTGTTATTATTTAGCTAGAGATTCGGGAAAAAATCCAAAATTCATCAAAACATTCACTTATTAAAGTAATGATTGATTCTAAACTTAGTTCGATCATTGGATGATATAAAATTAATTTAATATAACATCAATTTAGCATAATAGTGACAGGTTCGAAAATAAAACAGTGCAAGTTCGTTTACAAATACATTTTATTACATATCTTCTATTCTGCTACAGAAAGACTTGCGAAAGTTAACATTTTTCATAAACATTTAGTTCCGTATCGGTGTGAAATGACTAATTTTAAGCTCCAATCGGTTTATACTAGACAGAGACCAACTAGAGCCTTTACTGACGTAATCCTCCTCTTCTTGACAGAGTTTCTCGATACCGTGTTTAACAGTTTGCTTCACATCGTTAGAACTGTAAATTACTGCAGCAAATGTCTTGAATGCACACTTCTTTACTTTGTCATCGAACGGATATGGTTTGCCATATACACAGTCCAACCACAAGTACCACTTGTTGCTACGTCAACAGTAATACTGATATCCTCAAGAAAAATAGAAATGTCTTTTGACTCACTTATCGTATTTAGATAATAGTAGTCTTTCTATGTTCCACGAAATGCAGACTGTGCCAAGTAGAAGCCATTATCAGTAGTATATAATAGGGCATCCAGGCACAGGGTCGAGGGTGTGGAGCCTGTGGAGCCGCCCGCCATATTGGATTGTGACGTCACGGCGGCTTTTTTGGATGAGTGTGACCTTGACCTTGACCTTGACCTTCAAAATTGCCCAAAATCCTCAAAATTCGCCAAAATTTCCATTTTTTTTGGAAAAAAAATTCCTCCAAAAAATCTCTAAAAATTCCACAATTCAAAAATTAGCATTTCGAAAATCCTCAAAGTCGTGTTGCCTTAGAAAGAACCCAAATTCCTAAAAACGGCTTAACCATCCATGTCTAAAGCCTCCAATAAGCCATTTCTATGAATAAGGATACCATGACCGCCATATTGGATTATGACATCACTGTTGCAATTATCGTTATGGTCTCGCCATATTTAAAATCTTTATTTATTATCAGATTTTAATATAAAAAAATTTTAAATTTATAAAAAAATTCAATTAATAAAGTTTTAATAAAAATATTTAAAAAACAAACATTTACGACATGGAGTTAGGAGTCCTCGGTTCGAACCCGGTGAGGACAAAAAAATAAAAAATGGCAACTGATCCTTCCTCCAAGGAAGCTGCTGGCAGACTGACCCCCGACACTTATGTCAAAGTATAATATACCTAGTATGACTTCATGTCCGCCATCTTGAAAATCCGTAATTTTAATGTTAGAAAATCGGTAAAAAATATCAAAATAATAAAAATTTAATCAATCGAATTGATTAATAAAAATTTAATACAATATTACTTAAAAACCACTGTTGCACTTATCGTTATGGTCGCCATATTGGATTATATAAATGCTGAATGTTTCGTTATGCCCGTCATCTTTGTTGAGTACGATGTCATCGTTACACTTTACGTTTGGACAGCCATATTTGATCATATTAATGCTGCATGTTTCGTTACGTCCGCCATCTAGAAAACCAGAATTTTAATGCTAGAAATTCGGGGGAAAATACAAAATTCATAAAAAAAAAAGCACTCATTAAAGCAATGATTGATTCGAAACTTAGTTCGATCCTGGTCGATACAAAAAATCTTAATTTTTATGTAATAATACCTCAAAAATGACAGGTTCGAAAATAAAAACAGCACAAGTTCTTTTACAAACATAATATTTATTACATAATTTCATATTCTACTACAGGATCACTGGCGTTGCAACAGTAGTACCATTTCCAGACATACTCTTATGCACATCGATGCATAGTTGTTGCACCGAAACATTTACTTTCTGCCGCACAGCATGACCTTTACATATCTGCATGTGTGTTTTCATATTATCTTTTCTGAAAAACTGATTTTGACATTTCTCACAAAGAAACATTTTACGATATAGGTTCTTGGCATATTCGCTCCTCTCGTGTCGTCGAGCATTGCTGTTGTATGAGAAAATCTTGTCGCAGTAACAGCACCGATGTTCGTTAGTTGTTGTCAAATCAGCATCCATTGAAGTCTGCATCGAGGTCGAATCGTCGTTCGTCTTGGTTTCCTGCACAGCCAGTTCTGTAGTCATTAAGCTCTCTTCTGCCGGTGGTATCGTGACTGTTGATGTCACCTCCAGTGTTGACGTCGTCGTTGCCAACGGGATCTGCTCCACCACCGTCGTCGATGACGTCATTGTACCCGTACTCGATGGTACAACGTCCATCAAGTTCCCCGTTAAAGTCGGTAAAGATGCCATCGAGTTCGCAAGAACAAGTATTTACGCGACTTATGCGCCAGATGAAACAAACTAGGTTATCCCTACACCGTCGACGACAGTAACAAACTGAGCGACCTGCTGTCTAGGACTCGCTTATACATACACCCGATGGAACAATAAGCTAGTCAAATCAAGAACCATTTACTATAATGCACGAGGCAAAACAACATTTCAAAAAGAGGATCATATGATCGTAAAAATTCGATGAGGTATGGTACGTTCTCGTCTCATGAATTCGATCTCACCAATATACGCTAGGCTCCAAGAGCTTCAATTCGTGACATCATATCCATCTACATTTGTCTTCAAAAGCTACAATTCGCGCCATCAGATCCATCTACAATTGACTCCTATGCTTCAATTGGCCATCAGCTCCAACCGCTCAAAACAGCTCAAAAGCTCCATCAGCTCATAATGCTCCATCAGCTCCAACACACAATAAACGCAATGTACGCGCAATACATGCAATTTACGCACAATAAATGTAGTTTGTGAACTTCTCATTATCGTGCAAAAATAGAGTTCTAGTACAAGCCAGAATTTGTTTTGTACTTTTTTGTTTTTATTTTCAATTTTTTATTCATTTTTTCTTCTGTATTTTATATCAAAGAAAACTTGTGGTTGTTTTCTCCGTGTGCTTCCGATTATTCTTGTCAATATTATGGTGGTTTTCTCCGTGTGCTCCTGATTATTCTTGACAATAATTTTTATGGTTTTCACTTAGTGCTTCTGATTATTCCCGACTAGACATCTAATGGTTTTCTCCGAGTGCTTCTGATTATTCCTGACTAGACATCTGATGGTTTTCTCCGAGAGCTTCTGATACAGATGAGAAATTGATCTCTGCAAAAAGGTTTTTTTACTTAATGAGACATGTCATTTTATTCAAGGTTACATTTAATTAGTGAAGACATGTAAAGGTCATGCTGTGCGGCAGAAAGTAAATGTTTCGGTGCAACAACTATGCATCGATGTGCATAAGAGTATGCCTGGAAATGGTACTACTGTTGTAACGCCAGTGATCCTGTAGTAAAATATAAAATTATGTAATAAATATTATGTTTGTAAAAGAACTTGTGCTGTTTTTATTTTCGAACCTGTCATTTTTGAGGTACTATTACATAAAAATTAAGATTTTTTGTATCGACCAGGATCGAAATAAGTTTCGAATCAATCATTGCTTTAATGAGTGCATTTTTTTATGAATTTTGTATTTTTCCCCGAATTTCTAGCATTAAAATTGTGGTTTTTAAGATGGTGGACGTAACGAAACATGCAGCATTAATAGGATCAAATATGGCTGTACAAACGTAAAGTGGTACGATGACATCGTACTCAACAAATATGGCTGGCATAACAAAACATTCAGCATTTATATAATCCAATATGGCGACCATAACGATAAGTGCAACAGTTGAGTTAGGTAATATCTTATTAAATTTTTACTAATGAATTTGAGTTTATTATGTGCCGTGTATTAGGGATTTAGGCACGTTTTATTTAAAATTTTGTAATCTTAAATATTTTTGAAAATATATTTTTTTTTTCTTTTCTTTTTCTCTCATCTTATTTTCTTTACGGCCAGGCCCTCAGCCTCTGTTCTCAGAGGCGAGCTGATTCTCTTTCCCAGCCTCATGCTAGGCTAGCATTCTGGCTAATATTTCTCCCGCCTCCAGGCACGTCGGGGCCGGTAACTTTATTTCTTCGCGTGACTACCTTTTGCCTACAGCAGCTTGTGAAGCAGTGCTGAGCCCTGCTAACTCTGTCACGAATCGGTATAAGGTTCACTAGCAGCAAGACACGACAGGAGGATCCCGTGGGCCTTGTGTCCCACAGACCATGCATTTTTTTAAGCCATACTCCTCCTCCTGCTCACCCACCACTTTCTTCTCAGAAGTGTGGCTAGGAGCAACGACCGCACGGGTATGTTAACCGAAGTCAAGGCCATCTCAGGCTTGACAGCCGCAGTTACGATTCTGGACTTTAGCGACACCTAGCGACGGCTGTGGTAACTAATGCCACTTATGAGGCGTCGGCAGCGCCGACACTACCGCGCTCGCGCGGAGGTAACGACAACCTCTCTCCCCTCCTTATGTCTCAGGCCGCTAGGTGGCACCACTGGTTACTCCATTAACCCCCTAGCTTGACACACTCGTCGGCCACAAGTTGATTTATTAGTACTTCTGCTCGCCACCAAAAGATAGCGCCTCAGTCGCGCAGTCACTCCAGTAAGATCTAATTTTTTTTATGCCGGACACCTTCGGGTGGACTCGGTAATTTTCGGCTCAGAGCCTAACCCCCCTCCCATTCTCTAGAGACCCCGCGCTTATGATATTCTGGTGATATCCCGCTCTGAACTTACTTCGGTGCGCGCCTCCTGACTGACTGGTACCGTTTGTATCTGCGATCTTCGGCGAATCATCGACATCGTATATTATGTAGTCTTCTCAGACTAGAGGGATGAAGTCCCTAGCTAAAATTATTAACCAGTCAGTAGTTTATTTGAAAGTAGAGAAACTTAGTATTTTTATATAAATTATTTTCTAATTATTCGTGATGACTTCCGTGGCTACCGCGAAACGTGGTTCGAGTCTTCGGAGACGAGACACCCTCTCCTGAGCGCCAGGACCAACACCCTGTTTTGGTAAGTCTTGACGTCATTCCCCCCCTTTAATTTCCCCCTATTGGCCTTTTGCGCCATTTAAGTATACTGTCTGGAAACAGGTATAATTCTTTGGAATTTGGACCTCTGTTTCAGACAGGGTTCCAAGTTTGGGGCAACCAAAATCCTCTGCCAGAACCTCTGGAGTCGGTTCCTGCGCAGAATCCAACATCATTAGGCCTACTACCTCGATCACCGTCTACCTACAGCCCCGGGTGATACCCGCATAATTCTATCTTTTTATTCACGAACTCAAAAATAGTGTAACCCAATTAAGACAGCGGACAGTAAAAAGCAGTTCGAGGAGAAGAAATTTATATTATGTTTTGGAAGGACTATATGTACAACCTTTAAAGTTACCAATTTTAATTTCATTCTTGTTTTTAAATATTTTAATTTTTGTTATACATTCAGGGCCGGCCCTATCGTATATAACGTTAAGGAATATCATATAATAAGTGTAATTGTGAGTTATGTAAATAAGATCACTTATCAATGAAAAACAGACTTTACTAAGGAAAATTTAATCTATAAAAAAGAACAATGATTAATAAAATAAGGAAGTCTATAGACGTAACAGTTGTTTTTATTTTTTTAATATATAATAACGATCCTTTTACTCCCAAGTATTTGTAGGGAGTCCCTAAATTTTCTTTGTTTACTCCTAGTGTCGCCTCTGTTGTTGACTTTTATAGTTATTAATTGAGGGCCCCAGTAATCAAAGCTTCCAAATCTTTTAACCTTATTATTTAATTATTCTTTAAGACACTTGGGGTATTACAATTAGTTTTGAAATTTTTTCCCTATTTTCTAACATTAAAATTACGGATTTTCAAGATGGCGGACATGACGTCATACTAGGTATATTATACTTTGACATAAGTGTCGAGGGTCAGTCTGCCAGCGGCTTCCATGGAGAAAGGATCAGTCGCCATTTTTATTTTTTTGTCCTCACCGGGTTCGAACCGAGGACTCCTAGCTCCATGTAGTAAATGTTTGGTTTTTTAAATACTTTTATTAAAAAAAAATTATTGAATTTTTTTATAATTTAAAAAAAAATTCATTAAAATCTGATAATAAATAACAATTTCAAAGATGGCGACCGTAACGATAATTGCAACGGTGATGTCATAATCCAATATGGCGGTCATGGTATCCTTATTCATAGAAATGGCTTATTGGAGGCTGTAGACATGTATGGTTAAGCCGTTTTTATGAATTTGGGTTCTTTCTAAGGCAACACGACTTTTGAGAATTTTCGAAATCCTAATTTTTGAATTGTGGATTTTTTTGAGATTTTTTGGAGGAATTTTTTTTCAAAAAAAAATGGAAATTTTGGCGGATTTTGAGGATTTTCGGGCAAATTTTGGAAAATTTTGGCAAGTTTTGAAGGTTAAGGTCAAGGTCAAGGTCAAGGTCACACTCATCCAAGATAGCCGCCGTGACGTCACAATCCAATATGGCGATCGGCTCCATAGGCTTCACACCCTGGACCCTGTGGCCTGATGCCTTATTATATACTACTCTTATCATTCCCCAATAATGCACCGAACACAGTCTTAGGTTTATTTCCATGTCCAGATGCCATAGCAATCGGTTGCTGCACATCTATTTTTTTGTTTGTACGCTCATGAGTCTTTAACCTAAACTTAGGAGTCGTAATTTCTGCGGGTAGTTCAACAGTAGGCACACGGACTTCACTTTTACAGTTTTTCGCATGTCGACGTAAATTATCAATTCGAGTAAACAATTCAGACACTCATCGCAGCGAAACTTCATTTACTTCATTTACTTCGTACATTTACTCCTCTCATGTCTTCGTACATCATGGGTAAATGCGAACGACATGTCACAGTAGCTGCAATGATACCGTGTTGATGAAGACGAGCCTTTCAGACCCGATACAGATACTGACATTGCCGTAGTTGTAGAGTTAGAGTAGTTAGAGAAATTGGAGATCTTGGAGCAGTTGGAGCTGTTGTAGCAATTGTAGCACTTGTATCTGTTGGAGTTGTTGGAGCATTGTAGCAGTCGGAGCCAACCATAATTTGGCGAGATCGTATTCCTGTGACGATATCGTATCACACCACATCGAATTTTCGTCGATATTTGCTTCCTTTTATTCAAATGCGACTCTTGTGTGTGTACTATGTGTCCAGTGTGTGTACTGTGTGTACTGTGCATCCAGTGTGTGTACTGTGTGTTCAGTGTGTGTACTGTGCGTCCATTGCGTGTACTGTGTATACTATGCGTTCAGTGTGTGTACTGTGTGTACTGTACGGCCAGTGTTTGTACTGTGCGTTCAGTGTGTGTACTGTGTGTACTGTGTGGCCAGTGTTTGTACTGTGCGTCCAGTGTGTTAACTGTGTGTTCAGTGAATGTACTGTGCGTCCATTGTGTGTACTGTGTGTACTGTGGGTCCAGTGTGTGTACTGTGTGTCCAGTGTGTACCATGTACTACCCAGTGGGTGTGCTGTGCATCCAGTGTGTGTACTCTTGGTACTGTGTATCCAGTGTGTATGTACTGTGTGTACTGTGTGTGTACTGTGTGTTCAATGTGTGTACTGTGTGTTCTTTTCTTTTGTTGAATGTATGTTGTTTCGTTAAATGTGCGCAGTCAAATCTGTAGTAGCTCTGAATATTTACCAGTTAAAAACCTGTTGGTCTTGATAGAACGATTTTTCCTTGATTCTTGGTCCTTTATAAATCGTAAAATATGATGTGTTGGTCTTATTGCTTTTAATTTATTTTTCGATACTTTAGGTCAGACAGTTCGAATACTTTGTCTTGACTGCTTGAAATATGTTATATTAGCTATCGACGAAAAAGAAGGTTTTGTGGGTCGGAGACTTCTGGTTTATAAGTCTGACGTACGTGACATTGGTTTCGTGGCCCGAAGATATTTGGTCAATGCGTATAGCACTGTACATGAACTGGTTGGAATGTATTTCATGCACTGAATAAAAATAGACTTCCGTGATAGGTATCGCGACAATGTATTTATTTCGTCGGACAGGTATCTTGTCTAGTGATGTTTTTTTTTTTCTTTGAATGGATTGTTAATAAACTACACAGGAAACATAATTTATAAATTTATGTTAAGCTTTAGTTATTCTTATCACTGATTGAGTATCAAACCAAAGACGGAAATATATCGCGCCATCATTATTTTAATAAGTGCTTTTGATGAATTTTGGAATTTTTTTCCGAATTTTTAGGTAAATATTATTAATTTTCAAGATGGCGGTCATATCGGCTTATAGGAGTAGGATGAGGAACCTATGCTGCTTTTAGGATTTAGAACATGAATTATTAAATAAGTAATTTTTACGTAAAATTAAAATATTTGTATTGGTCAAGGATCGAAGCAACAACGGGAATCCATCAATTCAATCATTAAATTAATGAGTGATTTTTTTAATGAATTTTGAATTTTTCCTTAATTTCTGGGTTAGCTATTACGAATTTGTAAGACGGCGGAGATGTCGGCTTATGGGAGGCTGGTTGGCTAGGAAACTAAGCTTATTTTAGGACTTTCCACCATATTTTATTGAAATTATTTTTACATAAAATTAAATGTTTTGCATCACCCAGGGATCGAACCAAGGACAGGAACTAATAAAATAAATCGGTATATTAATTGCAAATTTATTTAATCTATTTTGGAATTTTTCCCGAATTTATAGCTAAATAATTACGAATTTCCAAGATGGCACCCAAATGTCAAGATAGCGGGTACCATAGTAAAAATAAATGATTACTGCACTCTAACAGGAAAAAATTAAACTAACATGATGGTAACACACTCTAGCAGATGGCATGTGTACTACATGACACTAGCGCTCTTGTATCGATTACTGAAAACAATATGGCGACAGCACTCTCTATCATTTGATGTGCGTTAACTAGCGCTCCTGGTAGCAAGTATTGAAAATAAATATTGCAGTTCGGTTTCGAACAGGAGATGCTATTATTCCATTAAATTAAAAAAATATATAAGTTCCAATATGTGTGTTACTTTTTATATACCTTATTTCATTCTCAGTCTGGTAAATGTCACGATGGCCGCGTGGTCAAAGGTGTATGTCTTCCAACCTAGAGGTCAGAGCTACGTTGATTAGAATCACAGCGCTTCCAATGTATTTTGCATAAAAATTAATTTAATATGTCGCTAAGGACCATAACAGCTCTGGTACATAATGAAAAATCAACCTTATGTGATGAGACACAGCGCATCTGGCGCTCTCTAGGAACAAACAGCAGAAACAAAGATGGCGGCCTCCAGCAGACCAGAAACAAACAAGATGGTGGATGTGTCGTCATCCAAGATGGCTGCCTCCAGCAGACAAAAACAAGATGGTGGACATTGTCCGAATCGAAAAACGTGGCTGTGAAATCAGATCGAAGGTGGCGGACATGTTATTATAATTCAATATGGTGACCATAACGAAAATTGCAATGTTCTATAATCTAAGATTGTGATGTTACGAAAAGTGCAACGATGACATCATACACATCCAAGGTGGCGGACGTAACGAAAAGTGCAGCATTAGTGAGTGGGCCGATCGATTTAAAGTTGGCGGATCCAAGTTGACCGCTGGGGCCAAGGTCAAAGGTTAAGTTCAAAGATCAAGGTAAAGTAAATCCAAAATGGCTGCCGTTACATCACATCGGCTCCTGGCTCCTTAGCCTGAAGTATGTCCTCGGAACTACGTTCTTATACTACTTGCGACTTATATCAAATATATGTTTAGAGTTTTAATCAGGTACATATACTTAAATGCTAATTTCAGTAATCCATCTGCCAGAGTTAATTTTTCATTTTGAAAGATCCGTGCAGGTGCCAAGTAGCCAAGTAGTTCTGTTTTCCACCAACAGATGTCACCACATATTGTTTTAAAATGAATATTATTTATTTGTTAATGTGGTATGCGAGATGTTCTGTCTCGGTCACAAGAGAAGGAGAGCTTCGCGACCTCAAGTGAAAGGTAAATAATGTTTGTCAGATGTTTCAAGGCATAGTAATTGATTGAATAATGATTATTTTGTTTGAATTCCACCTAATTAACATTTTGTAAGTTTTAATATAACTGTAATTCACCAATTAAACGAAAAATGAATACAAAATCATGTCTCATATAAAAAAAATCGTGCAGCTATTGTTTTCTCAGGAATAACCAGAAGCGTAAGGAGAAAACCAATGGAATCTTATCAAATTCATCTCAAATAATGTTAAATTTAAATTATTAATAATATAGTATGCATATGCATAAAACATATAGCCTATATGCTAAGCATATTATCAAATTAAATATGCAATCATACATATAAATGTATTCAAGTGAGCTGCACCTGCACGAAGCAGGTGGAGACCTGCGAAAAGGGAAGGGGGGGGGGGGGTGAACCAATGAGAACAAAGAGAACACTGGCACGAAATGGAGATAGTGAGACAGAAGGAAGTGCAAGGAAATCAGCATCATGCCGAGGCGTCTTCCGAAATTTCCTTAAATGTTTACCTCGCCGGTAGAAATTTGCCGATTCCGATAGGCAATAAGTCCATTAAGGAAGATAATAAGCCTATTGTGATATTATAAAAAAATTATTAATTATAGTTTTCTATTTATGTTTGAAACAATTCTGTTTCAGTATTAAAAGCCTGGCTGGTCTTATTTATTATTTTGGTTATTTATCGGCTCCTCTGTTAAAAACTGATATTTTAGCTAAATGAGCCTGCTACTTCAGTCAGTACTGATGCATTTTAGAACAGTTAAGTATAGGTCCTTCCAGTGTTGAAACACATCATGGCATTACAGAATAAAGAACCAGTGAAACAGGGCAGATGTAGGATGTGGAGTAGCAGGCAGAGAGGCACGCAGTGGGACGTGTGCACAGCGCTGCTGCAGAACCACGTGATCCCACACCCCATGTGCGTGCCGGCGGTGCTGGAGGGCCAGAGCGTGCACACGGCGGGCAGCGAGAAGCTGCAGCTGGACTGCGACAGACGCGGCGTCACCGTGGGGGCCAGCCGGCTGCGCGCCGACCTCAGCCTGGGGCGGGATGGCGTGCTCTACATGCTGGACGACGTGCTGCTGCCCGACAGAGGTGCGTGTGTGCCGGCCGCTGCCCCCGCATGCACCCGCCTGCCACCGGGGCGTGCCACACACTCCCTCTCCCTGTGACTGCCTGTTGCAGCCAAGAGCCTGCTGCAGCTGGCCGAGCAGGAGCGACTGTTCGGGTTCCTGCAGGTCGTCAAGGCGGCCGGCATGGACGACGCGCTCGAGAACTTCGGCGAGTACACGCTCTTCGCTCCGTCCGAGGCTGCCATGTACTGTGAGTGCCCACTTCTCTCTGCCTGCTGCCACCGTTCCTTGCTTCGTAGTTGTACTCTCGCAGTGCACTGTGGTAGCATGATGAGTATAATGAGGACAAGAGCCCACGACCTACACACTACCTGTTCACAGCTCTCTATGCACATATAAGTAACATCAGGAACTTCATTACAAGTAAATAACTTTATAAACTACAAGATAACTAAAATCTATTATGTAAAAACTCTTCGAATTCATATAGGTTATTCTGTTACCCCTAAATATTTTTCTAGTCTATTTTTATACACATTGAGCTTTAGGTATCTTGTTTATCGATTGCAAGGAAGGATTTTCCTCGAGAATGCTCCTAACACTCGTCTAATAGTATTGCAATGCGGATAATGCACAAGCGATGAATTTTAACGAAAAAATACGGAATAAGTACCTACCTTTCAACCATTGAGCATACAAAAACTAACCAACAGTTTCATAAACACTGAGAAGATATAATTTATTGCAGTTTATAATGAATGGGAACCAGTGGTAGGCCTGTGGTGAACCGCGTCCGACTCGTCCAAGGTGAATCTCAATCATGTATGTTCGTTAACACAAATTAATCTAAAAGTTAAAGATCCACAGACAAATGGAAATTTGGGACAGTCTGCATTTGCGTTATGCCAGTAAGCTGCTGGAAAAATCATAGAGTCTTAAGGATCTTGCTACCAAGTTTAGAACATACAGCAATATCTGAAGGGTGTTTTGATGGCTGTTTCATGAGTGTAATTTAGAGTGGTGTAAAGCTTTAGTGTTTGTTACAAGTGAGAGTTTAGCTATATGTATGCATAATGTGATGATGAGTGTTAATGTCGGGGATAGAAGTAGTGAATATATCTACTTCTTGTTGACTTCTCTGCTGGCAGGTTTCAATCGAGAAACTCAGGGTACACGACGTCCGTAGTGTATGTGCTGCCTCGATGTCTTCTATCGTACTGAACACGTGGATTGCCTTAGGTAGAATGGAAAAAATTGAAAATTTGTGGCCCTTGAAAGGGTAAACATATGTTGGCTGTGACTTAATACTGGGTGCAGTATGTAAATATAAACTTTCTGATAAGTTTGCCCTTGGCTCTTGTTGATTGTGAGGGCGAAATCTAAGGCACCTGCTAGAATTGAATAGGAATTTGTATTAAGAAAGTATGAGTTTAATGCATAGAATGGATGTGCGTTTGCCTTTGTGCGAGCCCATGAGAATGCAAATATCAATTACATGATTGCTCAAGTGAAAAATGATAAGTATTGTACCATCGCAAAGGCCAAGTTTGGTGTTAAGATTGCGCAGAAGCATGATAACTGAACCATCAGAAAGTGTGAGGTTATTCGCGGGAAGTGAAGACGATGTTAAGAGTAGAGAAATTCCGACTATTCCAGCTTGTAGAAGTTGAGTTAGGTTATTTTAGAAGTGGACACCTGCACCAAAATTGCTGCATTGATATATTCGATCTTTTGTTCCGAGGTCATAGCATCACCCAGCTGGACACCTGAATAAACAGTCGCACAATATCTTCAAGTTTTGCCCCAAGCAAGTCGCAAACACAAACAGTTAACTCCACACATCCTACATACCTCTTCGACATGTCATCTTATGGAACATGATGCTGTAGATGTTGCAATTCTCCGGGATCACTGGAATGCAGTATACCTAAGGCAGTCCAGGTAATACTGGGCAGCTACCATCATTGACCTCCAGTAGTCAGACCTGGAATTCCTCTTGGCCAGCATTCATTTCTGACTGATAGTCACTGTGACGGAAATTTGGTATTTCGACACTTTTTTTTATTGTTTATATAATTTTTTAACTATTTTTGGAAATTTTTTTTATATATAATTGTGTTACTTTAGGTGATTTACTCTTTGTTAGACTGGTGTACTCTTTAGTTAAACTTTGTGCCAGTAGACTGAACCATCTTTCTCAGAGACCTATCTGAGCTTTTGCAAATCTAAGACCTCGTCGGCAGCCCGTTTAACATTTCCCTCGCTTGCAGGCACATCCCAGATTTGTAATATTACTTCACTTCATGACTAAAACTGCATACAACAGCTCTGGATGAGTTGTTACCATTTCTTAGAGACGAGCTGACCGTAGCCTTTACCGTCACGCATACGTCTTAGGTTCACTCCTCGAGAGTCACGTTATGGACGCTCGTTCCCAGCATCGTTGCGCTTTTGTCCACCCCCTCCCCTCTCGGTTCTAAGAATTCGCCTAGGACCAATGACCGGTCATAAACCCCAGCAGACAGTGACAGTCTCCAAGGACGACTGGCAAAAAAAAATGTGTGCAAAGATGGACCGCACACAACATCTAGCGGCGGACTTAGTAACTTCTTCCCTTGTGGCGAGCCCGTGTAGCTGCCCACCCACGATATCTAGCGGCAAATTCGCTAACCTCCCAGCCAACTTCCCCTGTAGGCCGCCAGAGGGCTGCACCTGACTGCCCCTTTATTCCCTTGTTATAGCAGACGTCATGGCGAGTCGATTCTTTTTTTATTTCAGACACCCCTCAACAGGTAGCGTTAAGGTCGGCCAGTGCTACCAACTTCGAGACAACTAAGTCAGAGTTTTTTATGATGCCCACTCGGGGAACTTCGGAACCTTTCGGTCCGGACGTCCCAGTCTCCTCCCCCCACTTTTGATTGAACATTTACTTTTAATTACGAGACGCGGTTCTTCGCAAGACACTTCGCGTCGCGACTGCAGACGGATCGTTTGTGATTATCGGTGGATCAACGCACTGCAAGACTTCCATCCGGCCGCAACCGACTATGTAGTCATTTAAGTAAGGGATGCTAACCCTGTAATCTTTTTTAAGTAGTTTAGTCCGTCTGCATAGTACAAAGTGTAATAGTTAGTTTTCTTTTAAATTATTTCTTTTGAAATGGTGGAAACGTCCGCGCTCAGCCGCGTATTCGCGGGCTCCAGTTCCTGGTTGGCGACGCATCGGAAAACAGAAGCCGACTTCCCTGTCTGGTGAATTATGATCCGCGACGTGCCCCACCCTCACCGTAACTTTTGTGGGTATTCTCTGCCATGTTTATACTCTCTGTGTACAAGTTCTGATCAGTTTTGATTTGGACTGTTCCAGACAGGGTCCGAGATCTGGACGCCGAATTGGTATTTTCACCACCCTTCCTCAACAACACTCAGGCGCCCTCGCAACATGTTCCCGAGAGAATTTAAGGAAACAAAGCCCCGACCTCCACCACTAATGTATCTTTTAAACTTTTCTGAACTTTCTTAAACTACGCCGTCAGACGAAGTTCATCAGATAAACGTCATTTCTGGACTTTGAGAATACTGGGATGGTTTAAAACATATTTGTATTTTTTATTGATTTATGTATTTTTTTTTTAATGAAACCTTTTTATAATTTAATGTCGGGTCGACCCATATTTTTATTTCTTCTTTCTGAATATACCTGAGAGCTGTTTAAGTACGTAATTGATATTGTATGTTAATATATTTCTTTAATATCTTTTATAAATTTTTCTTTAATAAATTTGACGTGATTAAATTCAGATGGAATCACACCTTCTTTCTGTTCATTCCTAATAACTTTGTGAAACTTTAAAATTCCCCAGCTCAAAAATGGTAGCAGAGCTGGTGGTTTCTAGTTTATAAGTGTGTGATTTCGTATTTAAACAATCCCAGTAAAAATAATATAAAGTAAATTAAATTTTTAGATATTTGGTTTTTTTATTATATAAATATTTGAGCGAGAATCTTTATATTTTTTAGCGCGAATATAAGTATCTTTAATTTTAATTCCTTATAAGTAATATTAGTCTAAGTTTCGCGCAAGAAGACGTCGCCAGTGGTCTCCAGCTGTCCCGACAGCGGCGCGTTTATCAGACGTGCCTCCACACAAGGTCACAGACAAACACCCCCCCCCCCCCCCTTTTCAACTCACCCAACGGCCGATGGCCACCGCGTCTGTTGACAGCTGTAATCTTGCCACGCGTGCGTGCTCGCACGAGGCTACTCCCCCCTCTTCACACCGTCCTTCACCTGAGAGGACATTACCCCTTTCGTCGGCGGGAATGCATAGAGTTACAAGTACGCGACCCACTGATTATGCAGAGTCAGGGCGCAACCAAATAGTTTAAGCGGTAATTTAAGTTAAAGTTAAGAGTGTTTTGTTAATTGTATGTCAACCTAGAGTAAGAGTTTTATATTTTTTATAATAGTTTTTAAACTTAGTTAATCATGATCACTCCGGAGTATCTCCTTAAGGACGAGATAATATATGAGCTCACACTCCGGGGACAACCTACCTCAGGAGATGCCCAAGAGCTCAGGAAACGACTCAGAGCCGTTTGCCAGAAACAAGTACAGCCAATTGCTTGGAATGTACATTTGGACCCACTAGAGGAGTTAAATATTGTCTGTAGTAAATTCCAAGACATAACCGCTTATGCTAATGACATTCACAACGAAACAAACAAAACAAACATATTACGAATCATCACGCGACTTGGCCACGTCGCCACTAGATTCCACAACCTGTCCATATTATCAGGAGGTAAATTGAATGGTGTCTACACCAAAGAAATTGACAAATGCCGACAACAAATACCTGACCTCACACATAAGTTGAGTGCAAAACTCATTACCTTACAGGAACCACTCTTCGAGAGTATCACTGACATAATTCCCAGCCCTCAGGAACAAATGCCTGGTACAAGTACACTGTCTGAAACGACGCCGACAGAAATACCGGGACTACATACCAAGGTCACTCTGGTGTCTCCATTACCAGTATCCCCCCAGCCTCCGCCTTCATCGCCGCCACCAGTTTCCTTTACATCAATCCCGTTTCCTGCAATCACTACTATTGGCTACCCATCCACCCACATGTAGTTTCCCTCCGCCTCTATCGCGAGGCCGGTACCCCAGCCAGTCACCAAGGTCACCTACACTCGACCCATTCCCGAAGTCCTTGCGCACCCATCTCACCCCACCCAACCAATGTACCTTCCACCAACCATGGCAGGAATGTTTAACCCATACTACCAGTTCCAGTCAGCATTTTCATCCTTCCAGACCACCCCAGAACTCCACACTCCCTCTGCGGCCGTTGGCACGCAAGTCTCACCCCTACCTCAGGTTAGTGCATCTAGCACCGCGACTTCACTTGCACAGTCCACCGCCATGACAGCTATTCCCCAACCAGACCTATAAATTCCCCAAGTCAGCCCTTCAACCTCGTACCTCCCTCTGGCACCTGCAGCACCCCTCCCTCCACACAACCCTAATCCTGCACCAAATCACCCCCCACCACCACCTGGACAAAGTCAAACAACCCATTTCTACAACAAAATCGCCCACCCAGCAGAAAGGCTACTCACCAATCTCCCGGAAACCAATGGATTGGATCCTAAAAAACTGATTGAGTTTTTGCGACAGTTACTCAAACTACACCAAAAATGCAACCTACCTGACAAAGAATTGTTTGAGATAGTTTTCCCCCTTACCCACCCACCTCTCTGCGAACGAACCTCTTTGGCCATAGAAAATAACCTAACCTTTGATCAGTACCATGCTGACATATTAGATTTTTTTATTCCGTCGCGCATGCTCACAAACCTGCGACTTGATTGGTACAACAGGCTTCAACAGAAAGACGAATCATTAAGCAAATACATTGCTGACATTAAGGAAGCCACTCGAGTCCTTCGATTAGGCACTTCAGAGTGCGAAATCGTTTCTAATATCCTAGATGAAATTATCCCTGCAGAGCGATGGCGAGCAGTTTTTCAGAGCAGACCACATACTTTTGCGGAGCTGGACCGTTTGTGTATACACGCCACTAATGTAGAATTCGCCGACTGCCAAAGGAATCGGTACCCGAGTTCCCTTGATCGACACCCCATTCTGTCAGTATCACAACCCCAACCGAGAAAAGAGAACATGAACACAATTCACAAAACAAAACAAAATGATTACAGTCACCATCAGAGTGTATATAATCATAACCAGCAACAGATGCCATTTTGTAAATTCTGTACAATACCGGGCATGTGTTTGAGCAATGCCGCACTAAGTACAGACAGAAAAATTATTACAACAATCACAACAACAACAACAACAACAACAAAACGAGTAACGAGGTGGCCAGAAAGAAATCTCTCTGTGCCACCTAAACAAAAATCATCTTCAGATAATTTCTGCAATACAGTCACTACTCCACGTGCACCGAGTAGATACAATAACAGGTTTAATTACCACCCAAGGAGTAACCACACTACGCAACAACCACAAAAATACACAAAAAATTCAAACAGGTCACAAAAGTCAAACAAGTCTCGTAGAAGGCAAAAACGCAAAATGTACACAAATTCAAATAAGGTAAAAAATTCTACCAACCCTATGACACATTGTGAAAATTGCATAAATCCTAAAAATCCAGGCAAGAGGACGTCATAATATCTTCGCAGGTATACCAACAGTATTACCTTATGCGAGCACTTTAATTGGCAAACACGAAATTCCAGAACTGATTGATACAGGCTCAGTCCGAATTTTTATTTTAGAAAATCTTTTTCATGTTTTACAAAAGGAGAAATTGTTTCAGGAAATTAAACCAGTAAAAATACAATGTTTCACCGCATCAGAGCAACCATTAAAGGTCAACCAAGTAGTTGTCATTAAAGTTAAAATTGATTTATTTACCTGGATGTTTCCGTTTTAAGTTTCACAGGGTTTAGCTACTGATCTAATTTTTGGATCGGATTTCATTTCTAAAACAGGCTTAGTAATTGATTTGCGAGCAAGAAATTTCAAATTCAAATTTAATAAATCTGTTGTTATCCCATTTGTTTCACCTAAAATACAGCATCAGAGTAATGTAAATGCAACTCATACCGAAGCTGAGGATGAATGTGAGTTATCCCTGACACACCTCTACACATCGCAAAGAAAAGCATGGAAAATCTATGTCATAACTTCCCAGATGTCTTGACAAAAAAACTAGGTCGCACTCACTTAGTACAATATGATATAAAACTTTTGGATAAATCCCCAGTCAGGTGTCACCCGTATCAATTATTGGGTCCCAAAATGGAAATCATGCGCGAACACATACAAGACCTATTGGACAAGGATGTTATTGAACCATCCACTTCCAGTTTTTCCTCTCCAGCTTTTTGGTCCCCAAAGGTCAAGGTCACCGCTTAGTTGTGGATTTTCGAAAAATTAACAAACAGATAAACATAGAAATGGTACCATTACCTGATTTGAATTCAGCTTGTCATTGGTTTAGCAAAGCCAAATATTTTAGCGTTTTTGATCTTAATTCGGCTTAACATCAATACCATTAACAACAAAGTCAAAACACATCACCGGCTTTTGCGTGCCCTGGAATTTGTATCAATATAAAGTAGTTCCATTTGGACTAGTCACAGGCGCACAGGTACTGACTCGCCTCCTAGACCAAGTTTTTGGCGATTTAAAATTTAAATTTGTGTTTAATTACCTGGATGGCGTTGTAGTGTATTCCGAATCTTTTGAAGAACACAT
This sequence comes from Bacillus rossius redtenbacheri, assembly GCF_032445375.1. Lineage (NCBI taxonomy): Eukaryota > Metazoa > Arthropoda > Insecta > Phasmatodea > Bacillidae > Bacillus > Bacillus rossius. Next base: position 27,864,527 of record NW_026962010.1, read on the forward strand.
AGCTCATTTGTCTGAAGTTCTCACCCGGCTGCGTAAAGCAGGACTGACAGTAAACACAAAGAAGGTTAAATTTGCAGTTTCTGAAATTTCTTTCCTAGGACACATAATTTCCAGTAGAGGAGTAACAATTGACCCAAGCCGCACTCAAGCCATCGCAATTTCCAACCTCCAAAAGATCCAATAGGAATTTCTAGATTTATTGGAATAGCTAATTTCTATGCCAAATTCATCCCAAATTTTGCAGAACATGCAGCCCAATTAAATGCTCTTCGGAAGAAAAACACATCATTCAATTGGGGTCCTGAACAAGACAAAGCCTTTAGTTATTTGAAACAAGCTATAGCTAGCCCACCTGTTCTTCGAATGGCGGATTTCACTAAACCATTCATACTACAGACAGATGCATCGAGTGTCGCCATTGGTGCAGTTTTATCACAAGAGTTCGATGGCCACAGGTAACCAATAGCTTTTGCCTCTCGCACCCTAACTCATCAAGAGAAGAAATCGTCCTCAGTTTATGAACTCGAGTGCCTAGCAGTTGTATTCGGAATCGACAAGTTTCGGCAATAACCAAAATTCAGATCCTTACATTTCAGATATTATTCAGCAAATAAAATCAGGTACACCGTCAAAATATTGCAAGATTTCAAAAGGACTCCTGTATCGACGAACAGCACAATGTAAAACTTACAGAATAGCCCTTCCTCAGAATTTAAGAGACATGGTTTTTAAATATTATCACAGCTCACCCATTGTAGCACACCTGGGCACATACAAAACAATTGACGGCATACGCCGCCATTTTATTTGGGATGGAATGCATAAAGACATTGCTGAGAAGGTAAAATTATGTAAATTATGCGCCCTGAGTAAACCAGCACAGAAAACACAATTTGGATTTTTAACATCAGATGTGGCCGAAAGGCCTATGCAAAAATTATTTATAGATTTTGTTGGCCCCTTCCCCCGTTCTAAAACTGGACACACCATGCTTCTCGTAGTTATTGATGCATTTTCTAAATTTGTATGGCTCATTCCCCTCCGGCGAGCCACCGCAGAAACCACAATACAAGCATTGCAAAATAACATTTTTAAAATATCAGGCTTACCTTCAATAATTGTGTCCGATAACGCATCACTATTTACATCCAGACTTTTCAAGAATATGTGCTTTTCCCATGTATACAGCATGTAACCACTTCTCCCTATTATCCACAGCCTTCACATGCGGAGCGTTTTAATAGGAACCTCCGATCCACTTTAATAGCATATAATGCGAACTCACAGGATAAATGGGACACTAATTTGGTCTGGTTACAAATGGCTTTCAACTATGCCCGACATGAGGGACACAAAACCACACCATTTGAAATCATGTTCACGTATAAACCCAATAATCCACTTTCTAATCTCTGGTCACTACAAGAGCTTCTCCCAGATAACCCTCGCAACATAAAAGAAGTCTGGAGAAGAGCTCAGCGTAACCTGAACTTAGCCCATGCGGCAAGCAGGCAGAGATATAACAAGAAACGTTCGCCTAATCCATACAGGGTAGATGATATGGTGCTGTGCAGATCACACTCACTAAGTAAGGCGATCGACAAGCGATCAGCCAAACTTGCTTATCGTTGGAATGGCCCGTGGCAAATCCAGCGCTTTTTAAAACCAGTAACGGTCGCCCTAGGGGACTCAAGTTCTGGTGCGTACATAACGCGCGCGCACATTTCGCATCTAAAGAAGGTGCACCCCAACTTAAATTAGGTGCAGCCCTCTACTCCTATTCGAGGAGTCTTAAACAAAGCTTCGGCATGCCATCTGCAACACGCAGTGTCTAAAAGATATAAAAATTCTAGGTTCTAATTATAAGTAATAAAAATCCATGGTATTAGTTTGTAAGAGTGTTTACAGTTCAGATGTTTAGTATTAAGAATGTTTTAGGATAAGATATTATTTTTAAGTGGCACCACTTAATACATAAGCACACTTAGTCCATAAGATACACTTAGTCCGTAAGATCCACTTAGTCCGTAAGATCCACTTAGTCTGTAAAATACACTTAAACCATAAGATCAATATGTAACTTAGTTCGTAAGAGAATGATGATAACTAGTTCATAAAGTTATGTGTAAACAATGAATAATCATGTCAATTAGTTTTTAAAGTTGTTTTGTATGGTCATGTTACCTCGTAAGTTCATCAGGTATAGTAAGTAATTTAACTAATTCGATTCTGGTACAGGGTAAGTATGCCAGGTTTCATCATTTCATAGTCAGTGTTGGTTGCTTACCCTGGATCCGCATTTCAGTGGGGGAGTATGTGCCGGAAATTTGGTATTTCGACACGTTTTTTTTATTGTTTATATAATTTTAAACTATTTTTGGAAATTTTATTTTTAATATAATTGGGTTACTTTAGGTGATTTACTCTTTGTTAGGCTGGTGTACTCTCCTTAGTTAAACTTTGTGCCAGTAGACTGAACCATCTTTCTCAGAGACCTATCTGAGCACACAGCATCTAGCGGCGGACTTAGTAACTTCTTCCCTTGTGGCGAGCCCGTGTAGCTGCCCACCCACAATATCTAGCGGCAAATTCGCTAACCTCCCAGCCAACTTCCCCTGTAGGCCGCCAGAGGGCTGCACCTGACTGCCCCTTTATTCCCTTGTTATAGCAGACGTCATGGCGAGTCGATTCTTTTTTTATTTCAGACACCCCTCAACAGGTAGCGTTAAGGTCGGCCAGTGCTACCAACTTCGAGACAACTAAGTCAGAGTTTTTTATGATGCCCACTCGGGGAACTTCGGAACCTTTCGGTCCGGACGTCCCAGTCTCCTCCCCCCACTTTTGATTGAACATTTACTTTTAATTACGAGACGCGGTTCTTCGCAAGACACTTCGCGTCGTGACTGCAGACGGATCGTTTGTGATTATCGGTGGATCAACGCACTGCAAGACTTCCATCCGGCCGCAACCGACTATGTAGTCATTTAAGTAAGGGATGCTAACCCTGTAATCTTTTTTAAGTAGTTTAGTCCGTCTGCATAGTACAAAGTGTAATAGTTAGTTTTCTTTTAAATTATTTCTTTTGAAATGGTGGAAACGTCCGCGCTCAGCCACGTATTCGCGGGCTCCATTTCCTGGCTGGCGACGCATCGGAAAACAGAAACAGACTTCCCTGTTTGGTGAATTATGATCCGCGACATGCCCCACCCTCACCGTAACTTTTGTGGGTATTCTCTGCCCAGTTTATACTGTCTGTGTACAAGTTCTGATCAGTTTTGATTCGGACTGTTCCAGACAGAGTCCGAGATCCGGACGCCGAATTGGTATTTTCACCACCCTTCCTCAACAACACTCAGGCGCCCTCGCAACATGTTCCCGAGTGAATTTAAGGAAACGAAGCCCCGACCTCCAGCGCTAATGTATCTTTTAAACTTTTCTGAAATTTCTTAAACTACGCCGTCAGACGAAGTTCATCAGATAAACGTCATTTCTGGACTTTGAGAATACTGGGATGGTTTAAAACATATTTGTATTTTTTATTGATTTATGTATTTTTTTTAATGAAACCTTTTTATAATTTAATGTCGGGTCGACCCATATTTTTATTTCTTCTTTCTGAATATACCTAAGACCTGTTCAAGTACGTAATTGATATTGTATGTTAATATATTTCTTTAATATCTCTTATAAATTTTCCGACTTGATGTAAGTTTTGGACATACGCCATTGCTAAGAAATTTTTCTGTTGAAGAATAACTAAAAACTAAAACTAAAAATAAATAAATAAATAAAATACCTAAAAAAGACACAAGGTATTTTATTTATTTATTTTTATTTTTAGTCTTTAGTTTTTCTTCATCAGAAAAAGTTTTTAGCAATGGCGTATGTCCAAAAACTTGCATCAAGTCATGCACTCCCATTGCACAAATCTTTCAAAGATAATATAACTTTTCCTTTAATAAATTTGACGTGATTATATTCAGACCGAATCACACCTTCTTTCTGTTCATTCCTAATAACTTTGTGAAACCTTAAAGATCCCCAGCTCACCACAAAGACTATTACTTCAAAGATGCCATGGACAGGTTGCGCAATGTGTCCTTAGGTGCCATCGGTGCCCCTTTCCCAAATAATGAGGAAAAAAATACCGCAACAGGTCAGCACAGCACACTTTACCTTGGCGTCTTAGTGTGCATATACATCTATATATAAAAATATATTTCCAGAACCTCTTGTACAATCCAAAAAATTAGGCCCTGCACTGTGGCAGCGAACCATATTTAGCAGCAGCAATGGAGTTTTGAATTTTGTGAAATATGATTTCTTGGTTAACATTAAGTTTATCAGGCATATCGTCTCCGATAGGAACTTCAACCTGTATATTTAAAAAATGGTTCTGGCTCCATTCCCCATGATCTGGAATGCCACAGTCTTTGCAGATTTTTCCAAATAAGGATAAGCGATGCTGGATGTGATGCAGAGCCCTTCTCTTAGTTATTTCATCTTCCACTTCTCCGGCATCTAGCATGTGAGGATTCACCTTCTGGTAAAGTGTAATAAATTCTGAAATGTTTTCACTGGTACAGTATATGTATGAACGAACTCTTAGCCTTGAAGGTACAACTCAGGTAGCTGCTTCTAGACTGGTGACCTCATATATGTCATATCTTTCCAACATGAGCAGGAGAAGCCAAACGTCTTTGTATGTCTCGCACAGCACAGCATTGACAGTCATTATGTCTTTTTAAGTTGGCTGGGCTTATGGCATTGTGGAAAAGGAGTCGAATGCACAAGCAAGTAATTGTATTGAATCCACCCTTCTTCTAGTGTTTCCACCGACACTCCTTATCAATCCAAATGAAATGTTGTGGCTTCTCAAATTATGTCAATATCAGAGGGAAAGGTGTGGTGTTTCACTACCCAGGTGCGGAATAGTAGGAGTGTTTATGCTGTTCATTAGGTTTGAAGAAAGTCGTGAGGTTTGTTTCTGTATTGGTACTGTATTGGTAGATAAACCCTAATATCAATCCCTTGCATAAGGTCAGATAGTAAGCCAAAACACCACTGTATTTTCATCCGCCATTATGAAAGGAAAGAGGCACCAGCAGGCTTCAGGTGAACTAATATAGGGACAGTCCATAAACGATGACACTTTACCATGGACAACCCCACCGACTAAGCCGGTAGCCTCTATTAATATATTTAAAGAGGTATTTGGCCACCTGCATGAAATTGCAGAGCTCATCATTGATATCTGATTGGTACATGCTTTTTGACAAAAGTTTTGTTGTGGATGGTGATGGTCGTACCATTTTCTGGACATTTGTGTGATGCTTCTCGAAACTTGTTCCATTTTTTTTTTTTTTTCGAAGATGCGTGAGATGTCTGAGAAGGGTTAAAGTTAATCGGACCATGAGACTTTTGCTTCCTGTATGCGCTTTCTCACATTCTCGATAGAAGAGAGAGTAATGATGCACTTTCACCTCGGTTTCTTCGGCATTATTATCTACATAAGTGGAAAGAAGCAAATGCTATAGGAAAGGCTGACACAAATGCACTATCCAATGCACACAACCGAAAATTAATTTAGTCACTGAAAAGATTAATAGGCTATAGAGTAGAACAAAATGGTAAGTAACTTATAGCTGAACTCTCTGGGGATAAAACCAAGCCCACCGCAATAACTATCACTGGTAGGTATCAGCATTTCGAAACGAAAGAGAATATAAGTGAGGCCCCTAGCAATGACCCTTCCATAAAATCTTCCAAAAGCATTCAAACCACTCGAACCAAAGCTATTTTGCGAGTCATAAATCTGGCTGTTTTCCCACTCAAACGCCTCTTATGACAGGCAGGGAAGCCGTGTGGTATTCCGTAGGCTCCAAACCTCTTACTCCAATAAACAGTAGTTTATAAGTAACTAACTTTACATTAACACTCGTTCAACCAGTTTTACATAATTTGTATTGAAGCTTACCTAATCCAGCCAAATGTTCACACTGTATAACACAGGAGAGTCAATTAAAAAAGATTTCCACAATGAAACATTCACACTTCCTGTTGTTGCTAGTTGTTAACTGTAACCTCCATAAATAAGACTGCATGGGCTACATTTGCATGGCACATATTTACTTTAACACAGGGGGTGGTCACATCAATCTGATTACATGCTTTCGGTGAAGCTTTTTTGTACCTTAAGCTAATTGTTGTGTCATATGGGTTAGATGAACAAAACATTGGCTAAAGTTTAGTGATTGCCTGGGGTAAACATTTTTAAATTACATTTTTTTATTAAAGGGACTGTATTTAATTGTGGATATATAATTCATGCTTGCTTACCATTATTTGGCATTATTAAGCTCCATTTCATCAATATTTGGGCGGAACAATATCGTTCTAGTGAGGTTAAAAAGTGTCTTCAACTATTTCACAGCATGCCATCTCCTGAAAATTCCTAACTCCATGCTTTAATACGACTTAAATATGTGGTACAGGTTGTCAAAAATATTTCTACTTTAAAAAATTCGTAATGTACTTGAACAATAAAACTAAACAATAAAGTACACAATGACGGTTTAAAAATGTAAAAAAGTGACGAAAAACCTTTGTGACATCTTAAATTAAAATCAAGATAATCGATAAAAATATTTCGGACGTAGGTGGAATCGAACCCACGACTCAAAGGTAAACAGTGTTGAACAGTGCCTTTGACCGTTCAATTACCCAGTCAACCTTGAAGTGAATTGTCTTAATATATGTAAGGCATGGCAGTATATTTTTGTATTTACAATTTTGTGTAAGTGTGGTAAAAATATGACCAAACAATTACTTATACGGATGTTGTCTGGACTTTAAAACACTAATAAGTAGTGACAACACTGGAAAAATTATAAAACCGTGATAAACAGACTTTATTTTTGAGGTTAAATGTAAAGTGTAAAATAAACTTTAGCATCTACTTAAACCAAAAACGTATGGTAGGTTGTATCAGATACGCCACCACAGTAATTTCCGTGAAACATCTTATGCGCAGGCTCAATGAGATGCATGATAGAGGGGTATACAGGTAAGTAGTGAAAATAATGAAGATTAAGTATATTTATTTTAGAAATATTGCATAACTATGTTAACAATCCACAATGTAAGCTAGACAATCTGCCTTGCCTTGCCGAGATATATCACAAGGAAGCTTAATTCCTCGGCTTGGCGATCGTACTATATGATGTTGAGTTGGCTCGATCTCTGTTCAGGTGAGATGTCAAGGCATTTAGCCTCGTGCCACAGCATAGTGTGCTGATGGGCGTAACTAATCGCAGACTCTAATACGCGATGACAATCCAATGACTCGATAGCTGCATTTTCAGCTCTTTCCTCGTTCACTCTGCTCGGGCCTGCGATATGGCAGTCTCGGCAACACATGCCTCCCTCGATTAGGCTCAAATTGGGTACATGGGTTGGGTACGGCGGGTAGCTGTATTCATTGCCCGTGCTCAGCGAGGACACCCGTTTGTGTCTGCACACGCCTGAGCAGTTCCGGCAGAGCACGGACCGAGCTGGGAACACATTCTTCAAGAATTGGGCCACATGTGCAGTCACGGCCTTCAATCCTTCAATAACCACAATCGATCACATATGTCGCACTTATGTCCGAACTCATTATTCATAAACAAATTACTAAAGCCTTCTGTGGCCAACTCTGTGCCCCTTGTGTAGTTAAAGACACTTTATCTATGGTTATGAAAATACTGGAAGCTGCATCAAGTAGGCGAAACAGTAACTACTGTATACTTAAAGGACACAAGGGAGCAACCAAAATAATCAGTTAGTTCTCACAAAGGGAACTAGGAAGGAGGATCGTAGTTGAAATAAAAAACAAAGATGTTTGCTTAATGTTGACCCTTTTTATTGTTAATTAAAATCTGCATTATATTATTTTGATGTTCTTTGAAATTACAAAATCACCATTATTGGAATTAATAATTAATTATTTTAAAGGGGACCTGGGCCATTTGAATTCATTAGTTACTATTTTATGATACATTTCATAAATGAGACTATGAAAATAACAATAATAGTTTTAACATTAATAAATTTAATAGTTATAAAAAAACATTAATTGCTCTGATTGGTGCTGGAGTACATATTCAAAATGTTTCATAGCGGACTGTTCACTGGCGGAGCATAATTAGGAGGTTCTGGGCTTCAATCTCCGAAGGATCGGCGTAAATTTGGTAGACTAAGTCTTGAAATGAAACTTCACCCGAGTCTTGAAACATTTCTTGAACCAAGTCTTGAACACCACTGGAACCAAAAGGGAATCCAGTGGTCAAGAATAGTAAACTAATTAAGTTAGGGCAAAAGGATAACAGGGACGCAACAATAGTCAAACATGACATTGACTTTTCCACTTACCGATCTGGGGTTGAAGTGAAGTGAAGTGAAGTTAAGTGAAGTCAATACCCGAAGGGAGGCGGCGCGGGTAGTCGCGGTGAACCGTCGCGAAACATTATGCGAAATTACTATTTGGCTAAACCAATGGCAAATAGCCAACCAGAAGAATAAAAAAATTAACGTTTGGGAACAATCCCGAACTTGAGAGATCACATCTCTTAACTAGGTTGCGGTGGCTGAATACGTAAAAGGCGCGGGCGATGCAGCCCCGGCACGAGATGCTATCGTGGTGACCGCCGAAGAAAGAATCCCTCGCTCTTCCAGGTGACATGAAGTTAAGTTCGAGCGAGAGGCCCGGAGTCTAGGGAGTGGGAGAAATGGCCTCTGATTGGCTAGAATAAGCCCGGCGGAGTACTCGCTCCGCCCTCCAAAAAAAAGATGTGAAGAGGGCTAATTGCCTAACTTAAAGCAGCCTCAGAGGTGCAAGCAGAGCGCTCTGTTGGGGACAACAGGAACTGACTCTGTGTTGGTACGCAAGAGTCCCGCGGGGGGGAACTAGCGAAAGCTTGTACCATATGGAGCCCTCTTGGTGCGAGCTATGTCGGGGAGGAAAGGAACTTAGTTTAAGTACGGTCGCGGCCACCAGAGTGCTCGCTCCGACACCTATGAGAAGTTAATTTAGTTCGCCATGCCACTCGGAGATGGCGCAAGCTGTCCGTTCGCCGGCCTGGGGTCTGTTATAGAGCCCGGGAGGGAGTTTATCCAGATGGAAGGATCTGGAATAGATAGAGGGGAAAAGAGAAGGATGGGTAGAGCTGCATAGTGGGAAAGGCCGCCTACAGGACTCCCGAGGCGTTTCGGGACCGACCTTAACTTGTGCCGGCGAACCTGACCAAAGTTGCTTCGGTCAACTGTAGCTTGAGCTACGGGTGTGCCTAAGAGGGCTGACGGAAGCTAAGGTAGTGTGTGGCAGGACGTGCACAGAGCACTGAAGGGGTGCGAAATTTCACTCGCGTACATGCAGAGGAGAAGGGAGACATGAGACGATGCTTAATCAGGACTTGAGTGGTGTGGGAGACCGTGGATGAAACGCCGGAGACAAAATTAAGTAGGAGAGTACAATACTGGGATAAAATTTTGATAGGCTGTAACAGGCTACAAAAAAAATAATTAAAATATTTATTTAAATTATGCTAAGCCTAAAGATGAGCCAGGAGAATATGACAATTACTGCTCATACTCCCCCGCTCATAGGCGGAGCCCAGGGTAATCATCATATATACAAACACGCAGGATTCTTTGTTACCCTATTAATAGATAACTAACAGTTGACCTAACTTAGATGAGTTTCAACTCATTATACACAAAATATAACTAATGTGGCGCCACTTAAAACTAATACATCTTGATCTCAACTTAAAACTAGTACCATGGTTTTGGTGTACTTACGAACTAGGACCAAGGTATTTGTACATCCTGTAGATGTGGAGAATGGCATGCCGATATTTAGAGGGAACTCCTATGGTAGGAGCAGGAAAAGCACAATAACACCCTATTTAATTAAGGGTGTGCCTTTTTCAAGTGGGAGATGTGAGCCCTAGTCACATACTGCCCCGAACTTGGGTCTACTAGTGACACTGTCACAGGTGTCAGAAAGCGCTGGATCTGTAGAGGACCAGTCCAGCGATACATAAGCTTGGCCGACTTCTTGTCAATGGCCTTGCTCTGAGGATGTGCACGGCACATCACTACATCTCCTACCAAGTAGGTATTATGGTAATGTTTCTTATTGTACTTGATTCGGTTTAACTCATGTGCTAGATTAAGATTCTTGTAAGATTTCTTCCAAATCTCCCGGATGTCAGCTGGATCATCGGGCAAAAGTTCAGTTAAGGATCACAGATTGGAAAGGGGAGTGTTTGGCTGGTAAGTGAACATGAGTTGGAATGGTTTTGTTTTATGACCCTCATGATGGGCATAATTGAATGTCATCTGTAACCACATTAGGTTACTGTCCCAATTGTCCTGTGCATTCGCATGATATGCTATAAGTGCAGAACGGAGATTCATGTTGAATCTCTCCGCATGCGATGGTTCAGGATAATATGGGGATGTGGTGACATGTTGGATGCCGTGAGAAAAACACATGTTCTTAAAAAGCTTGGAAGTAAATTGAGAGGCGTTGTCTGAGACGATTATGCTTGGGAGTCCGGCATGTTTAAATATCTGGGTTCGCAGTGCGGTAATGGTGGTTGTAGCCATGGCTTTCCTTAAGGGAATGAGCCAGACGAATTTGGAAAATGCATCGATGCAAAACAGAAGCATGGTGTGACCACTTTTAGAGCATGGGAATGGCCCTACGAAGTCAATGAACATTTTCTGCATAGGTCGGTCTGCTACTTCGGATGACAGGAATCCAAATTGGGTGTTTTGGGCAAGTGAGTGCGCACAGCTTGCACAGCTTTACACGCTCGGCAATGTCACGATGCATGCCATCCCAAATTAAATGACGGCGTATGCTCTGAATTGTTTTATATGTACCCAAATGCGCACCTAGGGGTGAAGAATGGTAATACTGGAAAATCATATCCCTTAAATTTTGGGGTAGAAAAATTTTAAAAGATTTCGACTGTTGTGTTCGTCGATACAAAAGTCCTTTTGAAAACTTGTAAAATTTTGAGGAAGTACCGCCCTTAACTTGATCAATGATATTGGCAATATATTGGTCCGATCGCTGATGAGACTGTATGTCTTGAAAAGCCAAGGGAAAGTCTTTAAGAAGAGCTTGACAACTATTTGGGGGGGGGGGGGGCCTCTGGGGTAATTTCGTCAGAGGTTTTCTCGAACATGCGAGAAAGTGTATCCGCCACAATGTTCTGAGAACCTCTTATGTGTTGGATTTGGAATTTAAGAGATGAAATCTTGGCAATCCAGCGTCCGAGTTTCCCCAGTTGTTTCGGATGTGCCAATAGCCATGCAAGAGCGTGGTTGAAATTCGCGGTGTTCTAAAAATTGTCTAAAATTATCATAGCCAAAGAACACTACAAGACATTCCAATTCGTAAACCGAGGACGATTTACTTTCCTGTTGTGTAAGCGTTCGAGCAACCATTAATTTCTTGCGATAAAACTGCTCCAATGGCTAGGCTGGATGTGTCTGCCTGTAGAATGAATGGCTTGCTGAAATCAGCCATTCGCAATACGGGAGGACTAGCTATCGCCTGTTTCAAAAACTGGAAAGATTTTTCCTGTTCCGGTCCCCAGTGGAATTGTATGTTCTTTTTGCGCAGCGCATTTAATAGGGCTGCATGCTCGGCAAAATTTGGCATATACTTGGAGTATAAATTGGCCATGCCAATGAAACGAGCAATGCCTTTGGGGTCTTAGGAGGCTGAAAATCCATGATGGCCTGTGTACGGTTGGGACCTATTGTAACTCCTTTGTTTGAGATTAAATGTTCTAAGAAAGAAATTTCCTGAACTGCAAATCTTTCTTTTTTGGTATTTACTGTCAAACATGCTCCACGTAACCTGTGGAGTACTTCTGCCAGGTGGTTAAGATGCTCCTCAAATGATTCCGAATATACCACTACATCTTCCAAATAGTTGAAGACGAACTTAAATTTTAAATCCCCTAGTACATGGTCAAGCAGTCGTGTCAGCACTTGTGCTCTGGTGGCCAGGCCAAAGGGAACTACTGTATATTGGTAGAGATTCCAGGGGACACAAAAACCAGTGATAGGTTTGGAATTTTGGGTCAGTGAAATTTGGTGATAGGCTGAATTAAGGTCGAAAATACTTAAATATTTTGCCTTGCTGAACCAATGGCAGGCTGTGTTGAGGTCTGGGAGAGGAACGGCCTCTAAATTTATCTGCTGATTCAGCTTACGGTAGTCGACCACCAAACGGTGATCTTTACCTTTAGGTACCAGAAATGTGGGCGAAGAGAAACTGGAGGTCGAGGGCTCGATCACCCCCTTATCCAAGAGGTCCTGAATGTGGTCGCACATGATTTGCATTTTGGGACCAAGCAACTGATATGGGTGGCATCTTACAGGAGTTGGGTCCAAAAGTTTTATATTGTATTCCATTAAGTGCGTGCATCCCAAATTTTTTGTTAGAACATCTGAAAATTTGTCACACAGATTTTTAATCGCTGATTGCTTTTCATGGCTGAGATGTTCCAGAACTAAATTATCTGCATGCTCAACGCTTGTTGTTACATTGTTGGTGTGGACTTGTAGTACATATTCTGGCCTAACCAAAGGGGTGACAACATTTTTATTAAATTTAAATTTAATGTTATTTGCATGTAGGTCAATCACCAATCCTGTTTTAGCAATAAAATCTGAGCCAAAAATAAGTTCTGTTGCTAAATCATTACACACTAAGAATGGAAATGTCCATGAAAACAACTCAATTTTGACTTTGATTACCACAGCGGTGTCAATGTGTAAGGGTTGCTCAGAGGCTGTAAAACATCTCACATTTGTTGATTCAACTTTCTTAATTAAATGGTTTTCCTGCAATTTTCGAAAAAGAGTTCCTGAAATAAAGCTGCGAACAGAACCTGTGTCAATTAATCCAGGTATTTTATGTGTGCCAATCAAGGTGCTGGCATAAGGAGCTGCAGTAGGGATTTTACCAAAAATGTTATGACAAGTACGTTTTCCTGGAACCTTCGGACAAATACAAGTTTTGCACTGAGTAAGGTTAGGGAAAGAGTTCTTTGTGCTTCTTGGTTGAGTAATGTTTTGATAATTTTGTTGCTGATTTAAAACCCTTTTTCCTTTTTGGAAAATTTTTCCTGTTCTACCTCTTTTCTGATTGAATGTTCCTGAATAATTACCTTTATTCTTGTTAAAATCTTTGTTACCCATTAGGGGCTTCTCTGTCACTCAAGTGTAGGTAATGTTGGAAAGGCAATTCTCCTGGGCATATAGCTTAGGTGGCGCAGAGTACTTGTTATCTGGCCACCGAGTTACAGATGTTTTGATGTTTTTGAATTCTGGTAATTTTGGATTCTGTTTTTCGTGCGACATTCCTCAACTACATGCCCCTGTCGTTTGCAGAATTTGCAGAATAGGGTTTGCATTTGGGGGTAGTTGTATCGAGCCTGTTGGTTGTAGTGAGAGGACTGTTTGGATTTGAAATTGGTATTCATGTTTTCGTTCCTGGGCCCTTGCGGCTCCGTGTGAATTACTTGCCGATTCCTTTGGTAGTCGGCATACTCGACATTTATTCACTGAATACACCATCGATCTAGCTCGGCAAAATTCTGTGGTCGAGTCTGGAATACCGATCGTGAACGCTCCGCTGGATTAATTCCATCAATAATGTTAGTGACAAGCTCACATTCTGAAACTCCTAAACGAAGGACTTGTGCGGCCAGCCTAATGTCTCAGGTTCGTGATCATACGAGCTGGAATAAAAAAAATCAGTACATCAGCATGATACTGGTCAAAGCTCCAATTATTTTCTATAGCCATGGAAGTTCGCTCACTCAGTGGTGGTTGAGTCAATGGGAATATTACTTCAAACAGTTGTTTATCTGGTATGTTACCCTTTTGGTGCAATTTGAGCAGGTGACATAGAAATTCGATTAGTTTTGTCGGCTCTAACCCGTTGGTTTCCCAGAAGCCTGTTAACAACCTTTACACTGGGTGGGCAATTTTACCATAGACCTGATATTCGTGTCCTGGGGTTGCGGGTGTTTTTACCTGTGTTTGTACAGGGGTGGGATTGATATTCTGTGTCTGTGAGGAATGGGGGTTGTTTTGGGGGAAGGAGACTACTGCGGCTAAGGGAAGGTAGGTTGTGGAAGGACTGATCTGTGGCAGCTGCTGGACTGCCCTAGGAACGGGTGGTACAATTACTGGTTGCGAGACAGTGGCTTCCAAGGGGAATGGGAACAGCTGGGGTAGGGGTGAGACTTGGGTGCCGAGAGCCAAGGGGAAAGGACGATGTTCAGGGGTAGTTTGGATCGAAGAGAAGGCAGAAGGAAACTGATGGTAGGGGTTGTAAGTGGTGTGGGTGGTGGGGGGAAGGTGCATCTGTTGGGAGGGATGAAAGGCAAAGCCTGGAATGGGGTGAGTGTAGGTTACCTTGGTAACTGGGTGGGATGCAGGCGCCATGACAGTTGCGGAAGGGAACAGCGTAAGACCGGGGGGGGGGGGGGGTAGATGATGGTGTTGAAAGAGGGATGGCTCATGAATGGAAGGGAGGAAAAGGAAACTGGTAGTGGGTGGGGGTGGAGAGTGCACGGGTGGTGATGCTGGTAAGAGTGAAGCCAGAGAGGGGATAGGCTGCAAAACCTGTGGCCCTGTTCTTGGGTCGTGGAGGGGTGTTGTCCTTGGATTGGGTTCTGTGATTGTATTACTTCCAGGCGTTTGCAGCTGGGGACTGGAAATTGGATTTTCAGGCTCGGGAAATTTATGTTCTAATAAGAGAAGTTTGGTTTTTAACCTATAGGTGAGCTTTGGAATTTGTTGCCGACACTTCTCTACTTCCTTGCGGTAAACTTCGTTCAATTTTCCAAGGGACAAAATCACTAAATTTGTGAGTCTGGTGGAGACATGTGAAAGTCGTGTAAGCACACGCAGTATGTTATTTTTGTTTGTTTCCACATCCAAGGTATTTGTATAACTAGCAATGTCTTGGAACTTGCTAACCGATGTATTAAATTCGTCTAGGGCGTCCAGTGTCAAATTCGTCACTGATGGCTGTATTTGATCATGACAAGCGGCCCTAAGTCGTTTTCTTAGCATTTGGGCATCACCTAATGAAGATAGCCCCCGGAGGACTAGCTCATACGCTGCCTCGTCCTTCAAGAGATACTCTGGTGTAATCATCTTACATTAGTTTCGGTACAACTTAATATAATATAATATAAAAAAATAGGGTGTAGAAACACCACTCATAACATATGCTTAACCTAAACTTAACCCTAAGGACACTCTTATATTAATAAAGTACTTTAAGTCTTACACTACTTTATAACAGAAAGCTCTTGTTGATTACCCTGAACTCTGCCAGGAGTAAGGGGATTAGCGGATATGTTTGGGTGGTATACCAAGGTTAAAAAGATTTTGATTTTATTAGTAGCATATATAGCAAAGGGGGAATTTTCTTAACAAAATTTACTGCTGTAGGCGGAAACCATTGGGTACCTGTAACGATGGGCGATCGTAATTATCTGCGCCGATGTATCTATTGTAGTGAGACCCTAGCAGGCCTCGAGTCGCGTGTCCCAGATAGTGGGTCTGCGGCGTGTGTTATCACGGTAGACGGACGTACACCGCTGGAAGAGGGGAAGGGGGGCTTGTTCTGCCGGGACAAGGTCGGTTGACGTCACAAGGGCGTCGGCCTTGCGAGGTCGCAGATTGACAAGTGGTGAGGGGGCGGGGGAGTGGGCTACAGTGTGATAAGGCAGTCACGGGCGGTCCAACTGGACGCGCTAGTTAAAGAAGGAGGGTGGCTGGGTGGCTGGACTGCGCCGAAGTCAGAGAGGCGGCCAGCGGGAAATGAAAATATAGTTCGTCTACTGAATTAAAAATGTCAACTCTCTCTCATTAGTTGGGAGTTGATAGCGTAAATATTTATAAGGCCTACTAATTAGGAAGAAAATCCGCCAAAATTTGAAGCAAGAGAGACGATTTTTTGATAAGTAGAAACTTATCTTTTTATGTTTTATTTTTATGTATGGGAGTTAAATCTAGTATCACCAAGGGAAATACTATCCGCCAGTCACAGTTTACAATTAAAAAATATTAAAAGATTAAAAAAATCTGGATTTAAAATTATTATTAATTTTTGTGGTACTTCAACACTAGGGTAGACTTATAAGCAAACCATTCTAAATACATCTAAACCAATGCTCTGCTACCAATCTCTGTGCCCCTTGTGTAGTTAAAGAAACTTTATCTATGGTTATGAAAATACTGGAAGTTGCATCAAGTGGGCGAAACAGTAACTACTGTATACTCAGAGGTCACAAGGGAGCAACTAAAATTATCAGTTAGTTAGTTAGTTATCACAAAGGAAACTAGGAAGGAGGATCGTAGTTTAAATAAAAACAAATATGTTTGCTTAAAGTTGACCCTTTTTATTGTTAATTAAAATCTGCATTATATTATTTTGATGTTCTTTGAAATTACAAAATCACCATTATTGGAATTAATAATTAATTATTTTAAAGGGGACCTGGGCCATTTGAAGTCATTATTTACTATTTTATGATACATTTCATAAATAAGACTATGAAAATAACAATAATAGTTTTAACATTAATAAATTTAATAGTTTAAAAAAAAACATTAATTGCTCTGATTGTTGCTGGAGTACATATTCAAAATGTTTCATAGCGGACTGTTCACTAGCGGAGCATAATTATAAGGTTCTGGGCTTCAATCTCCGAAGGATCGGCGTAAATTTGGTAGACTAAGTCTTGAAATGAAACTTCACCCGAGTCTTGAAACATTTCTTGAACCAAGTCTTGAACACCACTGGAACCAAAAGGGAATCCAGTGGTCAAGAATAGTAAACTAATTAAGTTAGGGCAAAATGATAACAGGGAGGCAACAATTGTCAAACAGAACGTCGACTTTTCCACTTACCGATCTGGGGTTGAAGTGAAGTGAAGTGAAGTTAAGTGAAGTCAATACCCGAAGGGAGGCGGCGAGGGTAGTCGCGGTGAACCGTCGCGAAACATTATGCGAAATTACTATTTGGCTCAACTAATGGCAAATAGCCAACCAGAAAAATAAAAAAAATTTACGTTTGGGAACAATTCCGAACTTGAGAGATCACATCTCTTAACTAGGTTGCGGTGGCTGAATACGTAAAAGGCGCGGGCGATGCAGCCCCGGCACGAGATGCTATCGTGGTGACCGCCGAAGAAAGAATCCCTCGCTCTTCCAGGTGACATGAAGTTAAGTTCGAGCGAGAGGCCCGGAGTCTAGGGAGTGGGAGAAATGGCCTCTGATTGGCTAGAATAAGCCCGGCGGAGTACTCGCTCCGCCCTCCAAAAAAAAGATGTGAAGAGGGCTAATTGCCTAACTTAAAGCAGCCTCAGAGGTGCAAGCAGAGCGCTCTGTTGGGGACAACAGGAACTGACTTTGTGTTGGTACGCAAGAGTCCCGCGGGGGGTAACTAGCGAAAGCTTGTACCATATGGAGCCCTCTTGGTGCGAGCTATGTCGGGGAGGAAAGGAACTTAGTTTAAGTACGGTCGCGGCCACCAGAGTGCTCGCTCCGACACCTATGAGAAGTTAATTTAGTTCGCCATGCCACTCGGAGATGGCGCAAGCTGTCCGTTCGCCGGCCTGGGGTCTGTTATAGAGCCCGGGAGGGAGTTTATCCAGATGGAAGGATCTGGAATGGATAGAGGGGAAAAGAGAAGGAGGGGTAGAGCTGCGTAGTGGGAAAGGCCGCCTACAGGACTCCCGAGGCGTTTCCGGACCGACCTTAACTTGTGCCGGCGAACCTGACCAAAGTTGCTTCGGTCAACTGTAGCTTGAGCTACGGGTGTGCCTAAGAGGGCTGACGGAAGCTAAGGTAGTGTGTGGCAGGACGTGCACAGAGCACTGAAGGGGTGCGAAATTTCACTCGCGTACGTGCAGAGGAGCAAGGAGACATGAGACGATGCTTAATCAGGACTTGAGTGGTGTGGGAGCCCGTGGATGAAACGGCCGGAGACAAAATTAAGTAGGAGAGTACAATACTGGGATAAAATTTTGATTGGCTGTAACAGGCTACAAAAAAAATAATTAAAATATTTATTTAATTTATGCTAAGCCTAAAGATGAGCCAGGAGAATATGACAATTTATGGCTCAACTCCCATCGCCTAGAGTACTCCGGGGCACATCCATATTGCTCCAGTTGCGGTGAAGCGCTCAGACAGTTGGGCCTAACATGGCTACCCAGGGTGGCCATTGATGGGCTGGAGTCTCGTCTACCTCTGGTGGGGCTGCAGGTGACTCGACTGGCTCAGTTCTACGCCGCGACAATCCGCTCGGTCCAGCAGCATTAAGATACAGGTGTGGCTCCTGCGTTTTCCTCAAGCTGGCGAGCTCCCTTCGTCTTCGGGACCGTTCAGTCGAGGTGGCTGGCCATGTCCGGGGTCTCTCAGCCTCCTCTCTTCTCTTCTTAGCGCTTACCGCTGTTTCTGGATGCACCGTAGCTGAAGTAATCTGAAATTTTCAATAAAATTTAAGTTTAATCCATTATAAATATTGATGGACACTTATTTTTAATTTTATTTATTTTTGAAATACTGAAAGGCCTACGAATTCAAACTAACGCAACCACTTTCGTGTTAATCGGTACACGTACTGGTGAGTTATTAGCAAATTTAAACCTTTGTAATCGTCAATTTTTATCCCAAACTGCAACGTGTGTCACGCGGCACTGGCGCCATCTAGCTGCGTGAGTCAAAAGCCGTAAGTAAAGGCTACTTTGCTCTACTCAACGATACATAAATTAATAGCGCTTAGCACGTAGTCACGGAGCTACAGTCATCACCGAGTTGACATTTTTTTGTTGCATGCGGTTTTAACAAGTGACCCCCTACTTACCGAACTGAAAGACGTTTCACGTCAAAAATCATTCCACAAAATAGACAGTGCTGAAAATGTATTTTATATCCGACAATAATTCACAAAGTATTTAACTTCACAGTAATAATGCAGTTCAAAATTGCAAGAGCTGGACTACCAAGAAACGACAAACCTGTTCTGATTGCAGCGATGCCGTCCGAGAGATTTGAGCAGCTGCGGTCAAATAAAGAGTTGGCTCGCAAGTTCGTCATGTACCATGCCACCCAAGGCCGCCTCAACACGGACGAGATTGCTGACAACCAGGTAACATCTCAACTATTTACATACATTATGGGGAGCTAATAATGTGACGCAGATTTAACTTTTATTGTTTTAATTCTTAAATCTTACAGATTCCCATATATGTGGCTCCATTAGATACCAGTTCTTTAAGATAACACTTCAAACTGCAGAATTATATACTCCGATATAAAAACGTATTAGTTTTATGTTAAATGCAGGCTTTCCGGCAAATCGCTCGAAATATTTTTGGGATATGATTACTTATGCAAATTAATGTAGGGTTTATGTAAGCCAATTAATGTGGCCGTTATTTTCAACTCAAGATTTTTGATAAGTATCTTCTTACGAATAGCATTTCAAAGTCATTGAAAATTCCTTTACAATGTTGTTCAAGGTCTCGTTTATAACATGTAATTTTTTAAAAGCTAAAACTTTCAGGACGTTTATAGTCATGAATAGTTACGGTACGGTAGATACGGTAGATAGTACAGGAAAATTCAGAGAGACCTAAAATGATAGGTATTAAATGATACTATAAAATTATAGGAATGAAGTTTGGTTCCTTTTGGCACAATTTATTTATTATGTGACTACGATTTGATGGCTTGCCAATCGCAAGGATTCGGCCATGTTCGCTTCTCGATGCCTATGACCGGGACCTCGTTGACCATCTTTAGTAACAGTCTTCTGCATCCACATGGCTGTTTTGTAAACCAGAGAATACTAGTGTCACCTGTGAGTCGCCGGGCGCCATATTTTTTGTAATGGCTATTGCTATCGTAAAAATTGATTTATTACAGTCCTTAAGCTTACTAAATTTTTTTAATAAGTTAAAAATAGTTCGGGCGTAGGGTGGATTCGAACCCACGACTCAAAGGTCAACAGTGATAAACAGTGCCTTTGACCGTTTTTTTAATATCATTTAGAAAAATGTTTGTCTGGCCCGTGATTTTTCATCACAAGCCAGTCAAACATTTATTTACGTTTATTTACTTACTAGCCAAAGTACTCAGCGTTGCCCGGGCTAAACACATCATAATATAAGGAACGTCACTACCGAGTTTCAAATTTATACGACATACACTTTAAAAACTGGAAATTTTTATTTTAAAGTCCCATTGATTGCACAATCTCGATGCATCAAAACTACGCATCAGCAAAACCGGGACACCAATTTTCAGCCTCGTTTTATGTGAAGGCAGGTAACCCCTAGGCAAGACGTAACGAACGCACAAAACGCGTTACAATTTCAAGAAAATGCCATCTATGACGAAGTTTTAAACTAAACTGTTATTAGCACCTTTAGTTCGCTAGCAGCCGCGAGATTCACTCGGATGGGTTTAGGCAAGGAGAAGGATAGGACGTATATGACCGTGTGGCGGACATAGAGAAATGACACAAACCCTATGACTTACCTTCTATGATGTGTTATTATAAAACAGAATTTACCCCTTTTAAACTCCCTAAACGATGGAATTTTGGAATTATATATAGTACAAGTCCTTGTCAGAATTGTAACGGGAGAGGAAAATTATTGATGGTCCGAAAAATTAAAATTAATTTAAAATAATAAAAATAATTCTAGTAAAAGAAAAAAAACAAATTAAACACAGAGAGAGGGAAAAAAACAATAGTTTAGGTTTGCGATTTAACGTGATAAAAAGTATTTAAATACTAATTGAACTCTTATGAGGGTACTGATTGCTTCGTTGTTAATATCACACGGGTGTTTTTTACTTGTATGGGAAAATTAAGAATGATAAGGCATCTAGTGCGTGGCAAATAAACTTCTAGCGCCTGCGGCATTGTCAACACACACTTCGTACGTGTACTGCATGTTGTATCTAACCCCCTCTAATGCATTTTATTCTAAATTGGACTTTTAGTAAGGATCCCTAATGTTATTGATAATATAATATAGCCTATAGCCTTCCTAGATAAATGTACTATCCAACACTGAAAGATTTTTTCAAATCGGACCAGGGGTTTCTGAGATTAGCTCGTTCAAACAAACAAACAAACTCTTCTGCTTTATAATATTAGTATAGATTATTTCTTATAGTTAGACAATTTTCGTGTGGCAGTTTCATTGACTTAGACAAATTAGTGACAAATGTAAACACTTACAAATTTACACCCATGCCTTGCCCGGGACTTGAGTCCAGAACCCCTCGCACCGTAAGTCAGTGTGCATCCGACTTCGCTACGGAGTAGCGTTTAACTACCCAGTCAACCTTGAAGTAACTTGTCTTTATATATATATACTAAGCGTAATATTTGTTCGGTATTCGTTTAATTTTCTTGAAGTTCAAATAACACAACTTATATGTATTGCTGCTACAGTATAATATTACATAATTAAAGATTTATGTAAAACATGTGTTTTTATGTGCTAAGAGTATTCCGATAATTGAGATTTAACTATGATAGCGAATTGAAAGAACAAGCGATTATTCTGCTGATTTTTACCTTCCAAATTAATCCCAAAATTCATCAAAATTCTTAAAATTTCCCTACTTCGAAGGGAAAATAACAATTTTGAGGGAAAGCTTTATGTTTTGATCCTCAAATTTATCAGTGGTTTGAAAAGTCCCAAAAAGCAGCCGAAGACTCCGCCTGCTAGGTCAGCTAGTATTTGTCATGTCAAGACAAATTGTCACCTCGATCTCGTTTTGAACTAAAATATTAAAATATATTAACTGAACACAAATGTTTTAAAACTTAATAAAAAATTAATATAATAAAAAACTGATATCGTATAGTTTGTAGTCTACGGTTCGAAACTGTTGAGGGCAAAATTTAATTACCGTACTTAATAAAAATTTAACTAAAAATTCGGAAAATGTTTTACAAAAATATTGTTTACCAAATTAAATCACAGACTCTTAGTACGTACTCGGTTTGATACCTGCATTATAAATTCGAGTTTTATGTGCTAAAATCCAAGTGAGAACAAACAATTAATTTTTAGCAAATAATTTTCCTTTTCTGTTTGACGAGCATATTAATCATTCTCACTACAAGCAAGGTGTCTGTACAAGGCAGCTGTTCGACTAAATGAATATGTTACTATTACTATTCCTACGTCGAGGACATTTTCAGTACTCATTATGACTACAAGGGTGTCAAATACAAGTATAAAGGCTTAGCATCACCGAACTTTGTTACACATTTTCTCTCATGATGACTTTTGTAACTTAAATGTCCCCTTAAAATGACTTTGTGAGACTGGTGAATCTTTTATCTTCAAAAGCTAAACAAAAAAGGTGTGATTTATTCTGAATATAAGTGCCTCTTTATTAATTTAACCAATAATTACTTTAACATCAATAAAGAAAACCTGGATTTCACAAACAGGTTAAAAAGGTAACTTTAATTATGTAAACATATTGACAAAGTATATTAAATTTATAACATTCAATGAGTTGGTTGACAAATATATTAAACTTTTTAAATTATATTAAGAAAAACCTTTAAAAAATGCTACATTTAACATATGGGCCGGCCCGAATTAGAATATTATCATTTAGTTTATATTTGGCATACTTAGAACGGAATCAAAAACAATCAGTTAACATAAGCAATCTCCAGTAATTAGAGTTATCAAAGTTCCGCAATAAATATTTTTGGATGTTCCAGTCTCTCTGCTGAGCACGCTGAAGACTTTACAAAAATCTGGAGGACTGGAGATTTGACGTTAGCTGGCCGAAGGTGATGTGTGACATGGTACCGGGGTACCTTAGTCGCGCAGCTTCCCGGAGGAATGAGTCGAGGGTGGTGTGGTCAAGTCCACATCCGGCTCTTGGACCCTGTTAGACAGGGAGGTGGCTTCTCGCGTCAGCAGGGTTTCACGCCAGGGTGCGTACCTCGCGAACACGCGTGGTTGTCGCGGATGTTTCCAGAATTTAAAATCATAATTATATTTAGCAATGTTTGACTACCTCTAGCAAGCACGCAGACTGACTAATTAATGATTAAAAATGAGTTGTATGGAGAACATCCCTTGAATAGTTGACTACATATTTGCGCGACGACCGGATTGAAGTATTGCTGTGCGGCTCACCGACGATGCGATGTTGTCAGTCTGTTCTCGCGGCGCGAAGTATTTTCGGGGCGGCAGCGACTCGTAATTAAAAAAGGAAAGTCAATAAAATGAAAGAGGGGAGACTTCGGCTTCCGGACCGAAAGGTTCCGAATATTTCCGAGGGGGTGGTCGATAAATACTGACTTCAATATCTCTAAGTTGGTGGTACTGACCGATGTCAGCGTGACCTACTGAGCAGTGTCCAAAACAATAAAAGGTCGACTCGCACGAGGCGACTGCTAAAGCATTGAGCTTATGGAGGGGACTAGTGCAGCACTCTGGGGGCTTGGAAATGAACTACGGGGCACTGTTTGTTGCCTGCTGCGACCATACTGTACAATACCAGCTTTATAACGAGTACGTTTAGAAAACAAAATCTCTGCTTTAGTTCCATTAAAAATTACAATTGAAAGTAGCTCTCTGGCAAGTGGCAAGAATACAATCAATATTTCATCCTGTTCCCGGGACTTCCTCTTCCGGTGACGCCCGATTGTTTACTGAAGACTGACGACCATAGCAGCTTGCTGACTCCTAGAGATTTGCAGTATCCTCTCTTTCAGGGCTGTCCATTCTCGCCCTGAACACGCCTCGTATTCATATCCTCAGAGTTAGTGGTGTAAGACTTGTTTGTCCCGACTTGTGCGCCCCGTGGCATGTTTGTAAAATACTAGCTGCGCCCCGTGGTTTCACCGCGGTTTAACAGTTAAATTTAACTAAAACAGTATCAGTTATAACTTTTAATTATTTTTACGGCCCGTAATCAACACTTTGCCACTCATACCTAGTATTCTCAGAACATATTTGTTTTTTACGAATTTTTCGCACCACCTGCTCCATTCCCCGCTGTTATGCATGAAGCGACTTTTCTTGTTGTCTGGTTATCTTCATAGCTCGAGTTTTTTGTGAGCTTTGAGAAAAATTCGACTTGAATTTGCGAGTCATGATAAAAATAAATTCATGTCACTAATAAAATGTATCTATAACCTAGAACTAAATCGATAAGTAGCAAAAATAGGTTAATGCAAAACACATGCAAAGTCAATTTTCAGAGAAAGAGATAATTTATATTAGCGCCGTTAGTTCGCCAGCCACTGAAAACTCCACTAAGCTGACGGATCATACCATAGAGAAATATAGAATTTGCTAGACCTTACCAAATAACCGTGCGGCGGAAATAAAGAAAATACACGCATTCACTCTTTGTATGTGTATGGCCTATGATTTTCTGTTGTAGAAATGAATTTACCCCTTTTTCACTCCCCTAGGGATGAAATTTCATAGTAATGTGTAACCTTTGTGTTAATCCAGGCTATGAGCCAGCTGTGTGCCAAATCACATACAAATCTGTTCAGCGATTTGGGCGTCATTGAGTAACCAACACACACACACTCACTCACAAACTTTTGCATATATAATTAGTGGGATGTGATAGTGGTACACTGAAATGCTAGTAGGCTATTATGTGCTGGTGAAGACGGTTACTGGCACTGGAGGTGGTGATGCTAGTCGGCGATGACGTGCTGGTGAAGGAGGTGACTGGCGCTGCAAGTGGTGATGTTAGTCGGCGATGACGTGCTGGTGAAGTAGGTGAATGGCGCTGCAGGTGGTGATGTCAGTCGGCGATGGCATGCTGGTGAAGGAGGTGACTGGCGCTGCAGGTGGTGATGCTAGTCGGCGATGACGTGCTGGTAAAGAAGGTGACTCGCGCTGCAGGTGGTGATGTCGCT
The DNA here is from genome assembly GCF_032445375.1 of Bacillus rossius redtenbacheri. NCBI lineage: Eukaryota > Metazoa > Arthropoda > Insecta > Phasmatodea > Bacillidae > Bacillus > Bacillus rossius. The sequence continues at coordinate 27,889,566 of NW_026962010.1, forward strand.
GGACGAGCAGAACCCTCTGAGGATGCAGGTCTACCGTCGTGCCACGGGAGTGGAGGACGCGCTCATAGACAAGCCCGACGTGGACGGCCTGAACGGCTGCCTGCACGTCATCAACAAGGCTCTGAGCCCGGCCAGCACGTCCGCCGGCGACGTCCTGCGGCACGACGGCAACTTCAGGTTGGCTTCACTGAGAGCTCCCGAGGCGACCGCAAGTATCGTAACAGGACAATATGGGACACTCTGACCAGTTAGCAATGGCGAAGCGCGAGACTCTTTATTGCATTCCTCTCTTGCTATTTTTCTCTCTACGCCGCTAGATGTCATTCCTGCAACTAGTCTCTCGCGCTTAAAATACATATTGTACCAATACGTAGGTACACGGTACACTTATGCCACCAGGTTCACTGACATCACTTGTCTCGCATATTTCTCTCCAGTTTCCCATACTGTTCCAATTATAATATTTGGCGACAGGCAACTTCTGTTGTAACGATAAGGAAAATGGTTTCTAGAACTAAGAAAAAAAATGGTTTGTATTGAAATTGAACTCGAATACGTTATAATTTCATCAGAAACTCTTAGAAAATTTTGCACTTAAAATTTGAAATTATTATATTTGTAATGATTTTTTTCCCTGGTACAAAATGAACCAAATTGAAATTAAAAGCTATATATATATATATAGCTTTTATATATATACATATAGCTTTTATATATATATATATATATATATTTCATGTTTGAGTCTATCCGCACTGTAATCTTTGCTTATTTTGAGTTATGAATTGTCAAATATTTAAAGTACACTTATATTTAAGGTCATTTTACTGTTGAGACTGCCTAGCATTTGATTTCGTCTAATAATCTAAGTCATTATGTCTTCTAGGTCGCTTTATTACTATCAAACTTATTAAAATCAAGATACTTTTGCAAGTATTTTATATTTTAAGAAGTCACGCAATTCCGTGAAAACTAATAATAGAAGTGAAGTAGCAGTAGGTAACTGCTCCCTGATGATGACGACTGCAATGTCGACCGAAACGTCTGTGAATTATTCGCCAAGGACGCTGCTATAACCCAGAAGCCAAGCTACTTCAGACAATGGCCGTAAAAGCCTGCGAACATTATTAATAATAGAAGTATTTCCATATCACTGAATGTATATAATGGTTCAAATTAAAAAAATTAAATTGATTTTAAAATATTTAATGTTTGAGACAAGAATTTGTCTTTCATCTAGAACATAATTTCATGTAATCCAAATGACCATTTGTTAAGAACTCGAATTTCATTGAAATCGAGAAATTTTGCTACATTGACTTACACTATTAGAAATTTTGATCGAATTCAAAACTGAATGTTTCTAATGTGTCAGTATTGAAGCTACTACGGTCTCTTCTCACAACACTAATTAGATCGTGAGTTTTCTTTGCTATTGTACTATTTTTAACTGCTCCATGATGACCCAGAGGGTTATGTCCGACTAGCTGCAATACCCGGCGTTGCCTGGGCTGAACACAGGGTGAAGGGGACCTTTTTCGAAATCAGATGTAGTTAGTAATTGTCTTCTTAATTTGAATGTCAAGTGTGAAAATTAATTTATATCACTTTCAGATCCCGACAGATGTTGTTCTGCCAGTTTATAGTTATTTACCTGGTCTGTATGTAATTTAGACTTTATAAACCAATATAGAAAAAAGCTGAAAAATAAGAGATTACTAATACTGAAAAGATTCCATTATCTAGCTAATGCTCGGCGTGCATTGCAATGCCTCATTCAGTTCTGTTTTGTAATATGTTTGAAGTAGTTCCACATATACAAATCATCTATCCATCTCTTTCTATATATATATTTATCTCTATCTACATCTATATACATATATGTATCCCTCTATCTCTATTTATATCTTTATATCTACGTATATACTTCCCACTATCTCTATATCTTCTATATATAAGTCTCTATATAGCTCTATACATCTATAGGTACATCTCTTTATCTAACCCATTTCATTCTCTATACCTCGCTCTATCTCAACTTATCTCTCCGTCTCTATCTCACTCTATATATATATATATATATCACTCTATCTCTGTCTCTCTTTTATATTTAAATAAATTGTGCCATGCGTGCGCACTTATACAACAAAAACAGACGAAGTGCCGCTATATAAAATGAAATAAACACATTTTTGACACGATTCGTGCTCCAGCTATTGAAAAATAGTTATACCGTCTCACTAACCTTCATGGGCATGCGCATAACAAATCACCAAAATTTCATCGCAATCGGATAAATGGTATAGGAACGCATACGGCACAAGCAAACGAAAATTAAAGACATGACAAACGCATCAAACGATGGTGCGTTTAAAATTCAAGGCAACTCTATCTATTGACGATGTTAAGAACAAAACTGTTATTAGCGCCTTTATTTTCCTAGCCGCTGCGAGCTCCACTAAGCGGACTGGTCTCACCAAGGAGATAAAATATTAATTTGCCAGACCTTACTATGTGTATGATCGTGTGTCAGACATAGAGAAATGACACTCACTCACTATTTGTATGTCTATGACCTATGATTTTTTTCTGTTATAAAATGAAATTATCACTTTTTCACTCCCTTAGGGATAGAATTTCATATTAATATGGTTTATATGTGTTAATCCAGGTTATAAGCTAGCTGTAGGCCAAATTTCATTCAAATCCATTCAGTAGCTTTTACGTGAAAGAGTAACAAACATCCATCCATACTTACAAACTTTCGCGTTTATAGTATTAGTAGGATCCACTTGTCTATTATGAAGTGGACTGCACACAGGAGCGGGTTCCGAAACACTTCTTCGTAAGAAAAAGGGGGAAGGGGGGATTAAAAAAATCAAATATACATTAATTAAATATTGCACAAGTGTTTTTAAAAATAGGCGCATGTGCTTATGTACGCGCGTTAGAAGTAATACTTACTTGGTGTAGAAAGCAACTAACTTTAATTTTGCATGAAAATAATTGTTTGAAATAAAGTAATAAAATGACGTTATATTATAATTACGATTGGTAAAGTGTTAAATTAATCAAATTAAAAATATTAATAAAAATTTAGTATTTAATATTAATATAAACACGTGTATAAATATAAGGTTTTAATTTAGTAAAATATTCAAAATAAATTTTAATTAATGACTGAAACAAATAAAATGCTGAATGTTTATTCTAATCTAATAATTTTTATTATTTCTTCAATATTAACGTAATTATTTATAATTTATAATGCAATTAAATTATACATACAGGGAACATAACCTCACAAACACCCCCATGAAAGCCGCCATACGATACTAATCCTTCCACAGACACTCCCTGCTAGCAACAATATTAGCTTACAAGCAACCTGACATAGTTATACATACGGTAACCAAACTTTACTTACTCTGCCGCCCTCTCTACCTCAACCTGGCCAAATACCAAGGAGGCACAGAGGTCAACAGTGAAAGCATGGGGAACGGGCTCAATGGTGCCTTGTTAGGCGTGTAGAAAATCATGAGAACCTTGAGCCGACTGGGGAGGCCATATTACAGGATAAAATAGTTAAATATATACTAGTCAAAATTAATACAAACAGTGGTCTGAGTTAAATGAATACAACAATATCGTTTCTCTGTTCCTTATATTTTCTTTTCTTTAAATTCTTTTACTTTAAATAATAACAATAACAAGTTTAATATCAATTGATGAGTATACAGTCATACTGATAGTAAAGGTAAATTAGATACTTAAGTTAAACACATTGATTTTGATGTTAAGAATTACATAGGTTAAAATTGCATAGGTTAAGTCAAAAAAAATTAATTATTAGTCCAAAACAATGCCGAAAATGCTAGGTTAAAATTTTCTCTTTTGATATGTGGTGGCTCATGGTTGCTCTTCTGCATGCAGAAAGTAACAAAGATCTTTCCTGATTAGACGAGCTGCATCAGGCACTGAGGAGCACCATGACTCAGGTGACGAAGAAGTTGTGTGTCACGAAGTAATCGCGCCCATGGCCACCCACGCCTTCCGCACACACACACTTGCGGTGTACGGTGAATTAATTAAGACATTGATGTCAACAGATTAAGAAACGGCTGAAGCTAGGAACCGTTACATCATGGCCGACATGCTTCAAAAAGAAAGACGTATTATTTTGTGCAACTGAAGAAGACCATAGAGTTGAGACATGTAAGACTGCACATGTAAAACAAGTAGAGTTACATTATAGTGCAGTTTCCCAAATCAACATTCTTTATGGACAAAAGTAAAATTATTTTGTTGTAAAACTAATATAAGATTTTTAACACAGAAACTTATCATTTTATAAATATAAATTATGCTGAAATTTTTGGTTACAAGATAATTTACAAATTCAATAATTAAAAAAAATTATGGCTCCTAGTTTGCTATACAAAATAAAATAAAAACAATAACTATAAAATAGATAAAGTGAGCATGCGCATTACTAAAAATGTGCAATGGCACACACTCCTCCACTCAAAGGGAAACAGCCGGTGAGTGGCAACAGTTAATAAGTCCCAAAACTAAAATAACATCCCAATTACAACAATACCCACATAAACACTTAGCTATATATATAAAAAAATTACTATTCCACATTAGAAGACGAGGCTAAGGGAAACAACATTGTCCCGAAAGGGAAAGTAGGTGAAGGATTTGGGGGGGTGGTCGAGATGGAGCGCAACTTCAAGAAAAGGATAATGCTCAAAATGAGGATACAAATGAAGACCAGGGAGGATATGGATATGGCAGCAAGGTTAAAGTGAGAGTAGGACTCAACGTGTTGTTGCTTCGGACGAAAGAGATTAACTACATCATGAAAAGGAGCACCGTTAGGACGGGACTTTAACATACCATTAATATCCTTAATAAGAGAAGCATTGGTGGTTAAATTAGGGAGTGATGCAAAGGACGGCTTGCTGAGGTTAAAATTAAATTTTGGGTTGTGAATAGAAGGTAAAGTTAGATTGAAATGTAAAGTAGAAATGACTGACCCGAAAGTTTTGAAAAATGGGCTTACAATGTCACAATGGGAAACATTACTTATATATCCACTACCCATTAAAGAAATAGTTAAAGGTGGAAATGACTCCGCAGTTGATCGACACAGTAAGGTAACATCCAATGAATGATTACTAGCGAATAACCAAAGTGTATTGGTTTTTAGAAGGAAAGGTAAATCCAGTGAAACAAAGCTTTTATCACAAATTTCATAAGTGGGTTTACCAAGAAAAAGGTTAAACTCACAATTACTGACGTGAGCATCAAAAAACGGAAAGATCGGGGAACATAAGGTTACACCGTATTTTTTACAACCCGAGAGAGAAGAAGAAAACACAGGAGCAAATATTTTTCTGTCTGGACTAACCAACAAAGTATCGTGCACGTTGAGTAAAAGATAATGTTTGAACTCAGAAGAGAAAAATGGGAAGGCGAAAATGTTATAAGCCTCAAAACTGCTATCCTTGTTTGCTAGAGGCACGTTAACAATGACATTTAATGAACCATTATAGACAATGGCTTGGACTTTACTCAAACCATAAAACATGTAGAGATTATCATGCGAAATTGTAGCCAACATATGCAAGGGTAGGGCAATATACTGTTGAATTTTAAACAAAAGATCAATAAACACAGTGGGTGTTAGAAGAGTGGAACTTAGTTGTCCATGAACACTGTTTTCAATAGCTTGTCTTAGATCGGAAATTTCCAGCCGAGCACTAGATAATGTCTCACTAACCCTAAACAAAAGGGTATTTAGATCAATTCTCCAACTTATTAATGTGATTTTGTCCCAGACTTCATGGATGGAGCTGTTAAATGCTTTGTAAAATTCATTATGACTATTTAGATAATGTAATGCCAAATTTTTAATGAGAATAGTGTTGTTTATAACTCTGTCTTCTAAATTCTTGACCACAATCATATGATGTAACATACTGTTAGAAATGTCATCTTGATTCTCGTTAACCACTTTCAGTCTTTTCTCCAAGACAGTCAAATCATCACTATCTAGGGTACCGAAAACTGTCTTCAATATAGAACCACCAAAATTAAACCAACCACGTTTTTGCCTTCTAGGGCGATGGGGCAAAAGTGAAGTTAAAGCCATAGTCTCAGTTTTGTATGCAATAAAGTTTTCTTGTAGTTGTTTGACCACAAACGCAAAATTCTGATTCCAAGCTTCGTCATCGTGATGACCACTATTCAGTGAAATAACTTTGTTCAGGAAAACATCCAATTGTTTACTTTCATTTTCAAGTTGAACTAAATTGAAGTCAAGCACAATGGAAGAAACATTGTCCGAAAAGATGAGCGAATCTTGTTTTTCGAAGAGAATACCAGAATTCAAATGATTTACCATAACTCTTCCAAGAGCGAAGGAGTAGGCACAAACAAGGAGGCACAAGACCCCGAACATGGCACACGACCACAAGGAAATACAGGAGACGGGAGATTCACAGCGACACTAAAACAAGAACACAGGAAAATACCTTTGGATAGTGAAATATAAAATAAAACAAAATTTTATGATTTCTAATAATTAATAATACCCAACATTATTCAGATATTACCCACACATCATGTGATCTAAACTAGAGCATACCCATAAAAACATACCCTAAACAAAGATAAAATAATAGATGTTATAAAAACTTAAATTACTACCATGTTTTTTTTGGTTTTTCTACCTTTTATGTAATATGTATAAAGAATAGGCCTATTCTGAAAAAAAGTTAAATAAATTCTGAATCCTCAAGACTAGGATCAGTGGGTGATCAAGCCACGATCAAACTAAGTCAAGGATCTGACAAAAGTAAACACCTGCAGTGAAGACCAAACGAAAGGACCTGCAGATCCCAACATTGGACAATTCAAACTGGAGGTGGAGAGTGATACCTTTTTAAGTGTGAAATGTGAGCTCTGGTCACATAAGCACCCGTGTCAGGATCAGCTAGGGCAGCTGTCACTGGGGTTAGAAAGCGTTGGATGTGATAAGGGCCTGACCAGCGAAAAGACAGTTTCGCCATCCTCTTATCCACTGCTTTACTGGTAGGATGTGACTTGCATAAGACGAGGTCACCTCGTCGAAAAGGATTTTTGACTCGATTCTTATCATATTCAATACGACTTCTTTCATGTGAGTGCTTAAGGTTTTTAAGGGCAGCTGCCCAAATTACTTTAATGTTTTTAGAATCCTTAGGTAACAGGTCATCCAAGGACCAAAGATTAGACAAGGGATTGTTCGGAGCATAGGTGAACATCAATTTGAAAGGCGAAGATTTATGTGACTCATGACGTGAATAATTAAAAGCCATCTGAAGCCAACGCAGATTTTTGTCCCAACTAACTTGATCTTTCGCATGGAAGGCAATTAAAGCCGAACGGAGGTTACGATTGAACCTTTCCGCATGCGAAGGTGGAGGATAGTATGGTGACAACGTGATATGACGTATACCATGTGTGAAGCACATAATTTTGAATAATTTGGAAGTAAATTGTGATCCATTATCCGAAACTATTGATGAAGGAACCCCAAAACTTTGGAATATGTAGGATTGAAGAGCCCGAATCGTGGATGGAGCATCAGCTTTTCTTAAAGGAATCAACCAAACAAATTTGGAAAATGCATCCACACAAACTAATAAGATACTATTTCCATCTTTACTCCTTGGAAAAGGGCCTACTAAATCAACAAATAATTTTTGCATAGGTTTGTTGGATATTTCAGAAGACAAAAAACCTAAATGTGTATTCTGAGCAGGTTTACTAAGTGCACAAAGATGACATTGTTTGACTCTATCAGCCGCCTCAGCATACATGACTTTCCAAAAAAAATGCCTTTTAATAGCCTCAATAGTTTTATATATACCGAGATGAGCACCAATAGGCGAGGAATGAAAATATTCGAATACCAGGGGTTTCAATACTTTGGGAAGAACAATACGTTTCTGATTGTTTCGAGTTTTGGAAAACAAGATACCTTTGGACAGAAAATATTGTTTTTGTTGGATACCTGAACTCAAATTTTGGACAATTTTCTGCAATTCCTCATCTTCCTCCTGATGAGCCTGAATAGTCTTGAAGGCTAAAGGGAAATCAGTGACCAAAACATTACAAGTGGCTTCCTCCTTACTAGGCTGTGAACAATCAAACATACGTGAAAGCGTATCAGCAATTACATTCTGTGTTCCTCTTATATGCTGAACCTTGAATTTTAGAGATGAGATTGTCATGACCCAACGACCGATTTTGCCTAATTGTCGTGGGTGCGCCAAGAGCCATGATAGAGCTTGATTATCCGTTTCCAAAAGGAATTCTGTATGTTCTAAGTAAGGCCTGAACTTATCTATACCAAAAACAACAGCGAGACATTCCAATTCATAAATAGATGCTACCTTCTCTTGATTGGTCAGAGTCTGGGATGCAAAAGCTATCGGATGACGGGCACCATCAAACTCTTGTGCTAAAACTGCCCCTATTGCTGAACCTGAAGCGTCAGTTTGCAAAATGAAAGGTTTCAAAATATATGCCATACGGAGCACTGGTGGACTCATTATATCATTCTTTAGTGTTTCAAAAGCTTTTTGTTGTTTTTCTCCCCATTCAAATTTCACATTCTTTTTACGGAGTTGATTCAAAGGAACGGCCTTCTCGGCCAAGTTAGGAATAAATTTTCCAAAAAACTGGACCATACCGATAAATCTAGCTATACCTTTAACATCGCGGGGTGGAGGAAACTCTCTAATGGATTTTGTACGTTCTGGATCGATGGAAATACCTTGAGAAGAAATTTTATGACCAAGGAATGAAATCTCTGGGACAGCAATTTTAATCTTTTGTGGGTTAACGGTTAAGCCTGCTTTCTCAAGACGAGAGAAAACTTCTCTCAAGTGTTGAAGATGTTCCTCAAAATTCTCAGAATATATAACAAGATCATCCAAATAATTGTATACAAATTTAAATTTAATGTCATGAAAAATTTTATCCAATAATCGTGTGAGGACTTGAGCTCCAGTAGCAAGCCCATAAGGAACTCGAGTAAACTGGTATAAATTCCAGGGTACACAAAAACTAGTGATGTGCTTAGATTCTTTTTTGAGAGGGATTTGATGATATGCTGAATTTAAATCAATGGTGGTAAAGTACTTAGCTTTAGCAAACCAATGAAAAGCTGAATGTAGATCGGGCAAAGGAACTGATTCAATCTCAATCTTTTGATTTACACGACGGAAATCGACCACCATTCGTTGCTTACCATTAGATTTAGGAACTAGAAATGCAGGACTCGCATACTGAGAGGTAGACTGCTCAATAACGCCTTTATCCAAAAGTTGCTGTACTTCGTTTCGCAAAAGATTCATCTGAATGGGTGCCAATCTGTAAGGTTGATTTTTAACATAGCTGCTATCTTTTAGCTTAATCTCATATTCCAAGAGGTTGGTAAGACCTAGGTTAGAACTTTAGAAAATGATTCACATAGTTTTCTGATAGCAATACGCTGTTCATCAGACAGATGGCTCGAAGTATCATTTTCAATTTTACTAGAGTTGTGTACATTGATTTCAGCAAGGTTATCAAGGTGCTGGTTACTGTCTGCAAACCGAATTTTGAGTTTAGGTAGGAACTTAAAGAAAATACACTTTTCTTGCACATCAAGTATAAGTCCGGTTTTCATCATAAAGTCTGCTCCGAGAATACAATCCAAACCTATGTTTTTACATACCAAGCAAGGGAAAACCCAAGTAAAATTTGCTATTTTTAATTTAATAGTGGCGCAACAATCTATGGTTAAAATATCATTAGAAGCAGAATAGCACTTGAAATCGCCTTTTACAATTGATTTTATGCCCTTAGCTTCCTTTAATTTGGTGAACAACTCATAGGAAATGATAGAACGTGTAGAACCCGAATTAACTAAAGCGGGAGTATCAAAGGAACCAAACGATACCACAATACGAGGTACTGGGACGGAATTTATTCCCACAATATTAGGGGAGTTAGGGAGTTAACCTTACAAACTTGATCTGGAAAGTGTTTTCGTACTCCAAAATATGTTTGAAAACAAAGAGCTGAGTTAATCTGCTGAAGAACGTGAGCATTATACTGTGAATTAGGCTTCCGATCTTGCTTGCAGGGTAAGTCGCTCACCTTACATCCCTGCTTCTGGCGTTTTTTTGTTGCAGAACCTTGCAGTCTCTGATAACATGGTTATTTCTTTTGCAATAATTACAAAATTGACCTTGTGCTTGATTGCCTGGCTTAGTTTTTGTTTGGTTGTAAACACTACTCTTCCCAAAGTTAGGATTAACCTGTGTGGTGTTACATGAACTGTGAAAACCATAGTTTTGAGTCTTAAATGTGGGGTGGGCAAACTGTAGGTTACGGTGATGATCCGCAAACCTAACATTTTGCGAATGGATACACATTCTGTCGAGCTCGGAAAATGTGGAGGGTTTACTGAGAAAGACTAACCGAGATCTCTCATCAGGGGAAAGCCCCTCTAGGATGGTGTTAACAATTTCTTGTTCAGTTACACTGAGTCGCAAAATGGCAGCGGCCTCCTTAACCTCATTTACATACACAGAAAGTGGTTCATCAGGTTTCTGTAACCGATTGAAATTATTTAATTGCAATTGTGTAAGCAACCTGAAGGGAATAAAAAAACTAAGGATATTCTCATGGTAGGCATCGAAGGAAAGGTTCTGGACAATTGCCAGCTGAGTCCTTTCGGCTAAAGGCCCAAAAGTGAAAGGGTAAATAGTTTCCAAGATCTGCGACTCATGGATGGTGTTGCTTTGTCGCAATTTAACAATAATCTTAAGGAAATTTAAAAATTTAGGTATGTGCAACCCATCAGTGGCCGGGAAGTCTTTCAACATTGTTTCGAGAGGATGAGTAAGTTTACCAAACACATTTGGCAGCTCAAAATTTCTAGAGGGAGTAGGATTATGTGTCGAGCTTGCTGATGTACTAAATACAACATGAGGGTTCCGACTCGTAGACTGAGTGGATGTGGTATAGGCTGGGTTGGTTTGGTTAGGAATGGACATAGGGCTACAAACGTTGCCGACAGGATCAAAGTCCACCTTGGACGGACCAGGAGCTGATGAAATAAGTGGATTCGGGACAGTGGAAGTGGGCAATGCCACCCTACTCAACTGTTCACAAATATTTGTCAAGGATGTGATAGGTGTTACATCACGCACTAACGAGAACTGGGATTCAGCGTTACCGACAGTCTCAACTAAATTCTGAATCTCCTCCATCATATTTTCAAGTGAGGCAACTTGTAACTCAGACAGTTTAGGTGTGTGAACCTCAAGCAAACACTTAATGCGTGTACTCAAGTGATTCAAACGATTTCTGACACGAGGGAGTGTTACGGCAAAATTCTCATCATCTAAGTTTGAAACCAACTCCTGTAAAACTAGTATCTTACTCGTGCAGGTTTTATACTCCTCATTAGGGTTCACTGTTATCAAAAGGTCATGATTAACTGGAGTGCTGTTCTGAAGAGCCAAACGCAATGTTTTACGCAAATGTGCCACTGTGGCGTTTTCACATGAAATGCCACGCAATTGACACTCAAGATCAATTCATCCTTTATGAGGAACTCAGGGATGATTGAAGAGGACATAATGAAAATAACAAATAACAAAACTACCACAATAAAAACAACAGTAAATAACTATTGCCACAACCAAGCCATGCACATCTGAGGGTGGACACATGCAAGACAAACATCTACACATGTGAAAACACAACCAACAAAACACTAGAACAACGCTCTGCTACCAAGCTCTGCCGCCCTCTCTACCTCAACCTGGCCAAATACCAAGGAGGCACAGAGGTCAACAGTGAAAGCATGGGGAACGGGCTCAATGGTGCCTTGTTAGGCGTGTAGAAAATCATGAGAACCTTGAGCCGACTGGGGAGGCCATATTACAGGATAAAATAGTTAAATATATACTAGTCAAAATTAATACAAACAGTGGTCTGAGTTAAATGAATACAACAATATCGTTTCTCTGTTCCTTATATTTTCTTTTCTTTAAATTCTTTTACTTTAAATAATAACAATAACAAGTTTAATATCAATTGATGAGTATACAGTCATACTGATAGTAAAGGTAAATTAGATACTTAAGTTAAACACATTGATTTTGATGTTAAGAATTACATAGGTTAAAATTGCATAGGTTAAGTCAAAAAAAATTAATTATTAGTCCAAAACAATGCCGAAAATGCTAGGTTAAAATTTTCTCTTTTGATATGTGGTGGCTCATGGTTGCTCTTCTGCATGCAGAAAGTAACAAAGATCTTTCCTGATTAGACGAGCTGCATCAGGCACTGAGGAGCACCATGACTCAGGTGACGAAGAAGTTGTGTGTCACGAAGTAATCGCGCTCATGGCCACCCACGCCTTCCGCACACACACACTTGCGGTGTACAGTGAATTAATTAAGACATTGATGTCAACAGATTAAGAAACGGCTGAAGCTAGGAACAGTTACATCATTGCCGACATGCTTCAAAAAGAAAGACGTATTATTTTGTGCAACTGAAGAAGACCATAGAGTTGAGACATGTAAGACTGCACATGTAAAACAAGTAGAGTTACATTATAGTGCAGTTTCCCAAATCAACATTCTTTATGGACAAAAGTAAAATTATTTTGTTGTAAAACTAATATAAGAATTTTAACACAGAAACTTGCCATTTTATAAATATAAATTATGCTGAAATTGTTGGTTACAAGATGATTTACAAATTCAAGAATTAAAAAAAATTATGGCCCCAGTTTGCTATACAAAATAAAATAAAAACAATAATTAAAAATAGATAAAGTGAGCATGCGCATTACTAAAAATGTGCAATGGCACATTACATAAATACACTTGAAATATTTATAAACACAATGTATATCACTAATATTCACAATGAATATTTTTTTAATTATATGGACTTGTAATCGATATAAATCACTAAAGTATATCATTTAAAAGACAATATGTAACTTTTTTTGTATGTCACTTTTTTTTTGTAACTTTTTTTCATCTTGTGAAAATTTTGTTGCATGGTGCACGCATATCGAAAAAATTCACTCATATTTTTTTCTTAACGTGCCTAAAGAAGTACATTACTATTGACACTAACAAACTGACATACGGGCCTACGTAAGTAGGCGTAGGCGAGGTGGCTTCTCACAGTTGAAATTGCTTACCTTGTATCCCCCATAAAAACGCTCTGCCTTCACTGGTATGTTGCAACAATGCTGCACACGGCTGCACGCACATATAGTCAGAGCCAGCAGGTGCAGTGGATGTGTGTGCAGCATATTTCTGACGGCGATGGAGAAGGTGATGGAAAAGTCCCCTGAGACGCTGGCCCTGGAGAGTCCGGACACGTCCTACACATTCTTCGTGCCGACCGACCAGGCATTCAACAAGCTGGGTGAAACGCGCCTCCACAAGATCATGGACGACGACTCCTACTTGACGAGGGTCAGTATGTACTCTACCTCCTTGACACACAATGCTTTGTTGCCCCTATAGAGAAATATTACATACTACAAACACTCATTAAATGTTAATTAATTCAGTTACAACCCTCTGCAGCATTGGAGTTGAGACACAGAGCCAGAACAATCTAAGAATTCTGATACTGGTTACTGTTAAAGCGCTTACCAAGTTCAGCGAAATATTTGGATTTGAATGGGAGATTTTAAAATCACTGCCTGAAACTATTACAAAATTAATCAATATTCATACATCTTCTTCCTCAAATACTGAATTGACTTTATAAAATAAATATTTACCATAATCCTTTAATGCTATTTTTCTATTCGATGTACTTTTACCCTCCGCCTCCCTTTCGCAAATCCGAAAAAAAAATAATTTACCTTTCCCACCAAAAAAAATAGGAAAGAATTTAAAAACAAACTGCGGCAAAGTGGTTCTTATGTCTCCCCCCCCCCCCCCACCCCAAAATCAACTTTCCTGAAATTAAATTACATTCTCTATACCTTGACCTCATTTCTATTTTGTTCCATAGTAAAATTTTCTCAATAATTAACTGAGAAATGAATTCAGAAGTATAATTACCGGTCCTGCGCCAGGGTTGTGAAACTGGAGCCGATTTCAGCCATATTGAATTGTGATGTCACAGCGGCCATCTTGGAAGACGACCTTTGATCTCAGCCTTTCACATCGTCCGCCATATTAATTTCCGCCATCTTGTTTTCCAGAAATTTCTGCCATATTGGATTCTAGTTCCTCACTCCCGAACATTGCACTTTTCTTTATCAAAACCTCATCATCGAGTGCCTCACTCCTATGTGTTGTTACTCTTTTCATTACGGTAGAACCTTCCGCCATAGTGAATTTTTATATCACATCCGACATCTTATTTTTGCCTGTTGGAGGCCACCATCTTCGATGATGTCACAGCTGCCATATAGATTTTTGTTATGCTGGAGGTCGCCATCTTGAATGACATAATGTCTGCCATCTTGGTTTCCTCTGATGGTTCCTGGAGTGCGCCAGCATCACTCTGTCTCATTCACATAAAGGTAGATGTCCCATTACCTATCAGTGTTGTTATGACCCTTATTGACAAATTTAATTAAATTTTTTATACAAAATACATTGAAAGCGAAGAGATTCAAACCATGATATCTCGAACTTCTGGCTTGGAAAACATATGCTTTTGATCACATTGTCATTGAGACATTTACCATCTGAGAATTAAATAAGATATATAAAATAATAACACACTAATTTGGACTTTAAAATTTCTTTAATACGAAGGAATAATAGCATCAACAGTTGGAGGCCGAGTGCTAGTGAACACATCGACTGCTAGAGGGCGTTGCCGCCATTTTTTTTCAGTACTCGATACTGGAATTGCTGGTATCACGTAGTACTCACATAGGCCGCTAGAGTGCACTGCCACCATATCATTTTAATTTTTACCCAAGAGAGTGCAGTAGTGATTAGTACCATGTCATCCGCAATATTTTCAGCCATATTGAGCGCCATATTGAAATTATGTATTTATTAACCTAGAAATTCGTAAAAAAAAAATTCCAATAATCATCAAAAACTCAGCATTTTATGTACTGATTGACTCGATCGATTCCTGTCCTTCGTTAGATCCTTGTTCAATGCAAAAAAATATGCATTTAATTAAATTGCTCTTTTATTTACCATAAATGTGATAGGTTCAAAAAATAAAACATATTTTCACAAACAAAATATTTATTATGTAAATTTTACAAATACAAACATGAGCAACAAGGAAATTATTAAGGTCTTAAGTAATTCTCGTTTTTTGTATCTGCTAACCATGAATTAAAGCGAGGTGGGAAGCCCTACAACTTGAGGTAGGATCATCTATTTCTTCGTTTCAACATTTTCTCCTCAAAATACATGTCAATATACATCATAGGCATAGAATCCACCACGAATAAGCTTGTGGTCCAAATCTTCGAGGTAGTAGGTTCTAGGCTCAAATTCCGGAAAGTGGGTCACACGGAAAAGTTCAGGACTCCGATTCACAGTGAAACCTGCCTCGAATTCACTCCTCTGCTAGGATATCTGCACAATGTCACCTATGTTAGCTGTTCGATTTCGTGGATATTTCTTCTTCGTGTTGGAAAACACTTTTTTAAGCAGTCGATTGTCGTTGGGCTTCATTTTCGTGGTAGAATGCAATATGGAATTATATTTGCTTTATTAATTTCAGCAAGATATCCAGCCATTTGTAATTTCCATTAGCCGAGAACTGTCGCTACATCTTGGTGTGCAAGGTAATGTTAAAACTTTTGACAATGGAGGCTAAATGTACAGAATTGTTGGATGCCAACATCTTCATCAAAGCCTTGAACGTCACATAGTAGAATTCTTGGCCGAGATACATTTGCAGGAGCGACAGACATGGCCAAGGGTCAAAATTTGCCATGGCCTTGATTACAACGGTCACATTCTTCGATCTCACAGGTCTGGCCCAAGCGAACTTGCTATTCACATCGATGACCGTCAACGTGTAATTGGAAACTTTTATTCATTTAGGAATATATATATAATCTCAACAAGGTCCGCCTGGAATAAATTATCAAGCCCATGTACTAAGACACTGCAACAAAAGTATTTCCATCTTACAGGAGCATGAAGTTCGCGAGTGATTCCTATTAGACTCATTTTATGTAGCCAGATTCCTCCGTTCTTCGAGTATGAAGACAATTTCATTGATGTATGAATAGTGCCAAGTCAGCAGCAGTCTCAATCGATCGACAAATTCGTTGGATCGTCCCAATACACATAGTCAAATTTCTGTCCACATTATAGCTTATTGTCTTTATCTTTATATAAGTCACTTTCTGGATAGTTATCGTGGAAATGTGCATTAGTTAGATCTAGCAGTTTTTATTTACTCTTGCGAATCTTCATTGGAAAAGCCTTCATGTGAAACAGCAATTTTTACAGACCTGGAGTCCCATGTGTTTTGTAATCCTAAACGCATATAATATTTCCTGGTATAAAATCTATTTCTTTAGTGCCGAGTTACCACTTATTATATTTTCTGTACACTTCATGGGTCGTGTAATTATTCCGAATCGTGAAAGATCTTAGGTATGGCCAAACCATTATCAACATAGTGTCCACATTTCCATATTTTTTTCTAGTGCATTAACTTAGTACTTGTAAAGTCCTCTTCTTCTTTAGCTGGTTCGTGATTCCTCTTCTTTGCAGTTGGAATCTCGTCGCATCTTCTGTCTTCGTGGTGATGGGTGGTTCTTCCTTATTTTTAAGTACTTAAGTCGAGGTGGCTGGTAATTCGTTTAAATATAGCTTCATTTTCCATTTCACGTGAAAGTATGGCTCTTCTAGTAAGTAGATATTTTGCACGAGCAGACTGTTTAGCACGATGAATGTCACTGGCCAAGTCCGACATTGTTCTGGCTGCAAAAAGATTGAAAGACTTATTTTATACTTTTTATTTGTATGCAGAAACTTCTTCGATTTCTTCCATACATGAATCAATCACATTCTTGATGGGTTTAGCAGATCAGTTTTCGTTGCCAAATGATTTAGTGAAACATTCAGACTGCTTTGAAAATGCCCTCAAAAAGTATTGTCTTTGTTCATTCGATATTGTGCTGCAAATTAGGCATTTTTCTCGGCACTTTTAATGTTTTTTTTTTATATTTTTTTACCGATATGATAAGGCTCATATTAATTTATTTATTTAATTCTGTACCCCATGGGGCCCTTCTATTTAAACTTTGACCGCGGCGGTATGCTTTACCGTTGCGTCTCTGTGCTCTACCTACTGGCACTATTTTCAACCTAACGTCGGTGCTACCAATCTTAGTTTCGCACCTTTGCAACCAATTGCCACCGTCCACTTTGGTGGTAACTTTTCTTTCCCTACTCCGCGTAGATGCATCCCCTTTTCTTTTTTTGAGATCCCGAAGCCCCTACTTTAACCAGAAGTGATAATAGCCCCTCCTGTAGCAGTTCGCCCGCAAACTTCCATCTGTCGTCGTGCAGTCGTCAGAGGCACACGCTAAAGTTATCTCAACTACCGCGGCGCGGATTGATCATAGCTGTTTCCAGAGGATGTAGTTCTTAATCTAAGGGATTTAAGTGACTGCAGGATCACCCCACGTAGTGTGTGGTCCCAGTTAGGGACAGTCGTGTCGAGTCCCAGTGCTGAGTACTTGTTTCGGCCCGACACTTCCCGGCTCTCGCCCGAGTCTTAGGAAACCTTTCGCCTTCTGCATCATGCGCACGCGCACAGATAAGTGACGATGAAATGTAGAACAATTGTTTAAATCTTCAAATCTACGACAACAGTTTACGACTCTAAGAAAAATTAATTCAACATTGTGAAGATACTTCTAAATAGACAATTCTAAATCCAACTATTGATTAAAGCGTCCGGTACTCCACCTGTGTGTTTTTTTTTCTTTTACTTAGTACATTTTCTTTTTTCTTTTTTTTCTAATGAATACCTTGAAGGAACTCAGAAGGGGTTACAATACTTCGACCATGACGCGGATTGGAGACTTCTATTCGCTGGTCGGGGACTACTAGCTACTCCAGTAAATAATTTCTCGAACTTTCAACTTTTTGATTCAGTAACGAAATATATTTGGGGATTTCGGCATCGTGAGACCTGAGAGCAGTATGCAGTTCAGTAGTGTTACTGCTACGACCGAAATTTCGAAATGCTACGACTCATGTTTGACGATAAACTAATCGAAATCTTTCTGTACCTGCCCTTATACAGAGGCCAGTTCTTGACTATAACTAGGTATCCGTGCTCGTTTTTCCAACACAAGAAGCACATAGCTTTGATCTCCTGAAACTTAATGTCGGTGTTTAAGTTATAATAATAATAAGAGTGATGTAAATTAAGTTCATCTATGCGAGAGAAAAAAACACGATTTCATTCGTATTGACACGCATAAGATACTTGGGTATTTGACTATGTATTTGATACAGTAAATACAGCCTACTTTTGTGTATCTACCCATGAAAAAGTACTTTTGTATCAGGCCTTGCTTCTCGCCCACGACGTCGTCGAAAACTATTACGGAATTGGTTGTTGCTTGGCTGCCGGAACTTGAACAATCAGTTTTGTTATAAATGGTGTACTTTGGCCAGATTTGTAGAGGGAAGGCATCAAAACCATGTTGATAAGAGATATTAAGATTTGGAGAATAAGTTTGACTTCAGAGGTCTGACTATCTACAACTAGGTACTATATCAGATAAACATTTTTCAGAAGAACAATCCCAAAGTGTCAGTTAATGTGTATACACTAAATGAGAATGACAGGAAGTAGTATGTAAATGACGGAGCTGGCCCAGGCTTCAGGCAGTGGTTGTGGTATCGGTCCACCATCTTGGATTTGTGACGTCACGGCATCCAACTTGGACTCAAAAATTCCTCAAAATTCCTCAAAAATTGCTCAAAATGACTCAAAAATTCCCGTTTTAAGGAAAATTTCCCGTTTTCGAGGGGAAAATTCCCGTTTTCTTCCTCAAAAAATCAAAAATTAGGATTTCGAAAAACCTCAAAAGTCTTTTGCATTAGAAAGAACTCAAAATCCTAATATAGGCTTAAGCATCCATGTCTTCAGCCTCCGATAAGACTCTTTTAGGATAATGACGTCACCGTTGCAATTTTCGTTACGGCCGCCATCTTGAAAATCTTTATTTATTATCCGATTTTAATGAAAAAAATTTAAAATTTATAAAACATTTAGCCTCCGATAAGCCATTTCTAGGAATAAGGATACCATAATCGCCATCTTGGACTAAGACGTCACTGTTGCAATTTCCGTTACGTCCGCCATCTTTAAAATCTGTAATTTTTATGTTAGAAAAACAGGAAAAATTTTAATATTCATTAAAAAAAGCAATCATATTGTTTAATAAAAATTTAATAAAATATTACTTAAAGACCACTGTTGCACTTATTGTTACGGATGCCATCTTGGATTATATAAATGTTGCTTGTTTCGTTATGCCCGCCATCTTGGTTGAGTAATATGGCATCGTTACACTTTATGTTACGACCGTCATTTTGGATCCTATTAATGTTGCATGTTTCGTAACGGCTGCCATCTTGAAAATCTTTATTTATTATCCGATTGTAATGAAAAAAGTTGAAAATTGGTCAAAAAATGTACTTATTGGATTTATGGTTTATTATACCAATTCCCGTCCTTGGTTCGAAACCGGTGAGGGCAAAAAAACAAAAAAAACAGATCCTTCCTCCACAGAAGCCACCTACAGACTGACCCCCGCCACTTGTTTCAAAGCATATATATCATCACCTAGTATGATGTCATGAACGCTATCTCTACTGATTAATTAGATCGATTTATGTCCTTGGTTCGAAACCGTTAAGAACCAAAAAAAATCAGATCCTACCTCCACAGAAGCCACTTACAGACTGACCTACCACCAATACCAAGGTATATATCGTCTGTTGGCAATGAACTTTGTCATTGAACTTTGAACTTGACCTTTGACCTTGACCTTTTATCTTGATTATGAACTTTGGCCTTGACCTTGAACTTTGACCTTGACCTTGAACTTTGACCTTGACCTTGAACTTTGATCTTGACCTTGAAGTTTGACCTTGACCTTGAAATATGACCTTGGCCTTGAAATTTGATCTTGACATTGATATTTGACTTTGGCCTTGACGTCCATCATGTATCCATCATTTTATGTTCAGTATATACTACCAGGAGCTACCACCTGCTAGTGGTCGTTGCAACCATCTTGTTTTCATCTGCTGGAGGACACCATCTTGTGAGTACACGTCTTACCATCATACTAATTTTATTCTAACCTGCTACAGTGCAGTAATCATTTACTATTACTGAGGTGCCTGCCATCTTGAAATTTGGGCGCCATCTTGAAATCCTGTAATTATTTAGCTAGATATGCGGGGAAAATTCCAAAAGTCTCCGAAAAAATCAATTATTAATTTACAATTTGATTATATCAATTCCTGTTCTTGGTTCGATTCTTGACCAGTGACAGGTGTAACTAAATATTAAATAAATTTTAGATTCTGTTTTCCATTACCTTTCGCGGAGTTTATTAATCATTCTCTCTACGAAAAACAACTCAAGACAATATACCTGACAACGAATTAAATACAGTGGCGTTTAGCCTAACATGAAAGTCTAATTTTTCAATAATCTGAATAACCTATAAGCCGTTCATGTACAAAGCCGCACATACAGACCAATTGTCTTCAGACCATGAGACCGAGTCATGACAATATCATACGTATAGGCTAGTCATTTCAGGACCGCATGACCTTCTTCGTCGTTAGCTAATTATATTCAATTAGTCCATCGTGACATTTTTATACATACTAAATGACCAAGTGACCTTAAAAAATATTTTAGTAACACCAAGAGGTTTTGAACTAGTAAATATTCAGTCACTACATTTTGTACTACGCGCAATCAACAAAAATTAAGCACCGCCAACGAAAAGGCAGCACATTTGGAACCACCGACAACGAAAAGGCAGCACCATCAACGAAAATGCTGCACATTTGTCATTGGCTCCAATATTCATTGGCTCCAATATTCATGGGCTCCAATATTTATTGGCTCCACTTGCTCAAAATGCTCAAAATGCTCCAACAGGCTCCAAAAGGCTCCATCAGTCTTTTGGCTCCATTAGTCCTTTGGCCCCAATAGTCATTGGCACCAATAGTCATTGGCTACAATATTCGTTGGCTCCAATATTCATTTGCTCTAATATGCTTTGGCTCCAATATTCATTGGCTCGAATATTCATTGGCTCCATCAGTCTATTGTTTCCATCAGTCTAGTAACACCATCAGTCATTGGCTCCTACAGTCATTGGCTCCAACTGTCCTTTGTCTCATCAGCTCCAAATATATTTGCCTAGAATTCTACGAGTCTAAGAGACTATGAGGCCACAAGGCTACGAGTCTAAAAGAATCTAGCTGATTACGAGTTATACATGGCTACGAGACAGCATGGCTAAAAGACCGCGTGGCTACGAAACTACATGTCTTTGAAGCTACAAGAATACAAAGCGAGTCGGCTCCAACTACTCCAGCATTATGTTATTAGATTACATGACTACTTGTTTACGTATCTACAAGTCTACGGGGCTACTTGGCTACGAGGTTTCTAGAACACGAGTTTACGTGACTGCGAGGATAGAGAAATAAAAGTCTCCATGAGTACTTGACTACGAAGCTACTCGACTACAAGGCTCCAATTGCCGCATCTGTCTTCGTCGGAATTTTCTCTTTTGCTCCAACTGCACCATCAGCATTATGTTATAAGATTACAAGGCTACTTGCTTACGTAGCTTCAAGTCTACGAGGCTCCAATGCATCATGACTAGGTGACTACGAGCCATGAGGTTACGAGACTATGCGATTGCGAGTCTTCAAGGGTACGTGACCGCGAGGCTATAGGACTACGTAGCTTCCAGAACGCATTGTTACGAGACTGCATGACTAATTGACCGCGCGGCTACGAAACTTCATGACTCTAACTGACTACAATAGCACCATTCAGTGGTGAGAGTTAATTTATCTCATGCAAAGGTACTTGTTGCAAGTAGTTCCGCTTTTCATCAACAGATGACGCCACGTGTTGCTTGCAGGTAAATAATATTTATTTCTTTGCTGCATGACTAATTGGCCGCGTGGCTACGAAACTTTATGTCTCTAACTGACTACAATAGCACCGTTCAGTGGACTGCGTGACTACGAATCTTCAAGTTTACGAGACTGCGAGGCTACAGAGCTACGAAGCCTCTAGAACACGAGTTTATGTGACTGCGAGGATACAGGACTACAAGTCTGCATGAGTATTTGACTACGAAGCTACTCGTCTACAAGGTTCCAATTGCCGCATCTGTCTTCGACGGAATTTCCCTTTTGCTCCAACTACTCCAGCAACATTATGTTATAAGATTACATGACTACTTGTTTACGTAGCTACAAGTCTACGAGGCTCCAATGCATCATGACTACGAGACTACGAGCCATGAGGTTACGAGACTATGCGATTGCAAATCTTCAAGGTTACGTGATCGCGAGGCTATAGGACTACGAAGCTTCCAGAACGCATGGTAACGAGACTGCATTACTAATTGGCCGCGTGGCTACGAAACTTCTTGTCTCTAACTGACTACAATAGCACTATTCAGTGGTGAGAGTTAATTTATCTCATGCAAAGGTACTTGTTGCAAGTAGTTTCTCTTTTCAACATCAGATGACGCCACGTGTTGCTTGCAGGTAAATAATATTTATTTATTTTATGCGGGATGCGGGATGCTCACTATCGATCGCATAAGAAGGATGGCTTCGATAGTCTCCAAGGAGAAGGAAATTCGTCCTTCCTGTTAGTGCTTCTCAGATTTCTCACGGTCCGCCATCTTGGATTGTGACTCCACGGCGGCCATCTTGGATGTGTGTGACCTTGACCTTTGACCGAAACCACAGGAACGATCGCAAACACACGGAAAAACCATCAAAATATTGATAAGAATAATCAGGAGCACAAGGATAAAACCATCATAATATTGGCAAAAATAATCAGAAGCACTCGGAGAAAACCATCATAATATTGACATGGATAGTCGGAATCACACGGAGAAAACCGCCACACATTTTCTTTGATAACATTTAATTTAAAAAATTTTAAAAATTAAAAAAAAATTAACAAATACAAAAAATTCTGGCTTGTACTGGAAGTCTATATTTGCTCATCAATGAGAAGTTCTCAAACCAGAATTTTATGTATTTTTTGTAATTTTTTTTAATTTTTAATTTTTTTTTTTTTTAATTTTATGTTATCAAAGAAAATGTGTGGCGGTGTCTCCGTGTGCTCCCAATTATCCATGTCAATATTATGATGGTTTTCTCCGTGTGCTCCTGATTATTCTTGACAATATTATGATGGTTGTGCTCCTGATTATTCTTATCAATATTTTGATGGGTTTTCCCGTGTGTTTGCGATTATTCCTGTGGTTTCGGTCAAAGGTCAAGGTCACACCCATCCAAATTGGCCGCCGTGGCATCACAATCCAGGATAGAGGACCGTGAGAAATCTGAGAAGCACTAACAGGAAGGACGAATTTCCTTTTCCTTGGAGACTATCGAAGCCATCCTTCTTATGCGATCGATAGTGAACATCCCGCATCCCGCATAAAATAAATAAATATTATTTACCTGCAAGCAACACGTGGCGTCATCTGATGTTGAAAAGCGGAACTACTTGCAAATAGTACTTTTGCATGAGATAAATTAACTCTCACCACTGAATAGTGCTATTGTAGTCAGTTAGAGACATGAAGTTTCGTAGACACAGGGCCAATTAGTAATGCAGTCTCGTAACCATGCGTTCTGGAAGCTTCGTAGTCCTATAGCCTCGCGATCACGTAACCTTAAAGACTTGCAATCGCATAGTCTCGTAACCTCATGGCTCGTAGTCTCGTAGTCATGATGCATTAGAGCCTCGTAGACTTGAAGCTACGTAAGCAAGTAGCCTTGTAATCTTATAACATAATGCTGATGGTGCAGTTAGAGCAAAAGAGAAAATTCCGTCGAAACAGATGCGGCAATTGGAGCCTTGTAGACGAGTAGCTTCGTAGTCAAGAACTCATGCAGATTTGTAGTCCTGTATCTACACAGTCACATAAACTTGTGTTCTAGAAGGTTCGTAGCTCTGTAGCCTCGCAGTCTCGTAAACTTTAAGATTCGTAGTCACTTAGTCTCGTAACCTCATGGCTCGTAGTCGCGTAGTCATGATGTCTTGGGACCTTGTAGAATTGTAGCTGCGTATCCAAGTAGCCTCGTAGACTTGTAGCTACGTAAACAAGTAGTTATGTAATCTTAGAACATAATGCTTCTGGAGTAGTTGGAGAAAAGAGAAAATTCCGACGAAGACAGAAGCGGCAATTGGAGCCTTGTAGACTAGTAGCTTCGTAGTCAAATACTCATGCAGACTTGTAGTCCAGTCAATGAAAAGTTGTAGAGGGAAATGGAAGGAACATAATTTTTGACTTTGGGACTTTGTTTGGAGTAGTAAGGAGGTAAACACACTAAAAGTCCCCACTTCGTGTGAAGGTCCCTTTTTTCGGATTTTCTCTTATATCTCATACGCTCTAGTGAAAAGACCAATCTATACTAAAAAAAAGGCTGAGAAAATTTTCCGCAAATTTATTCGTTTCAATTTTTCTCTATCTCACATAGTTTATGAGATATTTGCGTTCAAATTCGCTAATTTTTAGGGGGGAAATGTTTTTCCTTACGTTTTTTGCCCTATTTGACTAGATAACATTTTATCCGTTTGTCGTACGTAAAGGTTATACTGAAAGAAAGTTGTAGAGAATTAAATTTTCTTTAAGAAAAACCAAACATTTTTATTTTATCTTCAATCATAGTAAAGTTAGAGCAATTTTACCTTTTTGTGTAAATCGCGATATTTTTCAGCATAGTTTAAATTCCATCATTTTTGTTATTCCACTGATCTAACTCTAAATGTAAGCCAATACATACGTATTGACGTCCTTCGGCTTTATGTCCCTGATTCCCCGTTTACATAATTGTCCTGTTGTGCCCGTACTGCTCTCGCCGGTGAGGTGTGGGTCCAGGCCAACGTGGCCGGGACCGGGAAATACGGGACCTGGAGGAAGAGTGAGGTGAGAAGGAAGAATGGTGGGCAGTTCCAAGGATAACTCGGTGTTAACAGTTCCACGAGCCCCTTTTATTATCGTTTTGAGAACCTGCCGCAGCCTGGCTAACCCGTCGCGAAACGAGCGCCCTTCCCACGACGACCTGGACTCCCGGAAGACCGTCCCGTCCGTTAACACGTCCCTACACAAACTGGAAATTTTCCCACGTAACAATGTCCCCGATTAAGGTTGCTCTGCAAAGATGCGCAACACGTGCGCGGTCCGTTATGTAAAATTCTCGCACTGACGGCGATGGTTCGGCGGTTCGTAACTGCGCTTACGCGTTCTAGGACGTTCGACTAGTGACGTAACTCGTAAAACTCGTAAAACTCGACAGGGCGAGCGACTCGACAGATGCAGCACAGCTGCCGCGACAACCCGTGAAGTGACCCAATCGTCGGACCACGAGCTCAGCAGACGCGCCTCGCGAGCAGCGCGGAGCGGCGTGCACGTCTGTCTCTGATCGCGCCCTGAACACCACTGCCCTTCCCCGCCCGCCAGCGGGCCGAGGCCCGCGGGCCGCGGAGGAGGGGAGGAGAAATCGGCCGGCGTGGGAGAGGCCCCACCCCGCGATGTGCCAGGCTGCGAATACATTACTAGCACTGCGAAACATTTGAGAAAAGTTACAAAATTATTTACACAACTTAGCGAGACATTAATCAAACAGCGAATTTACACATCAGTTAATTAGTTATGATTACAAAATATCCACAGTTATCGAGGCTTGTGACCATTTGGAAAATATATAAAACACAGAATTATTTACACACACAAAGAAGCCCACTGGCAGGCTAGGGCGCACGCGGGTGCATCCCTGACCGTCGCACTACACAGATGGTGCACTCGTATCGCAAGGGAGGACGTTGACGAGGCATAATGGCCTGAAGGAGCCGAGGAGACACTTGGGTCGACGTCAGTATTAATATGTATAAACAGTATCAAGTATCAACTACATTGACGCCTTCTGCCTTCTGCCATGGTGATGTTGAGGGTGCGGAGTTGCTTCTGGGCGCCAACTAGCAATAACAGCAACGTGCTAGTACGTAGCCGAGACTCTTGACTCAGGGTGTGACGTCGCCACGTGGCCGGCAGGCAGTAAGGGTCGTTCCGTCAGAGTTACCCCCGGCTGTTCTAGCCACCAGGGACGCTATACTACGGGCGTTGTAACAAATACGCGGGGGCTCAATTCAAATTGATTTATTGTCAGGCACGCTATACATGCTCTGCGTCGTGCATGACCCGCTTACTGGGAGCCGCGCTCTACAGGACACGTTTCTGATGGGCTGAAAACTCCCGCAATTCCGGTATAAACGGCAAGGGCGGAGGTCGAGAGGCTCCGCGGGCGACTCGCGTCTCGTCTCCTTGGAGGGCGGTGATTAACTGCCGATGGCTGTGACGTCCGCACGACTCCCCAGCCTCGCTCCCGCGAAAACGTGTCAAGTGCAAAAGTAATCCCGGGCCATGCACGCCGCCTGATCGCGCTAAAGTCCAGAATTACAATTAATATTTAAACATAGTCATTAATTAATTAATATTGTTTATTAGAGTGCTGAATGTTAATTTCAAAGTAGGTAATCAGGTCACCTAACAGTACCCCCGTGGTCGACTTTCGCGCGGGCGACAGTCGATTAGGCAGGGCAGCTTACGTTCGAGGCGTTGCACCACCCTGCACCCAGGTGCGTTCACGTCGCACATGCTCGGGGCGAGGCGGCGATGCGCCATAGCGGTCTGTGTGTATTCGAGGAGCACTAATGGTTGGCGTCAAATACCCCCCTTTTCTTGAGGCCTCTATGGTCATCGACGCCCCGATCATACGCATTGCCTCGTTGCACTGAGGCCAACACTGCCTTGGGGGATTGGTCCCGGGGCTGCTGGGTTTTGGGCGAACGGGAGAAGTAGAGACATGACACTGAGACGGGGTACGTCGGGGTGTGGTTTCCGGTCTACTGGTGGTCGTAGTGGGTGCCACATGAACTCCCTGAGGTGCCCCGGATTTTGGCGGACTCGGGTGGACTGTTGTGGTCCCTTGGCACTAATGTTCCCCCCTCCCACTCCGGGTGCTGTCTGGTCACCACCCTCCCCCTTGCCGGGAGGAGCAATCGGTACCTCTTGGCTGCTGCCCTCGCAGCATCCTATCGTCAGCGCTCTGCACGCTCGGTGGGACTGCCTGACCTCAGGCTGGTCGGGGGGTTAAAATACCTCGGGGCATGGCTGAGCAGTCATGGTAGTTGGCCCGCTGGGGCATTCGCCCCCTGGGTCCAACCGGTCAATTAGACGCCCAAGTCTCCTTAGCTCGCTCCTCGAACTTCGGCTAAGATGGCGGGAAGTCGTGACAGGTGACATGGTCGGTGACGTGGGGCGTGTGACTGGTGATGCGAACGGTGACATCGGTGATGGTGTGTCAGCTATGATGGTGGGTCGGCACACGTCCTGCGTGTCGGCGGGTGAGGTGGTGGGTGGTGGTGTGGCTGGTGGCATGGCTGGTGGCGTAGGATGGGGAGCTGGTGATGGGGGTGGTGATGTCGGTGATGTGGTGTCCATGGTGGTGGGTTAGTGGTAGGGTGATTGGCCGACTGGTGACGTGGCACGTGAGGCTGGTGCGCATAGGGTGGGGGCCCTTGGGCACTCCCTACCCTCAGAGGGATCCTCGGCAGTGGAAACGAGGCGCAGTTCGTCCCTGTGGATTTTTGTGGCCCTACCATTTGGGAGTCTGATGAGGTATGTGGTGGGGCCTAGGCGTCGCAAGACCTCCCGGGGGCTGCCCACTTGGGGCTCAGCCCCGCGCAGTAGTTCTTCCTGCCGGACGACAGGTGGTGACACCGGGCATAGACCATCTGCCCTGGCTCCAATGGTGTTGGGAGAGTGGCTGACTGCAGGGTTCGGGTGGCCAGGAACTGGGCTTGGTGCCGTCGTGCCTCTTCCCTTAGGTCAATGGCTGGTGGGCGGGTGACTGCCCCAGCTGCCTCGGCGACCCGCAGCTCGCCCGGTAGGGCGAGGTTCTGACCGTGGAGCAGTTCCGCAGGGGAATGGCCGGTAACAGCATTGACTCGCCGGCGCAGGCAGTAGAGCAACTTGGGCAGGTGTAAATCCCATTTCGAGTGATCATCCCCCAGGCGGAGGCGCAACTGAACTTTGATGTCCTGGTTGTGTCGCTCTGTCGGGTTCGCCCTCGGGTGATACGTCGGGGTAGTGTGGTGCTAAACTCCCCAGCGTCGGCAGTCTGCCGCCCAACGTCTCCCTGTGAACTGGGTACCGTTGTCTGTTAGTAGCGTCTTTGGGTACCCGTAGCGAGGGAACACATCGCTGTCCAGGAGGGCCACTATCGTCCCTGCGCGTGCGTTGGACACAGCGAACGCCTCTGACCATCGCGTGAACACGTCGGTGGTCACAACGAGGAAGCACTTTCCCCGGGTCGTGCGGGGGTATGGCCCCATGACGTCGAGGGCCACAGTATGGAAGGGCTCCTCCGGTCGACAGGGGCGCTGCTGTTCTACCCCGTCCGCACAGCGTGCCTTGCGTTGCTGACAGTGTTGGCAGCTGCGCACATGCACGCTGACATCCCGCGCTACCCCTGACCAGTGGAACAGCTTTCGGAGTGCATGTTGGGTCTGTTCAGCCCCTGGGTGGCCGGCCAGATCATGGTCGTGAAAAAATTGAAGGACCCCTTGCCTCGCCGCAGGGGGCACGTGGATCTGCCAGCTGTCCATATCACCTGGGGCCCGATTCTGCGAAACCCCGTCCAGACTACGCTGATGGGGCTGAACCCCTTCCCCACATGCGGCCAGATCGCGCTGCGTGTCGGGGTCGTCGACCTGGGCCTGCCTCACATGCTCCATTAAGGCGAGTAGGGTGGCTGGTGTGTCTGCCTGGGTGGTAGGGTTCGCCCGCTGGATGGCGTAGAGGGCCGCTGGTGCGGGTGCCGTGGTGCCGCTGGCTGGAGGGTGAGGTGGTGGCAGGAGTTCCTCCCAGCCCTGGGGGTCCTGGAAGACAGTAGTGGGGTCAGGGTGACGGGACAGCTCGTCTGCTAGCTGGTTCTCCCGCCCAGGGACGTGTTCTATGCGGAATGCGAAGCCCTGGAGCATGAGCGCCCAGCGGGTAAATTTGGACTTCCGCCCCTGGGCGGAGTCCAGCCACCGCAGACACTGGCTATCAGTGCGCAGGGTGAACGGCCTCCCCTCTAGGTGGTGCCGATAGCGCCCTAGGGCCCACACCACCGCAAGGCACTCCTGCTCGTTTGCATGATAGCGGCATTCTGCGGGGCCGAACTTGGCACTGGCATACTCGGCCACTCGCCGCTCCCCGTCTCCCCCTTCCTGGTAGAGCACCGCCCCCATGCCTCTTGGCTGGCGTCCGTCTGGACGAAGATGGGTTCGTCTGGGTCCAGGCGCGATAGGGTGTGGCACTCTCTGAATCGCTGCTTGACCGTGGTCAGGGCCCGCTCGGCGGCGGTCGTCCACCGGAACTTTGACTTGGGTGATAGGAGGTCAGTCATGGGTGCGGTGATAGTGGCGAAATGGGGTATGAACGACCGCAACCAGTTGAGCAGCCCCATCAGTTTCTGGAGCTGCTTCCTGGTGCGGGGTGCCTGTTTGCTGTCGATGAGGTCGAGCTGGGCGGGAATGGGCCGGCATCCCTCGGCGCTGACAATATGCCCCAAGAATTCCAGCTCAGCGGCACCGATGTGACACTTGGGCGGCGAGCACGTGAGTCCGTGTGTGGCGAGCCGTTCGAGGACCAGCGCGAGATGGTGGGTATGGTCCTCCCACGTCCGTGACCAGATGATCACGTCGTCCAGGTACGCGGTGGCAAACTCGCCGATGTACCCATCCAGGACGCGGACCATCATGGTCTGGAACATCGCGGGGGCATCCATCAGCCCGAACGGCATCGCACAGAACTGGAAGCGCCGCCCATCAGGGGCCGTGAACGCTGTCTTGGGGCGGTCCTCGGGACGTACTGGGACTTGCCAGTACCCCGACTTGAGGTCGACAGACGAAAATATGCGAGCATCCCCCAGCCCGGTGAGTGCCTCAGTGATGTTAATGAGGGGTGGTGGTGCTGGGATGGTGATGTCGTTGACGGGCTTGAAGTTAATGCAAAAACGGAGAAATCCGTCCTTTTTGCTAGCCATAACGATCCGGCAGTTGTATGGGGATTCTGTTGGCTCGATGATGCCATCCTCTAACATCTCTGTGATTTGATCCCTGCTAGCGAGCCGCTCGCTAGGTCCAAACCCAAAGGGCTTCTCGAAAGGGGGTCGGTGTGGTATGGTTGGTATGCAATGTTCTGTGATAGTGGTGCAGCGCAGTAGGTCCGCGGCGGCAAACACCTGGGGCTGCTGCCCCAAGACCGCATCAAACATGGGTACATGTACGGGGCGTACACCATTGCGGAGGTCCACCAGGTGGAGAGGCTCGCACCGCGGTGGCGGGGTCCTGTAGTTGAGTCCATATACCATCCGTCGGCCCCTGGTCCCCACATGGACCCGCTTCCCCCGGACCTCGACTGTGGCGTCCTCCTGCTCCAACCAGGGCAGCCCCAGGATCAGGTCGTCGCGGAGGTCGTGCACCACTAGGGCACTGGTGCTACTCACAAAATCCATTATGCCGACCCTTACCTGGGCATGCCCCATCGTGAACGTGCTGGCCTCAGTGGTGGCCAGCTGGACGATGTTGACCTCCCGCACCAGGTCCGCCTCAGGGATGAGGTGGACAGCGACATAGGTATGCGTGCCCGCGGTGTCCACCAGCACGGTGATAGGCTGGCCATTCAGCTCCACCGGGATGCGGATCAGCGCAACAGCCTCGGGCCCCACTCGGCCCAGCCTGGGCCGACACCCCTGGGTGGCCCCTGCAGCAGCATGCGGGGGCGGCGCCATCGCCAGGTGGGTGAGATGGCAGCTGAGTGGCCCCCGCAGCAGCGTGCGGGGGCGGCGCCGACGCCAGGTGGACGGCGTCGCTCGCCGGCGACCTGGGGCAGGCCGCGAACATGTGAGGGGGGCCGCCCCCACCCGCGCCAGGTGGGTGAGGCGGCAGCTGAGTGGCCCCCGTAGCAGCGTGCGGGGGCGGCGCCGACGCCAGGTGGACGGTGTCGCTCACCGGCGACGTGGGGCAGGCCGCGAACGGGTGAGGCGGGCCGCCCCCACCCGCGTCAGGCGGGTGAGACGGCAGCTGAGTGGCCCCCGTAGCAGCGTGTGTGGGCGGCGCCGACGCCAGGTGGACGGCGTCGCTCGCCGGTGACCTGGGGCAGGCCGCGAACATGTGAGGCGAGCCGCCCCCACCTGCGTCAGGTGGGTGAGACGGCAGCTGAGTGGCCCCCGTAGCAGTATGCGGGGACGGCGCCGACGTCAGGTGGACGTCGTCACTCGCCGGTGACCTGGGGCAGGCCGCGAACATGTGAGGCGAGCCGCCCCCACCGCGCCAGGTGGGTGGAACGGCAGCTGAGTGGCCCCCGCAGCAGCGTGTGTGGGCGGCGCCGACGCCAGGTGGACGGCATCGCTCGCCGGCGACCTGGGGCAGGCCGCGAACATGTGAGGCGGGCCGCCCCCACCCGCGCCAGGTGGGTGAGACGGCAGCTGGGTGGCCCCCGTAGCAGCATGCGGGTGCGGCGCCATCGCCAGGTGGATGGCGTCGTTCGCTGGCGACCTGGGGCGGGCCGCGAACATCGCTAACAGGTGAGGCGGGCCGCCCCCACCCGTGCCAGGTGCGTGAGATGGCAGCTGAGTGGCCCCCACAGCAGCGTGCGTGGGTGGCGCCGTCACCAGGTGGACAGCATAGCTTGCCGGCGACTTGGGGCAGGCCGCGAACATCGCGACTAGGTGAGGCGGGTCGCCCCCATCCGCGCCAGGTGGATGAGACGGGAGCTGGGTGGCCCCCGCAGCAGCGTGCGGGTGCAACGCCGACGCCAGGTGGACGGCGTCGCATGCCGGCGACGTGGGGCAGGCCGCGAACATGTGAGGCGGGCCTCCCCCTTCCGCGCCAGGTGCGTGAGATGGCAGCTGAGTGGCCCCCGCAGCAGCGTGTGGGGGCGGCGCCATTGCCAGATGGACGGCGTCGCTCGCCGACGACTTGGGGCGGGCCGCGAACATCGCGAACAGGTGAGGCGGGCCCGCTCCAGCTGTGATAGGTGGGCGGGGTGGCGGCTGGGTGGTTCCGCGGCGCCGGGGTGCGTCTCTCGGCGGAGCTGGGCTGTTAATTGGGGGGTGGTGGCCAGCTGCGTCACCGCCCCCTAGACGGAGTTTCCCAGGAGCTTCACCTCGCCCCCTCGCATTCGCCAGACTGCCTCGCGGGTCGGGCACACCGTGTGCCAGTGGTACTGCTCTGTCGCGCAGTAGCTGCAGCGGGGTGGCCGGCTGTCCTGGGCGCCCTGTGTTCCCCCGCGGTGGTCGTCGCGACTCGTCTGTACCGCGCCACGGTGAGAAGGGCCCGGTAGGGGCATCCCCTCCCCCATCGGGGACGGGTCGGTGGGCCAGTAGTTGCCCCTCGGTTGCAACTGGCCCGTGTACGACACTACGGACCCGTTCGTCCTCTGCGCGCGCCGCCCCCTTGGTGGACGGGGCTGACCGGGGCGTCGCGACGCCCTTGGCGCTGCGAGCTGATTGGAGGTCATGCTCTAC
Organism: Bacillus rossius redtenbacheri; assembly: GCF_032445375.1. Lineage (NCBI taxonomy): Eukaryota > Metazoa > Arthropoda > Insecta > Phasmatodea > Bacillidae > Bacillus > Bacillus rossius. Next base: position 27,922,499 of record NW_026962010.1, read on the forward strand.
GGCTCGTGCTCGTGCGAGAAAAACATCCAGCCCGCGAGACACTGCTTCGCGCAAGAATGGGCGAAGTTCGGGGGACACGAGCTCCACTATGAAGGGCAGTATGTCGCTAGTTTGACCCCCCGGTGTTAGGCGGCGGTATAGTCTGAGCTTGTTATAAACAAACATCTCCACCGCCTCCCCGTCCCCTTGACAACGGCTGAACATCTCACTCCGACATGTGTTCAGGGCTCGGGTGTCATTGAAGAGCGCCTCCAGTTGGCGGGCGAAGTCCTCCCAGTCTGCGTCGTAGCTGCCCGCCTGGGCCCACCACTCGCGTGCCTCCCCGCGCAGCTGCGCACTCACGCGTTCCGCCCGCTCCCTTGCGCCCCCTTGCGCTTTCGACCGAGCGGTCTTGCCCGCACGCACACGCCTCGCGGTTGTTTACGCGGTCGCGGCTGGTGACGTACTCTGGCATCTCGGTGATCTTCGGGTGCGCTCGTTTGTCCTCGGCGCGCGATCGTACGGGCCAGTCCACTCTCCCGCGAGGGGTTTGGCGAGGGGGTGAGCGAACGATCTGAACACGGGGGGGGGGGGGGTTGGTGTGGAACCGTGGAATGCGGGAGGGAGTGAGCGAACGATCATAGGGCGGGAGGGGGGGTGTGGCCTAATTACCCCGGCGCGTCCCGTTCCGCGGCGCCTGCACGTCTGCGCGCGCTTTCTCTCCCCTTTGTGCTGTCCCTACGCGTAACTCTGCCGGATTTTCTGCGATTCGGATGGAGTTTGCGGCGTTGTTATGTTGCCACACTCGGTAGGCGCCATTTGACGCCTTCTGCCTTCTGCCAAGGTGATGTTGAGGGTGTGGAGTTGCTTCTGGGTGCCAACTAGCAATAATAGCTACGTGCTAGTACGTAGCCGAGACTCTTGACTCAGGGCGTGACGTCGCCACGTGGCCGGCAGGCAGTAAGGGTCGTTCCGTCAGAGTTACCCCTGGCTGTTTTAGCCACCAGGGACGCTATACTACGGGCGTTGTAACAAATACGCGGGGGCTCAATTCAAAGTGATTTATTGTCAGGCACGCTATACATGCGCTGCGTCGTGCATGATCCGCTTACTGGGAGCCGCGCTCTACAGGACACGTTTCTGATGGGCTGAAAACTCACGCAATTCCGGTAGAAACAGCAAGGGCGGAGGTCGAGAGGCTCCGCGGGCGACTCGCGTCTCGTCTCCTTGGAGGGCGGTGATTAACTGCCGATGGCTGTGACGTCCGCACGACTCCCCAGCCTCGCTCCCGCGAAAACATGTTGTGTGCAAAAGTAATCCCGGTCCATGCACGCCACCTGATCGCGCTAAAGTCTAGAATTACAATTAATATTTAAACATAGTCATTACTTAATTAATATTGTTTATTAGAGTGCTGAATGTTAATTTCATATTAGGTAATCAGGTCATCTAACAGTACCCCTGTGGTCGACTTTCGCGCGGGCGACAGTTGATTAGGCAGGGCAGCTTACGTTCGAGGCGTTGCACCACCCTGCACCCAGGTGCGTTCACGTCGCACACGCTCGGGGCGAGGCGGCGATGCGCCATAGCGGTCTGTGCGGACTCGAGGAGCACTAATGGTTGGCGTCAAAATATAGGCTAAGTGGCATATAAAGAAATAATATGAACATATATATTTGCCTTATCTTATGTACCTAACTAGTTCTTTAACAGCATAATTAATTTGGTGTCGTATAAAACTATTTTCGACACCCTGAATGTAATGGAACAATTTTGACAGCTCCACCTCTTTCCCCTTAAGAAATGCAGTTACTATATATGATGAAAACTTCCTAATAATACTCATAATTGGCACTTTATCAAGGATCACTGAATTGTTGTTAATTAGGAGCAATAATAACCCTCTACAAAAGAAATAACACTTGTATACAATTAAATTTATAAAATATATAATGTACAATTAATAATGTATAATATATGTATCTATTAACTGTACATTCATTCCGCAAAGGAATTGTGTTAGGGTGAGTATAGAGGCAACAACATTTGTACTTAACTATTTTACTGACACATGAACTTGTAAATGAAGAACTATGATACTTTTCAGTTAATAATATATTATTACCTTATAGTACAATTGTGCAGTAATAGTTGTTATCAATTCCTGGCTTTTTTGGGGGTGGGATGGTCCGGGCTCGTCATGGGAACTTAGCCCTGGGGTGAGTTCTGCTTCGTTTTCCTCTTCATCCATTGAGGAAGGAGATAGATCTTGGAGGATGACTGGCAGAGTATCGATGTCGAGTTCTTCATCCTCATTGTCCAAGAGGCAGTTACCCTGGAACTTTGGCAGGCAGGGGAACACTTGAGAGATGCCTTTCTGCATCCACATTTGGTGGTGGCACAATCCTTCGTGCACCGAAAAATATCATTTTTAATATTTCATCTGGTGCAACCTGTTGCTCACTGTGTACCGGTATTAGAAATATATTGTCGGTTAGCTCCCACCCATACATCTGAGGAGGCAGCTCATGTCCCAACCATGTTCTGGACTTGGTGATATGTCCTCAGTGAATGTTGTTTCGCTGCCCCCTCAGTTGGTGGGAGGCATGAGATGTCCGGTTTGATATTGGCTACCGATTTAACATAAGATTGGTAACGGTAAGCGTTTAAAGACCTCTCTTTAGGTTGGGCCCCATACCACCTCAAAATATACTTTTTTCCAGCTTCCTCTATATCATCCTTTGTTGAGGAAATGTCTGAGAAAACTGCAGCAGCTCTCTGGACATCTGGAGACTTCAAATACATTTTGATAAATCCAAGCTTACACTTTCGGAAGGCTGCTGAGGTGGCATCGCACCCAGTGAAGGCATGTAGAAAAAGTATATCTCGCAGCCCCTGGGTCTGAAGCTCCTGGGTAGAAAACAATGAAGGATTTATGTTTCCACGTCCAGGCTTTACGAAAATTATATCCTGGTCACCAGGTGTTTTGGCCATCAACAGGACTATTAGGTCGACATCCTCACCTATAACAGCAACAGTAGTGGTATGTGATAACTCTACAGCTGTGTCTACAATGAGGACATCGGCTTCGTTCTGTGCTTGAAGGGTACTGATCCCATGTGCCTGTAGTGTGACCTTTAGCATGTTAATCAATCGACTTTTGTTGTAGACATTTGAAAGGAAGTCTTCCTGCTTCACAGTTATGATTGTCTCCTGATTGAAATGTATGTCGGCTGACTTTCTGAGATGGTACCGCCTTTGCTGCTCAGCGACCTTGGTACTTGAAGATGATCTCGTGTACCCATCAAACACTACAGTACAACTCCTTCCACGATAGTGGCTGTTCACGAAATTGGCATACCCATCACAAATTACAGATATCGTGGAACCTCTTTACCATATAACTTTGTGGAGAAGTCCTCCGTCCATAACAATGTCAAAGTGTGTCACATGTACTTCTTCGGTTGTTGCTTTGAGCTCTTTGTAGAGAACCGACTTCCTCGATTTCCTCATCCCACCCTCATTGAAGAAACCAAAGGGAAAGGAGCTAATTCATATAGCAAATAAGTTTTTAAATCTTGGTCAGTTTTCTTGCTTATGGCTATGCGTTGGAATAGCAAAAAAGAATCCACCGACACTTTTTCGTCATTGATCTTGATTGACGAGCTTACAGTCGAAAGGGGGAGTGCTAGATTTTTTCGAGACAGTTCAATATCAGAAAATGGGCAACTCACCATTAAAGCTATTGCTTATTTGCCAACTGTAACAGCATTGTAGCATGTGATTGTTTTGTCACCAACCACCCCCGTAGCAATAGATATGAAGTCGCTGGTAGCCGGAAAGGGAAAATATTTCCCAGACCACTGAATTAGTTTGGTAACATCAGCTGCATCCTTAATTTGGCGGGCTTGTCCAAAATCTTTGTGCTGCTCACTTGACGTGAATAGAACCCCACAAAACTCTTCTATGGAGGTGCATCTCTACTGTACTGTATCTCTACAAAGGAGCCCTGAAAGTTCTCCCATTCGATTCCCGGTGCCAAAAATAGTATGAAACGATACCAAACAATATTACTTTTGCAGAACTATATATGTACCTACCAGGAAAAACATTATATATACATGTACACAAATAAGTTATTTATGTGCCACTTATATATACTATATATATAACATACTATTAATACGCATATATATATATTAACTTATATATAGCTAGAGCAGTGGAATAGCGAAAAATACGGAAGTTAAACTATTCTGAAAAATCTTGTGATTTACACAAAAAGGTAACATTGCTCTAACTTTACAATATAATAAATAATAATAAAATAAAAATGTTTAGATTTTCTTAAAGAAAATTTAATTATATACAACTTTCTTTCAGAATTACCTTTACGTACGACGAACGGATAAAAGGTTATCTAATCAAATAGGGCAAAAAACGTAAGAAAAAACATTTCCCTCCTAAAAATTAGCGAATTTGAACGCAAATATCTCATAAACTATGCGAGATAGAGAAAACTTGAACCGAATAAATTTTGTGGAAAATTTTCTCAGCTTTTTTTAGTATAGATTGGTCTTTTCACTAGAGCGTATAGTTTCCGAGATATAAGAGAAAAACCGAAAAAAGAACCTTCTACATGATCCCCTCCCTCCCGCTCTCCACCTAGAAGTGGGGACTTTTAGTATGTTTACCTCCTTACTAGTCCAAAAAAAGTCCCAAAGTCAAAAATTGTGTTCCTTCCATTTCCCTCTACACACCCCTTTTGAACATTCATTGACTGGACTATTGTAGTCCTGTATCCTCGCAGTCACATAAACTCGTGTTCTAGAGGCTTCGTAGCTCTGTAGCCTCGCAGTCTCGTAAACTTGAAGATTCATAGTCACGGAGTCCACTGAATGGTGCTATTGTAGTCAGTTAGAGACATGAAGTTTCGTAGCCACGCGGCCAATTAGTCATGCAGCAAAGAAATAAATATTATTTACCTGCAAAAACACGTGGCGTCGTCTGTTGATGAAAAGCGGAACTACTTGCAACAAGTAACTTTGCATGAGATAAATTAACTCTCACCACTAAATGGTGCTATTGCTGTCAGTTAGAGTCATGAAGTTTCGTAGCCACGCGGTCAATTAGTCATGCAGTCTCGTAACAATGCGTTCTGGAAAATACATAGTCCTATAGCCTCGCAATCACGTAACATTGAAGACTCGCAATCGCATAGTCTCGTAACCTCATGGCTCGTAGTCACCTAGTCATGATGCATTGGAGCCTCATAGACTTGAAGCTACGTAAGCAAGTAGCCTTGTAATCTTATAACATACGTAATGCTGATGGTGCAGTTGGAGCAAAAGAGAAAATTCCGACGAAGACAGATGCGGCAATTGGAGCCTTGTAGTCGAGTAGCTTCGTAGTCAAGTACTCATGGAGACTTGTAGTCCTCTATCCTCGCAGTCACGTAAACTCGTGTTCTAGAAACTTCGTAGCTCTGTAGCCTCGCAGTCTCGTAAACTTGAAGATTCGTAGTTACATATTCTCGTAACCCCAAGGCTCGTAGTCGCGTAGTCATGATTTCTTGGGACCTCGTAGAATTGCAGCTATGTAGCCAAGTAGCCTCGTAGACTTGTAGATACGTAAACAAGTAGTCATGTAATCTAATAATATAATGCTGGAGTAGTTGGAGCCGAGCAGCTTTGTATTATTGTAGCTTTAAAGACATGTAGTTTCGTAGCCACACGGTCTTTTAGCCATGCTGTCTCGTTGCCATGTATAACTCGTAACCAGCTAGATCCTTTTAGACTCGTAGCCTTGTGGCCTCATAGTCTCTTAGACTCGTAGAATTCTAGGCAAATATATTTGGAGCTGATGAGACAAAGGACAGTTGGAGCCAATGACTGTAGGAGCCAATGACTGATGGAGTTACTAGACTGATGGAAACAATAGACTGATGGAGCCAATGAATATTGGAGCAAATGAATATTGGAGCCAAAGAATATTAGAGCAAATGAATATTGGAGCCAATGCATTTTGTAGCCAATGACTATTGGTGCCAATGACTATTGGAGCCAAAAGACTGATGGAGCCAAAAGACTGATGGAGCCTTTTGGAGCCTGTTGGAGCATTTGGAGCAATTGGAGCCCATGAATATTGGAGCCAATGAATATTGGAGCCAATGAATATTGGAGCCAATGAATATTGGAGCCAATGAATATTGGAGCCAATCAATATTGGAGCCAATGACAAATGTGCAGCATTTTCGTTGATTGTGCTGCCTTTTCGTTGTCGGTGCTTCCAAATGTGCTGCCTTTTCGTTGGCGGTGCTTAATTTTTGTTGATTGCACGTAGTACAAGATGTAGTGACTGAATATTTACTAGTTCAAAACCTCTTGGTGTTACTTAAATATTTTTTAAGGTCACTTGGTCCTTTAGTATGTATAAAAATGTCACGATGGACTAATTGAATATAATTAGCTAACGACGAAGAAGGTCATGCGGTCTTGAAATGACTAGCCTATACGTCTGATATTGTCATGACTCGGTCTCATGGTCTGAAGACAATTGGACTGTATGTGCTGCTTTGTATACATGATCGGCTTATAGGTTATTCAGATTATTGAAAAATTCGTCTTTCATGTTAGGCTAATCACCACTGTATTTAATTCGTTGGTCAGGTATATTGTCTTGAGTTGTTTTTCGTAGAGAGAATGATTAATAAACTCCGCGAAAGGTAATGGAAAACAGAATCTAAAATTTATTTATTATTTAGTTACACCTGTCACTGGTCAAGAATCGAACCAAGAACAGGAATTGATATAATCAATTTGTAAATTAATAATTGATTTTTTCGGAGACTTTTGGAATTTTTCCCGCATTTCTAGCTAAATAATTACATGATTTCAAGATGGCGCCCAAATTTCAAGATGGCGGGCACCTCAGTAATAGTAAATGATTACTGCACTGTAGCAGGTTATAATAAAATTAGCATGATGGTAAGACGAGTACACACAAGATGGTGTCCTCCAGCAGACGAAAACAAGATGGTTGCAATGACCACTAGCAGGTGGTAGCTCCTGGTAGCATGTACTGAACATAAAATGACGGATACATGATAGATGTCAAGGTCAAAGTCAAATGTCAAGGCCAAGGTCATATTTCAAGGTCAAGGTCAACATTCAAGGTCAAGGTCAAGGTTCAAGGTCAAGTTCAAAGTTCAAGGTCAAGGTCAACGTTCAAGGTCAGTGACAAAGTCCAATTCCAACAGACGATATATACACCTTGGTATTGGTGGTAGGTCATTCTGTAGGTGGCTTCTGTGGTGGAAGGATCTGATGTTTTTTTTTTTTTGCTCTTAGTGGTTTCGAACCAAAGACAAATCGATCTAATCAATCAGTATTCTAATAAGTAAATTTTTTGATGAATTTAAACAAAAATTTCAGTATTCTAATAAGTAAATTTTTTGATGAATTTAAAAACAAATTTCATTAAAATGGGTTAATACATAAAGATTTCTAACATATCGGCAAAATTTCAAGATGGCGGACATGACATCATACTAGGTGATGATATATTTGCTATGAAACAAGTGGCGGGGATCAGTCTGTAGGTGGCTTCTGTGGAGGAAGGTTCTGTTGCTTTTTTTTTTTTTTGTCCTCACCAGTTTCGAACCAAGGACGGGAATCGATATAATAAATCAGAATTCTAACTTTTTTTTATTAAAATATGATAATAAATAAAGATTTTCAAGATGGCGGCCGTTACGAAACATGCAACATTAATAGGATCCAATATGACTGTCGTAACATAAAGTGTAACAATGCCATATTACTAAACCAAGATGGCGGGCGTAACGAAACATGCAACATTTATATAATCTAAGATGGTGTTTGTAACAATAATTGCAACAGTGGTTTTTAAGTAATATTTTATTAAATTTTTATTAAAGAATATGATTTAATAATTTTTTAATGAATATTATAATTTTTCCCGATTTTCTAACATAAAAATTACAGATTTTAAAGATGGAGGGAGTAACAGAAATTGCAACAGTGACATCATAATCCAAGATGGCGATCATGGTATCCTTATTCCTAGAAATGGCTTATCAGAGGCTGAATTTTTTATAAATTTTAAATTTCTTTCATTAAAATCGGGAAAACTGGAATTTTTCCCTCGAAAACGGGAAATTTTTCCTCAAAACGGGAATTTTTGAGTCATTTTGAGCCATTTTTGAGGAATTTTGAGGAATTTTTTAGTCCAAGATGGATGCCGTGAGATCATAATTCCAAGATGGTGGACCGATATACCACCAGGGGTGCAACAACTAAATTTCCAAAAGGGGGGCAATATACCTTTTTATAAATTTCTATTTCAAGGTAGAAAATGGTGCTATTTAAGCAGTTTTATTATCTAAAAATTGATTACACAGCACTTTCTTTGCCCCCGTTTGCCCCCACTTCAAGGTTTCAGAGGGGGGGGGGGGGGGGGGGGCAAAATACCCTTTACAAGTACCCATTACAAGTACAAGTGAATGTATGAACTTGCCTTTGACCTTATATACCAAGTACCAACAACGTACAAGTGACGATTGTATGCTGTGATGCAGGAAGAAAATGTGAGGTACGTAGTGACATTTGATGGCAAGGCGGGCTTCTACAGCACCTACCCCATTGGTACTGTTCACCTTAGCAACAACGGAAATAATACCTGCATTAGTTACTGTAGAGATGAGAATTTTAACAACTTTAAATTATGTGGTGTGTACTTCATTTCACATTGGCTTGTGCCACGTGTTGCTGTCGCCACCCATTACGCACCCCGAACTTGCTGCTCCACTGTTTTTAAATGCAACTTCTTTACAGCTGGTAGAGGAGTTGAGGCGATGACACCATTAAAGCATAATGAAAACTGTACCAAATTACTTGCCAGAAACACAGATTACAGGGGCCAGAAACACAGATTACAGGGGCCAGACAGACAAAAAATCAGTTTCAACTCGGTTCTCTGATAAACTGTCTGGAAAAATAAGAACTTGTGCAGGGTAGAACATATATACTCTAAAACCAGAAAGGACTGGGGGAATTCGCATAATTATTTTTTTTTTCAGATAGCCGATCATTTACGAAAAACATTTGTACCAGTGTCACAAGGGTAGTATGAAATAAAACAACACTAATATGAAACACAAAACTGAATGTATAAAAAAGTTAATTAAAGTAAGCCTACAATATACAAAAAGAAGTCCAAGATTATCTTTTGCTTTCAAGCTAAGACACTGTTTTTGCCTGTAAATCTCGTGGTTGGCCGGTTTGCCGGGAGTGAGACAGCACTAGCCCCACTGCACAAACTCTCGCCAGCGATTCAACCACAGTTAATGATTTACAGTGGTACCATAATTAATAGAAAGGTTTTACCCCCAACAGATTAAAGTTTTGGACTAACCATAGCACTGTTAATATTAAAAAATATAAACAATTTTCAGTCAGTCAATCAAGTTGAATTTTCCCTAAGACAAAAATTAACGTGAATGGTAAAACTGCTGAATCAATAACTGCTGGAGAACTACTTCTTAAGGTCATGATTAGCCAGTGGCGTAGCCAGGGGGGGGTTTTAGGGGATCAACTCCCCCCCCCCCCCTCCGTCTTAGCACCAAATCTTTAATTAATTTCTTATTCATCACTCAAACAAATTTCATATTAAAATTAATAAAATTGTTACCATTACAATATTTAAATTTAAGTACAGAAAACTGCTAAAATAGCACTATTTTACACATTAAAATCCAAATTTTATACGGGGGACTGCATGCTTCTTAACACCCCCCATACACAAATCCTGGCTACGCCACTGTGATTAGCCAAATACTGGTGTTCCAAACTATGTCAGTCAGTTTGCTTGCTACAGTAAGGTGCAGATTATTGAGCTAGTTATTCACCATTGTGACTTATACCTATTGTTCAGTGTTTACTAGACTGTGGAACTGTAATGTGCAGTATGGATGCCAACTGTGTGTTCCTCCACAGACGATAAAGAACCACGTGGTGGAGAACATGTATGCTTCGGAAGGTTTCCGCTCCGACCTGTACTACGACATCCAGACCCGCCAGAACATGGTGGACGTGTTCAAGAAGAACGGGAAGCTGAAGGTGAGAAGTGATTCATTGTTTCCAGACCTTGTGGTGCACCATTCCATAGCTTCCATTGTTCAGGCGAGAGCTGGCAGAAGTAAGAGTGTGTGTTTGTGCTAGCTGCAAATAAACAATGAGCACGCAACACGTGGACAGACTTATGACCTTACGATGATGCACTCCCGAAGATGGCAGGCTCCAACCCACAACAGGAGGATGCCAAGAGCTTGCTTACTATGTGGCAGCAGCTTCAGCAAGTTTGGCTACTGAAGAACATGATCAAACTAAATGTTAATAATTCATTGCCTTTAACAAAATTCATGCTAAAAACTAAATGCCATAAATAGTAGCCATCTTACATTTTTTAATTTGTTAAACATTAAATTATTTTATTTTTTAGAGGAATTGTGCAAAATCTTATTTACATTCAGGGAGAGTGAGCACCATGTTCAAAATGATCTAGCTTCATAGCCCAGCAGTCCATCTGCAGGATGAGACACACTTGGAACACTTGATATAACATGGTGCACCCAAGACTACACACTGGTGCCTTCAATGATATTGGACTTCCACATTTTAACTTTTGAACATCTGCAAGCCACTAATTAGTGAAAGAACTTTGCAGGACTTAACTTATACAATAACTGTGCATATTTTAACAATAGTATTTCAGCAATATTAAACGAATCTTTCAACTGCAACCCAACAAAGTTACTTCCATACTTATTTAGTTTTCTAAAAGACCTACCTCCTCCTATCAGACCCAACGTGATTGTTCAGTGAAAGGCAGTCTGTCATGGCTAGATGTGACAACAGCATAGCTCCAGCTCCACCAGGGATAAGACTATCAGAATCGAAGGCCTTGTTTCTGGGCACGACCTCCATGTTGCAGTCTCTGGTCAATGGCCTGTGCCTCACGACACGTGTGCTTGAGTTCTTGTGATAGTCACAACCAGGGCCACAACTAGTCTCTGGCAACCGGGGCATGAATGGATTCATGCGCCGCCCCCCCCCCCACCCCTCTTTTTTTGCACATACCACACCAATAAAGCGGATGTCCGGGGACTTTCCCACGGAAAAATGGTGCTATTTAAGCATTTTCCATACCTACATGTAACAGTTTCTGTGCTACTGTAACTTCCATGCAAAAACCTTTTTACCAGTTACCAGTTGTAGTAGGAATTACAATGCAAGCGATTTCGGCGCCCCCACAGCTTTGCGCCCGGGGCGTATGCCCCGCTTGTCCCCCCCTAGTTGCGGCCCTGGTCACAACACTACTCTTGGTAACTGCTGCCATTCACATTTCATTGGTGCTTGAACATTTTGGAACTGTTATTGCAGAGGTAACAATTATGAAACTCACTTTTTGTTTCTTGTCATACTGTAATTTTCAAAAAAATACTCAAAAAAAATTACTACACTTAATGCTTGATTAAATCACAAGTAATGACAGTGAGTCACCAGAAACACATGCATTGTGTGTGTGTCATGAAACATTTGCTCGGGCAGTTGGTTTCTGATAACTGAAGGTTTCTGCCTGCAAAAATTAAAATTTTTTTATGGTCAATTTGGTTTATATAACACTAGCAAAACTCATCAGATGTTGTCCTGCCTCTGTGTGTGTGTGTGTGTGTGTGTGTGTGTATGTATGTATGTATGAATATATATGTATGTGTATGTATGTATATATAGATGTATGTGTATGTATGTATATATAGATGTATGTGTATGTATATATATATGTATGTGTATGTGTATATATATATATATATATATATATATATATATTTTTTTCAAATAATTGCTAGTATTTAATGTTTATTGACAGATAAGAAGTCCAACGATAGTTTAATTGTGTGTGATACAAAAATATTCAATGATTACCTATTGACAGATAAGACGTCCATGAGATAGTTTAGTTGCACGTGATACAAATGTCACTTACCTACAAATAAAAGAAGAATAGTTATTCATAGCTGCAGTACATGGCGTTGCCCGGGCTGAACACATGGTGATAGCGCTATATGACAGTGTGGTGGACATAGAGAAATGACACACAATTACTGTTTGTATGTCTACGACCTACGATTTTCTGTTTACCCATGGTGATTGGTTGAACGGTTTAGAGGTTGATATGCTGCGGTGCCATCTAGTGAAGAGTTATAACAAAATGGATATTGCTAAAATATCCTCAGTGTTCAAATATTTATGTATAACAATTTTCATTGTGATAGGTCAAATAGTCCAAGAGTTTATCGACGTCATACACACATACCAACATCCAATTTTATATATGTATATAAATTATTAAAATTTCAGAAAAAAGATGCAGGTATTAAAAATTAAATGAGCATATATATTTTTTAACTACAGTGCTTGAATTAAAAAACAATGAATAAAACTAGCGAAGTTTGCATTGCTATCAATATTAAAATGAAAAATGGTGGCTCAAGTGCTACGACCTCCTCGCCTAACTACAACAGCTCACTTGTTGCTTAACTTGTGCTGGAACTGTTTTTCTTTAATTTAATTTTTGTAAGTTGTAGATTAATGATCTAACAAGTAATACTATTTGGCTTTTCATTTTCGGACTAGCTCCTTTAACTGGTTCTGTTCTATATTCGTGTCAATCTTCTAGCATTTAGCCATACAAAATGTCACGTTTTCACTTCCTCTAGCTTAAAAAAAGGCATGTTTGTTTTAACAATTTTACCCAATGATACGATTTGCTTTTTATCCATCTACAATGTCTAAAACAATATGCCTTCAGATTTGAAGGACTGAATGGATTCAAAGGGAAAATAATCAGCTGCACCGGTCAGACCCATGTGTGAACAGGCAACATTAAAATTTCACATAAAAATCCCACAAATCACATACATGTCCATTTTTCCCACATTTTCTCTCTTTGGATGTAGTAATTTCAGGTTCCATTAATCCATTCACATGTAAAAAAAAAAGGACTGTGTTCTGTTTCTTACACATAATCAAACTCAATAGTTGGAAAAAAAAGTCATTCCTACTGGTCACCTATTGTTAGTGTGTTTACCAAACCTACTGTAACTAAGTGTCACTATTTGTTGCAGGTGAACGATGCCATGATGACAAAATGTGACCTTCTCAACACCAATGGAGTGATTCACGTCATCAACAAAGTGTTACTGCCGGAACGTCGCTCTAGAGGATAACTTTCAGTGGTGACAAAATAAACCAAGTGTTCAGCAAGTTATTTCCTAGCTCTCAAAGGAGTGCTGACAACATGAGGTATTGATTTACTCATCAAATAAAATGAAACAGAACTTTTATTCTGTAGTGAGTGAAATCATAATCAAGAGTTTCATTCCTACACAAGTTACGCTGTTTCAACCCTAGAAAAACCAAGAAAGTGATATTACACATTAGGAAAATATTTGCACTAGATAGATACATAGTTTTTTTTTACCTCTATAACAGTAAATGTGTTTGAAATGTTGATGGAAGAACTTTCTGTACTCGTGTGCATTTTAAATATATTATAATAATACAATTTTATGAACTAAAATAAAAAAATTATTTTATACTTTTTTTTTCAGCAGAACATATTTAAAAAATACACATGGCATCAAAATATTTTCATTCTATTGCAGTAATAAGTAAATATAAACACTTTGCTGCATCTCACAAACTTATAAGTTCTTTGCTAAAAATTTGGTGCTAAAAGTTTCAAACAAGCATAAAAGGGAAGGATTTTACTTTGTTTAAAACAACTTTCAAATTATAAATACCGTATGGCTCATGCTTTTTCAACACTTCTAAGAATATGAACAGGTATAAGCACTTTCCTTGAACTGTGAACCAGATAGAAATACAGCAAGCAACAGTGACTCTTGTACAATGAATGCCTACAAATATCCTGTGCAGGGAAAATGATAAATGACAAATTGTAATTTTGTGTTATTTTCTGTGTGGCCCACAGAATATCTCGGTGAAATATGTACTTTTTTCTGTAACTGTTTGATGAAATGCATGCAGTGTGATTGATGATAGTATTATTCTTAAAGGAAAATATAAACAACATTGTATTATTATCTGACAATAATAAAGTACTTACTGTTGGCCTAAATAATAGTGGAAAAACCACTTTAATGGTTCATCATTTATTTATACAAATAATGGTGATTTTTTAATATACTTTGTTTTCAAAATTTTTAAATTAAGAGAAATACTTCTTATATCCAAGATATTGAAAAAAAAATAATTCTAAAAAAATTAACAGCACTATTGTATTTTTTATAATAATAATAATAATAGTAATAATAAAGAAATTATTCCTGTAAAAATTTTAAAAAATTCTTGAGTTGTTTTTAAAATACAGTTTACAGCATTTTTAACTTAGAGAAGTAGTTACAACAAAAAACCTTTATCCGTGCAGATTGATAAAGAAATTCCCCTAAAAAGTCTCATGAACTCAATATGGGTCTTTTCACGGAATTGTGTAAACAGCTTAGAAATGACCCAACTCTGGTCTAGTGTATAGCTAGTTTAAAGGTTTTAATTGTTTGTAAAAAAAAAAAAAAAAAAAAACAAGAATTTATATTATTTATAAGATCATTTGAATCATAGTAAGCTAATTTTAATGTAATATTGAGCTTTTAATTTTCCTATTTTTAAAATCCTATAAAAAGGGAAATATCATGATGTGAGCTATCTTTGCCTGGCTGTTATGTTATTTGTGTGTAGCCTTGCCATGCTTAAGGCTGAAGTGTATGTTTATCAATGAAAAAGTTAGTGAATAAAAATAACTTTGAGAAAATTAATAGAATTATTTTACCTCATACATAATTTCTCTTTTTCTAAATTTAGGTTTGGGAACATCCAATGAGGTTGGGAACAGTGAGTTATGTATTGTGCGTAGTTTGAAAAAATTAAGAGAATTTGTTTGAATACTTATTGGCGCTGGGTGTTCGCATTGTGGTCACGGCCCATAAGGTCCGACGTTGGCAACACTATATTTTTCACACCTGGTCTCTCATAACTCTGCTGTGTGTTGACTTTCAGGTTTCCAAAACATGAGGTTGAAGGGTATACGTAGCTGACATTCAATGGTCCTCTACAGTTGTATGCAGATCCAGGTTCAATTAACTTTCATGGTTTGCTTTAGGTACACCTAATGCAACACGAACCTGAAATTTGGTAACACTAGTATTTTCCTCGGCTCCCAGAAGTAACAAAACTGCTTCCCCCACTCTTTCTACTCATTCTTTTTATTTTGTGTAGTCTTAGTACCGGTTATTGTTTCAATGTGACTTAACATGTTTTTATGAAGTGTTTTATTCATTTGCGAATGAGTGACCAATTCCAGTAGCAAGACAGTTCTCAGCAACTACTTGATCTCAAGATGTTTTTCTCTTCCATAATTTTTCTGTAACAATACTGGGTGTTAACAAAGCTCTATCAGCAAATTTTTTTCTGTCTACAGAAGACATGATTACCCAATTAAAAAAAAAATACAATGACAAAAGGCTGTAGAGTTAAAAAGTTAATAAAGATTGCCTAACTAACCAACCACAAGTTACTAGCGAAAACAACAAACTGAAGAAGGATGCCTATGCCGGGAGGGGGAAGCAAAGCAATGACTATGAAGTTACTGCTACCCCCTAGTTACAACTAGTGGTAGTTGTAGTTGGAACTACACCTGGCATGGGCATAGATCCTGAGGGGGAAAGGGGGGCCAAAGCCCCCCCCCTCCCTGGAATTAAGAAGCCCCTCATTGAGGGGGCCCACTGGCCCGGTTGTGCTTGCAAAACTGTGACTGTGAAACGAGATTGATAAACACAATGATGTAAAACTACATTTTATGAAAACTTTTTGTATATTTTAAATTTTTTGTGCTTACTGCATTTACTTAGGTTAAAATAAGAGCAGTGTACAACACACAAGCACCATATTCTAAAATGAAGTGTCTGTTAACCCCAAGCGCTAACTTTCAGGCCACGCAGGACCTTGTGAATCCTACAGACTTGTGCCCTTGCTACCTTGTTTTGTTTCCATCTCTTCACACCGAAACTACTAGGGTACAAACTAGTTTTATTCATTCACTGTATATGGCAGTTTAAAATACATAACTTTACTTTATAATTCCAATGAATGCCTCAAAGTAAAATCCCTGACTTTCTCGGAACAATTACAACTTCCCAGACTTGTTTCATTTGTACTAGTATACCATCCTTATTGGAACATGCTCCGAGATTTATTCCGCCTAATCTAGGTTTCACGTCTTTGCATTGTATGTATCTATGGACTCTATGAAGTGAAGAATCAAAACAAAGCACGGACATTATATATATATAACTTGTATTTCATTTTCTAGTGGTCTAGAATGGAAATCAAAACATACTGAGTTGATTCCAGCCATAATGATGCTACGGAAACCAGAAGTTTATGTAATAAATAATAACAGCTACTGAATGTTGCCTATTTTCGTGTTTTGTCGTGTGTTGACGTGTTTTTCGGTGTTTTGTCGCACGTTAATGTGTTTTTCGATGTTATTTCGTTTTATCGTGATTCACCATATAATAGGGACTCTACTAATCAGTAATCACATCTTCAAACTGATGTTGACAGAGGCTTTGCCCCATGAGTCTGATAAAACTCCACTCGTCCGCTCCCTTACCGACCTTCACCAATAATTTTTTTGCATTTGCATCATAGTAGTACATTCGATGCCGCGCACGTGTGAGTTCAATGTGTTCAAACAACGTGCCACAACTCCAAACATCCAGCCACTCAGTGCTACGTAATTAAACAAGTAAAATAATAGTAATTCTTTCTTTTGATCCCCAAGGGTATTTTTTTTTCAGCAGACTGGCTTGAAACATTCTTGTAACATAATTTAAACATTTACCAAAGACGGAGTCAAACAAGTGGACAGACTGCGTAAATAATAATTATTCACCCTAGCGAGACTTTTGAAACATGACCGCATGTATCTCAGTACAGCCACGAGGGTGTCTCGTACAACCCCTAAACAGACTGATTCATGCCACAGAGCTTTCCAACAATTCAATAAGATGTGTTCAAAGGAGAGCTGTAACTGTAACGAGAATAAAAGCACATGTTGCTTTCGGGCCAATTGCTGACCATCTGCAGGTATCAGGTGTGCAGGATGCCTGAAGTGCCCACATTACCATCTCTTAGTGTAAGCATGCCCAACAATGAGAGCGGGCTAGGCTCTGGTAATTCTGGTAATCACATTTAAGGGGGATAAGACCCAGCAATCTTGGAGTTTCCCAAATCTTTGCTAAATTTCTAATTTTGAACAATTTATTCCAATTTCTGGCATGTCAAGACACAAATCATATCTCCCACACCTTCAATACCTTATTACAACCACATGTTTACTAACAGGCTCTAGTTTGTACATGCCGCAAGTAAACCACTTATTATTTCAAGCAGGAGAATACAACTGCCATGATAATCACACCAGTTCACAAGTGTTGACTTCAAAAAGTAGCCAAAGCCAAGTCCTATGCCATGTCAATCCAAAACATTCTGCAGGGAAGCCATATTGGTAGCTGGATCAAAATATTTTACCATTGCAAGATGGGGAAGCCTAATCTCCCTTAAGGAGGCTCCGAGTCTCATCCCCACATGGGTCACGTCTCGCCCTGAGGAGTCTCCGCCGGGTCCGTGTGACCTTAACATACGGTGGCACCCACTTAACATCTTTCTAAACAAAACCAGGGTGGCCGCCAAACTTTGATTTTGAAATTCATGCACATTTCCAGGCTTTCAAGGAACAAAATTAAGTTTTTCAAGGAATTTGCTTGATGGTGAAATTATGCCAATTTAAGATGCCGATGTAAAGTTACGAACTAACTATGTATACTTATATTCAAACAAAAGACAGCATAAAAAATTGAATTTTTTTTCCGAGCTGCAGAAACTTAAAAAAATATATATTTGAATAGAATAATTCCCAATCTATGAACCCAATCAAAAATGAATCATATACATAGTCATGGGGCAGGTTAAATTTCTTAAGTGCTTTTATTGGCTTATTACTGAAACATAAGCTACGTATTAAAATATCAGAAAATATTTAAATGGTATTCAAGAGAACTTTTATATTTTTAAGATTAATAGTTTTATTTTGAAATTATTACGCTACTATATCTTACATTTATGTTGCTAACCATAACACTATGAATTGCTGAGAATAAAGATGATAATGGTAGGCAACAACCATTTTATAAAACTACGCTAAAATTTGTTACACTACTGCTCTAGTCAATACAGATACTGCAAATAAAGTAAACATTGGCTATGTACATTTTCATGTGTGCATCGAAATATTTGCATATTTTTATTTGTGAATAGAAGATTTAAAAAAAATTGCCATTTCATTAACTAATTGTGGCATATTTTATAAATAAAAAACTTAATAATTAGACTTATACATTCTAAGTTTCTAACAAAATTAAATACAACATAATTAAAGAATAAAAAAATTGGTTGTCTGTAAAGTCAGTTTACGGACGATAGTTTAATGTGACGTCATAACAAAACATCGATGAAATGATTGCATACTTTTATGAATAAAATTGAATCATTTTTATTTTAATAATAAAAGAATAAATACTTGAAATTATACTAGTAATCAGATTTTTAAAATGCAAGAATAATTAACCTTTATCGCCGAAATTGTTGTTGTAATAAGCAATGAAAACCACATTAACTTTTCACTTCACTTTATAAACAGTCGACGAAACAGTTCACGTCTAGATGACTTATAATTAATTTCAAAACTGGTGTTTAGCTATAAAGTTTAAATATAATTATGAACAAGTTTTCATATAAATAAATTGTAATCAAATATCTATCATAAATTATATGAATCACCATAATTCTTCAGTCAATTGTAACATAACCTATTATAACTGCACTCGCCGTGCTTGGTTCCCGCGATAGCGGATAGTTATCGCGTTTCAATCGGTTCACGTCCGTCACCGTAGATAGCAGCACGGTAGGGGAATAATATTATTTCGTTTTTATAACACGATTTAATAACAAATACGCATCCCAAATATGTACACCAAACTTATTTATAATATGTTACAATATTTTTTAAAACATTGTTTAAAAGCTCCCGGGTGTAATTTGAATTATTATGTGTAACTGTAAAACACCATTGTTCATTAAAAATATGTTATTCTTTGAGGAAGTAATTTTTTTTAATTTTTCTATTTTTTGTATGATAAAATCTCTCTCTGCATACTTTTATGAATAAAAATGAATCATTTTTATTGAATTATCACTATTTTGTATGGATAAAAAGAAGGAGTGAAATTAAATCTACAATTTAATTGATAAATTTACTTTTATTTGCACTCATTAATTCAAATATGTTTATAACTTTTGTAGTTGCCCATGCACCATATTTATTTTTACAAGTACAAAAATGAAAGTCTAGCGGCGGCAGGGATTCGATCCGTCAAACTTTCGATTGGTAATCAATCAGCGATGCTAACCGCATGGCCACGAGGCCATATTTGATATAATAGTTTCAGATGTTATATATATATATATATATATATATATATATATATATATATATATATATATATATATATATATATTATATATATATATATAAATTTTGTTCACGGTAGGGAAATAATATTATTTCGTTTTTATAACACGATTTTATAACAAATACGCATCCCAAATACACCAAACTTATTTATAATGTGTTACAATATTTTTTAAAACATTGTGCAAAAGATCCCGGGTGTAATTTGAATTATTATGTGTAACTGTAAAACACCATTGTTCGTTAAAAGCGTATTTAAATATTCAACATTACTTTTAAATAACCGTACCGATTGTGCTGAAAATCGGTGGACGATCGTTAAATTACATAATATTCAAACGACGAAAATATGATTGAAAAGTCAAATCGATGGTTGTTCCAATAGAGTGGAAAAGAGATGCCACGCATGCGTACAATGAGCATAACAGGACACATCCGTAGTGGGACAATGTGCGTTAAGAGACACTTTTTCATGTGTGCAGCCGGCGTTCATCTATTTATTAGAAGTCACGTCAAAAAAGTGAAAAATGTTTAAATGCAGCCCTCTTGTTTATGCTCTTAAACACATTTTGAGCCAGCCAAAGTTTGTGAGTGAGCATGTTTTAACAACATACTTTGCTTGTTAATATGTTTTATTTCATGTAATATATATTTTTAATGAACCTGAATAGTGTTTACTGCTCCTCTGTACACTGGATAAACCTTTGTTTCGCATATGTCATTCATGACATCACAAAACAATAGCGAAGGGAATACACACATCTGGCCAGCATGCTGATGACCCCAAATATTAAAGTTCACTATCTCGACACGTACAGTGTGTCGTCCCGTATATACAATTTCAGAATGGGTAGGGTCAGGTTTGAAGCCCACCTAATTGTACCCAAGGTTAGTAGAGAGAGGTTGCCTCGATCGCTTGCGCATCGTTCTGCGCATCGCGTCACTTGCAGCCCCGGCTCGGCTTGCCAGCCCGTCCGCTCCTATCAGTTACATAGTTTACAAGCACATCTGCTTGTATTAACGTGTCAAACTACAGCGTAATGCAGGGAGAGTTATTGTTGTGAGGAGTTTAATTGAGAGTGCATGTGTTATAACATGTTAGTGTTGCTTATATCATAAGTGCACAGGTGCTTCGTTAATTATAACTAGAAGGTAAAATTTTAATAACAAGAATTTAAAGTGAATTTGTTTTGTTAGGCTAAACGCTGTTAAATAGTTGTATTTAAACATTACAATGCCAGGTACCTACGCGGTGTACAGTGGCTGTGTGTACAAATAGCTTGGTAAAAACAAAATCTTTACCTGAAACAAATCATATAAAATATCATCGATTCCCACGTGATGATCATCTGTTGAAAGTGTAAGTTCAGAAATGCCGACGTGATGGTGAGTGGAATCAAAAAACCACTTACATATGTTCAGAGCACTTTACAGATGACGATTACGAGCCCGACTTGAAAGCTGAGTTGTTAAATACATGCGCTAAAAGACGTCTTAAACAAAATGCTGCACCTTCATTAAAACTTGGAATTACAAGACCTGTAGAAACATTGGAAAGTCGTGTGCGCCGAGAAGCCCGAGTTAAATGCAGGGAAAAAAAAAAATGTTATGTAAATTAATCGTAGATTCAAATGAAAATGTAAGTGAGGAAGAAACATGTTCTTGTAGTCAGTTAAAGCATTCAAAGTCTTGTTCTAACAATGACTCGGTTGAAATGCTTAGGAAGGAAATCCAAATTCTTAAAGAAAATTTGTTTCTTGCCGAAAGAAAGTCAGTTTTGAATTTGGAAGTCATGAAAAAATTTAAAAAAAAAGGAAATCTTAAAAACAAACAAAATAAACGTGCTTCGTTAGAGTTCCGTACGCGGAATATTCTTTCATAGTGTTTTTTTTTTTTTTTTTTTTTTTTTTTCAAAAAATCAAATTGACTTATTACTTTCGTTGAAAAAAAGAGTAAACTGGACCAATGATGAAATAGCTCTCGCTTTCACTTTGCGTTATTTCAGTAAGCGATGTGATTTATTTTTAAAACAGAAACTTAACTTCCCATTGCCTGGACTTTCAACTCTTCATCGATGGGCATCTTCATTTGACATGAGAAAAGGTATCCTAGTAAAAAATGTTTGAATTTTTGAATGTAGCACGTTCTTCGTTGCTAGACTTCGGACGCATTGTTGTTCTTTGACGAAGTAAAAGTGAAGAAAACACTCGAGTATGATGCAAAAGAGGATGAAACGATTGCCCGAAAAACTGCTCTATTAATGTTAGAAATTTATTTTTAAATCTAACGTCAGTTTATTTATATTGCAAACATTCCCAAAATGTATTAATGAGCTATGGCTACTTTCATTAAACACTAAGCAATTGATATGCAATTATTTTAAATATTATAATCTTGCTGAGAAATAAATATAAATAAATCATTTTGTTTACTACTTACATATTAATTATATTATTTTTTAAAAATTCATGGATTCATCATTGATATTTTGAAAATTTTTACTGTCACTGAAAAAATATGTTGAAGTAATAATTCATCCTTGTTTTCAGTCACAGCATGTTGTCATTTGAAAAACATATCAAAGCGATTATAATTAAAAGTAATCTACCAAACATAAATGAAATACTATAAGTATTGCGTATCAGACATGTGAAACGAGCCGAGCTGATAAGAGAAAGCCGTCAGTCAGCAGGTGTAGTATTACGGCTGGGAACGGCGGGGCTGCAGATGACGTCAGAGCGGAGTGTCGGGCTGTCTACATTGTTCTTATGGGATCGAGACAACCTCTCTCTACTAACCTTGAATTGTACCAGGGCTTTAAATAGTTTTACGCTGACAAAAAACAAAGCTTGAACTCTTACATAAGAAAATATTTTTTTATCAGTATTGATAGAGCCAGTTAAGTATGCAATTAACGATTTGTGATAGGAAATAAATTTACTTACATTTTCCCCATACAAAACCGTAACATACTACTGACACATAAGAGAAGATAAAACGTCTGAACTTGATCATTGCGTACAGAAATAGGAATAACTCTTCTGAACAGCATTTTGGCCAAAATTACATCTTTCACAAACTGCAACTATTTTCCAATGTAGTAGCTTGTCTGTACGAACTAAAACCGGGAAAAAAAATTCTGAGCATTTATGGCGTCATTCATAACATAAAATTGGTCAGAGACTGTATACGAAATTCAATCAATATACAAAAAATTATTAGGTAAAATTAACGTCACGTAAGCAACATCTCAATAAGTTGGATGCACTTTGTATGTATTTAAAATAATATTCACTCAACGTAAACACATAAAACCTTCCGTAAAATAACAACACTGCCATACTGACGATGCGAATGCCCAAGGATGATAAAGGTATTGAATTGTTAGGTGATCAGCCGCCAATTTTCAATATGGCCATGGTCGCTAAAATTAATCAAAGATGATGAAATCATTTATAGCAGAACTGAACCAATTAGCATGATTACTTAATAAACATTCATAATACGCCAGGAGACTGTAGTTACTAAACCTCTTATCATAATAAAATACAATAGCATTCAAAAAGGCCTCAAGATTCTTCCCAAATTAGGTATGTACTTTTTCACACAATACTGTTTTTATGGATATAAATAATTGTAAGAGATAATTAAAAAACTATAAACAACTCAATTTTAAAAATTTATTTATTTTTTTCTAAGAAAACAGTCTCATTAATTTATGCTTATAATTCCACAGCCTTAGAAGTATGCATAGTTCTCAATGTTCTGACTCATAGAGACCCATTTTTTCATATACTATTATTATTATCTATACTAGCATGCACTCTAATCAAACCACCTTAAGTTAAGTTATCACTCAAATCTAGTGTAAAAAAAATTTACACATTATGCACAAGACAACAGTGCCAGTTAAAATCAACGTAGTGAAAAGAAAACAAATTTATTTATGATCATTTTGAACAAAAGAAATGGTTAGTAAACCCTGCAAATGTATATTAAATTAATCTTATGTTCTCAATACTCTCCCACCAAAAATGGCACATTTGATTTAATTTGATTTTCATGGTTGAAAGTTCTTATCTTCAGCTTTAATTTGTTTCATGCCACAAAATAGAATGAATCACTAGTGTGTGTGCTCTGAGTGTGTGGCTATGTAAATGTGGGCATGTATGCCAGGGCCATACACACAACACTGCACCCACAGTGATTTAGCAAAAGTCCATGTGAAATAAATCTGATAATACAGGATAGCCACTCTTTTGGCAAAACCAAAAACCACGATATTTAAGGTTTTTCTAAGAAATTTCTTTCAATGTTTCTACATTGGTTATATCAGAACTAATAAAACCAAATTAAGAATTAACCATTTAATACCAACCATTTAATATTATATAAAATAAAAACTATTCCAGTAAGACTATATTAGTTCAGTGATAAAAGTGTTTTCCTTGAACATAAGTTAGTAGCTTTTGTTTGTAGTTTAAACTATGACAGTAGCTATCAGCAGCAAAGTTTTATGAAAAGACAGCAATTGTATAAATAATACACCAAACCATCAGGGCACAACTAAAATTACAACTGCCAAGGATAATTACAGTTTACACATGACCATAATAATTATTAATATAAACAATTAAAATTCTCAGTTGAGCATTAATAACAATTTCCTAGTTTTAAATTCTATACAGACTAACTTTCAATCACAGTAATCTGTGCATTATTTACTATTATAAAATCACTTTAATACTAGCTAAAAAACAAATATACCTAAAAAATAATAATTTTAACGGTAAAATATCAATAAACTGATATTTGTTATTTTCTTATAGATTAACACTTAAACAACTTAATTATTAAGACACTTAAAGAAAAAAGGATTATGGCACAATCCACTAGTTTAGTTTTTCCATGTTAAAAATCATGTTTTAATTTATTTTTTTTCCAATGGAGTCTCTAGTCTTTTACATGAGAAATCAAGGTATTAGAATTCTGTTGTTTTTTTTTTTCCGTGTGGCTTCTGTTTGTATTACCGGTGGTGACTACTAGTCAAAGTGTTAACTCATTAGATTTCACAGGTGTCCACTGAGGACGTTCGTCAGTAAACGACATTCAAAAATGGTATAAGTGATGCAGTTTGTAGGCACAATGAGCAGTTTTTCAACTAAGCACTTTTCAACTTGCTAAACGAAAAGATAATTCCAGGCTTTCAAAATTTTAACAGTTTCTCACAGATTTTCCGGCGCAAAAAAAAAATTCATGACTAATTCAAGATTTATAAATTTTCTCTGTAAGGTGGCCACCCTGAATACACTATTGGAAAATCAGTGACCAATTTACTCGTCCAACTAGAAAACTATTTCTCTAAAACAAAAATGGTGTCCCTTTTAATCATTTTTTTTGTAAAGAATTGTATTTGCATTATCTTATTTCAGTCTACCAATTTCAAACATACACATAACCAAATTATTTATTCAGCGTAATTGAAATCAAAAATACCAACTAATTTCCAGAATAGAAATTAGTCCAAAACTATAACAAAACACTTTCAAAAACTGTCAAAAACTTAAATGAAATTTCCTTTCTTACTTAATTCTTCCAGGAGTACTATCCACAAGTACCTAAATGCCACAAGTATATACGATAAAAGGCCACAGGAAACAAATTTCTAAAACTCTGTCTACATTTTTTTTTACATGCAGACATGTCCATTTTTTCACTTTAAACTTGTCGACAGGATGCCTATGTTTTATCCTGTGAACTCCCTTCCTCCAAGTCAGAGCTAGCAGCTGACTTCACTGACTGTCAGTCCAAGTAAGAGAGTTGTTACGTGGTTACATGTCAGTTCAAGTAAGAGAGTTGTTACGTGGTTACATGTCAGTCCGAGTAAGAGAGTTGTGAAATGGTTACTTGTCAGTCCAAATAAGAGAGGAGTTACTTGGTTACATGTCAGGCCAAGTAAGAGAGTTGTTACTTGGTTACATATCAGTCCAAGTAAGAGAGTTGTTACGTGGTTACATGTCAGTCTGAGTAAGAGAGTTGTTACTTGGTTAGATGTCAGTCCAACTAAAGAAATGTTATGTGGTTACATGTCAGTCAGAGTAAGCAAGTTGTTATGTTTTTACAGATGGTGCATTTAGTCCAACTCATTACAATAAATGCAGAATATTCAGTCCTGATATAAACACAAAACAAGCAAAAACCATTCTCTATTCTTCAGAGTCATGTACCACTAACTTCCTGGTACAGATCACTTTAAAGATGAAGTTCTTCAAACATATGCAGTAAGGTCACTGACTGAGGAATCATGTATACTGCAGAATAGAAATTACAGACAGTACTTCACTCTGCAACAAACGAGATCATTCAGTGCTACATGTCGTATCTGAAGAGTACTTCTTATGTGAAATCTTTGAAAGTCATAGACATTACCTTTTAGTTTCATGATAATCTCCGTGACCTTGAACACTTGGCAGTAAACAAAATATTTTGATAATGCACACATATTAACATAAACACAAAAGTGATTAAAAATAAAAAAGTAGATACTAATAAATCAGACCTAAGCTCCTTAAATTTTAAAATAGAGCTGTTCCGATTCACAAAATTTTGCCGATATGCCGATACAACTGTTGCAGATTTACCGATTCTGAACCGATACAGGAGAAAATACGTTTTAGTTAAAATATTTTTTTTTATAAATTTACTAAACTACCCAAAATAACTTGTTCTTAGAAAAGCATGCAATGCAAATGCACATGTATTTTAGTTTATAAACGGAACATAACCTCTCTTTTTTTTAAACTCATATTTTTAGCTTGTTTTGATTTGTTTGTTGGCGACCCATTAGTTGCTTATTAAAACATGAATTTACTAATAGAGGCTGGAAAAATTTAATAATTTAATACATAATTATCTAAAATAAGATTATTTAATAATAGATAAATATTACACATATTAATTAACATAATATGATGATTAAAAAAATGAATTTAAAATGTGCATAGTTGTGAGACTTTGTACATGTTTACAATTCAAGAACGGGAATTCCAATACCATATTAATGCGTGCAGCGGCGTAAATTTACGATACCAACATTTATACGGAAATGCATTCCATGTGGTCGCTTGGCATGGGAAACGGTAAAAGTAATTTCTGTTACTTGAAGGTCTATATTATTTGATTATTATTTTTTTATTCAATTTAAAACCTTTATGTAAGTTAATTTAAAAAGTCTCTGTCATTTGATATAGCAAACATTTGTTTGCAGTTCAAGCAGTTGGTATTTTCCATTTTTTGTAGGGGTAGCCATGCTCTAAATAATGTAAGTTATTGTTCTTATCTAATTTTTCTGTGTTGGTGATATATTTATTTACGATGTATTAGATTCACGAATTTTATTAAAACAGAGGATGTTTAAGTTTGATATGTAGCTAGATATACGTAGCTAGAAATGATGTTCAAAGTATGTCGTAGTATGAAAAAGGATACTGTGTAAATTTAAGTTATGACAGGCACTTTCATTTTTCAATAATATCGGCCGAAAATTAACAAATGTATTATGACTGCAGAAACGCCGATTCAACTATCTGCAAAATTGGCTTCTGCCAACATGTATCGGCACAGCTCTAGTTTTAATTACCCTATCTATTTTTAAATACTTTCAGAGAATAGTTCAGCAATTAAATGGATTAAATTAACATTAATAAAATACTTATACCAAAGGAAAGCCAAGCAAAGCTTGTGTGTGATGCGCGGAGGCTAGAACAACAGTACAATGTCTTGGCTGCTGGGTAGGTGCATGCTGGAGACGTATCGCAATGTGAAGACACTTCAACACAGACGTGAGCACAAGTGTGTGGTGTGAGTGCTGTACACTCTGGCCACCAAGACCGCACGGCCTTGTCACAACTGTCAGCACGGTACTGACCACTACATGCTCCAGTTGAACTGGCCAACAGGGATGCTGAAGTAAGTCTCAGGACTACTTCAGATACAAGACTGTAGTGATACCTGATTATCTCACGTATGTATATGCACTAGTCACATCATCTGTGCTGGAGAACAACCAACACTTAATACACCAAATTAACTGACGTGTTTGTAATTCTGACTCAATAAGAATAAAGAAGGCAATTGCATGTGTATATATCTTTCAACCAAGGACTGCAACCTTTAAACAATCTACTGGTTTTCCAGAAAAAATATGTCACTGTTTAACAACCTACATCAAAATTTTCAGCAATCTTGGATAATACAGGAATAAAACCAGTAACATTTAAAATAAAAATAGGATAGTTTAAGTTAACTCCAACCCTATTTAAAATTCTTACTTCTAATTGTACTTATTGTGTACAATGTATGCATGTTCAAAGAGAACACCAATGGATAATCATAAACAAACACATGGCAATGAAACAAATTAAATTATTTCCATTAAACAATAGCAACATCAACGTTTAATGTTACCTACAACAAGCTAGTAACAGCTACAAAGTTAATCAGGAAATAAAACAAACCACTACACTAAAACTGAAGCAAAACATGATAACGGTTTCCTCTACAAAGGAAACAACAAAATTTCCCTCCTAAAACAAAATTCTTTACCACTTTTTATCATGTAATGTTCCTAATTACATTTCAACCTGCTACAGCCTGAACCGTAGAATATTTCCACTTCTTTGCGGATTCTTATTGTTAGTCATACCTAGATGCATCACTATAGTGCATACAACTAAAGAATCAAGAAACAAAGTAAAATAATTTTAAAATCTTGCATGAAAATAATTTTTAGCAAAGAGCACAGAAGAATAAAATCAGATCCCAAGAGATGGGTAGGGGCTGTTTTCTAGTTTTTGTCCCTATGAAATTACATTACAATGAAAGTAGTAAGGTAAGTGCACCGGTACTCGTCACTGCTCCAATGGTCGTCACTAGCAACTTCAAATGTAAATAATAGAGAAGTAGCTCAATATATCGCCAACTTAAATATTGACAAAAATTTGGTCGACGTTCTAGCTGAAATTACCACAATAGTTTTCGGAACAAACACTATTTTCAATCAAAAAAAGTCCGTGCATCAAAAGTTCGTAGAGCAGTGAAGATAAATAGGGGAATTCCTATACTAAAACACTAAGGACGTTAGTGCACATTTTTACTTCTAATTCTGTAATTTTTCATGTTTATTCGTGATGTTTTGTGCTGAATGTGTTAGTTAAATGTTCTTGAAGAGGTGAAAGTGTTTATTTAAAAAAATTCGTTTTCTTTGTATGATTTAGTTAGGGTGACGAAAACTGGATCAATAAAAACCTTGTATTGCTAGTGTTCGTCATACCTGACGAGCACTGGTACATTTAATATTTTATTTAAAGTTGTGCTAAGTTACACCCTAAAGTTCTTAAATAATATTGGTTCTTTGTTGTTAATAGACAAAGTACGTTATTATGATCAGATCCAGTAGTCGTCACCTATGACGACTTCCGATGCATGTGTATGACGACTTCTGGGTCGGAAATTACTTTACTTTATTGATTGCAAAAATTGTGTAGGCATTGTTGTTTACATTAATTTAGGGGTCATTCGATATATATTTTGACATTAATAAGTAAACTAAACATTGTAATGTGTCTCGTTCTTTAATTACAGGGCAAAATGCCAAAACGGAAAATACTGTTGTATGAAGAGTCAGCCATGGAAGCTGCTCTTAAAGATGTAGCAAATGGTATGAGTATAAAATGAGCAGCGGAAAAAAATAGTGTGCCAAGGAACACATTGTCCGATAAACACAAAGGCAAATCGCCCTTGGGTAGGAAGATGGGCGGGCCCTGATTCATTTTTATATTTTACTTGTGATACCGCATAACATGCTATGTTATGTTGCAGCAACGAATTGAGTCGTATTGCGTACGCGTACAGTATGACGTCGCGTAAATAATAATAAATAGAATATAAACAATTAACAATATTTGATAATTAAACAGTTTTTGTTAACCAAGAAACAATTAAATCTCATTAGAGCGGCTTTATTATATCTCTTTTAAGATAAGAACAAAAAAAAACGTGAAAATACGCGATAGTGAAAAACAAAAACATACATATTTCTAATTTGTAAAAAAATACTTTGTTACGTTGTTTCTGTTCCAATCTCAAACTTTGTCTACACACATAATACCTTTAATAAACAGTAAAAAAACTTAGACGAGGAATTTCCAAATTATACTTTATTAATAAACAAACATCGTTCTTTGTATCGTAAATTCATTGAATATGCGCGCGCATGCGTAAAATATACGAGAAATGCGAGTAACAAAATGCAGCCGTGTGTAACGTTTCGTTACTCGTTACTAGACGGCACACCCGTTACTCAGTAACGAATACATTCGGTTTGCTACAGCTCTATGTGCTGTCCCTCTTTGTTCCGTGAGTGCTGTAAGTAAATTCAAAATTTAATGAGGATTATTCATTATATTACTGAACGATCTTTATGAAATGCCATTTTGATGTTTAAAATATAGTACCAAATAAAATTTGAAGCCCAAATAGTACAATACTATCATTCTGGATCCATGAATTAAAACTAATGCAGCCGAAATCGCACATGACGACTACTGGCACAAACATGTGACGAACACTGGCAAACACGAAAATTTGCATGACGACTACTGGCTCGAAATCACACTTTTTTCAAAATTATAAATCTACAAAAATAATTTGTGTTTATCGAAGAGTGTTGGATAGCATTGTAGAGTAAAGTTTGAGGTTAAAAACAAACATGTAGGGGCAGTAATACACCTACAAGGTTATGTACACAATTTTTTTTTTATAAAACTCTTCTTAGCATGACGACTACTGGTACATCTACCTTAATGGGAAATAAAATATCATTGAAATTACATTACCCACCAGTTTTCTATGTTTTTTTAATTTTTTTTTTGCTGTTTTATGTATTTAATATTGTTATTTCTTTGAAGGATATATAAATTATTTATATTATAGCTATTGCACCAGGGGCGTAGCCAGGGGGAGGGTTTTAGGGGTTCAAACCCCCCCCGAAATATTCAAAATATCTCATTAATATATACTGAAATATTAACACTTGTTCCACGGTAATTGCTCACTATTACAACAATGTTTTGAACATGCCGCGCTGCCGCCGCACGCCGCCGATTATCCAATGACACTGCCCGCATCATCGTATTCGTTTGGTAACCTTAGACTTGATTTCGTGTTGTAACCCGCGCCGCGCATGCATCCGTTGCGTGCAATCAGCTCGGCTATCGCCAGTCTCCACCGATCCCTTGCCACCGATCACTGAATCTGTGTACCGTGTACTGTGAAGTGTGGACAATTGGACATAGTTATTTGTGTGATCATTGCTCTGGCTGTGATTTCACTTCGAGTAACTTAAGTGGCCACTGGCCATATTACAGGAGTAAGTAAATTGTAATCTTCTTTACTTACTATAAAATTAATTCGCTTCCCGCTTTTGTCTGGTTGTCTCTATAGCTGTTAGTTTGCAACTCTGTACGCCTAGATCTTCTAAACTACTCAACTTATGTTAAGGCTGTAAGGGTATATTATCGTAATATACATATACACCTTTAGAGAAATTCGAAACTTCATTCGGTGAACAGTTCCAGTCGCCGAGAAGCCATCGTGGATTAGAAAGTTGTTTTGTTTACATCAAATTTTTATTTTTTTTTTGTTTGCTGATTTCGCTTAGAAAACTTTGCTAATTCTATTTTAATATTAATTATATAAGAGTAAAATTACGTTTTTTATAACCTTGTGTTTTGTAAAACTATGAATCAGTAACGGCTTTGTTTGGAGTTTCGGGCTCGCTGCATGTGACTGGTCCTCGTCGCGGCGGGCGGCATTTCAAATGTTTGAATAAAGCTGGAATCACAATACCACGACGGCTCCGACACGACAGGTCCGACAAGCTCAATAGCCAATGAAATGCAATGTCACCGTGACGTCACTCCGTCAGAAAACGCACCCCGACGGCCCGCAACGAATAGATTTTATTTCTAATTCCGTCGTGTCGTACGGCCCGACAGAAAACAAAACGGCAACGGAAAGGAAACAGTACGGAACTAAATTTCAAAAATATTTACCTACTTCGTAATTTTGTTTAACATGCGAGTGAGTTTTATATCTTGCCTTCATCTGTTTGTACAAATTTAATCGTGTTTATGGTTAAAGTTGTTATTGTAGATTGGTGAAGTTTGAATTTAATAATGAATGAGTTTAGCGAATAACTAAATATTAATAAAGTTAAGGCTGAATCTATTTTGTAAGGCATTAGGTTGAAAAACTGCCATAATTATCCTAACAAATAGCGAGAAAAAAGCATGGGCTGTAATAGCATCATCTGTTTCTCTTTCAATTATTTTTTTAAACGTCAGATATACTTTATTTTATGAAAATAATTTGTTTGGAACGATTTGCCGACAGCCAAATCAGAAATCGTCGGGTTGAATATTGTCGTGGCATTGTGACCCTAGGCTATTAAATCTGTCGTGCTGCAATGCTGTACGACGGTTTGTCGGGCCTGTCGTGTCGGACCCGTCGTGGCATTGTGATTCCAGCTTAATAGTGCCGCGGCCCATGGCATGCTGAGACTTTAAAACATCAAAAAGTTTTGATTTGTTCCTTTGAAACTTTTAGCGTCTCCCGCATTAGGGGAAGCTTAATTTTGAACAAATAATATGTGAAAAGTGGTTTGTTATGCCAAAATACAGTAAAACAGTGCGGGTTAAGTGAAATTTGGCTGCACAAATTAATGCAAGAAATTTCATGATTCGGTGACGTAAATATTTGTAAGCTATATTTGGCCGTATTATACATGCATATTATAGTAGAGAAAATTCTAGAAAGATTTGTAATGATGTCGTAAAAAAAGTTTCTTTTTTTTTCCATATTGAATGTTAATTAATAGTATACATAGCAAATGCAATGTTCTTTAATGTTATTTCTGACGTGATAATGTCTTATACCTCGATGAACGCTGGCTGCACGAACGAAAAAGTGTCCCATTCCGTTTGAGCCGAGTGTTTCCATTGTCGTGGTTTACATTGTTTATTACAAAAATAAAAAAACCTTAAAATTAACGAGTGCGAATAAATGTTACATTTATCGAAAAAAATGTAATTTACAACTTACTCCTTCTTTGTATTATACAAAATAATGATAATTCAGTGATATAATAATTAAATAATTCAATTCAGACGACTCGCGCGGTTAGCACATAGCACTGTTGCTGTAATGTACTTAATGAATAATTTCAGTTACATTAATTTTAATATTAACTCTTATTATTTAGTTGTAATTTTTATTTTTCTTTCTAGGTACGAGTTTCATGTTGTCGAGAAATGGAGGGAAAAAAAAGAAAAGGCGATAAGTTTAAGGGTATGGACTACTGGAAAAAGTGGTGTGGTCAAGCGGTTTCCAGTAAGGAAACACATTTGGCTACTGAAACTACAACAAGCTTGCGCGCTGCTGGTAATGAGACTGTGGTGGCAAGTGAGCCTTCGACCTCAGTTACAGAATCGAACGACAAAGTCGAGTCAGTGGCACCTGTGACCTCAGTTACAGTATCTAACGACGAATTCGAGTCAGTGGTGCCTGCAGCCTGTTTAATGGGTACGACCAACCAGCCTACGTTTATTCAGGAACCGACCAGCTTGCCTGTTTCATCATCATCTCATCCTGTAGCTAAACTGGACGTTGGTTTTTATTCGAATCAAGATGAAATGGTGAATGAATATATAAAAGTCCAAATTTTAAAAGTCCCTTGGACCCCACCCAAAGATTATAAGTTTCCCATTTCCACAAAACGAAATTTGCGCTTTCAACTTAAATGGATAGAGAGATTCCCCTGGTTGTCATATTCTGAATATAAAAGTGGAGCATTCTGCAGAATTTGTGTTGTAATGGGACGTTCACTTGAAGGTAAAGGCAGCCATCAGCGAATTGGCCAGCTTGTAACCGAGCCATTCTGCAAGTGGAAAAATGCATTAGAAATATTTGAAACTCATGCAAAAACAGGATATCACAAGAGAAATTTGGAACTTGCAGAAAACTTTCTTAAAGTAACATCTTTGCAGGCTTTTTCAGTCAGTGAGCAGTTGTCTTCTGAGAGAAAGAGGCAGCAAGAAGAAAACCGAAAGAAATTAATCCCTATCGTAAAAGGAATAATTTTTTGCGGTAAACAAGGCATCCCATTAAGAGGTAAAATAGATTCTGGGCGGATTGTACCAGAGCCTGATCAACCACTGCAGAATGATGGTAATTTTCGGGCACTGTTGCGGTACGGAGCTGAGTCTGGGGATAAAGATCTTTCTGAGCATTTGGCCACTTCTCAGAAGAATGCTCTTTACACAAGCCCTCAGATCCAAAATGAAATAATAGACATTTGTGGTGAAATAATTCAACATAAGATAATCGAAGAAGTAAAGAAAGCCCGATTATTTGCTATTCTCGCTGACGAAACTACTGACATCTCGCGTGTGGAGCAAGTCTCGCTGTGTTTGCGATATGTTGATTTGAAGGATGTTGAACATCATAAAGTTAAGGAGATGTTTCTCGAGTACATTCCTACTGTTGATGTCACAGGATCCGGCCTAGCAAATCTAATTATTACAGCTCTGAAAAAGCATGGGCTTGAGTGTTCTCATGTGGTTGGTCAAGGTTACGATGGGGCTGCAGCTATGAGTGGGTATTTGCACGGGGCCCAAGCTTATGTTCGTCGAGAATGTGCTCTTGCTCTTTATGTACACTGTAGTGCACACTCTCTCAACCTTGCAATTGCTGACTCATGTTCACAAGCAGATATCCGAAATTGTGTTGGGATTGTACAGTCTGTCGGTTCGTATTTCAGACATTCCGCTCAACGCACTGCTGTTTTGAAAGACAAAATTCGAGAGTTGTTACCCGCCGATCACCAAAAAAGCCTGCTTGTAATGTGCGAAACACGGTGGGTCAACAAGCATGAAGCTGTCATGAGATTCAAAGAAATTTATCCAGCGATTGTCAATGCTCTCGAAGAACTCCAATCTAGCCATAATAAGGAAACATCACAACAAGCCGTCCAAATGCTTAACACACTTCGATCTTCGAATTTTGTGATGTCCTTAGTGATTCTTGAGAAAGTCATGAGCTATACATTGTCGTTATCCAAACAGCTGCAAACAGCTAACACCGACCTGATTACAGCATTCAGCCATGTGGATGATGTTATTAATACCTTGCAACTTCTGAGGAATAAAGTTGATGACGAGTATCCTCATATTTTTGAAGAAGCAAAGGTTTTGCTCGAAGAAAATGGCGGTATACTGCAGATGCCACGCATAGTCGGAAGGCAGTTGAACCGCTCAAACATTCCTGCGTCTGATACATGCTCGCATTACAAAATAAATTTCTTCATCCCATTCCTTGACCATACCATTCAACAATTGAACGAAAGGTTTACGAAGCACCGTAAAGTAGTGACTGCACTTTCTGGTATCTTGCCATCAAATTTCGCAGCCAGTTCTGAAATTGAAGAGGCAGTTTGTATGTACTCTTCAGTGCTTCCCGAAAGAAGTACATCTGTAGTCAAAGCAGAACTAGATGTGTGGAAAGCAGTGATGACAAACACCTCCCCTACTCCAAAATCTGCTTTGGAATGCCTAGATAAGTGCGATCAAAAACTATATCCAAATGTTTACACATTGCTACAAATTTTGGCTACCATACCTGTTTCCACTGCTACCCCAGAAAGGACGTTTTCAAGCCTAAGGAGACTGAAAAACTACTTACGCAACACAACCAGTGAAAACAGACTGAACGGTTTGGCTCTTATGAATATACACTATGGGGCAGAAATAGATGCGGATGAAGTAGTGGACATATTCAAAATGAAAAACAGAAGAATAATTCTATAAGTGTAATTGTGTATGCAGTATGCACTTTCTATTCACGTGTATATTAATGTTGCATTGTTTTGTCATTTTATTTTGTAAACCCCCCCCAAAACTGAAATCTGGCTACGCCCATGTATTGCACCAAACAAAAATTAATCAGGTTGAACATTTTCTTTAACTAAAAACAATAAACAAAACTTTTCTGAAACCATTATGGTAGAATGGTTGCCATATTTGAATGTTTATTTTAAAGAATATGTAATTTTAAACCAGCGATGTATATGTCTTTTCAAGACATTATTTAATAGTCCTAGACAGTAAAACCCACAAACAATTTCAACAGTACTGAAATCTTTTTGTTCAAATCATAAAATATCAGCAGAAATACTAGCTGCAATTTTACCTACACATGATAATTCAACTTGCACAAATTTAGGTCCAGCCAGTTATTTAAATGACCATTTCCTGAAATGTGATTTCGTAAATACAGTGCACTACTTACTGACAAGTGATAATTAGCCCTAAGCACCCCTGATTCCACTGCAGCATCAGGGTTACAAGGGACCACTTTTATTATAATTAATATTACAATGGTTTAAATTATCTTTAGGAAAAACTAGTCACAGCAAGAATTTAACCATAATGGAATAAAACTAGCCAATCACAATCCCCTTAGACAATTTATCTATTTATTTGAAATTTGTCAAGAGTCAATATTTTAATAAAAGATGCAGTCTCGAAAGTGACGGAACCAAGTGAAGTCTGGCTCACCCCACCTCAGGCCTAGGCCCGTACGTAGCGAGCGTAGACGGTGCCGGAGAGGCGGTCTGACATCTCAGACTGGCAGCAGCTTCCCGGCCGGGCCACACGTCTCGGGGCGAAGAGGCGGCCTCCGCCCGACACCAGCTCCAGCACCTCTGGATGCCGGCCAGCGAGGCTCACGCCCTGCAGCACATCCTCCGAGATGCGTAGCGACCGCAGGTCGGGGGCCGGCACATCCACGCCCAGCGCCCTGTACAGTGCCTTGGTGTCGTCCGCTGTGCGCCGCGCCTTCGCGGTACGCCTGATGCGGTCCAGGGCCTGGCGGGCATCGGGCTGGCCCAGCTCCGCGGCCGACTCAAACAGCTGCGTGGCGCGGGCGCGGTCAACCGCCAGGGCCCCCAGTCCGTGCGCGAAGAACACACCCAGGTTGTACATCGCACCGGCATGCCCTCGGCTGGACGCCAGCTGGTACCACCGCGCAGCCTGCCCCACACACACACCAGTGTCTCACAACACAGCTGTAATGTCTGTGTCATCTCAACCGAGCACCTATAAGATACATGTGACATAAGCCTACTAGGAAGTTTGCAGATGAAAATGGTAACATTTGGAGAGTACATGTCAGCCTAAAGAATGTACTTACCAAACAATGACTGCACATATATATTTAAGAATACTTCGCCCATGCTGGCTGTCACCAAGCAGTAAAACCAGTTTTTGTTCTGCAGTGGACTGGAATGGCAGTCGGCAGGCCTATCTCAGAGCGTGTCTCAATTTAAAGAGCACTCTCTCACTCGAGAGTGGTCTTTCGTATTATTTCGCAAGATAGCCTTTTGTGCTCCCCTCGTGCTCTTAAGTAATCTTAATCTTTCCTGTTGGATAAAACTCTCTCTTATTGGTAATCAAACAGGACACGTGAAAATTATGCAAGTAATATTTAACTAAAGTTGTTAACTTTGAATACCCATACGTGGAAAACTAAAATAACAATTATAGACACAATAAGAGTACTGAAAAGAATTAAATTGAAACAGCGATAATTCACAGAAATGAATTGAATAAAATACAAACAGTGACATTTCAGTTCATGTGTGATATAAACAATAGGTAGCCCAAGAGTTGTTTGAACAAATGTGTATTTCATATCATATAGCGGCAGTTCGTCTGTTTTTGTTGTGTGAGTGCACACGCATCACAAAATTAAATTGAATTAAATATAAAAGAGAGAGGGATAAAGTGATATATATAGAGTGAGATAGAGACAAAGAAATAGAGCGAAATAGAGCGAAGTATAGAGGATGAAATGGAGTTAGATAAAGAGATATATAGATATATATAGAGGTATATATAGGGAGTTAAAGAGAAAGGTATATTGAAAAGAGAGATAAATAGAGATATAGATATATATTTGGAGAGATAGAGAGATGCTTTCAAACAAATTACAAAACAAAATTGAATGAGACATTGCAACACATGTTGAGCATTAGCTAGATAATGAAATCTTTTCAATATCAGTAATCTCAAAATTTTTCTGTAGTGTTTTATATATAGTCTAGATTACATATATATAGGTAAATAACTATACATTGACAGAAAAACGAATCAACATTATTTCTGCATGTAGATAGATTGTGGGCCAGAGAGTGGCACAGACTACATATAATTATGAAATTCCATCCCTAAAGGAGCGAAAAAGGGTTTCTGTCATTTTTCTATGTTCGTCATACAGTCATAGCGTAAGGTCTGGCAACTTCCTATCCTTCTCATTGGTGACAACCATCCGCTTGGTGAAGCTCGCAGCTGATAGCGAACTAAAGGCGTTAATAACAGTTTAGTTTATAACTTTGTCAATAGATGGCACTGTATTGAATTTATAACGCACTATTGTTTTGTGTGTCCGTCAATTCTTGCCTAGGGGTTACCTGCCTTCCCACAAAATAAAGCAGAAGATTGGCATTCCGGTTTTGCTAATCCGTAGCTTTGATGCAACGAGATTGTGCAATCAATGGGACTTTAAAATAAATATTTTTTTTTTTCAATTCTATGTTCTACAGACTTGAAACTCGATAGTGATGTTCCTTATATAATGATGTGTTTAACCTGGGCAATGCCGGAAACTTAAGCTAGTATAATTATAAAGGTGTTTCTTTTCATGTAAGTTTATTGGGATTGGTTGTGCTAACCTGCTCATTGTAGCACCCTCTAGACTCCCAAGGCCACTTGCAGAGATCTGCCAACTCATTGACGTTACTTCACATCTGTTTGTTTGTTTTCGCTCTCTCCCCACAGCTTGTGAACGTCAGTTACGTCACTACCGACTTGCGCTTCCTCGCTGGACTAACCACGCCATTTCATTTCCATAAGATCATGTTTTTTCCTAAAGAGCACCAAATTTATGCACAAGACTACCTGTAGCTTTCAAATGTTATCTAAAGGGGTTTTCATTTACAGAACACAGTTTGTATAAATTACAATTATAATCACTAACAGACCTAAGAATGTAACAATTTACATTTAGAGATTAATTCCAACACTCTTTAACTTGCCAAAATTTTGGAAGTGTGTAGAAATTATTTTAAACAGTATTACAGATATTAATTAATCAAAAACTTAATATTTTTACTACTTTTCTAGAATTTTTGTAATTTCATAAGGTTACAAAAATATAAACCTCATTGGGGTCTCTCATATAGGGCTTCTGTCATGATGCCATCCGTTAAAATCATTCTTGAACAATAAACATGCCATACTAACATATAAATATATTTTAAGACTGAAATTTTGACAGTACTTGACATATTTCAAAAAATTCTAAAATATGCCAAGTATTGATACTTTACATCCTGGTCACTGATGACACCATCTATCTGTTTAGTTTTACTACTGGTCGTGGCCGCACCTCGCTGTGTTGTCAGCTGGTTGAGTGTCCTTATTTACTGTTCTTGTTGCACCTGTATCGCCGTTGTCCACTGTGTTTTTATGTGCTGTCATTCATGTATTTATCTATTTATTTTAGTTAGATTTCAAAGTAAAAATAACTGTTATAGCCATTACCATAGTGCAACTTCAAGAAAATTTTTACATAGTTTTTGTTTTATGGTTCATAGACACCAAAACCATTATAATATCAAAAGTTTATTTATATTTATACATATCTATACATCTATCTTTATACAAGGTGAAACTAAATCCGACCAAGACACTTTGGCTGCATGTTCATCACATATAATTAAGTTCAAAAAATATAAACAACATAAGGTTTAAAGTGCTTTCAAAGAATAGCCATTAAAGTTGCATCTGAATTGGTCATTGTTTTAATACAATAAAGAAGCCATTTATGATGAAACGCCAAGCGTCTGGGTAATGTCTAATTGATTAAAGTTTCACAAACACTGCAAATCTTTTTGCTGAAGTAAAATTATTTAATGGAAATAATTTAGGGTAACACCTTTACTTCCCATTAATTTTTTTGATGCAAGGATTAATTTTTTTTTAAAGCTAATTATTATTCTAAATGTTGAAAGTAATGAAAAAGGTTGCCTTGTTGCACTACCGTACATACCATTGTTTTTGCGATAACCTAGTATAAAATTTATAACAAAATACTTGGATGCCTGGCAGGTGTGCAACTCTCAGTTCTGAAGCAGCTGCCTAAAATCAGAGACACTGATTGTTAAGTGATGCACATGCAAATGAAAACATTTTCGAAGAAAACATTCAGCACGTAAAGTGTGACGACTGCCTTTCAATTCTGTAAGTCAATATGCGACAAGACAAAGCAGCTGAAATCATTGTGTCCCATTTACAGCCAGAATACGTACATGTATTATAGCATTGACAGGCACTAAATAGTTGTGTTTATGTTGATGTTAAGTGCAGGCAGATGTTAAATAGGTATTTCCATATTTAAAAACACAATCTTCATTTTAAGTGCTAAATTTTGTGAACCATGCATTCATCAGATGTTATGTCTCGAATGAGGGAAATTGTATACAGATGGAACAGCCTAACAAAGGATACAAATGCAAGCAGATGATTGGTCAAAATTATATCGTAACAGCGTGCTGCATGCGGGAAAGGACTATCCTACAGGTGTCTACTACAATTAAAATTAATATTCAAGTGGCAACCACCATACATGTAGCATCAGTCTCTCTGAGAGCTTCCCAATGTGTGGTTTTCAAGGTATCTGTCACCAACATTCATTTTTCCCCATCAATTTTGGCCACCAATAAGGTCCTTCCTACAGGTGTCTACTACCAATAAAAAATAAAATTAGAGAGGCAAACACTGTACAGGTTGCACCAGGTTCTCCAATGTGTGGTTTTCATGGTAACTTAAAAAAATTATTTAATATTTTGGACAATTACTTAATTCAATAATAAACATTTGAAACTAATGCGAGGCTTTTAACCAACAACAAATACTGGTGGTAATGGAATACCTACAAATGGTCAAATTTTAAAAGAGAAAGCTGAACAAACAGCGCATAACCTAAATATTTCATTTTAATGATTTTTTTTTATTTAGCAATTGATCTGTATTGTTTCTCTTTTAAGAATTTTTCCCTCTTAATAAGTTTTTATCGTTCAGTCCTTTGAAAAAGGTATTAGCACGGTTTTACTGTACGTTTTCAACTTATTTTTACATGATTAAGATGCACCTGAAGTTTGTTGGTCAAATTCTGACTCAACCTGTATGTATATCACATTTTTATGGACATGGTAACTGCCCATAAATGTGCACAAACCACTTCAACTGATACATAACAGTAACAGAAAATCTCAAGATGAGTTCATTAATGAGCAAAAATCGACCAAACGGGTAGAAATGGGAAAGGTTTTTAAAAACAGTAAAATTGATATAACTCCCTTAAAATTGGATCTATAATAACTATAAATTTTTAAATCCTGTAGTAGTTCTAACAAAATTGTTATAGTATAAATCAATATTTGATATGACCAACCTTAACTGCAAGGGCATGAAAAAACAGGTGTTGAAATAAAAAAAATTTAAACTTCTTTACTATATAAACTATTCCATTCACTCTTCTTAACTATCTTCGTAAACACTAGGGATAGGCTGGTCGAATCCTCGAATCCTCGAATCCCACCGAATCTCTAGAATTCGAAAGATTCGAAATTCGAGGGAAAAGATTCAGGATTCGAGGAAAAATATTGATGTAAATGTAGTACTTTAAAAACTTAAATACTTACAATTTACTTGACCTGTTTACGTTTTCCTTGGAATACATCATATTGAGGT
This sequence comes from Bacillus rossius redtenbacheri, assembly GCF_032445375.1. NCBI lineage: Eukaryota > Metazoa > Arthropoda > Insecta > Phasmatodea > Bacillidae > Bacillus > Bacillus rossius. Next base: position 27,964,099 of record NW_026962010.1, read on the forward strand.
TTTGAACTTTTAATTTGTTATTATATAAAAAAATTATGAAGCATGTACTGATTTGGGAAACTTACTTTATATTCATGAACATGGATGCATTGTCGCTACATTGGTATTAAATAAGGCATAAATCACAGATGTATTCTCAGAATATGCTAAAAAATAAAATAAAGCACATTTAGGATCTAGACTAGTAATATGAATCTTGTTTTTTTTAAATAACTTTACCGAGAAATCTGTTACTTAGTAATAAAACAATAATGCCGACTTTCATCACAAGTTACGGTCGCACATGTAGTAATAACAATGAAATAATGAATGACAAAAATTAATACATTATACAATTATTATTTTAATCATGATTCAATTTTAAATATTCTGATACACGTTCTATTTATGAATTTTTTTAGGACCAAGTTTGTTTTGTGTAGACTACCAACGTTAAAATATGTATTATCTGAGAAGTCCATGATGGCCAACCAATGAATTTATTAGGCAATCATTTTGAGCAACACAAAAAATAACTAATATTAATATAAATAATTTTAATGGGTAAACTAGAGAAAACACCCCTTCACTTTTAACTTCGGGCATATTAATCACAATGCTTTAGTGAGGCTTAATGTTAAAAGACGCACAACAATATTTCTTTCAGTTTCCATTAAATATTTCAGGAAAGCGTTTATTTTCATTTGGGACTTTTAACTGATGTCAAGTTGGTAACTACAAAATATTGTTCCGTTGGATGTTGAATTTCGTTTTCCGATTTCCGTGGATACATGAATTCCAGAAATAATGGTGTTTTTGTAGTAAAGGTGCGAGAGTGTTATTTAAATGCAAGAAATTTCATTTACGAGATTAAGAGAAGGTCAAAATGTCGAGTGAAGTGTGGGAACACTTTTCAGTTTCTGCTAATCCTAAATATGCCACCTGTAATCACTGTAAACAAAACATTTCTCGTGGTGGCACGAGCCAAACAACAAGTGCAATGAAGAAACATTTGAAGCTAAACCCAGTTCATGTTAGGGCCGCATTACTTTCATTTAGTAAGCCTAACGAAAATGTTTGTGAGAATGTAGATGAACCAAATTTAGTTACAACTGAAACTGGTTCGTCTAATGCAGAAGATAAACCAAAATGTAGCAAAACCATGTTACATCACACTCAACCAACACTTAAAGGTTTCATTGAAGAAAAAAAAGCTAAATTTAAGCCAAGCGATTCAAGAAGTGCTGGTATTACTAGGTTAATTGGAGAGATGATTTGTTTTGATAATCAGCCTTTTACAGTGGTCGAAGATAAAGGTTTCAGAGCTCTAGTAGCTCACCTCGAACCTAGATACATTGTACCATCAAGAAAATATTTTGCTAACAATGTTATTCCTAGCATGTATGCTGAAACTGTGGCAAATGTGAAAAAAACTCTAAGTGAAGCAGAGTTTGTCTCTGTCACAATGGATTTGTGGACTTTGACAGCCAACGATGACTACTTAGGTGTAACTGTGCACTTCATTGACAAAGACTTTTGTGCACAGCATAAATGTATAGAGGTTATTCCATTTCCAGAAATATCTCATTTAGCACAGAATATTTGCAGCTTTCTAACAAGAACACTGGTTGAGTGGGAAGTCAATGATAAAGTGTTTACAGTTGTTTGTGATAATGCACAAAATGTTGTAGCTGCATTGAACTTATCCAGTTTCAGTCACATCCCATGCTTGGCACACACTTTGCAGTTGGTTATCAAGGACGGTCTTCTCAGCAGCAGAGTGGTTGCTGCCACAACAGCTGCTTGTCGACGGATGGTGGGCCATTTCAAACATTCATCTCATGTAACAAAATTTTTGAAAGAAGCCCAGAAAACTGTTGGAACACCTGTTCATAGGCTTGTGCAAGATGAACCTACTCGATGGAACTCAATCCTGCACATGTTTGAGAGACTGTGTGAGCAGCGAAGAGCTTTGGCTCTTGCAGCAACTAATCTAGGATTGCATATTGAAATAACTGTGGCTTAGTGGGAACTTATTGAAAATGTAATACCTATCCTGAAAATGTTTGACCAAGCCACTTTGCAAGCAAGTAAGGCTTCTGTTAATACATCAGAGATCATTCCAATTGTCAATAGTCTACTACAACAGCTCAAGAAACCAGCACATATACTTTCAGGTCTGCAGGGTGTGAAGAATGATCTCTTTGCATCACTGTCAGAGAGATATAGGTCACTGGAGGTAGAAGAAGTGTATGCATTAAGTAGGTACACTACTTGATCCTCGATTTAAAGGGACTGTTTTCACAAGCAAGGAAAGACTTGACAGAGCAGTGGAACTTCTCACTAAAGCAGCAGAATGCCATGACCTTCATACACATTGTGGAATTGTGCATGAGCAAGATGGGGTAAGTACAAGTTCTCTTTATAGTATGCTAATGTATGTTCTTGCCCCTTTGTGTCAGTTTTTAATTTATTTCTTTTTTCCAAACAGGTATCAAATCTTGCTGGTTCATCAAGTGGCATATGGTCACTGTACTCACAGATAATGCCTGAATGCCTTAAATCCACCAAATCGGATTCTACAGCAATTGATGAAGTGACCAGATTCTTACGTGATCCTACAGTTAAACCAGAAATAAATATCCTCGAATACTGGAAAACTCAGTCTGCGTGTTCACCCAGGCTACATAAACTGTCCAAAAAATATTTGTGTTCACCACCTGCGACAGTGTTCTCTGAACGTTTGTTCAGCACTGCAGGTTAACATATGTGACCAAAAACGGAATCGTCTTGATCCAGACCGTGTCAAAATGCTTGTTTTTTAAAATAAAAATTTAAAGGGTTAAATAATTCTGCATAATGTTTAGTTTTTTTCTCTTAACTTATAAATTATTTTATAATTAACCCTTGCGATCTGGATTTGGATTTGAGGGGTGGATTCGAGGTACTGTTTGGGATTCGAATTCAAGATTCGGATTCGGGAAAAATGGGATTCGACCCATCACTAGTAAACACAGAATGAAATTAGTTCTAAATTATTCAATCTGGATGCATTGATTTAAAAACTTTCAATGCATTTTAGCTGCATGGAATATGAGTAAATGTTTAACCAATCTTTTCGAATATTGGAGAACATACAGGATGTTATGTCATTAATTTCTCAAAACGTTCCAGATATTTCTAGAATGTTCAAGAAGTTTCTAGAACATTGCACAAAGAAATAGGTATTTTGAAAACCATCTGTGCCTGTATGTAGGCTATACCGAAAGGTTTTTTTTTATTTATTTCTTTCTTGAAGAATTCTTTTAATAAAATTCTCTGTAATGTCTAGGCATTGAACAAATGGCATCAACAGATTTTGGTTTGTTCTCCATGTATTTATGTATTCATCTTAATTTTCTCTATGACATCCAGTGTAAATCCGCAATGGCGTAAGTCAATGATATATAATATTTAATCAAGCTATCTGAACTGCAGAATCCTTTAATAAGTGAGACATAACTGATTAAATATTATGTTTCTACTTAATGAAATTGATTCCAGTATAAAAAAAATATTTCACATTAGGTTTGGCTGTGACATAAACTAGTGTTTTTGTTTATTAGTTTACTTATTTCAATTAATTTTACATGTTGCGATAAGGGCTTTTTCCTTTTCCATTTAAACATGGTATAGTAATAATTACTGCTTGTACAAAGTTGCAAAAACCAAATTAAACAGAAATCCCCAAAGTAAGAACCTCAAGTGCTTGTTAAGTAATTACAAGTAACTCATGGACTAACAAACAATAGGGCATGGGGTAAGAACTTTCAGTTAGTTTTTCTATTGTAGCAGAAAGCTTTCTGAAAGTATTTTAATAGGAAACTTCATAAGTCAATACATCATATTTAATTGCTGATAAAGGATTTTGCTTAGATTTGCATTCTGCATGCCAGGATTTACGTGTTTTCTGCAATACCTGTCACGTGGCCTAAGGCTCAATTTACTCTACATTTTTAGGATGTACGTAACAGCTACAGCTAATACTATAGTGTTCATACTACTCTTGTTTCAGGTTAACATGATATGCAAGGAAGCATTCAGAATATTAAATGGGAATAATTGTAGGGGAACGTTTAGAAACAAGTGTCTGCAGAGTACAGGAAAAATAAAAAGCTGCAAAAATAATTTGTGTGACAACGAAACTTGCTGGACATGTACCGAGCAGAGAGGCCGGACTATGTGCTGTCTGCGAAGGACAAGGTAAGAATTAAACAAGAGAGGGATTGGTTGAATGATTAAATACAACTGCAATTGGGCTTTCTACCAGTGGCAAGGAATCCTCCCCCTATATCTGTTGAAGAGTAAATTTGTAATCATCAAGTTGGTAGCAGAAGGAAACTGCCATGGAGATGTAAAAAATAAACAGAACATTATACAAGTAACCATGTGCTAACTTGTAGACTCGAAGAGGTAGTTTTATTGTAGTCTATGCAGTCTTCCGGTAGCCATGATTTAGAGAGGATCGTGTTGTAATGTAGTCATGAAATAAATATCCTCTAAGAAACATGTTCTTATGCTTTCTCAATAAAATCAGGCTCAACAGGTTATGGGCCCAGATTCACAAATATGTTTCTGTAGAGAGCCAAATCGTGGAGTGCGTACGAAAGTGAAAGAAGACAAGAACCTAAAAGTGCCACGCGGTCGCAAAAATTGCGGGATAATTTTTGTTGTTATAGTTTTGAAAAACATGTCTAGCTCAAAAATGGGTACCTCGGGTGTATCGGAATCGCCGGTCGTGGAAAAACTTCTCGGGCGCGAAAATTATTCTTCGTGGAAGTTCGCCATGAAAACCTACCTACCTAATTAATTATGAACTCTGGGACGTGATTGAGACACAGCCACAAGGTTCGGAGGAAAATAGCGCCTGGAAGAAAAGCGACCAGAAGGCATATTCACGTATAGTCCTGTCTGTGGATAAAATAAATTATTCACACATCAGGGACACCAAGACAGCAGCTGAGGCATGGCTGGCATTGGAAGGTGCGTTCGAAGATTCCGGGTTAACGAGACGCGTTGGTCTGTTGAATGTACTAGTCATGACGACTCTAGAGAAATGTTGATCAATAGACGACTACTGTGATCGTATAATAACGACAGCATACAAACTGAATGAGATGAAGTTTCATGTCACTGACGAGTGGATTGGAACCCTACTGCTTGCCGGATTACCCGAGAGATATCGACCAATGATCATGGCGATGGAAAACTCTGGACTTAAAATCACAGGCGATAGTGTGAAGGTGAAGTTGCTGCAATAAATAAAGATGGAGGGCACAAGCAACAGTGACCAGACGGCTCTATATTCAAGAGCACAAGGGCAAAAGAAGACGGTGAGATGCTATAAGTGCAAAAGGCCAAACCACATTGCGAAATTCTGTAAAAGTGAACACAAGAGCTACAATCAACGACAAGACCACAAAAAGAACATGTCGAACGTCAAACCAAGTGAGAAGAAGGTGTTCCTGGCTGCAGATCCTAAGGACGTGCATTCCAGAAACGCGTGGTACCTGGACTCATGTGCATCAACACACATCACGCACAATGAAAAATGGTTGCACAACAAGAGGGTATGTGACAACACAGTTACAGGGGCAAACGGGGATGACCTTGTGGCTAAGGTCGCTGGATGTGTGGACTTAAATTTTTGCATGAAAAACTAAGTCATTGAAGTAGAGGCAAGTGCTACATATACCAACCTCAACTGTAAATCTCCTCTCCGTAAGCAAGGTAGTTAGCAAAGGAAACAAGGTATGTTTCAATAGTAAAGGTGGTTTTATATATGGTCCAGATGGGAACTTGATAGTTAAGGCTGATCTTACAAATGGTATTGTAACGCCCCTCGTGCCTCAAAGTTTAATTATTTTAAATTAATTAAAAAAAGCCTTGGAAACTGCTGGGCAAGAAAAATGAGACAATTAAGTTATTGTCCAGAGGTGGCACGAGGTGGAGAACAAGATAATTTGGAACTCCCTGACACAAGCAACTGGGGAGTTGGTGGATCTTTTAAGGGAACAAGGTATATCATAAATAAATTAACACTACACAAGTAGCTTGGTCTATAGGTTCCCTGTTTTATTATTAAGGAATTTTGTGTTCGTATTATTCAAACCTGACAATAAAAATCTTAGTAAATAACAAAGTTAAAGGGGGCGCCCCAGGATTAATTAAAACAGTACATGTTACACCTAGCAAAAATTATTACATAATTAAAAATTTGAAAATTGCACCAAATTTGAATGTCCCAACAATTACATCGATGATTAGTTTAATTGATTCTACATATTCTTGAGGAAAGCACTGTTCACTGGTAGGCTATTCATTCGATTAATGTAGTTCGTAGCTAGAAAGTGGGGGGGGATGTTGATTTCACGTTACCACCCGGGTCTTCAAAAAATTAACGTCGGGTCGCGGAAACCTCTCTTCTAACGTGACCCGCAGTGGAGGTGCAGGACCACGAGCTGGGGGCAATTTGTCTCTCCAGCACTTCGACCCTGTCTGAAACCCAAATCAAATTTAAAACGAATTAGACTTGCTTCCAGACAGTCCTATACCGTCGGCGCAAAAGGCCAACAAACGGGAATGGGGGGGGGAAAAGAAAAAAAATTACTCACCAACCAGGGTGTAGAGTTCGGAGCTCACTAGGTGTCTCGCGCCGACATCAGGATGCCGCGGACCGAGAAATCAGGATGCGCGGACGAAACCGGAATTTTTAGAATTAAATAAGAAGAAATAAAAATTTAACTATGCATGACTTTTCTAAAAACTACCTCTGCCTGGCTACTGTACAAACGGGATCACAGCCCTTAAGCAAACTGACTACATTCTCGTGCACGCGAAAATCACCGTTCCCGCAAAAAGCCTCTTAGCGCAGAGGACGTAGATGAGACGAGGTCAGTAGCCGAGGTCAGAGGGCTGAGTGCCCCGCAATCGGCCAAAACCCCTAATTAAATCGGGCGGTAAGGCCCTGGGTCAAAGGAGGGGGTAGGTTCGGTTCTAAGCCGAAAATTTCCGAAGGAGTCCGAGGCGGTCGTGGCAACAACACGACATGCACGCTCTCTACCGGACCGAAACGAAAACAAAGAACAATCGACTTCTCCGGGCCGCGAGAGGAAAGCATAGTGCCTTATGGCACCGCGACGCTGCCTTCTAGCGGCGTAAGGGGGAACTACTTGAGGTGGTGAGCAGACTTGCCACCAGGTGTCATGAGGGTAAGCTCTGCACGCTGGCGACCAGGCCCGCGGTTACTTTTTTTGCCGCTAGATGTCCGGGATGTGTCTGTCGGACCCGGGAGAAGGTTTTTGCGTCAGGTCATCGTCCCGTCCGGTCACTGCTCTTAGCTTAATTTCTCAGAACTAAAGTGAGGAGGAGAGAGAGGAAGGGGGGGCAGAAATAGCCACTAAGGTGGGAACGCAGCTCCACTGGAGACTGCTTCGTGACGAGACATGCTTTTCTCAGCAGGCCTCTACAAGGTAGAACCTTGCAGCCCAGGAGCTGCTCAAAGCAGTTTTGGTCATGCAGGGAATTAAAATTACAAACTCGGGGCGTGACTGCAGGCGAGAGAAATTTCAACCGGGCTGACCATGTCCACATTAGACAGCAAAATATCAGATTGGCCCCCTGGGAAGGGGCTTCGGTCCACTGGCACAAAGTTTAAATCGGTGGCGTACACCGGCCTAACAAAAAGTAAATCACCCCCATTAACAACCAGATAAATTTTAAAAAAATAGAAACCCCGAAAAATTTTAAAATTATAGAAAAAATTAAAAAAAAGTGACGAAATGCCTAATTTCCGGCACATACTCGCCCGCTTGAATGCGGAGCATATAGGGGGAAAAAAACACACTTACACTGCTCAGTAAAACTAGTACCAGGTTCGCCTGTATCCTACTACTTATATAAAAAAAAATATGTTGATCAAATCGAAGGTGTATTATAATTGTCTAAGTCACCCTTAACGGTGAATGATGTCATGAGGAAAGTTGATCTCAGATGTTGGGAATGGTGTCACGTGACAAAACTCTAAACATGGGCGCTGTGAGGCGGGCCTAACACACTGGGCCGGAACCGGAACTTGGTCCGTCGGGTGCCAGTTATGAAAGGTGGGGATTTGTGTACCCCTGAAAATAGTCTTTCCATAAGAAGCCGAAGGCATTGGGACTTAGCCCTGCACAGTCAGGCGATGGAGAAGACAGTCGAATTTGCTGCTTGCTCGAAGGCGAAACAGAGCCTCAGTCCCAGAGTGACACATTGCCTAAGGGTGGTATTCCCTTGGCGGAATTTTAAATGATTGGGGATGAAAACCCCAAAAGATCAACGATCCGTAGAAATGAATGAATTTAAAAATATTAAATATTCAATAAATTAGTAAATTTCAGCGCATACCACTCTGATGTTTATTATTATTAACTAATATTTATTATTTAATAGTATTCTGCAAACAAAACGATAAATTAACGACTCTTCGCACTCACATTTAAATTATTTAAAGAAATGTAAAATGCAATAAACCAACAATAATAAATCAAAAAGGGATAAATTATAATGGAGCGGTTAGATCTTCCATGACTGCTGATAGGTTTCGCACTGCCTGAGAGGGGGTTTAAACATAGGCCGTCCAAAGATGAGTGGTGGGAATGTAACCCAAAGAACACTCGAAAATGGTCATGAGATTTTTCACTCAGAGGACCTTGGTCATGGCTCGTTGGCTCAGAGGACCCTAACTTTTGCGCCGCTCATTGGCTAGCTTGACCTAGCTCCTATTTTAGAAAAACACATAAAAGAAACCAGTTTGCCGTCTGGAAGTCACGTAGCTCTTACTTAAATAAAGCATCTCATCGATAACGATGTAAAAGAAATACAACTTTGGGGTAGAATGCAAAAGAAAAAGGAAAAATGGCTAGATGTGACAGCTTCAGTGCTCAGATTCTATGTACGTCACTGTACATCACATTTACGTGCAAGGGAAAATAAAAAATATAAACTTTGTTAAATCAAAAGTCAGTTAAAAAATTACTACAAAAAATTATTCTTGCTTACTTTACGAATTATGGTTATTAAAAAAAGGAACGTAATCAGAAATTAAATATATAAAATCGTCAAACAAGATTCATGAAGATTCAAAAAAAATATCAGAGAGGTATTTCTGAGTAAAAAAAATTTTAAAACTATTTACGTCAAGTAGCTTGTTAAAGACTGAACTTAAATATTAAAATGATACTAGTCACCTCGTAGCTGCTTAATTTCTGGGGGAATACATATTTTATATGCGTGATTATATTATTATTGAAAAAAAAAAAAGGATGCCTGTTGCCCTACTACTTGTAATAGAAGCCGAATTAAGTCCATGTCCTTTGACTGTAATACTTTATAAGTCAAACACAAGGTTTATAATTAAATAGAGTCCATTTAAACTTCGTTTGATTTATTCAAGATAAATCCTTAAAATCATTTAATAAATAAAAAATTAAATTTAAAGCTTAACCTTAAGGTACCTGTAAGCTTACAACAATTTAACATTATTATTATTATGTTGCTATATTAATGAAATGACATTCATCCAGTTGATCTCAGATTTTGGATATCGTGTAGGAACACAAAATGGGCGCTGTGAGGGAGGCCGAAAAGCACTGAGGCCGAAACAAGGGAAATGCGTTCCTGAGCACTCAGTGACTAATGGGGACTGTAACCCCTGTAAATGGGTATGGTAACCCGTAACTTACAAACTATATTGGGAATATAACCCCTGTACATATTTGTTTCGCTGTCCATAAGAAGTCGAAGGCATTGAGTCATAGCTCTGCACAATCTGACGATGGATCAGACGAAATATATGAATTTAATACTTGCTTAAAAAGCGAAGTACACCTCGGTCCCGGATACCTACATTTATTAACTCACATAGGCTCAATATGTTCAAGCTCTGACGGTTGATCAGACCATCAGGCTGAATCAGAGAGACCTACGAGGGAATTTCACCCCTGAGTTAGTTCGGGTTCGAAACCCGAAAGATCAACAAATTTGGATGAAAAATGGATAATAAAAAAAATTTAGATGTTTTAAATACATAGCTGTACACCACCTTATAAAGGAAATTAACACTGATCCAAAAAAAAAAAATATAAAAGTTAATAAATGGTTTACTCAAAAATCATAATCACAAAATTATTATTTATCCTTTACTTAGCATTCTTAGATTAATTGGCAAATAGCTTAAAGAAAACTCGACGGTAAAAAAAGGTATAGTACTCTATCTTACAATAAATTCATCACCTCATGGCTAGCGTAAAAAGTATTGGGGATTCAACCCGTGTATATAAACAATTTAATTCAGTAACCTTTCCTTAAAGGCATGAGTGTGCACCTCTCGTTGGGTGATCACGAAATAAATCTAAACAAAAGCTAGGCACATGGATGTGTATGGTGACACAATGAAATGGTACGTCGAAGTATATTCACGTAGCTTGTGAACGACGCAATAGGATTAGAGTACTAGTTGATATTACTTAAGAGCATATTCTTATTTTATATTACGTAATGAATGGACCCTTAATAAATTTATTTGATGTATTATTAAAATACTTAATCGTTAATTTTAAGATACTTAGAAATAGTAAACAATGGCAGTTTCTTAGCATTAGCTAAAACAAAAGGTTTATATTATCATATTATTTGTATTGTTAATATTATTTTAAGTTATATATAAAATTATTATGTTATATTTTACGTTTCCCTAGATTAAGAAAATACTTTGCTGCTAGAATTAATGCAGTATAGATTAAATATAGTGCCTGGTTTGGTGACGTGAAAATTATATTATTAGGACATATAAAGCATGGGTAGTTTGTTTACAAAATACTTGGCACGTGGCTGGAGCAGAGAAGAGTTCCACGCGGTAGGCGCCCCTGTCATGAGGTGACGAGATAACATGGCGGCGCGCGCACAATCGCAGAGAGAGAGAGAAAAAAAAAAAAAAACAAACACGACAGTCCGAAAGGACATTATAGTAATTTATTTTTATTGGGAACTATCAGTAAACAAAATACTGGCCGAACACTCAACGTGCTCTGTTTATTATTATTATGACGGCCGAAAGACGTATAAGTTGGTACGTCTGGTTACGTCCCGCGGAGGTGAGAGACTTCCGGGACTTGCTGGGGAGGGGGGAGAGTGAGTCCGCACGAACGTGCCGACACGTACGGGATTAGATAACACCGGCCGTCGGGCGCGGTGAGGAGGGTTGGAGGGGCGGGTAATGCCAGCTGAGCCGAGTGATAAGCCACGTCTCGCTGCCGCCCTGCTAGCGGGCCTCACGCCGCGGCTTCTTGCGCCGCGCGCAGACTAAGTCCACACGGGACTTTAAAACTCAATATAAATTTAAAACAGAAACGCAATATAACTACCGGGTGTACCAGCGATCAGTTCACAATGTTATTATTACAATTTGCTATCACAAAATTTAATTATTTAATTTTTTTTTTTTTTTTTTAAATATATATATTTTAATTTTAGGTATGCCTACTCGATTTAGGTATGCCTATAGACCAAACCACGCTCTGCTACCAATTGTAACGCCCCTCGTGCCTCAAAGTTTAATTATTTTAAATTAATTAAAAAAAGCCTTGGAAACTGCTGGGCAAGAAAAATGAGACAATTAAGTTATTGTCCAGAGGTGGCACGAGGTGGAGAACAAGATAATTTGGAACTCCCTGACACAAGCAACTGGGGAGTTGGTGGATCTTTTAAGGGAACAAGGTATATCATAAATAAATTAACACTACACAAGTAGCTTGGTCTATAGGTTCCCTGTTTTATTATTAAGGAATTTTGTGTTCGTATTATTCAAACCTGACAATAAAAATCTTAGTAAATAACAAAGTTAAAGGGGGCGCCCCAGGATTAATTAAAACAGTACATGTTACACCTAGCAAAAATTATTACATAATTAAAAATTTGAAAATTGCACCAAATTTGAATGTCCCAACAATTACATCGATGATTAGTTTAATTGATTCTACATATTCTTGAGGAAAGCACTGTTCACTGGTAGGCTATTCATTCAATTAATGTAGTTCGTAGCTAGAAAGTGGGGGGGGATGTTGATTTCACGTTACCACCCGGGTCTTCAAAAAATTAACGTCGGGTCGCGGAAACCTCTCTTCTAACGTGACCCGCAGTGGAGGTGCAGGACCACGAGCTGGGGGCAATTTGTCTCTCCAGCACTTCGACCCTGTCTGAAACCCAAATCAAATCCAAAACGAATTAGACTTGCTTCCAGACAGTCCTATACCGTCGGCGCAAAAGGCCAACAAACGGGAATGGGGGGGGGAAAAGAAAAAAAATTACTCACCAACCAGGGTGTAGAGTTCGGAGCTCACTAGGTGTCTCGCGCCGACATCAGGATGCCGCGGACCGAGAAATCAGGATGCGCGGACGAAACCGGAATTTTTAGAATTAAATAAGAAGAAATAAAAATTTAACTATGCATGACTTTTCTAAAAACTACCTCTGCCTGGCTACTGTACAAACGGGATCACATCCCTTAAGCAAACTGACTACATTCTCGTGCACGCGAAAATCACCGTTCCCGCAAAAAGCCTCTTAGCGCAGAGGACGTAGATGAGACGAGGTCAGTAGCCGAGGTCAGAGGGCTGAGTGCCCCGCAATCGGCCAAAACCCCTAATTAAATCGGGCGGTAAGGCCCCGGGTCAAAGGAGGGGGTAGGTTCGGTTCTAAGCCGAAAATTTCCGAAGGAGTCCGAGGCGGTCGTGGCAACAACACGACATGCGCGCTCTCTACCGGACCGAAACGAAAACAAAGAACAATCGACTTCTCCGGGCCGCGAGAGGAAAGCATAGTGCCTTATGGCACCGCGACGCTGCCTTCTAGCGGCGTAAGGGGGAACTACTTGAGGTGGTGAGCAGACTTGCCACCAGGTGTCATGAGGGTAAGCTCTGCACGCTGGCGACCAGGCCCGCGGTTACTTTTTTTGCCGCTAGATGTCCGGGATGTGTCTGTCGGACCCGGGAGAAGGTTTTTGCGTCAGGTCATCGTCCCGTCCGGTCACTGCTCTTAGCTTAATTTCTCAGAACTAAAGTGAGGAGGAGAGAGAGGAAGGGGGGGCAGAAATAGCCACTAAGGTGGGAACGCAGCTCCACTGGAGACTGCTTCGTGACGAGACATGCTTTTCTCAGCAGGCCTCTACAAGGTAGAACCTTGCAGCCCAGGAGCTGCTCAAAGCAGTTTTGGTCATGCAGGGAATTAAAATTACAAACTCGGGGCGTGACTGCAGGCGAGAGAAATTTCAACCGGGCTGACCATGTCCACATTAGACAGCAAAATATCAGATTGGCCCCCTGGGAAGGGGCTTCGGTCCACTGGCACAAAGTTTAAATCGGTGGCGTACACCGGCCTAACAAAAAGTAAATCACCCCCATTAACAACCAGATAAATTTAAAAAAAATAGAAACCCCGAAAAATTTTAAAATTATAGAAAAAATTTAAAAAAAGTGACGAAATGCCTAATTTCCGGCACAGTATTTATCGTCTCTCCACAACAGACACAAATGAAATATGTCATTAAGTTGCCAACCAACAAGCTTGTCTGTGGCATCGTAGGTTAGGGCATTTAAATCACAAAGGGATGTTGCAGCTAGCCAAGGTATCGACAGGAATGGGGGAAGATGCTGTAACCAAAGACCCATGCAACTTTTGTGTAATGGGCCAACATTCACGTCTTCCATTCAAAATAAGTGGAAGGCGTTCGCAGGGCATTATGGACCTAGTGCACACCGATCTTTGTGGGCCTATGGAAGTTCCATCTATTGGGGGCAGCCGGTATTTCCTGATTTTCATAGATGACCTTTCAAGGTACATACATGTTTATTTTTTGAAGCAAAAATCAGAGGTCACAGGTGTTTTCAAAGAATTCAAGTGCTTAGTAGAGAAGCAGTCGGGTCGCTCCATAAAGGTTCTACGTTCTGACAATGGAACCGAGTATGTGAATGGAGATATGAAAAAAATATCTCTCCTCACAAGGCATTGTGCACCAAACAACAGTACGACACAGCCCACAACAGAATGGCGTCTCGGAGAGAGCCAACAGGACACTAGTAGAGAAGGCACGCACGATGCTCCTAGATGCCAACCTGCCAAAGCAGTATTGGGCTGAGGCAACTCTCACTGCTGCCTACTTAACAAATCAGTCTCCATCAAGTGCTCTCCAGCAGGATACACCTGAGAGTCTTTGGTTCCAAGGCTATGATGCACATTCCAAAGCCATGCATAAAGAAGTGGGATCCAAAGTCGGAAAGATTGATATTTGTGGGATATTGTGAGAATCAGAAAGGGTATAGACTCATAAATGATGAAACGGAAAGTTAATCTTAAGTCGTGACGTTGTGTTCATGGAGCAAGAAGAGAAGAACACTCGAGGCGAGGTGGGAATGCAATTACTCGGTACAGTATCCACACAGGTACTTGAGACTGTATCCATACAGGAACTTGAGACTGAAAAATTTACAAAACAGCAACATAGTGAGGACAATATGGAAGAGGAACAAGAGAAACAGGGAGGAAAAAAAACAGTCACTTCAAAATTTCAGAAAGGAAGAACAAAGGGTACAGGTCGGAACAGAACAGCAAGAGACACGAAGATCTTCCAGGCCCCAAAAACCAAAAGAATGGACGGATCATGTAATATGCAGGGTGTCTACCAGATCTAGTAAATGAAATTCCCTGATTTTTCCAGGTTTTCCAGGTCTAAAACTTAATTTTTCCAGGTTTTCTTTAACACAATTATGACATTCCACGAAACTGAAAAAACTGCATAAAAGTACATTGACGGGTTTCAAAGTAAGTATTTCAACTCACTTAAATTAGTAAAAAAATTACCTTCTTCCAGACGTGGTCAAAGTGACTCAATTGATGGCAAATAAAACATGCTGCTACAAATATTTCACAAACTTATTTTTGCAAAAACATTAGTAAAAGGAAGCTTCCATCAATTTCGCAGTGACTCAACTTTTGCGTCTATTGCACTTGCTTCAGAATGAGCCAAATCCAACACTCGAGCCTTCTTCAACTGCAATGCCTTGATCACCTCTTCAACTATTCTTTTTTCTGCCTTCTTCTTGTCTGTAGCTTCCTTTTCTTTT
This sequence comes from Bacillus rossius redtenbacheri, assembly GCF_032445375.1. NCBI lineage: Eukaryota > Metazoa > Arthropoda > Insecta > Phasmatodea > Bacillidae > Bacillus > Bacillus rossius. The sequence continues at coordinate 27,979,272 of NW_026962010.1, forward strand.
TGTTTTGTTTGCAGAGCTTCCTTGTGCCTACAACTAGCATTTCTTACATACTGTAACATGGACTTGGTGATATCAACATGCTCTACACCTCCAGAACGTTGAACAAAGTCGTACACTTGTATTTCTACAATCAGTGTTTCTTCCTGCAAGTTTTCAGTCAGCAGATTAGAATTCACTGAAAATCCTCTTTCTAATGATGCATTTCCCCAACATCAGCCTCAAAAACTTTAGAAGGCCTGTTTTAGCAGCTACTGTAAGTGCCTTACGAATGAGCATCCACAAGTGATCAAGGTGCCCGTCTTCTCGAGAAAAAGACGAGAACAGTGCTTCAGAATCTTGCGTGGATCATACCAACTCATATGATCGCTCAATGTTATCAACTTCTTGTCCTGATAGCCACCTGTTTTGAAGACAACATTCTAAACTGTACTTCACACACTGTTTCCTCACACCCGAATTTAAAGCCACAGACGGACATAAGCAGGAAATTCCCATGTTAAGTTTGTACTTCAGGGGACTTTTGTCTTGAAGTTTTTTTACCATAACCTTTAGACAAGTCCTAACATCATTTTTCAGTAACAGGACAGACTTTTCTGGTACTTTCTCTTTCTTGATGGCATGGAGTACTGCATAACCCAACTTGATATTGTTAGCAGTCAATAGACTTTCCTGGTTATCTACATCCAATCTAGATACATTGTGTTTCTACCTAAAGCTCTTCAGTACCTCTGGTTTCACAAACTTTCCTGCCAAAGCTAATAAACTGTCTACCAGTGAATCATATAGAAAAGGTGCCATGGGTGCTTCACTTTGGAACATTGTAAGAAACAATTCCAGCTCTGATGCCAAAGAGTGGAAGAATGTCAATTTTACTTCTAGAAGATTATCTTCAAGAGCACTTTTCACTACATTGAAAGAGACAGATAAAATAGAAACTTCACTAATAAATTTCTTTAGATGGGGTAACGTTGCACAAAATTTCTTGGGAAAAAGCTCTGATCCAGTTATTATAATGTAATCTGCCCTCCTTGCAGGTACATGCTTAAACAAATAGTAACTGTGCCTCTAAAAACTAACAACGTCCCATTGTGTAGCAGAAAATCCAGTTTTGAAAGCACCATGGACCGTATGAAGCTCACAGCTACCAATTTATAGCAATGATGGTGAATCTTCACGAAAAGTGTCTGTGATATGTATTTTCAAAGCTAAAAAAAATGCCCAGTTTACGTTGGGGCCATCCATAGATACCTGCAGAATATTTCGAATGTCAACAGAGGAGAGAGCTCCCAAAAATGCTTGAGTAAACACTGAGATGTGGTATGCCCCAAGAACATTGATGTTAAGTAAGCTGAAACAACTTGGTCTTACATCAAAGCGCGGGAAGCACATGCCGCAGCACGTCACGTCAGCACGATAACAAACCAGCTTGAACCAGTTTGTATCACGTGATTTGATGCCACTTCCGAATCCGATGGTAAACAAAAGAAAATGGACGTGGGAACTGTTCGTTATCTGCCATTCAAAAATAAAAACGGGAGGGGATATACACTTGATGCTACGTCAATGCAAAATGATCAATAAACAAACATATTGACAACTACAACCTACCAAACAAAAATTCCCTGATTTTTAAAAAAATTCCCTGATTTTTCCCTGATTATTCCCTGATTACAATATTCCCTGATTTTTCCAGGTTTTCCAGGTTTTCCAGGGTCAGTAGACACCCTTAATATGTTATGCTGAGAGTTCAAGTCTGTCGGATGGACATATAAATGTGGAAGATGCACTCAAAGGTGAACATTCTGTAGAGTGGACGAAAGCTATGAAAAATGAATACTTGTCACTAGTTAAAAATTATACTTTCGAAGAGGTCAATGAACCAAAGGATGCAAAAGTCCTGAAGACAAAGTGGGTGTTACGAGTAAAACAGAGCATAAACGATGAATCAGAAGTTTTCAAAGCCAGACTTGTTGTGAAAGGTTGCAGTCAGGTTGAAGGGGTGGATTATGGGGAAACATATTCACCTGTTGTGAAGTATTCATCTGTACGATACCTTTTATCTCTTGCAGCGAGGAAAGACCTGGATGTAGACCACATGGATGTGACGACTGCATACCTATACGGACACCTAGATGAAGAAATTTACGTCATACCCCCAAAAGAGTTTACAAAAACCAGAAAAGTGTGGAAGTTGAAAAAGGCCGTGTACGGACTGAAACAAGCTGGTGAAACTGGAATAGGAGACTTGATGAGGTGCTACGTCAGAATGGTTTTATACACTCCGACACAGACCCATGTGTCTATCACTGTCGTGACGGCGACAAGTTTATTGCGATAGCTGTGTATGTCGACGATTTATTGATTTTCTCAAATGACAAGAATGCCAAGCAAAACACGAAGAAATTCCTGAAAGAGAATTTTGAAATGAAGGACTTGGGACAAGCAACACAATGTTTAGGGATGAACATCACGAGGGACCGTGAAGCAGGAAAACTATGGATCTCTCAAGAGGCCTACGCAGAGAAGATACTCCAGCATTTTGGCATGGCTGATGCAAAGCCTGTCGCAACGCCCCTGGACCCTGGAATCGACATGGAGGCAGTCTGCTCTGAAGAGGTCAACATTTCATACTGAGAGGCGATAGGCAGTTTGCTGTACCTATCGTAAGTAACCAGACCCGATATTTGCCATGCAGTGAATCTACTGAGTAGGTACAACAACTCACATAAGAAGATACACCGGGTAAGTGTGAAAAGAATCTTCAGATACATAAGGGGAACACTGGGTTACAAATTAGAATTTTCCAGGGATGGTAACAGGAGGGTAGAGACATAGTGATGCAGACTGGGGGAACAAGGTCAATCAAAGACACTCCGTCACCGGGTCATGCTTCAAACTAAGTGGCGGCCTGATCTCGTGGCACAGCAAAAGACAAAAATCTGTCGCACTGTCAACCTGTGAGGCTGAATACATGGCTGTGTCATTTACTGTGCAGGAGCTGTATGGCTAAGACAACTGATGTCAGAAATAGAACCGAAGAGTGTTGAAGGGACAGTTGACGTGTTCTGTGACAACAGGGGTTCGATTCAGTTGGCTAAAAATGTAATGACCAATGCCCGGTCAAAGCACAGGCATCATTTCCTTAGACATTATATTGATTCAAAAGTAATAAACATCAAATACCTGTCATCTGAGGAAATGTTGGCTGATGTGTTAACGAAGTCGTTGGTAAAGGCAAAACATAAATTTTGTACAGATAAGTTTGGACTTGTAGACAGCTCTTTGCCCTCTTGGGAGAGCTACAAATTTAAGGGGTGGTGTTGAAGAGTAAATTTGTAATCATCACGTTGGTAGCAGAAGGAAACTGGAAACTGTAGTCTATGCAGTCTTCCGGTAGCCATGATGTAGAGAGGATCGTGTTGTAATGTAGTCGTAAAATAAATATCCTCTAAGAAACAAGTTTGTATGCTTTCTCAATAAAATCAGGCTCAACAATATCACTCTCTCGTTCCTTGTCGCTGTCTCCGTAGGTCCTTTGCACCCCTCACTTACAACACCTTTCGCTTACTTGTGTAATTGTTCATAAGAGGTGAGAGATGAGCAGAAAGGAACACGTATGAGCTAACACTAAAAAAGAAAACCAGACTAGTTCCAAAGGTCACTGTGGCTTCAGAATCCCAGCTACTCCTCAAACCACTCAACTAGCCAAGGTTATCATTTTCAGGAACAACACTAAGAAACCTAAGCAGTAAAAAATAAGTCTGGTTTATCTTTTAAGTGAGATACACCAAATAAACTTATCTCTAAAGTTGGTTATTTTCAATTTCATTGATTTTCCTACAAGAAAACTCATAAGAAACTATTTTGTATTTTATGAATTTCAAATAATTAAAACCTACAAACTTAATAACATTACCACTGCCTGCCAAATTTCCTCTACATTTATGAACAACAATATACCAAGCAAGGAGGCGCAAGGGTTAAAACTTTGGACTCAAATTCTAGTTTAGGTTCCAATTTCAGTCCCTAATTTCCGTTTCAGTTTTCCACTGTTTCCCGTTATCGCTCCAGCGGAATGCTGGGATGGTTTGCTGCAATGGGCTACGTTTCTCTCGACCAGATGTCAAACTAACACTCACAGGCAGGAAGTGAAACCACCCTGGCTGAGCGGAGTCTGGCACAATGCTACATCACATCACAGCCATGTGGACAGTTCAAATTACCAAAGAAACCACTCTTTTTAAAAACAAGTAAATCTTTTAACTATAAAATCAAAACCCCTAAACAAATACAAAATGCACAATTATTATTTAATATTAAAATACTATTTTTTATAGTAATTTAACTATTTAAATAAACACAAATGAAAATTAAGTTACGATAAAAGTAATTTGAACCAGTACTGAAGTATTGTTACAACCTGTAGTTCCCTTTGACTAGGAAACTTACTCCAATCAGTGCCAGAGTGCCAACACGAGACAACGTGAATCAGACTTGAATTATCGCTTGCCCAGGACAGACGTGTTTTATTTTGTTATTTAGTTATTTTTGATTTCTGAACATTAAGGATAGTGCTTACGTCTTAAACTGTTATTGAATGTGTGTTTTGTTGCTACATGCAGACAAGTGTGGACGAGAACAATGGCAGTGTGCAGTGTCGTGGTATACCCCTTCTTGCCTGTGAAAAAAAGTGGGCGTCTCTTCAGATCAAAAGTAATGGGTAGGGACAAGATTATACAGTTAATTGTGATAAAACCAAAATAACACTGAAAAGCATGTCAATGCACCATAAAGCACCAAAATGCAAATAAAATCATTTAACTATTCAGGATTTTTAATCAAAACTAAGCTAACATCACAATAATGTTATCTTATTATATAGTAAATTTAAATAATATAATTTATTTAGCATAAATTTAGTAGCCTACCAAAATTTGTTACCAAATAGATACAAAAATATTTTACTTGTTTTTATACTGCAATTGTTATTATTAACTCATTTTTTATGTCACAATTACTAACCAATTATTTTTTATTGTTCCACGTAGTTAGACTTTCTTATTAGAAATTATTATTATGTAAAATTTCATCTTTTAATATCAGTCAAAATTAAACTGTTTTGATGAAATAAGTATCATGAAAAACATTTAAGTGTCATTTTTGTTCACTAATATGATACCTTTATATATAAACAGAATTAATAAACAAATAAAAACAATTACACTGATATCTCCTGTTTTAAAAATTAAATACGCCTACAAATAAAACCATAAAATCTTGTCTCTAGTAAAAGGTGTTTTTTCGGTACAGCAGACTAGGCCAGTTCCCCATACTGCCTCATCAACTAAAAACTGAATGACTGTCACTGGTTGTAGGAGTGTCTTGGGTCAACTCGGCGGACTTGCTGGCCCCCAACAGAACTAACCTGTCTTCCCTCCACCCCTGACCTGGGTCTCTGGAGGAATCAAACCCAAAAACAATTAGTAACAATCTTCTCACTTTAACTACTTTTGTTCTCAAGTTTTGCTTTGTCATTGACTTTGAAATACAAACTCTTTATCTGCGTAGAAAGAGTAGCATAACAACTCTTTATTTGTTTTGTGAGTCAAAGTGTAATCTCTATGATATGATATCAATAAATAGCCTTTCGTGTTTGCAGCATATCGTGCTTTTGATGAGTGCAACAGACAAACGCGAGTGTATGTAACACGTGACATTTTTAAATTTGAATGCTGCTACAGTGAATGTTGTTAATCTGGCACAGCTTTTTCAGAACCAGGCAAAGCTATATTAAGGATTTTTACTCGATTATCAAACCCCACCATAGGTTTAATGGAAATATCTTTGGGCGGACTGTTTCCATTCACCCTGCTGTTTCTGTTCACCCCATTTTACAGTATTTAAGCTGAGTTGTATAAGCTGCTCTATAGAAAGACAAAATACAGACCATCCTTGGTCTTCAAAAATCACTATAGAAACTGAACTGTAAAAGAGAAAAAAATATACTGAAAAAAAAAATTGATAACAAAAATAAATTCCAAACTAATAAAAAAAAGCCAACAGCTCAGTAATGAAAACCGATGATCAAGGCAAACCGCCGGAAACCACCGAAAAAATCTGTGCGCAAGTACCGTATTTACTCTCATAATGTCCGCAGTAATTTGGCTACATTTTTGACAAAAAAATGGGGAGCGGACATTATGAGGTGAAGTCCGAAAAAAAAATTTTTCCCTCAAAATTTTACATGTTTCGTGTAGAGTAAAAAAATTGTTCTCTCATAATTAGTTTACTAGCAGAGCGCTGGTGACTGGCGACCCTCCGCAGCGCGGACGTGAGAAATGTGACAGGTGTCGAGATAATTGGGTGCCGGCGATTAGTGGAAGACGCCACTCATTTTTTTTTTCTCTCACTCGCGTGTGCGCTCTTACGTTCAGAAGCAGCAGCCAGCCTACACAAAATAAACGCTTTGCGTGAAAAGATATTTTTTTAATCTTTCATTGAGATGGCCACTGACGGCACGGGGCAGATGTCTAATGTCTGTATTAGCTGGCGCCGGCGAGCCTCCCTTCCTGTCCCTTGCCACTGTCTGTATAAAAAAACCGTGCGCATGTACCCCCACCACTTCTCCGCTACCTTCCCTACTTTGTGACGTAGTGTGAGTTGACGTATACTGGCTTGTGTTATATATAGCCCATCCCCTTGCAACTCGCGTGACGGCGCAGGCAGCTGTGCAGTAGAGTGCGAGTTTCTGAGTCCAGACGGTTTCACTACACTACAAACCCTCTCAGCGACCGCTCCGGAGAAATGAACAACTCAAGGTCAAAGCATTGTTGACAGCGTCGGTAAATTTCCATCCCGTTACTGTGCCTTTCAGAGGTGGCCAAGGTTGCTTTGTCTAGTGCGGAATTTATGCGGATTTTAAAAAAATTCCATTTCAAGTATTTAAAAATAAATATGCGGACATTATGCGATTAAATACAGTAGCTTCCTTAATACCAGATTACAGAATGTGCAGAATCATAAAATACTCAATTAAAATATTTCACTTTACTTTGTTAAGGTAATGTCTGAATTAAAAAAAAATGCACACACTTACTCTACACTCTCACTCTGACACACAATGGTTCATTCTCCCTTTGGCAAACTCTGGTTCACACTCCCTATCACTTTGAACTACTCTTGCTCTGACACACTCTAATACACTCTCCCTCTAGCACACACTCGTTAACTCTTCCTCTGGTGCACTCTGGTTTAATCTCCCTCTGACACACAATGGTACTCTCTGCCTCTTCACACTGGTGCACTCTCTCTAGCACATACTGGTTAAATCTCCAGTGATTGCGAACTATCTACGGTCTTATCCTGGGTACGTTTTACATTAACACAACTTTGCAGCATAAATAGGTAGCTCTATGTTATACATGATGTGTGTCGGAAGAAATGAAAAACGTACACCAAGGGTGTTTTTTTTTTGTTTTGCAGAAAATAAATTTTTTAAATGTCTAGTGACATGCAAATAATTTTTTTTATTGTAATACACACTAGACAATTGTTAAACCTATGAATGACATATATTTCACAATCAAGATGGCTACCATTAAGTGGAGGTGAGGTGCAACGAGTTTGTCTTCTCTGCCTCGGGTTTTGACAGCAAGGCAGCTAGCTCACTCTTCAGATGTCAAGGATGGGCGAAAGTGAGTGAGAGAGAGAGACAGCACTCTCTCCACAATTGCAGACATGGCTAAGATTGTCTAAGAAATATTGCTATGGTTTAACTTTAAAGCATTTAGTTGAAGCAATTTTAAACTATTAACTATGCAGATGACATTACATTTCAGACTAGAAATAACATAAAACATAAAAATCTCAACTTGGGCATATAATTCTGCAAACAAATGTGGAGCCTATGAAACTGTTATCAAATAAAATACATATAAATTAATGACGTGAAAGGTATTCAATGTGTTTCAGCAAACACACAATCATAACGTCAGCAATCACCTCTGCTGTCAATTGATTACTCATTAATTATCCATCTTCAAGGTTACTAGTTCAACCCCCATTCCCGACAGAGGGATAATATTTCTGCAATAAACTTTGGAAGCCGATTAAAGGGCGCCCACCTTATAATATTGAGGGCAAATTACAAAATTTATAATATTTGACAGGTAAAATTTAGTGATGGTTCGAATCCCATTTTTCTCAAATCCGAATCTCGAATCCGAATCCAAAACAGTACCTCGAATCCACCCCTCGAATCCGAATCCAGTTCTCAAGGGTTAATTATAAAATAATTTATAAGTTAAGAGAAAAAATTATACATTATGCCGAATTATTTAACCGTTTAAATTTTTATTTAAAAAAACAAGGATTTGACACGGTCTGGATCAAGACAATTCCGTTTTTGGTCACATATGTTTCCTGCAGTGCTGAACAAATGTTCAGAGAACACTGTCGCAGGTGGTGAACACAAATATTTTTTGGACAGTTTATGTAGCCTGGGTGAACACGCAGACTGAGTTTTCCAGTATTCGAGAATGTTTATTTCTGGGTTAACTGTAGGATCATGTAAGAATCTGGTCACTTCATCAATTGCTGTAGAATCCGACTTGGTGGATTTAAGGCATTCAGGCATTATCTGTGAGTACAGTGATTAAAGTATCCACGGAAATCGGAAAACGAAATTCAACATCCGACGGAACAATATTTTGTAGTTACCAACTTGACATTTGTTTAAAGTCCCAAATGAAGGTAAACGCATTCCTGAAATAATATTTAATGGAAACTAAAAGGTGCCATATTGGCTTCAATGCTTTTAGGCCATAAGAAATATTGTTGTGCGTCTTTTAAAATTAAGCCTCACTAAAGCATAATGATTAATATGCCCGAAGTTAAAAGTGACGGGGTGTTTTCTCTAGTTTACCCATTAAAATTTTTTATATTAATATTAGTTATTGTTTATGTTGCTCGAAATGATTGGCTAACAAATTCATTGGTTGGCCATCATGGAATTCTCAGATAATACATATTTTAACGTTGATAGTCTACACAAACCAAACTTGGTCCTAAAAAAATGCATAAATAGAATGTATCAGAATATTTAAAATTGAATTGTGATTAAAATAATAATTGTATAATGTATTAATTTTTGTCATTCATTATTTCACTGTTATTACTACATGTGCGACCGTAACTTGTGATGAAAGTCGGCATTATTGTTGTATTACTAAGTAACAGATTTCTCGGTAAAGTTATTTAAAAAAAAAACAAGATTCATATTTAGTCTAGATCCTAAATGTGCTTTATTTTATTTTTTAGCATATTCTGAGAATACATATGTGATTTATGCCTTATTTAATGCCAATGTAGCAACAATGCATTCATGTTCATGAACACAAAGTAAGTTTCCCAAATCAGTACATGCTTCATAATTTTTTTTTCATCTAACGAATTAAAAGTACAAAACAGTAGAACCTCGTTAATCCGTGATGCGCTAATTCGGGAATCGGATAATCCAGGACGATTTAAAAGAGAAGAAAAAAAAAAGAGAAGTAAAAATTGTCAGCGCTTAAAATAATGTCATGCGGGCCGGCGGCCGGCAAACACTACAAGCCATCACGTGGGCCGCCAAACTCTGCAACGCTGTTTGTACCGACCCTTTGTGTCACCCCCTTTCAGCTGTCACATTTGTCACTCTTTAAACTTGAGGGGATGTCCTGACGTCTGCTTCCCGTCTCCCTTTGTTTGTTTCCACCCGCCAACTCACGGCAGGCCTGGCGAGTGACCTGTCTGGCTGGCATTCGGCTGTAAGATGGGGAGGGGGGGGGGGGGGTGCAAGGTCAGCACGATCTTATCTTTCTCTCTTCGGCTGTTGTAAATGACCGTGAACTAATGGCTAGGCATTTTTAAGCCGAGACACTAATTCGAAGACGGCCGGCCCTTACCGTGAACGGCCTTAACCCAGCTGCACGGCGGTGTCTGAGAAGCTTGACAAGACCTTCCGGGCTTTTAATCGCTAGTCCGTGAAATTCGGTAATCCGTGATTATCTCGGTCCTGACCATCACGTATTAACAAGGTTCTACTGTACCTCAATAGGATGTGTTCCAAGGAAAACGTAAACAGGCCAAGTAAATTGTAAGCATTTAAGTTTTTAAAGTACTACATTTACATCAATATTTTTCCTCGAATCCCGAATCTTTTCCCTCGAATTTCGAATCTTTCGAATACTAGAGATTCGGTGGGATTCGAGGATTCGACCGGCCCATCCCTAGTAAAATTTTTACTGTCAATTTCCAACTATAACAACCAATTTTTGCCATTATTTTACTATAATGTTGTCTTCTTAAAAATAATATCTTGCATTCAGTTGATGAGTGATAGTGTTGTTATGACATTTATTACAGCCATCTGTCAGGTTGCCATGCCTGGACACTGTGGTTCTACTTTACTTGGTCTGTATCACACACTGGCCACTTGTGCTGCAGACACGCAGACAGCGAGGGTTTCATCTTCCCGGAGCCTTGTCACCAGCACTCCCAACACAGAGTACACTCGGCAGGAACCACATCTCACCACTGCTTCTACTTCCTCAGTCTTCCCCACTAACTACATCTGACAAGGATGACTCCTTTCCAGCCCTAACTCAACCAGTTCATGAAAGAAACAATATAAATAGTTTCAATTTTAATATGGTATGAATACAGTAAGTCCTCTATTTACGTCATACCGATTTACGTTGTTTCGGATTAACGTCGCTAATGTTTGAGTACTCATGTTTCAATTTAAGTTGTCGCCGATTCACAATAACGTCGTTTACAATGACCGTAAATCTTTATTTTAACCAAAACACCGCATATAATTCGTTTATAATTCTTTGTTTCCTTCGGTAGTTAATTTATGCTATGTAGCGTAAGCTACACGTTCACCGCCTTATCTTATCATACATCATGAGGGACGCTTCCTGCTCTCCGCTGCTCTCCACGCTGTGATGCAATACTACCAGCCCGCCCGCTCGGCCACCCACGTATCTCGCACATAGAAGTGTTATTACTTCCCGCAACGACACAGCATTTTCTCCTACCCCTTTTCGACCAACTCCTTGGCACTTCAGTAGAGGTGTAAAAGTAACTAAAAAAAGTGTACCCGTATGTATTCGTTACTATAACATTTAGTACTCGTTACTTTCGTATCGTTACTCGTTACTTCTGATACCGCATAACATGCTATGTTATGTAACAGCAACGAATCGAGTCGTATTTCGTACACGTACAGTATGACGTCGCGTAAATAATAATAAATCGAATATAAACAAAAGTATTTGCTAATTAACAGCTTTTGTTAACCAAGAAACAATAAAATCTCACTAGAGCAGCTTTATTATAATATCTCTTTTAAGATAAGAACAAAAAACGTGAAAATACGCGATAATAAAAAACAAAAACATACATATTTATAATTTGTAAAAAATACTTTCTTACGTTGTTTCTGTTCCAATCTCAAACTTTGTCTACACACAATAAACAGTAAAAAACTTGGACGACGAATTTCCAAATTATACTTTCCTTAATAAACAAACATCTTTCTTTGTAACGAATAAGCGCGCGCATGCGTAAAACATACGAAAAATGTGAGTAACGAAATGCATTCGTGTGTAACGTTTCGTTACTCGTTACTAGATGCCGCACCCGTTACTCAGTAACGAATACATACGGTTTGCTACAGCTCTACACTTCAGTCGCTATGATATCATTGAGTTGGCCGGAGTTCTAAACGTGCCGTTGTTAACTTTATCGTGATTAAATGTGTTTGTAGTAGGCCTACAGTATCAGCTCACTGCAATTTATGATTTTTTCTTCATAAGATGTCTTCCAAACGACTATATATCTGTTTTTATATTTCAATCAATAAAGGTAATAAAGCAGCTGGTTAAATAACCATTCTATAAAGCTGAGAAGTACTAGTTGGACTTGTTTCCCACGCTGTCGGTTGTCATTTGCTGATAAAATTGCCCGTTGTCACGTCTGTATGCCAGCGCTTCCGGCCGACCTTGGGCCGTGGTCGGCCGGTGGCATGAAACATGGCTCATTTTGCGTCGTTTCTATTTACGTCGCGGTTTTCAGGAACGTAACCCCGACGTTAACCGAGGACTTACTGTACTCAATAAAAATTATCTTGATAGTAAATGTTTTTAAAATAACACAATATACAAATAAATGGAATATTGAAAGAAAATAGTGTTTCATTTTATCCTCACACTACTCTTATCACCAATTTTACACTTCCACATTGTAACAACCCAGATTACAGATTACCACGGGATATAATTCGTAAGAAGAATCTACATTGTATCTCCTTTATGTATGTACATTTACTTTTTTTTTTTTAGTTTGTTCCGTTTTGCGGAAGTCTGTGATATTGTGATTTTAACGTGAATAAATAACAAGTAATACATCAAACACTGCCTATGAATTACTTCGTGACCTGCTACCAACCTGAATGTTCACTCATCACCTAATTTTGAGCTAGCCGGAGGTGATGGATGAACTGTAACAACATTAATTTTCCATTGTCCACTCTGAAACTGCGCAGTGCACGTGGTGTCACCAAGGCGTGCTCACCTCCTCCAGGTTGCGCGATGTGCCCAGGCCCTTCTCGCAGCAGACACCCAGGTTGTAGGCAGCACGCGCGCTCTGGAACGCAGATGCTCTCTTGAAGAACGCCACTGCCTTCTTGTGCTCTCCTGCCTCCATCAGCTTCACCCCTTTGCTGTTCTCGACAGCGCCGAGCATCTCGTTGTGCGTCCCCGCAAACCTCTCTGCCGCTGCGTCCACCGCCTCGCGCAAACACACCCACGGCCATCTCAACCGACACTTCCATTCAAACAACTGGCTGAGAACGTGAGAACATAAACATTTAGAAGAGTCAATGTGGACAAAGTGAGCACCTTCATCAATCAAAATTAAAAAATATATATTACTTCAATATAAATCATAACAAACCACTATTAAATAAAATTATTTCCTCAAGAATGAACACAAAGGAGATCATACAACTTGGTAAAAAAAGTTTTAAAAAAACCTTATAGGAACAATTTAACGCATGAGAGGACTTAACAAAGTTTTGCAGCAACATACGTACCAAGACAAGATAGTTTTAGGACTAGAAGTACAAATAACATAGAATGTCTGTATGTAGTAAAAGTAGTAGATACTCTGTAATATACCACAGATTTGGATACACAATATATTGTCAATTAACGGACAGGTAGTGTTACAGAAAATCAGGCAAATGTCTGTTAGTTAAATCACGTTTCCCCATAAGGAAAAATGTTACAAGTCCTGGGTTACTTTCATATACCTTCCAAAAATGTTTGCTTTTCTTATTCGACTACTTATCAACACATAATGAAATTTTTATTATTCATCTGACGTTTAAGAAATACAACCCAGAATGTAATTACAGTAGAACCCTGTTATAATGTTTTTCAAGGGAGCACAAGAAAAAAACATTATAAGCAGGAAATCTCAATTTAGCACTTAACAATGTTCAAGCTTTGTACCAATAGACTCACCAAGCTATGTAAACAACTTTAATGTTAAAACCAAAGATAGTATACTTGATACATGAATTTTCTGAAACAAGCCAACAATTTTTCAACTTCGTCTTGTTCCCTGGTTAAATTTTGTTTGTCTTTAAAGATGCACAGCCACATTTTTTGTAAAATTGTCTCACGGTTCATGACGACAACATTAAGAGTGAGAACGTCTACTACTTCGCCACCTGAAAATGTTTAATTTTGGGATTCCTACGTATGAATGGAAAAAAAAAATTGGTTGTCTGTAAAGTCGGTTTACGGACGATAGTTTAACGTGACGTCATAACAAAACATTGATGAAATGATTGATCCAGAAGAAAAGGAAATATATTCGGCCTGAGACTGAGCCGTAATAGGTTTTTGCAACCAAACCATTTAGGCATTAAAAATATTATATTCTTTGAGGAAGAAAATTTTTTTTTATTTTTCTATCTTTTGTATGATAAAATCTACGTCTGCATACTGCTATGAATAAAATTGAATAATTTTTATTGAATTATCACTATTTTGTATGGATACAAAGGAGTGAAATGAAATGTACAATTTAATTAATAAATTTACTTTTATTTGCATTCATTAATTCAAATATATTTATTACTTTTGAAGTGTCGTGCGCAGTATTTATTTTTACAAGTGCAAAAAAAAATTCGCATCGGTCGAGATTCAAACCGTCAACCTTTGAATTGGTATTCAGCGATGCTGACCGCACAGCCACGAGGCCATATTGAAAACAATTGTTTCAGATGTTATAAATCTATATATTTATAAAAATTATGTTTTGTGTTGTGGGAGTTTTAAAAACGTATGTAGTCCACCATATCTATTTCTTATAGTGGTAGGCGGGAAATTAAAAATATATTGTCTGCTACAAATCGGTGGACGATAGTTAAATTACATAATATTAATAATTCAAACGACGAAAATATGATTGAAAAGTCAAATTGATTGTTTTTCCAATCGAGTGGAAGAGAGATGCCACGCATGCGTACAATGAGCAAAACAGGACACATCCGTAGTGGGACATCCGTAGTGCAGTGGCGTAGCGTGCCATCTCGGCGCCTGGGGCGGGAGACCCATTTTGCCGCCCCCATTCTATAGGTGCTTAGTTAAAATTAAATTTCACATGCAATGAGGTACCTTTTATTGAAGTTAAAATAGGATGAGCGGTTTTATAAGCGGATTCTTCGGGCCTTATGAGCAGCGAAGTCAGAAATAACTTTGTCAAAATCAATATTAGCAGCCAATTCTTGTTCAATCGACAATATAGCCAAGTTTGATAGTCTAGCGGAGCTCATAGTAGATCTGAGGTAATTTTTTATTAGCTTCAACTTCGAAAAACTTCTCTCACAACTTGCAACACTAATCGCCAAAGTCAAATATATACGAATCAAGATGACTATATTTGGAACCGAAATTCCGAGATTCAGTTTTTGAATGAACTGGAGGAGCTCCAGTGGTCCTTTACCACTTATATCTTCCTCTGATTCAGAACAGGCAACAACAACAAACTGCTGAAGACGCTTCCGCTCCATCTGAAACTCGTCCTTGTCGATGTCTTCTAATACATGGGAAAGATCACACTCGAACTTGCTGTCCAAAAGTTTCGCTGGCATCAAAAATCCAAACTTGTCCGATATTTCTTGAATTTGCTGGAATCGAGTCGTCATTTCTTGAATGATCTTGTCGAATGATGCGATAGTCTCTCGACGGATTTCCTGTTCGTGAGACAAAGCTGCATCTTCAGAAGATTCATCGCCATGCATGCGTTTTTTCCTACGAATTCTTCTCGTTTTGAGTTCGATTCCGAGTTTTTCGCAGAGAGTCTTAGCAAAGTCAATTGCTTCTTGCACGAAACGGTCTCTACTTTCCACTAAGAGGGTTTTCAAAGCGCAGAGTTTCTGAGCACATTTATCCACACTTAGTCCTCGTTGCTGCAGGTAAATCTGTGCGTCATCTACTTCAGGTAACACTGCAGCCCAAAAGCCATGAAAAGTTAGGAAGTTAAATGACTGCATGGCTGTCAGGAGAAGACTGGCTCCCGATCTTGTTTCGGAAGTTTGAGATGAATCTGTTAATTGTTCCAGTACCTCAAGAACTACCTCAAACTTATTTTTAAGCATCTTGACAGCTACATGTCTAGCGCTCCAGCGCGTTTCAGTGACTCGTTTTACTGCTTGACCTGTGATGGCAACCAAAGCGTTCCATCGAACAGTTGATGCGGAAAAGAAAGCAAACAGCTTCTCCAGAGTTCCAAAAAACGTCACGGAATCCACTGATTCAGAAGCAGCGTGTACCCCAGCCAAGTTTAGTGAGTGGTTTGTGCATGCAACGAATATAGCTTTCGGATTCAGTGCTTTAATCCGGGCTTGAACTCCATTGTGGATCCCTGACATTGTGGCAGCATTGTCATAAGCCTGTCCTCTCAGATTCTGTATGTCCAGTCCGTCTGATGTTATCTTCGCGATTATATCGTTGCTGAGATCTTCTGCATTTTTTCCTTTTGGTTCGAAGAAGTCAATGAAAGATTCTACCACGGCGACTTTTTCTCCTTCGATATGTACGTATCGCAGAACTTGGCTCATTTGGTCATTGTGGGAGATGTCTGGTGTACTTTCGAAGATTACGCAATAATATTTAGCTTCTTGAATACGACGGATGATGGTGGATCGAACTTGCTGTCCCAGTAAGTTTATAAATTTATTCTGGGTTTCTGGAGATAGATACGAAACTGAGACTCTTGCTCCCAGCTTTATCTTTGTCAGGTGTTCCATTAGAAGAGGGTCGTATTAAGCTAGGAGGTGCACTAACTCCAGAATGTTCCCGCGATTGCCACTATCATCTCCTCGAATGTCTTCTCGATGTCCTCTGAAGGCCAGATTCTGTTTGGCTAAGAACTGGATAATATTCAGCAACCTGTACAGTACATCCCTCCACTTCTTCTCCTCACTTTCGAAAACTTCTTGTTGTTTCTGATCGATGGTTGCTTTACAGTTCAGGCGAACTTCCAACTCCTTCCATTTCAAGAAGCTCTGTTCATGGCCCAGGCTATTTTCATAGTCTCCTATTCTTGGATTTAGATTCCACCATTTGTTGAATCCTTCTTCAGATGCGAAGTTAGAGCCGGAATTTCCAAACAGCTTGCAAGAAAAACAATACAAGGATTGCTTCAAAGGCGAGTACACCATCCATGTTCGGAGAACCTTTTCGCCGTTAGATAATGGTTTGTAGAACCGCTCTTTGGTTAGTTTTCGGGTACCGCCTTTCGTTGAAGTCCCTGAGCAAACAACATCGGCAAATTTGGAATCGATGTGCTGTACTGAGTCAGATCCGCGACATACTAGAAGCGTTCTTACTTCGTCGGTCATAGGAGAAGGCTAGCAACCTACATCGTCGAGATTCACATCTTTGATTTCGGCAGGAGCAGAAGGCACGATTTCAATTATGTCTTCTTTGGCAACATTCACTTTTTCTGCAGGCTTATGACTAGATGCTTGAGGTCCTTTTGATGAGTCGACTTCGTCTTGACCCTGCTCTGTGGTGGGACCAGAACTACTTCCAACTGCGACGGCAGGTACGTCTTCTTCTTGTACCTGTAAAATAAGTTATGTATTCCCATGAATATTGGCCGGAGGACACGTTCGAATTTATAATAAGTATTTTATCTATCACAAAACAAAAGTGGTTTTGGTGACGGCGCGGTTTGCCGGGCTTATTGGAAAATTTTCAAACAAAATTGATTTTGTATGGCAGCTACCTTTTTTAGAGTTTCCCGAGTAAGCCATGTTATAGATGTTATTAAAAGATAAAATTACGAGAAATTTGAGAAAAATCGTTGGCGCCATTTTTGAGCTAAATGAAAAATTATGTTTTCTTTGTATGACAGGTACCATAAATAATCAAGTTATCCAAAAACAAAAAAAAAATATTCCTTGACTACTACTAGATTTACAAAACATCCCCTATTGAAGTTTTAAATTCAAGTAGCAGGACAAAATTCAGTCGTAAACTTAAAAAGATGTACCTTAACTCAATGTAATTTATGTTAATATACTCCATAATTTTTAAACAATAATCAATGTTCAAACAGCTATTAGAGAAATTTTAAGTGTATTATAAAACAAGATTTAATGAACGAGCGTGACTCCGTACTCGCAGACAAACCTAGGAGAATAGGGTTTGCGAGACTAATGTAAGAAATATTGTAACTTCTGTAAACAATAAATAAATAATAATAATAATAAATAACTGGAGTAATTCTAGGCCATGCATGATTCTAGATGAAGGAATCATATACCTACATACACTGGAATCACTTCCGCTGCTGCAGGATGCCACCGAAGACGTTAACGTGGCTTTCGAACCAGAACTGGAACTAAAATATTTCAGTAATGCACCTTGAGACTTCTTCGCATCTGCTTCTTTCTTAGCCTTTTTTTTTTTTTTTTTTTTTTGCGGAATCCCGCACCGCTTTCTTTGACTCTTTTCATTTTCAAAAACTAGTTCAAAGATTGGGTAAAGTTCTAAATGTTTAGTTTTAGAAGATTCAACAGTATTTAAAAGATCGAAACACAATCAAAATGACTTTCGTTCCCTATCTGAAACTCTCGCGAAACAAACATACGAGTAAAGCGTGATTGCGTAACGGTACTTCACGATGCACTAAACCAAACAAATATCAGTACTGTAGCATGTGTGCTACAGCTGCTACCTTTGATAATGTTTATGTTGGCAGAAATGGTTAACGTATTTTATTAATCTTTCGGATGCCCTGGTAATACGAGTTATTTTAGATTTATGTTGGTTATATGTTGTTTTAAAAAAGAAATTTGTAATTCTTATTTAGTCTAATTATTTTTAAGTTTAAGATTTTAAGTTATAAAATTGGTCTGGAAAGTTCGAGGACTCTATACCGAATATGTTGGTAATCGCTGCGCTAGACGGCGCGCGAGCAGAACAGCTGATTGTGTGACGTCAGGTGAGACGGGCGAGCGGAGTCGCCTGGTAGGCCCAGGCGGGCGCGCACGTGAAGTAAAACGCGGGTTGGCCATGGTGATGGTTCCACATCGAAGTAACTGTATAAGTGTGTTCCTTTTTGAATATGAACGGGGTTCATTTATATAATTTAGAACGCTTTGGTACGATGAACGCGAGTGGTTGGTGAGGCGTGTGTGAATATCGCGAGGATTTTCCAAGGATGAATTATGTGCGCCGAAATAAACTCCAAGACGGTATGGCGAAGGATTCGTCATATCCGTACAATTACCTGCAGCTACGGTAACGTATAATGGCAAGGGTTTGCCATTAAAAACACTCGTGAGCAAACGAGTGTATTTGGTGACCGGACATCACGACGTCAAAAAGCAAGCAAGTGCCAGCCGTGCCACTGCCCCGTTGACCCCTTTGACCCCTGGTGCGAAACTATAATTTGTGGATTTTTGGGATTTAAATTAACGGACTAATAAAACTGAAACTGGGATTTTACGTTCAGCGTGTTTCACCCAATCCCTGCCAGACCTAGAAGAAAAAAGACGTCGACCGTTAGAAAATGACTTAACTGAGAAGGGCTTGTAAACCCATAATTTCTAATTTGCTAAATTTTTGGTATATTTATTTGCATGTTAAGGTGTGTCAATTTTTTGCTAGATTTCGCCTATGTTAATTGGAATTTACAGCGGTGATACGCCCGGTGCGTATCTATATTTGTATTTGTATTTGTATTAGTATGTTCTTATATATTTTAAATGCCTTTTTGGTAATTATATTTAATTTTCGGAGCTCCCAAGTATATGATAAAATTATAATTTTTTGGGGGAATTGTTAAAGTATTTTTTTAGTATTATTATATAGCTATATTATTATAAGTAGTAATAGGGTATGTATTTTATGATGGATGCGCCGATTTGTGATGAAACGATTTTATGATATATATATATATATGTGTGTGTGTGTGTGTGTGTGTGTATATATATATATATATATATATATATGTGTGTGTGTATGTATATATATATATATATATTAAATGTTGTCATATAAATTTTGCGTCTTTTAAACTTGCTGCCTCCTCTCACTGTTCGCAACCTTATTAGTATTTTTTAAGCCTGCTATTAGTTTGGTTTTTAATATTTTTTTGGGTTTACCTGCGCTCGCGGTACGGGGCAATATAGAAGTTTTACTGTGTCCCGGTTTGCGGAAGTTGTTTGGTTTGCCCTGGGTTAAGGTCAAACTTTACAGTACAATGCGTAGTACTAAATTCAATGAGTGCGAAAGGGAGGCATCGACACGGGCCGACGCGTGAAACAAAAGATTTTGTATGAGTAATTAACATAATAAGGAGTGCCGCTCAACTCGGCTCGCGCGCGCCGGGCGGCGCGGCGTGATGCGATGTTGCCGTTCGTATGTAAACAAACAAACGTTATAAAGAGCTCTGTCAGTGATTTCGCAGTTTTTCTTTTAAATAAATATTAAAAAATAGTTGGTGCGCAAAATTTTAGATAAAAATGGAACATTATAGTGTGTCTGACACATTGTACCCCTTTCTCGGGGTACCGTTTTACAAGGAAATTAAAAGGAAGTTTATATTATAGTTTTCCTTTAGTATAGTTTATTTGAGTATTGGTGTTATCCGTACGGCGGTATTTTTGAAATATTGGTAACGTTTTTCAGCGCTAGTGTCGCTCGGGAGCTCCTGGTAACAGTTAGTGAGAATATCATTAAATAATTGTGTTTAATAGTTATATTTATAATGTAGTTATATATTTGCATTTGTATAAAACTATTTTAATTATTAATGCGACATAGCAAAGTTGGACAAGTGGTGATCGGGGTAAAATGAAACAAATCACGAGCACAGCGCGCATGCGCGCAAGGGAGACAGACTTTTTCCCCTCCCTTCTTTGAAGGAGGGGAGGGGAGACAGGCGATCAGCGGTTCTGGACGACGGGCCGGTGTGTGAGGTGGTCCGCGCAAGCGGCCTCGCAAAAAAATGAGTTTTGCGAGTGTGGGGCCGGCTTGGGCAGCAAAATAACTCGTTGGTATCTGTGTGCAAGAGTAGCTGTAAAGCTCGTCAAGAAGATAGTCGCGGTTCTATCGCGGCGGAACGAGGCTCCTTCCGGCTAGTATAGCCGTCAGCACCGACTGGCCTGAGGACCAGTGGGGTTTAGCGAGGATTCGCTAATCCAACGGAGACGACGAGCCGATACGTGAGTGACTTCCCTTGTGATTCCCCTTGTGCAACGGGGTTATGCTGCAAGAGATTGGTGGCAGAAATAATTACGTCAAGCCTGAGAGTGATATTTTACGTCGGAGGTCTGTTTTTCCCCAGCTACATTAAACAACTTTATGATATGGACACGTGAAGTAAATAATTGAAACTTATGATGAAATTCAAATGGTAGAGACTCGCGTTGAACGTTTTAAGGGTACCCGTCCCCCGAACACTTGAGCACGTCGCGTAACAAGGAAGGTGTTAACTAGCTTGAACTTGGTTTATCAGAGATTTTAAATCACTATAAGGTGTCTATTGTAACTGATGTTAAGTAGGGTATTTTTATATTTCCTTATCATGTGCTGGGTATGAATATTTATATATATATATATATATATATATAGTTTATAGCATCGGGCCCGATTTAGTTAATATGTACCGGCAAATGCTTATATTCTTTTAATGCTTGTAATAGTTTGATTTCAGAGGTTCAGATTAATAAATAATGTTTTGTCGTACTTGCCGCAAAAGTTGTGCTTTCTCAAGCAAATTCCTTTCTTTCGCTGTTTAATTTAAGCCCTGATTTTTTTTATACCCGTGTTGAATGCCGAGAGGTTTGGTGAACTGTGTGCCGTAACCTATTTTTCTGATATGTCGGATGGCGATACACTATACCAGGTAATTCCCGGCAGTTGTTCGCGGTTTGCGACGCTCCCTTGGGGCTTACGGGGGCGTCAACATGTCATGAATGAATCATAGATCAGATCTCAACCCACTTCACTGGCGACCCGCCCCCGCGGGCTGCCGCCCGGGGCGGGCCGCCCCCTCCGCCCCACCCACGCTACGCCACTGCCGTAGTGGGACATCCGTAGTGGGACACTTTTTCGTGCGTGCAGCCAGCGTTCATTGATTTATTAGACGTTGTTACGTCAAAAAATTATTTGTAAGCAATAGAAAACACTTTTAGTTATGCCCTCGCTCAATGGTTGGCAACTCAAATATCGTAGGACTATGTACGTGCATCTGAATACCCTCTGGAATGGCAAGGAAGAGAAGAGTTGACTAAGGGTGCCAACTGACACGTAACTATGAACATTGTGTACCTTCAGTATATTGCATAAAATTGTATTTTAACAAACTTCATGTATTGTATGGCAGTGATTGTAAACATAAACATACATAAAGGAAACTTTTTATCTTAAGTGTTGGAATAATTTGGTTTTAAAACATTTTTTCCCCATTTATTGAATGTTAGAAAGCAAACATTATAAGCAGGAAGTTACACTATTTATGAACGTTATATGCAGGAAATAAATACATTGTCCTTATGGGGGAAATATTGGGACTTTAAAAATATGACATTATAAGCAGGAAAACATTATATGCAGGAACATTATAACAGGGTTCTACTACTGGCTTGTGACTTGCCAGGCGATACTGCACAGCCAAAAAATTGAAACAGTGTCAGCTTGGATCAAGCAAGCTTGAAGGATGTAAACAGATTAGTCCGGTGACCTTGTCGAGCGAAGGTGAGAGAAAGTAGTCCGATGACCTTGTCAAGAGCGAGGGTGACAGAAAGAACACGAGGAAGTGAGAGAGCACATGTCAAGTGGCTGTTTCCCCTCACATGGCATTGATGAAGGAGAACCCTGTTGCGTAGTCATTGTGTATCATGCAACATATACATAATTAAAGCCTAAATCTGACAAACAATAAAATATGTAGAATTACACACATAAATAATAAGACACATTACTTAATAAGACTTCACTGAATGTAACAAACTATAAGAACTTAATTTATTTACTTTGGGTAAGAACACTACAGCTGGTACAATGATGAACTAATAACTGGCAACAAAACACAGATACCCTTTTCATAATGGGACTCACAGGCTGGTGGAATAGGTTAGCTGGCTGTCATGTCCTATGTTACGCAGTTCGTAAAGATTAGTGTCACGTCTTCCCATCTTTTTTCAAGCGTGGAAGAGAAGATACAGACACCCTTTTAAACAGTTGTGTCATTCTTCCATAACATGCATGCAAGAATCATTCATCTGTGTACGCAGTAAAGCATTTTTAGATACAAGTGTTTACTCAGGCTATTAAAAAAGAATCAACCCCACCCATTTTCAACGCGGAAATGTCTGCAATAACGAGTTTGGAGGCAGTTAACCAAATTAATGGCAACAAATATAGCGTCCAATAAAACAAACTTCTGTTAAACAAGTACCCATTAATGCATGAGGAGATTGTGTGCCTCCCAACAGAAAATTAAACACAAGTGATTATTTAAATTTTCTTGTACTAGTACTCAGTGAGTATCTCTAAATAAATAAATAAAAAAAGGTGTGTTTAAAAAGAATATATGCTTATATGCTAGTGACGTTTTTAGATATAGTTCAAAATGATTTAGGTTTAAGAAGACTCAAACATGTTTACTTGTTGTTCAATATGTGAAAATCAGTCTTTATATATATATATATATATATATAT
The DNA here is from genome assembly GCF_032445375.1 of Bacillus rossius redtenbacheri. Taxonomy (NCBI): domain Eukaryota; kingdom Metazoa; phylum Arthropoda; class Insecta; order Phasmatodea; family Bacillidae; genus Bacillus; species Bacillus rossius. The sequence continues at coordinate 28,002,569 of NW_026962010.1, forward strand.
ATATATATATATATATATATATATATATATATATATATTTATTTATTTATATTTATATATACACACACACAAAGAAAACAGAAGCTTAGCAAGATTCTTCCTTTTTTTATCCAAAAAATATGTGAAAAGTGTGGCTCTTTTTTTCCAGACAATTTTCACACTCACATTCATGCTATTTTAAAGACACAAATTAGCATGTAGTTTAAAACCATTTTAACTATACCTGACTGGTTCTTTCCCTGGTAAAGCATTAATAGATAACTTAGGGTTACATAATGTACCCAAACATATTAAAATTTACTCTAAATATATTAAATTCATTTTCTTGCTATTAAAACTGTACCTACATATTTTGTTCTATTATTGCTAACATGTATGACTGATTATATTTTAATAGCCATTAATCCTGGATGTAATTAAATAAACTACTTTTTGATACATACATATTTGTGAGTTGCCTGATAATCTCTACTAATAATTGAGTTATTATCAACAAAGAATAGGTGTTCGCACAGCTCATATCATGTATCATGTCATGGTGAAATGTTACCTCATTTGTTTGATGGATTAATACTTTGGCTGCTCTAATACATTCGGGTTCAGATATCAGAATTTTTTGGGATAGCTTTAAGATAACTTCACAAATGAAAAATATTATATCATACTATGAGTAGAAAATAAAAGATAATCAATTAATTTCAACTACTTGTTGGACCTGAAAAGAAAATAATCAAAATACAAAAGTAGTATTAGGTATATAACTCACAACTAATTTTTTACATTTGTGAACTTAAACTTCAGTACTCTTATATGTAAGATAGCATTATAAAAATTCATTTAAATGTTATAATCTGATTCTTAATTCACCGCCCACAGAGAAATTTCACAATTGACTTACACAGTAAATATATAACAATAATTTACAACTCTGCTGGATTGTTAAGCCTGTAGTGCAGCAAACGAGTCCTGTGCTCAACTGCACACACACTGCCTCTCCGTGAGCAACAGTGATCAGTGAGACATTGATGTTTCAAGCAGACAGTGTACGTCAAAATGGGTAGATGTAAGGATGTGACAGCATTGCAAAAAAAGGCAATCATGTTTGGCCAATCCCATGGCCATACGTAGACTTGTGTTGTTCGCGATGCGCGAAATCGCGAAACATTTACGAAATTAATATACATAAACTTAAAAATGCGAAATTATCAATTACTTAGAGAAATCATGAAAAAAATTACGAAAAAACACACTGAAAATAGCTAAACGTCCATATTTTGATGACTCGATAACAGCAGTCGATTATAATCGATTGTTAACGACTTTCGATAGTCTAGAAAGTCGTATTCGTGTCGCGTTATCGCCTCGCCAGAGTCGCCACAGTTTGTTAAAATGGCGTTGATGTAATCAAACATTTTTGTTCTGTTTCTTTTTGTAAAACGTTGATTTTAAAATGGTTGTGACAGTATTTGACAGAGCGGCGGAGTTTGCGAGCGAAGGATTCTATGTCTTTGACAAAGTGCAAAAAATTCTCATGTGCCAGTACTGCAACGTTACAATAGAGTGGCAACGGAAAGACACGTGCTTGAAACACATAAAAAACAGTGCCTCGCATAACAAAAACAAGGAAAGTCAACAATCCGGTGCAAAAAGGCAAGTTTCGCTGGAATCAGCCTTATTGACGGCAAATAAGAAAATTTGACAAGAATGAGTTCATTATGTCAACAACTCGAGCTTTTATCGAAGCGAACATCCCAATAGAAAAACTGGATGACCCGAAACTTCGTCAATGGATGCACAAGTACATTGCAGGTTGGTGCTAAAGCGTACAATATTTTAACAGTTTTGTGCATTCTTAAGCAGATAAACAGAACGTTACGATAATAAATTTTGTTAGGCCTACCTACTCTTGAAATATTCATATAGCTGCGAGTCGTGTTTTTTACAGCACTTATTGGAAAAAGTTGATATAACCTAGCGACAGGTAAAAATAGACGTAACTTATTTGTTTTTAGGTTAGGACTTGAGCTTTTTTTTTGTCAGAAAATTTTTTAAAACAGTTTCCAGTACCGTGCTTTGTAACATGTTTAGGACTATAAATATATGCATTTTTTAAAACCTGAACAATGCAGACAAACTGTGTAGTTCTACTCTTAAATGACATATTAAACACATTCACGTAGAACTTATATTTTTAAACCTCATATTGCAGTTTTAAAATCAACTAAATTTTTGACGAAACTACTGATAAAATAGCGAAAAATATACCGAAATCATCTCGTAAAAAGTAACGAAATTGTGCAAATTTTTTCACCGAAAACACCTGTCTCTAGCCATACGGTGCGAAAATGTTGTCGGATTTGTTGGTGTTTCACAGCAAACTATTCAACGTGTCTATAAGCAGTGGTGTACTACACATGACCATGAAACACTACATCAGAATTGTGGTCAAAAAAAGATCCTGACCAAGAAGGACCAGAGACACGTTTCACAATTCCTTTCAAACCCGAAAGGAATTGCTGCAATCAGTGAATGAAGGTCCATCTCAACGTGTTAGCAAGAGAACATTTCGACGGAAACTGCATGCAATGAACATTTGGAATCTGTCACCTCGCATGAGGCCATTGCTCACGTAGGCACATAAAGCTACGTGTCTTCAATGGGCTAGAAATCATTGAACGTGGACAATAGCTGACTGATGGAATGGAATGTAGTCTGAAGAATCACGTTTTTGCCTGTATTCTTACGACACCAAATTAAGCATTTCATCCTGAATGTGTGCAAGGTCAGGTTCAAGCCAGGTGGGTCTATGTTGTTTTGGGGGTGTTTTTCGTATCATGGATCGGGTCAGCTCACTGATATGACCACTAAATTGAACCAGCATGTTTATTTAAACATTCTGGATGATCAGGTGTTGCCTTTCAGTCAACATCTGCATAATGAGTAGGCCTACACCCCAATTTTTCACGCTGACAACAGCAGAGTTCATTGGGCTGGATGCATATGTGACTGGTTTTATGAACACTCCCTCACCCTATTACACCAAGATTGGACTGCAAAATCACCTAACTTTAACCCCATTGAAAATCTGTGGGACATGGAAGAGCGGGTCAAATGCTTACATCAGCAACCCGCAATTTGGTATAATTGTGTGATCAAATCCTCAGTGAGTGGCTTAACCTGGATACCGCGTACCCCCCCAACCTTGTGGACTCACTTCCTAACCGAATCCTGGAGGTTATCGAGTCCAGAGGCAGAGTTACACAGTATTCAATTAAGCTTGTAATGATTTCTCCACGGATAATTAATTTTTTTCTCTGGTGAGCTTAACTCAGGGTGTCTACCAGATCTAGTAAATGAAATTCCCTGATTTTTCCAGGTTTTCCAGGTCTAAAACTGAACTTTTCCAGGTTTTCTGTATCACAATTACGACATTCCACGAAACTGAAAAAACTGCATAACAGTACATTGACGGGTTTCAAAGTATTTCAACTCACTTAATATAGTAAAAAAAAATACCTTCTTCCAGACGTGGCCAAAGTGACTCAATTGATGGCAAATAAAACATGCTGCTACAAATATTTCACACACTTTTGAAAAACAAGAGTAAAAGGAAGCTCCCATCAATTTCGCAGTGACTCAACTTTTGCGTCTATTGCACTTGCTTCAGAACGAGCCAAATCCAACACTCGAGCCTTCTTCAACTGCAATGCCTTGATCACCTCTTCAACTATTCTTTTTCTGCCTTCTTCTTGTCTGTAGCTTCCTTTTCTTTTTATTTTGTTTGCAGGGCTTCCTTACGCCTACAACTAGCATTTCTTACATACTGTAACATGGACTTGGTGATATCAACATGCTCTACACCTCCAGAACGTTGAACAAAGTCGTACATCTGTCTATGTGCGATCAGTATTTCTTCCTGCAAGTTTTCAGTCAGAAGATTAGAATTCACTGAAAATCCTCTTTCCAATGATGCATTTCCATGGGAAAGTACCAACATCATCCTTACAAACTTTAGAAGGCCTGTTTTGGCAGCTACTGCATGTGTCTTAAGAATGAGCATCCACAAGTGATCAAGGCGCCAGTCTTTTCGAGAAAAAGATGAGAACAGTGCTACAGAATCTTGCGAGGAACATACCAACTGATATGATCACTCAATGTTATCAGCTTCTTGTCCTTATAGCCACTTGTTTTGAAGACAACATTCTAAACTGTAATTCACACACTGTTTCCTCACACCCGAATTTAAAGCCACAGACGGACATAAGCAGGAAATTCCCTTGGTAAGTTTGTACTTCAGGGGACTTTTGTCTTGAAGTTTTTTTACCATAACCTTTAGACAAGTCCTAACATCATTTTTCAGTAACAGGACAGACTTTACTGGTAATTTCTCTTTCTTGATGGCATGGCGTACTGCATAACCCAACTTGATATTGTTAGCAGTCAATAGATTTTCCTGGTTATCTACATCCAATCGAGATACATTGTGTTGCTCGCTAAAGCTCTTCAGTACCTCTGGTTTCAAAAACTTTCCTGCCAAAGCTAATAAAATGTCTACCAGTGAATCATAGAGAAGAGGTGCCATGGGTGCTTCACTTTAGAACATTGTGAGAAACAATTCCAGCTCTGATGCCAAAGAGTAGAAGAATGACAATTTTACTTTCTTCAAGAGCAGTTTTCACTACACTGAAAGACACAGATGAAATAGAAACTTCACTAACAAATTTCTTTAGGTGGGGTAACGTTTTCATGGTACGCTCAGAAACTGCAGTATTCCATCTGATTGCACAAAATTTCTTGGAAAAAAGCTCTGATCCAGTTATTCTAATGTAATCTGCCCTCCTTGCAGGTAGGTACATGCAAAAAAAAATAGTAATTGTGCCTCAAAAAACTAACAACGTCCAATTGTATAGCAGAAATTCCAGTTTTGAAAGCACATTGGACCGTATAAAGCCCACAGCTACCAATTGTGTAGCAACGATGGCGAATCTTCACCAAAAGTGTCTGTGATATGTATGTATTTTCAAAGCTAACAAAAATGCCCAGTTTACGTTGAGGGAATCCACAGATAATTAAAATTAAATGCACCTGTCGGTATAATCTGAACGGGGGAAGCACATGCTGCAGTAAGTACGTCAGCAGGATAACAGACCAGCTTGACCCAGTTTGTATCACGTGATTTAACACCACTTCCGAATCCGATGGTAAATAAAAGAAAATGGACGTGGGAACTGTTCGTTATTTTCCATTCAAAAATTAAAAAATGGGGCGCTATTCACTTGTCACGTCAATGCAAGCAGATCAATAAACAAAAAAACATATTGCCAACTACAACCTACCAAACAAAAATTCCCTGATTTTAAAAAAAATTCCCTGATTTTTCCCTGATTACAATATTCCCTGATTTTTCCAGGTTTTCCAGGGTCAGTAGACACCCTGTTAACTGTTCTGTGCCGTCTGCAGTGTTGGCAGGAAAAGCTAGTTGAACTGCGCGCTTTGTTTTGCCACGATCGTCCGGCCACGTGATGCCACCCCTTACCGAATGTCCATTTCCCCAACCTCCCACTTCTTTCTCTCTTCGCGCCGGGACATTGATATTTTAGCAAATTGTATTTTTATAATTACAAGTTGAATTCCTTCTTCGTGGATACGAGTTCGGAGAGGCAACTAGACTGAAGCTAGAGGTCAGTGCACACGGGCGGGGTGCAAGTCAGTAGTTGGGTAGGGACTTAAACTCATATTGGTTAAATTTGGTTTTGACTCCACTCTTGAAAATTCTGTTTGGGAAAAAAAAAGGCTTTTACAAATTTCTTTCCTTTCAGGCTGAAATGGGGGTTTGTTCGGTTTTTTGTTTGTTGTGTGTGTGTGTGTGTCTGTGTACAAACACACATACATATATACAGTATATATATATAAATATATAGTGTATATATATATACACATATATACAGTATATATATATATATACACACACACACACACACACACACACACACATATGATTTGAATAATGCCAATCGCTCCTGTTCAAGTTGTTGCTCCTTCGTCTCGAAGTTATAGGTCATACATTCTCTTTTCTCTTTTGTTTATTTAAATTGTGTTGGGAGCACGTAATATCATTGCGCATAGGGCTCAAGCTTCTGCGGAAATGTGTATGATCTATATAACTGACGTTTCATTGGTACAGCACGGGCAATTGTGACAAGTCAAGTCGACTTCTGAACAATATGTTATACGAATGTAGTCACTGATGATTCGTGAAAATTCATTGCTTTGATCAAGTCTTGCATACGTCTTATTTTGGGTCCAACGATATGGTTACACGTTTGAATATATATAGTGCTGATCTGTAATGTGTTTCCGTGACAAATGGCTCTTGAGAAGGTGAAATTTAAATTGATTGTTATTTTGGAAAATTAAATCGAAGCACAGGTTTAAATTGTTGTTCTTTATGCTCAGTTGCCTGTTCTTTTACAACACATTAGGGCTCATGGTCGAGGTCTACCTAAGCCCTTATACACGAAACTGGCGGGGAAAGGGTTTTGGATGTATTAGGTACCCCCAGGGCCACCGCTGGTTTCAGTTCAATGCAAATACATAACTATAAATACTATTAATTTTTAAAACTACAAATAAATTATTTTCATCAGTTTAGCCTTTAGCCTGTGTTATTATACAAAGCATTCAAAGAGCTAAAAATTTATTTATAAAAGTAAGGAGTTTATATTCTATAATTATTATTTCACATTTATATTAAGCTCATGCAATACTTGCTGAATTTGAAACATATGAAATGGAATACTTAATTAAGTGCTATAACCATCACAACATGACCTAAGTTAAACTTAACAATTTGCACAATCATTGTAATGTGAAGATTATAAAAAAAATTGCTTGTCTTTATTTCATGGAAATTCTTACATGCATATTGAGTGATTCCCTGCAACCTATTTTTCACAGCATCCATTCCAGTCCTATATAGTTCTAAATCAACATTTTAACCCAACTCTTGACTACCTATTCTTTAAATACCCACTGTTAATATAAAAAGAGTAAAAAAAATTATAATTTTACCAAATATGCTAGTGAAAGGAAAAGGTTTTGCACACTCAGCTTTGCATTCAATAGTAAAAGAAAAACATTTTCCTTCCAAAATAATTAAAACTTCAGATGTTCAGATAAAGGTGTATCCTAAGTAATAACTTAAAAAGAACTTTTTTCTACTCTCAAAAGTTGTACTGATGCAGCAAGCACTCTGAATGCCTAGTTTTTGGCAAGGGGAAACACAAGAGTATATATAAAGCATGACAATTTTTGGCCAACATATTGTGTGCCTACAAACCAGTGACATATTTGCTTGACCAATCAGCATCAAGGATATAGGATGTACTAAAAAAAAAAAAAAAATTGGAAAACAGACCCCTTTTTTCTATGTAAACATAACTATAGCAATACAACTCAAATGGTACATTAAAACTGCTTTAAACTCATTATATCACCTTATAATTGTATTTAATAGTGACCATAAAAGATATCTACAGGTGCTCAACATCAACACAAACCTGAAGAAAATTTTAAGCTATGGTATCACCAATGCCAGTGCAGGGCAGTTGGTGCACTGCAGCTGTAAAGAGATGCAAAAGACGGAGATCAGCACCTGTTCGATGGAGACGGACCCAAGAGAAGTGTTCTGGCAGGCGCTGAGCACCGGGGCAGGCGGGGACAGGGACCGGTTCACCGCACCCAGCAGGGAGCAGCGCCGTGCCTCCCCCGTGTCCAGCTGCAGTGGACCACGCCTGTGCAGGAAGCGTCGCCAGCACGGCGCCTGGCTCGCGTACCAGCCCAGCACCACGGCGCCACTCTGCGACCACACCAAGCTACTTCACACATCGCAGTGAAACTCTCCTCAATCACCAAAACTACACGCTCAAAAGAACTCAACTTGTTAAATCGCTGTAAAACTTGTCAAAATGGAATTTTATATTCATATTTGATGGGAAATCATTTTCTGGTGAAGGTTGTAATAATGGTTTTATCTTTGTTCAGATGAACTAAGTTTAAATTGCACTATTCTATAACTGAATCAATGTCAGACTGGAGTAAATAACAATCATGGATGGATGAAATTTTATTGTATATTTTTAGGTCGCCTGCAAAAAGAGTGCCAATAGAATGATTTAAACCTACAGTTATGTCATCAATATTGTGACTGATGCCTCCTACCTCCACCTACCATCCTTCCTTCACTCCATTTCTCCTTCCCTTAACATATCCAATCCAGTACCTCAGTTTCATCTGACCACACTACCTCTCAACTTTGTTTCATTCAGACCAAAAACATCAACCTGCTCTCTGTCATAACATCCAGAATTTCTTCTATCCTTCCGGTAAGAATGTCTCTAAACGTAGCCTGGTTCATTTTCAAGGTTTATCAATCTGGCATATCACTTTATTTGCTCGAATAAATTTTTAATTTCAGTTTCCGGCTTACTAGGCCTGTTGTGTCCTATACTAGGCTGGTGGGGCTATGTGCCGCCCGTGGTCCAAGCAGAGCAGTAACCATTAAAGAGCCTCGTCCATGCCTGCTACTATCTGCATGGGCCTTGCCGATGTCATTCATCTTCTGCCTCATGCCAGTAACGGTGGGGGCCCACCAGTAGCACTTCTATACTGGGGAGCTCAACACCGCCTACAAGGTCTCTTCCACCCAAAGCCACTGGACCCTGTCGGCAGTCAGGTTATGTTCCGCCACCAGACACTTGACGTTGAGTCGCTTGATGTACTGTCTAATCCTTTCCTGTGGCAGGTAACCCCAGCCACACATCAATTTTCAAATAATTATTTTCAAATCCATTTTTTAAATTAATGGTTTTAACTGCACTTAATCACTGTTCACGCTACTGAGTATTTCAGAATCTAATAATAATTTCAAAATGCCCTTCTCACTGAAATTTAAGGGACATCTGTAGTATGTACTTAAAACTAATTAAGTAGAGACTTTTTTTAAGGAAAATGCTGCACTTGTTCTGATATACCATTATATCTATATGTAATTCATGGAAATTTTTTATACAATTACAAATAAATATATTCAAGTATCTGTATGTAATTTATGGAAATAATTTATTATTTTCACAAATAAACGTATTCAAGTATTTAAATTTAGACATGGTAACGTCTCTGAATCCCATTTCCAAGTTTATCGATTGATCCTGATAGCATGATCCTGATGTTTTATTATAGTATGTTGAAAGATCCTGCACATAATAAAAACTAGAATATCACAATACAAACAAACTATGTCAGGTCTTGTGGAAACATTTTCTTTCGTACTTATACATTTTACAATCATAATACAATGTTATGTCCAATATTTTCACATAAAAAAATACATTTAAATCGAAATATGGTAGAAATATTGATGGAAGTTTTCAACAAGGTGGTGGTAAAGTAATTATGACCTGTATGATCTTATGGTAAACACGCGAGAATGGGGGTTTAAGACAGGGAATGTTCACATGCTTTTTTTACACAAGATATTAATAAGAAACAAAATAGAGTTGGGTTTATATTTTTCATATCATGTTCAATACTGGAGTATATATAAGGCTATAGTATACGTACTTTCTGATACGCGGATGTTAAATTTAATTTGAAAATTAATAATTTCAAAATAAAAATTGGTATTGCAAAATATACTAAGCCTAACCGGATTATAGTACATGGTAATATTCTTACAAAGCGGATTTTTGGAAAATTAATAATAAAATTCCAAAAATACTTTTTTCAATCACAAAAGACATTCCTCTCATTACCCTGAAAACAGCTTATTAAAATTCCTACTGGTTTCTGAGAAACCACCATTTATACGAGCTTACATTACAATACCTATGCATTAATGCAGCCATCACAATTTTTTTAACATTCTTAAATATGGAGAACAACAGGATTGTGCAAACCTAACATTCACAACAGTTCATTCCGAAGCCTGGTATGTGCATGTTCAGTATAAATATTACAAACCTGTTACATCATGAGAATGGTCATTTAAATTTGGTTAGCTCCATTAAAAATACTTTAATATATTGTGGACGGTTGGTTAGGTTGGAATAGCTACATTAAAAATACTGTAAAATATTTTTAATGGTTGCTTATGAATATTAAACCATTTTGTAGCCCAAACAGTTCCGAAGTTCGCCGAAGATTACTTAAGTGTGCAGCTTGCCATAGCAACATTAGAAGCAGATATAAATGTGCATTAAAGATGTGCATTAAAGATGTCCGTATCATCTTTCATAGAATTAGGTGATGGAGAAATTACAGAACAGTCGAGCTACATTTAACATAGGTACTTTAGAAAAGCGTGGACTGTTGATTAAGTTATGTTAGCTACTGTAAAAATATATACTGTGAAATTGTGTGAATGACTGGTTAGGTCAGGATAGCTAAATCTTAAATAAGCAAATCCTAAGCAACCATAAAAAATATTTTCCATTATTTTTAATGTAGCTATACTAACCTAACCAACCGTCCACAATATTTTGAAGTAGTCTACATAGTTATAAGGGAGCTAACCTAATCTTATTGATCATTCTCAAAATTTGACTTAAGTTCTCCAAAACATAAACCCAGATCCACACGAGAAAGCAAAAAAATGACGGGGGAAAAGTCAATGCACTGGTATTGTAATGTAAACTATAAAAGATGATTTCTCAGAAACCAGTAGGAATTTATGAACGCAGTTTGCGGGGTAAATACAAGAATGATTCTGGTGTTAGAAAAAAGTGTTTTGAGATTTTTATCATTATTTTCCATAAAAGCAGTGACATACAAATTTTACCTAGTAAACAATACAATACCATTGGAAATATATCTTTGGCAATGTGATCCATTTTAGAATATGTAGGGCTGTAGTATTGAGTATGATACCCAAAAGTTAATTTAATAAACACACATATCTTGTGCAAACGAAGCATGTCAATGCTCCCCGCCCCAACCCTCATATACCCGTGCTCATCCAGTAAGAATGTAGGTAATGTCAGAACCACCATGTTGGTGACTTCATCAATACTGTTATGGTTTCGGGATCTAGACTACTCCCGGTAAATTTGATTTGCCAAAATGTTTGCTTGAAGATTAGTCACGACTTTCCCACAAAGTAAAAATAAAATAACCAAAATACCATTTTGGAAGACTAGACACGTTCCTCTATTAACCTTGAAAACAGAGTTAATAAATTCCTATTAGTTTCTAATAAATCACAGTTTTTATCTCACATTTCAATAACTGTGCATTACTGCAGCCGCCGCAATTAATTGTTTACCCGTCTGTATATTCAAATATTGTGAATGGTCGATTAGGTAAGGTTAGCTGCAATAAAAATACTTTCAAAAATTGTAGATGGTTGATTAGGTTAGTATAGCTACATTTAAAAAAAAAATCTATAACATTTTCTTATGGTTGCTTCGGGATTAACAATTTAAGATGTGGCTATCCTGATCCAAACAACGGTTGACAATTTCAGTATTTTTAATGTAGCTATACTAACCCAACCAGCAGTCCACAATATTTCAAAGTGTTTTTAACCTAAAGTAACACAATTTCACAATATTTTTAATGTTGCTATACTAACCCAACCAATGTTCATAATTTTTTTAAGTATTTTTTACATCACTAACACCACCTATGAATCATTCATTACTTCATGATTCAAAACACTACTTTAAATGAAATGTCAAAATAAAAATACTTTCTTAATTCAATGACATTTAGATAAATAACCAAAAACAGAAAATATAAACAATAATATTTCCCTACAGCTACAATATGCCATCATATTAACCACTTTTATTATAAAATAATAGCCCCCGGTTGAGTAAAGTGTTCCAAAATGAACACACAAACCTGTATGAGAAAACAATAAATGGCAGCAGCACAGTCCATGCAAACGTATTGTAAGGCAAGCTGAAAGTGTGATCTCTAATGAACTATTACATATTTATTAATGCTGTTTCAGGGTAAATACAGGAATGTCTTTAGTAATTTTATTTTAACTTTGCGGAAAAGCCACAACATAAGATATTTACACTGAAAGTTGATTCTGATAAGGTTAGTAGATAGCATCGTTGGTTTTTCAACTTTACAACACTAAACTGGGTTCTTCAACAGCTCTTTAAACCAAATCCAATAAAAGTTTTGTATCCCATATCCAAGTCTATCCCTTGATCCTAATGGCATGATTCTGAATACTTTGATCCTGTGGTACATGATGCTAGATGTTTTAACTCTTTGAAGGGTGCGGGTCACCTCAACTAACCACCAATATGATACTGTTTTATGGGTGGTGGTTACTGTAGCTAACCACAAAAATAAAGTCGTTATGTGGGCGGTGGTTACTTCCTCTAACCACATTATTTTCGTGTGCTCCCTTTTACGGGTCGCGGCGATTCTCTCTAACCACACGTTGTAGTTGTCCTGCGACCCAACAGATGGCAGGAACAGTACCGCGCCACATTTATATGTCCTGTTTATTACTCGAGCCACCACTTTACTCAGACTCGCCATTGTTTCTTGCGTTGCTACGTATTATAGTGCTTTTTACTAGGAATTTTACTATTATATGTGTGGTAAGTGTTTGCTTTTATATTTAATGTGTTTATATAAATGTTTTAATAGTATTTGGGCACTTACAAATGTTCGTTTCTATTCCAGACAGCGTATTTGCATGTGGTTAGTGCTGCTAACCACTGCCCTCCCAGAACTTCAGCATAAATAACAGATCTAATATGCCTCGGCAAAAAGGTTTATCGGAGGATGAAATTTACCGTTTACTGTTTGAAGAAATACCTTCAGAAGAAGATAGTGTCATAGACTCCGATGACAGTTCATCTGATCCTACTTACATAAATAAGAATTTGAACAAAGAAAAAGTTTTCAACACAGTGTCAAGCAGCAGTGAATCTGAACAAAGTGACAGTGATGTGCCAAATGTTTCTAAAGTACTCTCTCGTACAGCTTCATCCAGCTTCGCAGTTACATGGACCCAAGATACTCGTGTTCTTCCAGTGCCTCCCTTCACAAAAGAAAGTGGTGTAGCAGCAAGAATAAAGAACAAAGCAAATATCAAGCCATTGGACCTCTTTTGTGAGTATTTTGATGAAACGCTTATCAACCATATTGTATTTCAGACAAACCTTTATGCTACCCAAACAGGAAAACAATTTGTCCCTACTGATGCATGTGAAATCAGGACATTTATTGGGATAAATTTATACATGGGCATAACCAAAAAACCAAGCTATAGAGACTATTGGAGTTCTGAACCTGACCTCGGTGAGAATTACATTTCTAAACTAATGACTGTGAAAAGATTTAGCTTCCTTTTGAGCCATCTGCATCTAAATGACAACACCGTAGCTCCAGACAGAAATAGTGTAAGCTATGACAAATTATACAAGCTTCGGCCTTTGCTGGATCATCTTTCGAAAAAATTTTTTGAATGTTACCAACCTCACCAGAAACTGGCAGTTGATGAGTCGATGGTAAAGTTCAAGGGGCGGTCGTCCCTCAAGCAGTATATGCGAGATAAGCCTATAAAACGGGGCTATAAGTCATGGATGTTGTGCAATGAGTCATCCTACAATTTGAAGTTTGACATTTACACAGGAAAGACATTAGGGGCAACAGAAGTAGGGTTAGGTGCAAAAGTTGTTCAAAATTTGTTAAGTGGTCTCGAAGGTTGTCATCACATTGTTTTCATGGACAATTATTTTTCTTCTTATGATCTGTTCAGCAACCTGAAGTCAAAAAGTGAAATATATGCGTGTGGAACAATAAACCCTAGAAGAAAACACCTACCTGCACTGAAGGATGAGAAACATCTTGAAAGGGGTGAATTTGATTGTCGTGTTAGTGAAGATGGAGTGGCTGTGTACAGATGGAAGGACAACAAGGCAGTGAACTTGATTTCAACATGCCATGATCCACTGGATGTTTCTTCTGTCAACCGCAAAATGAAAGATGGAACTGTAACAACCATCAAGTGCCCTCAGGTTTTGAAAGACTACAACTCACACATGAATTTTGTCGATAACTTTGATAGACTCAAATCAGATTATGCGATCAACAGGAAAAGTAAGAAGTGGTGGATGAGGTTGTTTTTTCATTTCATCGACTGTTGTGTTACGAACGCATTTATAATGCACAAGGAACTTCCTGTAGAACAATTTACAAACAAAGATTTTCGTCGGGAGGTTTACAAAGGGTTGCTAGCTCCAAGAATAGTTGCTGTGATAGCATCCACTCCATCTGGAAGCAAAGGAATGTCTCCAGTCGCAATCAAGACACATAAACCATTTGTAGACAAGAGTATTCGCCATGAAAGCAGCGGGCACCAACCGGTTCATTCAACATCAAGGAGATGTGCAGTCTGCAGTTCTAGGAAGAAACCAGTTCGTACTGTGTGGATGTGCACTGTATGTAAAGTGCCCCTATGCCTTAGAGCAGGAAAGGAATGTTTTAGAAGTTATCACAGTAAATAGCTTAACTGTTATGGAAGGATAAAGTTACTTGGAAAAGTGTTGGTTATAAACAAAACATTACTGTACTGTTTGTTACATTTGATTGCCTAGTGGGGCTGTGGTTAGTTGTCTAACCACTTTTCATGATCATAGATTATGATTGTTTACAAGTTATTTTAAGAATGTTTCACAGTAGTATACATAAAAAGTAATAAATATTTAAATATAAGTCAGTTGAAATTAATTCGTGAATTTTTTTTTCTCTGCCCCTGTCAGGTATTTTTTTGCTCGCCATTTCCGCCCTTCACAGGTATTTTTTCGATCAAAATTTCTGCCCTTCAAAGAGTTAATTTATTACATAAAAAAAAAGATCGTGGTTACAACCAAAATCCGAAAATTATTATTTTTTTTTTTTACTTCCTAACATTCTTAGTATTGCAATATTTATGTTATGTTTACAATCTATCGACGTACTAAATTTAAAAAAAAAAAAAAAAACAATTATCATGTACCACAGGTTCACTCATACAGGATCATACCATCAGGATCAAAGGATAAACTTGGATACGTGATATGTAACAATTACCCCAAATCCACTTACCCATCCCAATGCTCCAATCCATGACGATTCCCATTTGGGGCGACAATCCTGCAATGTTTCTTCTCGCCCACGGTAATGCTCCTTTCTGTAATCATCTCTTCCCCGATAATTACACTTTAACACTGCTTTCTGGACTGGAAAAATGTTACATTCTGAACCACCAACTTGTTTACATTCTTCCGAATGAAGTCGTGCATCAGGTTTCAAAACATTTTGTCGACGGATGCCAGTTCGAAATAAATCCGCAAAGCCCCTCCACATGTTTCCAGACTCGTAGTAACTTAAAAGGAAAGTTTTAATTTTTTTTTAACAACAGTTCCTCACTACGTTTTTATCGTGTATCCTAATCAAATATATTATTATTCTGACTCGGGAATTAGCTTCTGTGTTGTGCAACAAACAACCCAGTTACAGGAAAAGCCACTGGCGTTAGCCGGTGACTTCCATTTCGAAAATAAGTTTACAAATAAAATCCCTAAACTTAAGTCAGTAAACCCTTCAAAAAATATTCAAGATCAGCTGTACCTTCAACTTCAACAACTGTTACTGGCCTACGTTTCCATTTGTAGCCATAAGCAAGTCTGGTGCTCCGAAGATCATAGAGCTGTAGCAAACCGTATGTATTCGTTACTGAGTAACGAGTGCGGCATCTAGTAACGAGTAACGAAACGTTACACACGAATGCATTTCGTTACTCGCATTTTTCGTATGTTTTACGCATCGCATGCGCGCGCTTATTCGTTACAAAGAACGATGTTTGTTTATTGTATAATTTGGAAATTCGTCGTCAAAGTTTTTTACAGTTTATTAAAGGTATTGTGTGTGTAGACAAAGTTTGAGATTGTAACAGAACAACGTAAGAAATTATTTTTTATAAATTATAAATATGTATGTTTTTGTTTTTTATTATCGCGTATTTTCACGTTTTTTGTTCTTATCTTAAAAGAGATATTATAATAAAGCCGCTCTAATGAGATTTAATTATTTATTGGTTAACAAAAGCTGTTAATTACCAAATATTTTTAATTCTTTATATTCGATTTATTATTATTATTATTATTTATGCAACGTCATACTGTACGCGTACGAAATACGACTCGATTCGTTGCTGTTACATAACATAGCATGTTATGCGGTATCAGAACCAGAAGTAACGAGTAACGATACGAAAGTAACGAGTACTAATAGTAACGAATACATACGAGTACACTTTTTTTCGTTACTTTTACACCTCTAAAGATCAAAAATACTCCTGGGCAAAGATATCATCGTCACGAGAGAGAAGATGCAGCTACAGCATCACGAGATGCTGCGTGGAGTATGGATGCTGTAATGTTTATATTGACATTCTCAATCAGGAGCACATGGAGTAAACACTGGACCCGTTGTGCTTCGTCGTAACGTAAATAGAACATGCGAGATACGCGAATGGTGCCCATGCAGAAATATGTATCATAAATAAAATTTGTTCACTTGAAGAAATTCATATATAGCTTCATACGCCTGTAAGTTCAGGAGTGTCAAGACAGATTCCCTCTTATACGGAGGGTATATTCCGCTTGCGATAAGCTTGTGAAACATGATGTCGCGAGCATGGAGAAGAGGACATTGTTACAGAATGTGATTAATATCCTGTTGTTCGTACCCACAATCACATGCTGGAGTATCCAGGAGATGAATTTTGAACAGGTGTTGTTTGTATCGACCATGATTAAGGCGTAACCGTACCATCGTTGTGACAAAACCTCTTTTCCCAATCACTTTACAAAACCATGCTTCCTTCTGCAATTGAGGTTGAACATGCCTGTATGCCCGGCCTGTCGTTGAAGCGTCCCATTCCTTTTCCCACAGCTGTCGAATTTCCATTGCAAGAAGATGTTGTAGTTGGGACAGCATCAAATCCCCAAACGGTTCTCCAGACAGGGTAGCCATTTTAGCAAGTTTGTCGACGTGCTCATTGTCGGTTATCCCCATATGACTCGGTATCCATATAAGGCGAAAATCCCCTCCATTCTTACAAATAGTAGATACAAGATATTTGATTCTCAGTATGAGATCCGTATCATCAGTTAGGGATTTCTGGATAGACGTAAGCGCGGAGACTGCACTATATAAGTCAGTATAAAGACAAATACGTACATGTGCTCTGGAGGAGAGATAGTTCACTGCTTGGTGAATAGCATACATTTCTGCGTAGAATATGCTGCTGTATTGGGGGAAGCTTGTAGAGACCAGATACTTTAATATCAGGAATGAAGTAGGCACACCCAACTAGATGACCCACTTTTGATCCATCCATGTATACGTGCAGATATCCTGGAGTGGCCGCAACATGTATCTTGTGCAGACTGCATACTTCAGTAGAGTGGAGCCGGTGTTTTTCCACAGGAAACAATTGTGGAGCAGAACATTGAAAGAATGGTACCCCATAAGGTAACATAAAAACGGTAGCGGTATCTTGTACTGGAAAATGTTTAGCACTGGCCCTTAACTTGGGTAAAACGTCTATGCCCACATTATTAATAACGGTGCGAAGTGGACTCTTCAGGTAGTAACTTGCCTTGAGCCAAAGTCGGTTAGATAGTAGTAACCGGCGGAAGTGACATGGCTCAACATTGGCTTCAACATGTATTACTGAAATTGGAGATGAGTTCATCACTCCGAGACACATACAGAGGCATTGATTTTGTAATACCTGTAGTTCAGATAGCCTGGTTGAGGAGAGAGTCGTCATAAACATGCAGCCGTAATCCATTTTAGCCCTTATAACGGCTTTATAGAATATTAGAAGAGTAAAAGGATCACCAACCCAACGAGAGTTACTAACCATTTTGAGTACGTTGATAGACTGTAGTAGGTGCAGTTTGAGTCGTTGCGTTTGCTGCTTCCAAGTCAATGTAGAGTCCACTATCATACCGAGGTATTGGTGGTGTTGCACCACAGGTATTCTGATGTTAAATATGAAAAGATTGATTAAAGTTAAATCTAGGCGTTTTCTCGTAAAAAGTACGATTCGAGTCTTCTGAGGCGAGATGGTAAGATGATTATCCCATGCCCATCGATCCAAGTAAAGAAACGAACCAGCCATACGTTCCACCACATTTGTGACATTTTCCGCCAGATAATAGAGGAAGATATCATCAGCATATGCCACTGATCGAACATAAGGCCCAATAATATGAGGTCCTGCATGTATATAATAAAAAGTAGGGGACTCAACACCCCTCCTTGGGGAGTTCCTTGATACACCCACCTGCCTGATGTGTAACAGTTCCCAACTTTGATATAGGTGGTTCGGCAGGCGATTAACTGATGCAAGACGTCAATAAGTAGACTCGGGATACCCAAGGCCCCCAACTTGTACACCAGGCGGGGGATATGGATGGCATCAAATGCAGCAGATAGATCTAGAAAAGTGGTAACGAGAATCTTCTTACTATCCAGAGCCTCCCGTATCCAGCGTATTAGAATAGTTATGGCATCAATAGTGGATCTGCCACGACGGAATCCAAACTGCTCCCTGCGGAGAAGATGGTGTGCTTCCAACCACCATTCAAGTCTGTCTTTGACAATGCGTTCAAAAGTTTTGGAGATACAGGAAAGGAGTGTTATGGGCCTATAAGATGCAGCCAGAGTGGGGTCTTTGTTAGGCTTTAGAACCATGACAACAATACTCTTTCCATTGCAGTGGTATATATCCATAATTTAATATACCGTTAACAGGTTGCGTAAAAAGTTGTGAGCAGTTTGCGGGAGATTGAAAATGTGTAAATAGTGAATCCCATCTTTTCCTGAGGAGCTTTTACTAGTGCGAAGTACCGAGCTATATTCATCCGCTGTAATAGGTGCAAGCAACATATCGACATCGCTGGAAACTTTTGGTGTAAGGTTTCCCATGATGTTACTGTCAGCGTGAAATCCGACTTCATCAGCTGATGGCACATAGGCAGGTGCCACGGAACGATGAAAATCATAGATCACGTCTTCTGATGGCATATGATTAGTAGACTTTACGGTCCCCTTTTTCAACGTGCGGATGACACGCCAAACGTCAGACGAAGGAGCGCTATTCGAAAGTAAGCCACAGTATGTCCGCCAGTATCGCCGTTTTGTGGTTATGACTTCCAACTTGAATTTAGCCTGAGCAGATAAATAGAGAAGGAAGTTTGCCTTGTTACTGCATCGTCGATAATCCCGAAGAGCCTGTTTACGAAGCACATTCAAGTGGTGACAGTCTGCCGTCCACCAGCCGCAGTATGGCCGTCGGAGCTTTGAGAGGTAGTTGCACTGGTTTTTGAGAGGTGTACTCACTTTGATGGCCGATGTGATGACCCCCTGCAGAGTATCATAGGCCGCCTGAACATCGTATTTAGAGTCCATTCAAACGTCAGTTAGGTTGTGTTCTATGTAGGTTCGATAATCCTTTCATAGGCATTGCTGATGTTTATAACCGGTGTACCATAGGACAAAAAAGTCAGCTGTGAGCTGTGGTTGGAAAGACCGCAATGAGTCATTGTTCATTTCTATAGGGAAATGGTCACTCCCCAGTGGATCGCTTAGTAGGGCCCATGTGAAGTCTGCTGCTATGTCTTGCATGCAGAGAGTAATATCAATGGCAGAGGACCGTAGCTGATGAGTACTAGAGGTGTAAAAGTAACGGAAAAAAGTGTACTCGTATGTATTCGTTACTATAACAATTAGTACTCGTTACTTTCGTATCGTTACTCGTTACTTCTGGTTCTGATACCGCATAACATGCTATGTTATGTAACAGCAACGAATCGAGTCGTATTTCGTACGCGTACAGTATGACGTTGCATAAATAATAATAATAATAATAAATCGAATATAAAGAATTAAAAATATTTGGTAATTAACAGCTTTTGTTAACCAAGAAATAATTAAATCTCATTAGAGCGGCTTTATTATAATATCTCTTTTAAGATAAGAACAAAAAACGTGAAAATACGCGATAATAAAAAACAAAAACATACATATTTATAATTTATAAAAAATAATTTCTTACGTTGTTCTGTTACAATCTCAAACTTTGTCTACACACACAATACCTTTAATAAACTGTAAAAAACTTTGACGACGAATTTCCAAATTATACAATAAACAAACATCGTTCTTTGTAACGAATAAGCGCGCGCATGCGATGCGTAAAACGTACGAAAAATGCGAGTAACGAAATGCATTCGTGTGTAACGTTTCGTTACTCGTTACTAGATGCCGCACTCGTTACTCAGTAACGAATACATACGGTTTGCTACAGCTCTAATGAGTACCCATATAAGTGTGGCTCCCATCATTCATAACCACCTGCTGAGATGCTGCAATGTACGCAGCCAGGTTTTTCCCTGCAGAGTCTATTTTCTGGTCACCCCACATAGTGTGATGAGCATTAAAATCCCCGCCTATAATCGTGGTAGTACGCAGCGATCCGAATAGGCTTTCCCAGTCCACAGTGCTAATGGAATGTTGGGGCCGAGCATAAACAGAGAAGCAATGCAGTTGCTGCCTGTTGTATGTTATAGTAGCACCTGCTATCTCAACATTGGAGCAAGAAGGTGGGAGATGGGCTTCCTGCGACGGCAGTGCAGAATTTACCAGAACAGCGACTCCTCGATGGACAGCGGATGTATTGTGATAGACCTGGTAGCCCGAGAATTGCATATTGTCAGTATAGGTTGTCCAATTGGTTTCCTGCAACAAGATGATGTCCACTGGGGTTTTGTACAGATACTCTTGCAGAATCCCTCGTTGAAGAGAGAGCGAGCGACAGTTCCACTGTAGTAGTTTCATACAGGCAGAGAATGGAGAGTAGGAAGTGTGAACTATGCAGGCCAGGTAAGGCACTCCGGAGGAGTAAGGGGATCAATTAGTGGGAGCTGTATTTGATCTGATAAGTTAAAGTGCCTCTTGAATGACAGGCGTCGTTTCCACCACAGTTTTGTGGACATGAGAAAGGAGGCAAGTAAATCCTGCAATCAATTTGTCAAAGTCATTCCCAGCATATGTATTATCCACACAAGGGACTGTGACACCCGATCCTGAAGTATTGGCAATGGCTAATGCAAGACCATTACCAGATGTGTTAGTGTCTGGTCTAAATTGTGCATAGAATGACGCAATGGTTTTTCTGGGAAGTGGGGACAGTGGTGGTGTGCCATGAGTGGTCCCTCTCTTGTGATGTGTGGGCGATGGGAAGTCTTCATTCAAGCCGGACAGACGGTGCTTCCGCTTGTTTGGCTGAGTGATAGATCGAGCTTAGGAATGTTCATAGATGGTAGTCATCTGCGGTGGATTATCGTGCGGCGTGTTATGCGTAGACACAACATGAGTCGCTGTGTTACCAGTACCCAGTGATGGAAAGGTATCCACATATCTATTGGTACCAGGGCATACAGAATCACATGACTGCTGTGGTGCGTTATCGCAATGGGTATTGGCAGGTCTGTCAAGCACCACCTGTTTCGCAGCATGATATAAAATGTTGCGGTTGGCCATAACAGTTTTGATTTCTTTCTCAGTGCACCATGCAGGACATTGATCCCGGTCCGTAGATAAATGTGTACCTTGGCAATTTGGGCATCTTAAGTGTGAGGCTTTACAATCCTGGGTATTGTGATTTTCGCCACATCCAGCGCACCGTAGTTGCTTTGAACGGCAATGTTTTGCCGAATGTCCAAAACGCTGACATTTTGAACAAAGGAGAACAGACTGGACTTTGGGTTTTACCGTGAAGTGCGTCTTATAAATTACGACTTTGTCCGGTAGCAGTTGGCCCTTAAATGTAAGACTAATAAGTTTTGTAGGTACATACATGTTCTCGCCCTCATTAATCACTCTTCGAGTCATACGTTCAACTTTAGATATATCATAAGGCGTTTCAATGCCATCACTAATTTCTGCCTCTGTGAATTCTAAGGGGATCCCATACACCAATCCCTGTCGTTGGATCATAGAAAGAGGGATAGTGCCTCGTAGGTTATGTGTTTTCAGTATGTCCTGTGTCACAAGCTTGTTAGCGGCCGAGGCCGTTTTCATAGTAACCTTGAGCTGGTTGGGTCCCGCCCTACGAATTTCAGTGATGTCATTAGAAAGATTGTGTAATTTTTTTCCCAAGGAAATTGGATGTCAATTCCCGACATTTTTGTCGATGCTCTCCACAAAAACAACATACGGTCCTAAACTAGCTCGACTGTAGACTGAAACGGGCAGATTCGGTGCTTTATTGGAATCCAAGTCATGATCATAGTCATTAGCAGGGAATTGCTGAGGTAGTTCCTGACGTGAAGCTAGTGGATGGTCTTGAGCTAGGGAATGCTCTGGTGGAGAAGTCGTGCCTTCAATGGACTTACATACCTGGACTTCCATGTCGCCTGTTGTATCCCCCATTTTACTGGGGGTTTCAGACCTCTATTGCTAGGTTCCACCTGTCAGATCCATGGTCTCTGGCCGATGTCAATCTGCAGTGTCAGTTGAAACGACGATTTGGTGAATGGATACTCTTGATCACTCGCAGCGAAATTAGACACTGTAGATCAAGAAAGGAGCACCAGACTCGCTATATCTGTTCGTACAAACGTCCAAACCCAATCGCGAACTCCGATGGAATGATCAGCTGTACCGTCTCGAACTCTATTATCTTGCATTTGTCCACTCCAAAGTGGCTACTCTAGTCGCTTGCTACATAAGGCCAAAACTTTGAGAAGTTAAATAAACAAACTAGGTTTGTTTCACATCCGTTGATAAAGCCGCGCAAAAAAAAAATTAAAAACTACATTAGTTAACAAGAGAGAGGTTTTATTTACGCTTTTGCCGGACACTTATGTATTTATAAATGTTTTATTAATTATTTATTCAACGAATAAATTTTTTAATGATTGTGCAAAAACAATATTAAACAAAATTTTTATAATAATGTGGTAATGCCATGGGTAGTAAGCAAAGCCCAGGTGGCCGTGCCATCTGTAACTGTTGAAAAGAACATTGTGATATCATGATCAGCAGCCACCGGTGCTGTGTTTTAAATATGTTGCCTGAAAACCTTAACAGGCAATATAAATAGCGTTATAAAATATAGTGCCATTTATAACTTCTTTTTTACAGCCACCCAGGTACATAATGTTAAACACATGAGATTCAGATTAGTGATATAGTCACTGATTTTTTTTTTTTTTTAGTTGTTTGTATTCTCGTTTTTAGATTTTGGTAATTTCTTAGGCAGTACCTTGGTGATTTTTGTTTAACTTTTCGTGTCAGGATAGTTGTGCCAATGTGTTAACTGCCCAGGAATATGTCATGCTGTGCTTGCTGCATCTCGTTGCACCCGGTTATCACGTGATCGGGGCATGTTGTTGCCTCAGCCTAGTTGGCGTTCGACCGTGCGTTGATGCTTATGCCGCACGTCCGGTCGGGCTGCCGCCTAGCAACGGCGTGTGCTGCGCTGGCGATAGCGTTGGTAGGCAAGCGGAGCGGGACTGCACAGTTTCCTGCCACGGTGCGTCCTCCTTGAGGGGGAAGGCTATTTCTTGGCTGCACTGTATGTTTGTCGTTGGTTGTTTAGAAGCTTCTGGTGGAGTCTCTTATCACAGGCGGACGTGCTAGGCTGGCCGTCCTAAGATTTAATTAGGGTAAAGAGAAGTATGACGGTGGATGACCCTCGGAAAGGCTCCAAAGATGTAGCGGACTAAGAGGCACATTGGAGGAATACGTGCGACAGGTGGTCGCGAAAAAATGGAAAATACAACACCTACTGGAGAGGTGTAAGCTGACTGCCTAAGGCAGGAGGGAAATACCAAAGCAGACCCAGGTACCAGCACTGCTCACCCCAGACTCACTGCCTAACCAACCATGGTCAAAAATGAAACACATAGGGGAAATACCACTAGCAGTACAGCAGCAGCAAGCTGTCCTAGAATGTCAATACATGCAAGACTGACACATTGGAGTACAGCCACCATAGTCAGCAGTGTTTGCTGGGCAACTACCACTTTCACAGGGACTGTTCCCTGGACAGTCATCAATCTGTCAAGAAACAGGTGGCAGAGGGGTGTAGGACACGAGATTCTGCCCCCTATGTCTCCAGTGCAACCACCCCCCTCCCAACCAAGGATGTGACTCAGGAAGGAACTGCAATGATGCTGGTACAGCTTGCCACTTTGGACGACCACCTACTGCAGAGACCAGTCCACCTAGATGATCGCCAACTGCCATAATAATGGACACATGGGCGAACCACATGTTCACGGCCCAGTACCTGGTGCCTGTGGTGGATGTCAATCAGTGGATCTGTGCACTGTGGCTGACCACAAACCCTGATGATGAGACAGCCATATGTGACAATGAGATGGAGGTGAGTGTTTCGAAGCTAGATTCCACACACCTAAATTTGTAGTGGAAAGCCAGAGTGTGAGGGAGGACTTATAGCATTATTCCAAAACATAAGGGTAAGTTAGCAAATAAGCACTGTTTTGCTAGGATACAAATGTAACATAACTCGCGGGCCATATCCTAGAATGTGTCCAAGCCGAATTCCAGTAAGGCAACAAATAGGCAACCGTTTTAATGAACTGTGTCCTATCCGAGGCTAGAAACTGGTTTTAACATATATTCTAACAGATGTTTCGCAACCATCAGTACAATTGTTATGGCAGAAAAAAATACAGGAGATAGCAGCAATATCGCTTAAAAAAGAACTGGCCTTCTAATTTTTCATTTATTTCTAATGTGATGATTATTTCTTTTTATTACGATTAAAGTGTACAAAATGTATTCAAGGATAAATTTGCTGTCATAAAGTATTGTTTGGCACACCAACAGGCTTGGTACCTACATTCCTTGCTGATCACAAAAATGACTATTTAATGGACGTATGGTAGTACAGTGGGCCATGGCTTTATTATGACATCGCGCGTGGAAACAAACAAAACAGGTGCCCGCTGGCGGTTACCTGCACACTACTAGAGCAATGTGCCCACCACTGTATCATCATTGAAGTCATATTACCTGTCACATTCGTTTATTTTATGTTATTGTCTGCTGAAGTGTTATAGTGGTAACCACCGTATTTTCAACCATATTGATTTTTTTTTACACATTTATATCTATTATTTTTAATTTACTCACATATTAAAAGTGTTCAAATATAAAAAAAAAAACTTTTATAGCAAAAAAATTTATTTGCTTGTACTCAGTCTCCAATTGCATATTCATGATATAAGAATATGTAAGTAATATCATAATTTAAAATACCAATACATGTGCATAATAATACACTAAGAGCTTAAATAAATATTATAAACTTTCTTCTTTATGTGTATAAATTAACATCAAGCAGGGTTCGTTTCCAGTTTAAATTACTGTTATAAGGATTGCTCTTTATGAATGCTAGAGCTTCTTCTTCTATTTCAATACTTTGCTCAAGATACACTCCTAGATAACTGTCCAGCTCCTCCCTGATTGCTTTTTCCTTGTCTGAATATAATGACAATGGCACTGTCGTTGACACAGTTTGGATTATTGTAGATTTTGAGTCACCTTCCAAAATTCCTAACTTTTCCAGTACAACGACTGGTGCTATGCCATCGGTTTGTATTGCTTCATCTTGTTTCTTCCTTTGACTAATATATTTCTCTAGATTTCTTTCATGTGGGCATTCTATTATTGGTATTCTGTATGTTTCAACAATAGTTTTTCTCTGGTCTGTTTTCTTTCTAGGATCGGCAATCTCTTTTAATAAGCCTTTTTGTATTCTATATATCTCTCCTTTACTTAGCTGCGACCAAGGGTGCACTTGCCCAAGTGGCATTCTGGGGATCACATTTTTCTTGGGTTTGTCACCTACACTGGCCAACTTGTAAGTTTCTTGAGGTTGTTCAACGGTTTCTTCAGGTTTAACAATGGAATCACTCATTTCAACATTATTTTTAATGTCTGCATCATGTTCGATTAAATTGGCTTGCCACTTTAAAAAGTTATTCTTTTGATATGATTCTTTTTCAAAAATGAGCCTAGCATTTTCCATATCAGTTTCATTACACGAAACAAACATGGGTGGCACACTGAAAATTTTAAATGACCCATCATAATCAGCTACTCCAAACATCTTATCTTTCGTAGATATGCATGTTAGTTTACCCCCTGAAATAAATTCTGTTAATAATGGTTTGTGACTTTGCACGAGAATATCCCACAATTCTACAGACCCATTTGATTTTGATATAAAAAACATGCTTGGTCGATGTAGTGACCAAGCACAGCCAGTGAGAGTGACTGCTGAAATCTTCCACATAATTGGAATGTTATGGAGACTATCTTTCCATATTGCAAATATTTTCCCTCCTATACTAAGAATTATATCTTCATAGAATGGAGACCTAATAATATCGTAAACAGGTCCGTCATGAACATTACCTCTTTCGTTCTGAGTCAAAACTTCACTCATTATCCCAATTTTAGTCGTAGACTCGAACCCATTCCAAGAACCATGATTAACTGAACCATTGAAGCTGCCTATTGAGAGTTCTTTCTTTGGGCTGACACTCAATGCTTCAAGAATAGGCTTGTGTGAGAAAAGGCCTAGACTGTCTTTACTGCTCTCAATCCTATGGTATTTGAGAGATGGAACATTGAACTCCAGTGCTGAAACTGGAAGCAATTTTAATGAACTTGTGTTGACAGTTATTGCAAATATAGGTTGAAAATTTTGATCTAATTGGCTGAATGATGACTTAGCTGCATCAAATGCTTTTGGATACACTTTCTGTTTTTTTCTTTGTGTTTTCCTTGAGACCGGAATTGGAGCCTTCATGTCCCACATGTTTATATTACCATCCTCACCTGCTGTAATAAACTCAAGAGAAGTACCTTCTGGTGGGGACTCGAAATTTCCTGTGGTGGTTATGTGCCATGATGGGTGCAGCCATCGCATTGCAAAGACACGCTCTTTGTGAGAAAATTGCAGAGAAGATGAAACACATGGCTGGACATGCACAAGAAGCATTGTATCTTTTATCCAGCTCATTAATTCACCGATTACTTGTTGGCACTTAGCTTGTGCGATATTTGCTGGTAGAACTTTTTCAGCATGTTCCAAGCGATTAGTAATGTCCCAGATTAAAATTTGTCCATTTTCGCAACCTCCAATCAGAAGATTCCCATTAAATGTACAAAACTGAATATCGTGCACTTCACTTGGACAATCTAAAATAAGTTTTGGGTGAAGTGTATTTTTGAAACTCCAAATCAAAACGGGACCTTCACAGTAAACATTCTGACTTGTATGATCTTGAGATATGTAAGTGCGTCTTGTATTGGTAGTAGTGTAGGCTATTGCGATTATTCCATCCCACATTGGATGCCAAGAAACTGACGAAATCATCTTTCCTTTACAAAACTCTACATCTGTAAATGTTTGATATTCTATTAAATTTATCTTTTCAGATACTTTTATTTCGTTGTCATCCAGGTAAAAAAATTCATCTCTATATAGGTCAAAAATTTTTGTCTGATTAATTTTATAAGAAATTTCATCTTCACTTTCATTGAGGAAATTCTTCAAATATTCTAAACTATCTAGTTCGACTTCTGCAATAGTTCCAATAGCAAATTCAGTGATTGTTCCCATATTAATTGGAAATCTGTTGTCTGTCTGGACTTGAGAAGAAGTTAGTTCGGAAGATACTTGAACAATCGCATCTAACTGATTCCTCACTAAGTTATCGAACATTATAGTTGTAGACTCTAGCTCTGTCACATAATCACTATCACAGTCTTCTAAACTCATAGCTCTACTTTGACTGCTCCGTGGCAACAAAAACGATTTTACTGTAAGTGGCCTATCTTCTCTTAATATAAGTTTATTTATTTCATTTTCGCTTCCAAGTGAATTCCATTGTCCTGCAGATCTTTCAATAGAATCCTGAATTCTGCGCTGGCGTTCTTCAGCTTCTTGTTGTATCATTTGCTCCACTGCTTTCTGCGCAGCCTCTGTAGTACACAGGAAGAACTGGTTTTCATCCTTAGCTTTAATATCATAACCAATGAGTATTTTGTTTCCTGGAAATATTTTTATTTGACCTCCAATGTGAGAAAATTTCGACATTTCTTCTTGTGAATCAAAAATGTCATCGAGAGGTTGTTTGTCCACTAAATTCCAAGGACTTTCAGATGTAACATTTATACCAATAACACAATCAATCATATTTTGCATTGCTGCAGACAGTGTGATACGTAATACACCATCAATTCCAAAACCAGTGTTGTCTGACACTGAATAGTCCTGAATATTTCCATGCATTGACGAGGCTTCATTGACCTCATTTATAATTTCAGTTGCTTGTATGTCGTCTTGATTGTTATCCATTTTTCCCTCCTTTATTTTATGGACTTTCCCAATTTTACAAAAACTTGTGGGCAAATATTTAATTTGATATAGTCCTCATATATTCCTTTACATCCGAAATTACAAATTCTCATTAGAGTGTGTTTTAATAACTAACTTTTATTAGATTTTAAATCTATTTACTAAATAAAGGCAGTACAAAGATGTGAAAATTTACCTTTGTAGGTCAGTGTTCCATTTTGTTAATGGTAATCACATTATTATTTTGGTAGCTAAAGTAATATTAATTCACTAAACTTGTGGATATCGCTCATTCTCATTATTTACAGCTTCGTTCCAAAATCGTTTCAAATAATTTTTCACTCTGATGTATTTTTCTACCCGTACTTTGCATGATATAAACTAGCAAAACATATGCCAAAATATACATTACATAGAAAAGAGAAATATATACCTATGATACAATCATATCCTGATTATTCATTCATAATGTATGAGTAGAGAGAAAATACAATGAAAACAAACTGCTACTTTTGTGTATATGTTTCCTTTGGCTTTCCTATATTGAAATTCACAGACAACGAGAAAATTATAAATGAAAGAAATAATACAGAATATGCCGAAAAATTGTAATAAAAACACAAAGTATAGAACTTTTAACACTGATTTCAATGGGTTTTAACATTAAGATTTTAATTAGCAAAGACTCTACAGTTCGGTACTGGACACTTTATTCAAATTATGGAAGCCACTGTGGTCAGCACTGTTAAAAAAATTTGAAAGCATCAAATAAGCTTGGATTTAGGACCAAACCATGGATCTGGGAATTGTCAGGAGACGGCATGCTGTGACAGTGCTTGACCACGTCTGATGATGATAAGTAAGAATTAGAATCTCCGTTGTTAAACACAGTGTATTCCATAAAAAGAAAGACATTTAAAACTGTTTTCACAACGAAACCCTACACTACAGGCAATGTTTGGGGCTTCTAACCAAAATGGTGCAGACCATAAGCTGAAAAAAAAAATGGCATGCAAACGGGGCGATCCCCTGGATCCAACAGTTATTTTAATGTCCACATATCTTCTTACCTCCAGAAATTTTAACTCAATTGGATGAGAAATTAAAATTAATATTTAACATATCATGTTTTTAAAACAGTTTAGAAAGCATAAAATAATTTCTTCTAGTCCCAAACAGAATTATAACACCACACAGATTTCTAACCCCATTAATATTGTCCTGAAAATGTGTGATTGGCAATTTGAATTCCTATGAAAATACGTATAAGATTTAAATCGAAAAACATGGGCACATGCAATAGACATTTGATGCATGAATAGTTCACCTAAGCCACTAACAATTTTAAAACACTGCAAATGATATAAACTGCTGTGCGATTTTTCAAAACGGCAGCTACTCTCTACCAGTAGCGTAGCCAGGATTTTTGTGTATGGGGGGGGGGGGTTAATAAGCATGCCCCCCTCCCCCCTATTAAGTCGATGGTGGGGGGGTCCTCCCACTGAAAAATTTGGATTTTAAGGTGTAAAATAGTGCTATTTGAGCAGTTTTCGGTCATTAACTTTAAATATTGTAATGGTAAAAATATTATTAATTTTTTAATAAAAAAATTGAGTGATGAAGTAAGAAATTAATTAAATATATTTTAATCAATCCAAGTGCCTTGTCCACGTCCACTCAAAAACATAAATCATGCTCGAAGCTTGACAATACAAAAAAAAAAGGACTAAAAATGGTTGGGTTTCGACAGAACTGGCCTATTCCTGGAAACAATTAGCTTTAGCTTGAAGAATTACCCAATCACCAACTGCTTTTAATTACCGCGCTGGTTAAATACAATAGGTATAAGATATTTGAAAACTTGGGACCCATCACAGCGTCACAACCTTATAGCTTCTGCTCGTGACAGGGGTAGGGGAAGGGCAGAAGAATCGGTAGGGCTCGCTTACTCTTCCCCTCCAGTGCAGTGGCCGGTGATAGCAGTAAGACACCCAGGCTTTTAGCTAATCTGCTTTCAGATAAGAAAAAAAATAGGGGCTAAAGGGCGGAAGGGGTTAGAACCCCTAACCCCCCTCCCTTGGCTATGCCCCTGCTCACTACACTCCTTACTCATTCCCATTCCACAGTTTCGATTTTGCAAGCACAACTGTCCTCCCCCACCAGAGAAGGTTTACTGGTTCCATGGGGAAATGGCCCCTCTGCTCCCTTCGAGTTCTATGCCCATGCCTAAAGAGAACAAAAGGTTGACATACAACTTTTTAACACACTGAGAAATTTTTAAAATGTAAAAACATATTTACATTGTATTTCGTCAAGAACAAAAATTTAAAATTCTATTGTTATAACAAAAATGTCTGATAGTAGTCAATTCTTAGTTTTCATAAAACTTAAGCTGGACTCACGATGATCCATCTCATTCGCCCACCACTCATCATGTGACCTAAAATCAATCAGATTGCCCGGAAAATTTAATCTGTCCATCCCAATATTACCGAGCTTTAACTTGATGTTCGAACATTTGAAATAACCTTCAAAATGTTAGCAAAATATGTATTTTTGGCAACCTTAACTATCTTAAAAGGTTTTCTGATTTAGTTTTTTGTTTATCTGCTTCTATTAATTGTGTTTAAAACAATTTGAACAATTTTCTAAGTTAACTGTTAAATACGTATTCTGCCCGAGGCATAGAAGTGTAGTGATTGCATACATAAATCAGAAAACATATGATTGAATATCAATCAAAAAAATTCCATTTAGGCCTAAATATTAGGTTCTTATCTGTAATGATCGTCACATTATAGGCCAACAAGAAAAATATTTACCACTATTTAAGCCTTCTAATCTGTTAGCAGCATTAAAATTAAAAAGTGTTTAACAGATGTGTAGATCATGCCAACTTGGTTTCAAAATTTGCCATAAATTTTTCTATATTGAAGGGCAAATTTCACTAAGTGTAGGTTAAACTTAAGGCAAATAAGGGTTGCTTAAAGTTACTTCATTATTTAATGCTTTGTTTAAAGGTTTTAATTTTAACAGGCATTTCTCGTAAGCAACAATCCCGTGTAGTTACACATAGCTTAACTGTTAGGATTTTTGTGGTATCCAGCAGGAAATGCCAACGACAAAAGTTAGAGGCTATCTAAGAGTGGTATTCCAAGATGTTGGGGTGAGGTAGTATGCCGCCAATTCGTATTTTTGGCACAATTCTAAATTTGAATTTTTGAAAAATTCTGTTGCCAGTCATTTTATTTTCTTGCTGCAAGAACTTAAACTTGTTCCTCATCCTGTACACTCCAGTTTATCTTTGTTATACCTGTCTCCCCAATTCTTCCCAGCATATAATTTTGCCTACTATTTAATGACCCAGCATGGCTATCGTTTTATCCCCGCCTTTGTGAACGTACATTGCCTGAAATTCTTCTCTGAGCCGTGACAAGAACTGCTATGACCTGCAAGCTATTATGGCAGGCTGTTTCTAAGACCTCGCCTGTCGTGAGTACTCCATGGCATGATTTCAAACCATTTTCACTAACATCCAGTCATGCCTCCGGGCTCAGTGTCATCGTAGTTTCCACTCCCTCCCCTTCGCCAAGCTTTCCTGGAAACACTGCCCAAAGCACTGACCAGCCACTAACCCCGGCCAGGGTCGGCCTGCCTCAAGGTCTCGACAATAGTCTTGGAAAGAATATGCTTATGCCCCCTAGCGGCAGTGTTGCAAATTATTTCCCCTGGGTGTTTGAATGCCTACTAAATGCCTGCCCCCTGACATCTCCCGCAGCAACCAGTATCCCGTAGTTCATTCCCAGGCCACCAGAGAGCGGGCCTAGTCCCGTCCATAAGCACAATGCTTTAACAGTCCCTCGTGTGAGTTGACCTCTACTTGGTTCAGACACACCTCAGTAGGTCGCGCTGACACCGGCCAGTACCACAACTTCGAGATATCGAAGTCAGTATTTCTCGACAAGCCCCTCGGTAATCTTTGGAACCTTTCGGTCCGGAAACCGAAGCCTCCCCCCTTTCTTTTGATTGACTTAGCCTTTTAATTAAGAGTCGCTGCCACCCCAAATTTACTGCCCGCTGCGACTCCGGGCTGACCCCGCCGTATTTCCGGTATCAAGACGTCACTCTGTTTTTTTAAGATGTAATCAGCTAGGCAAGGGATATAATTCCCGCAACTTTAGTGATTAGCATATCGTCAGTCTGTGTATCTCGTAGGAATAGTTATGTTTTGTTAATCATAAGTTTTTTTTTAAGTATGGAAAAGTCCGCGACAACCATGGGTTCGTGAGCTCCGCACCTGGGCTGATCCTGGAAGCTATCTTCCTGTATGGTGAGTTTCGACAAACCTTTATTCCCCGACCATCATCGTGGTTAGAAGGCATTTGTTGCCTATTTTGCCAACTGTCTGTGAACCAGTCCTGAACATGTCTGTTTCGGATCTGTTCACAGACAGTATCCAGGACTGGACAGGTTCCAAGGGCCGGATGAGATTCCAAGGACCAGACAGGTTCCAAGGGTCGGATGAGATTCCAAGGACCAGATGAGGTTCTAAGGGCCGGATGACTAGGGCCTTCTGCCGTCCAGTTAGTAGTTCCACTTCGCCCATAAATCGTCACACCGCCAGTCCCTCAGTTTTTTATGTCTTCGGAATAGTATTGAATCATGACGTTGAATAGATCGGGCAACCAGAAATGTTTCTTTCGGGACTTTAATTGCTCTATGTGTTCTGAAATTGCCCGCGAATCAATATGTTTATTGTGGCAGATTATATTTTAATTGTATAATTAAGGGCTATTTTCTAATGAGGGCCGGCCCATTCTTTTAATAATGTAATTGTAAACCAATGTCAATGTAATATCATTATATACATCATGGGCGTAGCCAGATTTCAGTTTTGGGGGGGGTTTACAAAATAAAATGACAAAACAATGCAACATTAATATACACGTGAATAGAAAGTGCATACTGCATACACAATTACACTTATAGAATTATTCTTCTGTTTTTCATTTTGAATATGTCCACTACTTCATCCGCATCTATTTCTGCCCCATAGTGTATATTCATAAGAGCCAAACCGTTCAGTCTGTTTTCACTGGTTGTGTTGCGTAAGTAGTTTTTCAGTCTCCTTAGGCTTGAAAACGTCCTTTCTGGGGTAGCAGTGGAAACAGGTATGGTAGCCAAAATTTGTAGCAATGTGTAAACATTTGGATATAGTTTTTGATCGCACTTATCTAGGCATTCCAAAGCAGATTTTGGAGTAGGGGAGGTGTTTGTCATCACTGCTTTCCACACATCTAGTTCTGCTTTGACTACAGATGTACTTCTTTCGGGAAGCACTGAAGAGTACATACAAACTGCCTCTTCAATTTCAGAACTGGCTGCGAAATTTGATGGCAAGATACCAGAAAGTGCAGTCACTACTTTACGGTGCTTCGTAAACCTTTCGTTCAATTGTTGAATGGTATGGTCAAGGAATGGGATGAAGAAATTTATTTTGTAATGCGAGCATGTATCAGACGCAGGAATGTTTGAGCGGTTCAACTGCCTTCCGACTATGCGTGGCATCTGCAGTATACCGCCATTTTCTTCGAGCAAAACCTTTGCTTCTTCAAAAATATGAGGATACTCGTCATCAACTTTATTCCTCAGAAGTTGCAAGGTATTAATAACATCATCCACATGGCTGAATGCTGTAATCAGGTCGGTGTTAGCTGTTTGCAGCTGTTTGGATAACGACAATGTATAGCTCATGACTTTCTCAAGAATCACTAAGGACATCACAAAATTCGAAGATCGAAGTGTGTTAAGCATTTGGACGGCTTGTTGTGATGTTTCCTTATTATGGCTAGATTGGAGTTCTTCGAGAGCATTGACAATCGCTGGATAAATTTCTTTGAATCTCATGACAGCTTCATGCTTGTTGACCCACCGTGTTTCGCACATTACAAGCAGGCTTTTTTGGTGATCGGCGGGTAACAACTCTCGAATTTTGTCTTTCAAAACAGCAGTGCGTTGAGCGGAATGTCTGAAATACGAACCGACAGACTGTACAATCCCAACACAATTTCGGATATCTGCTTGTGAACATGAGTCAGCAATTGCAAGGTTGAGAGAGTGTGCACTACAGTGTACATAAAGAGCAAGAGCACATTCTCGACGAACATAAGCTTGGGCCCCGTGCAAATACCCACTCATAGCTGCAGCCCCATCGTAACCTTGACCAACCACATGAGAACACTCAAGCCCATGCTTTTTCAGAGCTGTAATAATTAGATTTGCTAGGCCGGATCCTGTGACATCAACAGTAGGAATGTACTCGAGAAACATCTCCTTAACTTTATGATGTTCAACATCCTTCAAATCAACATATCGCAAACACAGCGAGACTTGCTCCACACGCGAGATGTCAGTAGTTTCGTCAGCGAGAATAGCAAATAATCGGGCTTTCTTTACTTCTTCGATTATCTTATGTTGAATTATTTCACCACAAATGTCTATTATTTCATTTTGGATCTGAGGGCTTGTGTAAAGAGCATTCTTCTGAGAAGTGGCCAAATGCTCAGAAAGATCTTTATCCCCAGACTCAGCTCCGTACCGCAACAGTGCCCGAAAATTACCATCATTCTGCAGTGGTTGATCAGGCTCTGGTACAATCCGCCCAGAATCTATTTTACCTCTTAATGGGATGCCTTGTTTACCGCAAAAAATTATTCCTTTTACGATAGGGATTAATTTCTTTCGGTTTTCTTCTTGCTGCCTCTTTCTCTCAGAAGACAACTGCTCACTGACTGAAAAAGCCTGCAAAGATGTTACTTTAAGAAAGTTTTCTGCAAGTTCCAAATTTCTCTTGTGATATCCTGTTTTTGCATGAGTTTCAAATATTTCTAATGCATTTTTCCACTTGCAGAATGGCTCGGTTACAAGCTGGCCAATTCGCTGATGGCTGCCTTTACCTTCAAGTGAACGTCCCATTACAACACAAATTCTGCAGAATGCTCCACTTTTATATTCAGAATATGACAACCAGGGGAATCTCTCTATCCATTTAAGTTGAAAGCGCAAATTTCGTTTTGTGGAAATGGGAAACTTATAATCTTTGGGTGGGGTCCAAGGGACTTTTAAAATTTGGACTTTTATATATTCATTCACCATTTCATCTTGATTCGAATAAAAACCAACGTCCAGTTTAGCTACAGGATGAGATGATGATGAAACAGGCAAGCTGGTCGGTTCCTGAATAAACGTAGGCTGGTTGGTCGTACCCATTAAACAGGCTGCAGGCACCACTGACTCGAATTCGTCGTTAGATACTGTAACTGAGGTCACAGGTGCCACTGACTCGACTTTGTCGTTCGATTCTGTAACTGAGGTCGAAGGCTCACTTGCCACCACAGTCTCATTACCAGCAGCGCGCAAGCTTGTTGTAGTTTCAGTAGCCAAATGTGTTTCCTTACTGGAAACCGCTTGACCACACCACTTTTTCCAGTAGTCCATACCCTTAAACTTATCGCCTTTTCTTTTTTTTCCCTCCATTTCTCGACAACATGAAACTCGTACCTAGAAAGAAAAATAAAAATTACAACTAAATAATAAGAGTTAATATTAAAATTAATGTAACTGAAATTATTCATTAAGTACATTACAGCAACAGTGCTATGTGCTAACCGCGCGAGTCGTCTGAATTGAATTATTTAATTATTATATCACTGAATTATCATTATTTTGTATAATACAAAGAAGGAGTAAGTTGTAAATTACATTTTTTTCGATAAATGTAACATTTATTCGCACTCGTTAATTTTAAGGTTTTTTTATTTTTGTAATAAACAATGTAAACCACGACAATGGAAACACTCGGCTCAAACGGAATGGGACACTTTTTCGTTCGTGCAGCCAGCGTTCATCGAGGTATAAGACATTATCACGTCAGAAATAACATTAAAGAACATTGCATTTGCTATGTATACTATTAATTAACATTCAATATGGAAAAAAAAAGAAACTTTTTTTACGACATCATTACAAATCTTTCTAGAATTTTCTCTACTATAATATGCATGTATAATACGGCCAAATATAGCTTACAAATATTTACGTCACCGAATCATGAAATTTCTTGCATTAATTTGTGCAGCCAAATTTCACTTAACCCGCACTGTTTTACTGTATTTTGGCATAACAAACCACTTTTCACATATTATTTGTTCAAAATTAAGCTTCCCCTAATGCGGGAGACGCTAAAAGTTTCAAAGGAACAAATCAAAACTTTTTGATGTTTTAAAGTCTCAGCATGCCATGGGCCGCGGCACTATTAAGCTGGAATCACAATGCCACGACGGGTCCGACACGACAGGCCCGACAAACCGTCGTACAGCATTGCAGCACGACAGATTTAATAGCCTAGGGTCACAATGCCACGACAATATTCAACCCGACGATTTCTGATTTGGCTGTCGGCAAATCGTTCCAAACAAATTATTTTCATAAAATAAAGTATATCTGACGTTTAAAAAAATAATTGAAAGAGAAACAGATGATGCTATTACAGCCCATGCTTTTTTCTCGCTATTTGTTAGGATAATTATGGCAGTTTTTCAACCTAATGCCTTACAAAATAGATTCAGCCTTAACTTTATTAATATTTAGTTATTCGCTAAACTCATTCATTATTAAATTCAAACTTCACCAATCTACAATAACAACTTTAACCATAAACACGATTAAATTTGTACAAACAGATGAAGGCAAGATATAAAACTCACTCGCATGTTAAACAAAATTACGAAGTAGGTAAATATTTTTGAAATTTAGTTCCGTACTGTTTCCTTTCCGTTGCCGTTTTGTTTTCTGTCGGGCCGTACGACACGACGGAATTAGAAATAAAATCTATTCGTTGCGGGCCGTCGGGGTGCGTTTTCTGACGGAGTGACGTCACGGTGACATTGCATTTCATTGGCTATTGAGCTTGTCGGACCTGTCGTGTCGGAGCCGTCGTGGTATTGTGATTCCAGCTTTATTCAAACATTTGAAATGCCGCCCGCCGCGACGAGGACCAGTCACATGCAGCGAGCCCGAAACTCCAAACAAAGCCGTTACTGATTCATAGTTTTA
Source organism: Bacillus rossius redtenbacheri (assembly GCF_032445375.1). NCBI lineage: Eukaryota > Metazoa > Arthropoda > Insecta > Phasmatodea > Bacillidae > Bacillus > Bacillus rossius. The sequence goes on from NW_026962010.1 coordinate 28,040,175, forward strand.
CAAAACACAAGGTTATAAAAAACGTAATTTTACTCTTATATAATTAATATTAAAATAGAATTAGCAAAGTTTTCTAAGCGAAATCAGCAAACAAAAAAAAAATAAAAATTTGATGTAAACAAAACAACTTTCTAATCCACGATGGCTTCTCGGCGACTGGAACTGTTCACCGAATGAAGTTTCGAATTTCTCTAAAGGTGTATATGTATATTACGATAATATACCCTTACAGCCTTAACATAAGTTGAGTAGTTTAGAAGATCTAGGCGTACAGAGTTGCAAACTAACAGCTATAGAGACAACCAGACAAAAGCGGGAAGCGAATTAATTTTATAGTAAGTAAAGAAGATTACAATTTACTTACTCCTGTAATATGGCCAGTGGCCACTTAAGTTACTCGAAGTGAAATCACAGCCAGAGCAATGATCACACAAATAACTATGTCCAATTGTCCACACTTCACAGTACACGGTACACAGATTCAGTGATCGGTGGCAAGGGATCGGTGGAGACTGGCGATAGCCGAGCTGATTGCACGCAACGGATGCATGCGCGGCGCGGGTTACAACACGAAATCAAGTCTAAGGTTACCAAACGAATACGATGATGCGGGCAGTGTCATTGGATAATCGGCGGCGTGCGGCGGCAGCGCGGCATGTTCAAAACATTGTTGTAATAGTGAGCAATTACCGTGGAACAAGTGTTAATATTTCAGTATATATTAATGAGATATTTTGAATATTTCGGGGGGGGTTTGAACCCCTAAAACCCTCCCCCTGGCTACGCCCCTGATATACATGTCAATCAATTTATCTAATTTTATATTATTATGAAAGTAATCAAATGTCAATTAAAAATAGAGTTACCTATACCTGGACGAAATCATTATTTTGCCTTTAAAATTAAAAGATCCACTAGTTACCCCAGTCATCAAGAGAGAGTGAAGTGTAACAAAATAATGAAATAACTTAGGTTTACTCTGTAATGACTGAGGAGTGTAACACTAGTGAATAAGCACTGTTTAGTTGGGATACAACTATAACCTAACTCGCAGGCCATTTTCCAGAACGTGTCCAAACCGAATCCCAGTAAGAGAAAATAAACAACTCTTTTAATAAATGCTGGTGCCCTGCGCGAGGCTAGAAACTGATTCTTTTGCATTCTAGCATAAGTTTGGCAATCATCGATACACTTGTTACACAAAAATCCTGACGATAGCAGCACTGTCGCTCGAATTAAATGGTGTTATTCTAATTTTCTCAAGTACATATTATATTGTGATTATTTCTTATTTTTACCATCAAAGTGCACAAAATGTATTCCAGAATACATTCACTACCATAAAGTTTTATTTGGCACACCAATACATTTGGTACATCCCCCGATACTTACGAAATTATATATATATATATATATATATATATATATATATATATATATATATATATATATATACACACATACATACATACACAAGATAATGGTACCAGATGCATGACCGACATCTGGATGAAACCAACGAAAAACTGAGTTTGCACATGCACAACAGAACGGCAACGGATAAGACAACCAAATCGGTGCCCTAAAAATACGGAACTAGCCGTGTCCTATCGTGTACATGGAATACTGTTATGGTACAGGTGTAGCACTTTTCAACACCTAGAGCCTTAATTTCTTGTTTTGGAATACTGGCCTAAAATTGTTTGTAATATCAGAAAGTTGATAATATATGCTATTCTAAATTGAGACCCACCAAATTAGAACAAGAGAAACTACTGGAACAAAGTATGCTTGATAAGGAAGGTCAAAGAGTGACTACTGGAATACTGGAAATTTATCTATATATTATTATGATTAAAATATTTTGTAATTATATTTATCTATACTAATATTATAAAGCTGAAGAGTTTGTTTGTCTGTTTGTTTAAACGTTGCTGCCCAGCTTCTCCAGCAGAGAAGGTTCATGCCACATGGCAAGGGAACTAGCCTAACTCGGGTGAAATAAAAGAGTTTATGACGTTAGTTGTGTTTACTGCACACGTTACACACTGTACATGGGCTGTCACGGCCCCCATCTGTGACAGTTCATCAGGGCGAGGCCCGGCTCCACGCACTTTGAGCGCGACACGCACAAGCAATGACCTGACTGGCGGTGACACGACAGTGACGCGACTGACAGTGGTGTGAATGATGGTGATGTGACTGGCAGTGATGTGAATGACGATGACACGAAAGACTGTGACGTAACTGCCGATGCGAACGACGGTGACGTGACTGACGGTGATGTGACTGACAAAGACACGAATCATTGTGACATGACTGACGATGCGAATGACGGTGACGTGACCGACGAAGACGCGAATGACAGGGACATGACAACAGTGACACGACTGACAGTGTTCGTTCAACTCTCACTCACAACTTCGCGACCGCACTCTCTCATCCCACTCAGGCGACTAACTCGACCCACACTCCACGACGTCTCAGCGACCTCCCCCCTTGCCGCGCGCACATGAATCCCCCCTCTTCCCTTCGTGTGCGAGTGCGTAGAGCCCACATGGTCACAGGCGGGGAGACGCGACTCAGTCGCCCGGGAAACACATCTACAGGTACACAACACAAATAGATATTTACCACTCACATAATTACATAAACAAAACCCTTATGAAATGCACATTACTGTTATGGTGGTGCCTCTGCAGGGTGTTCCCCTCTCGGCCATGGCCAGTTGTTACACTTTTGCGCACGGGCGCCGGCGCACATGCAAGCCTGAAGCAGCAACGAGCAATAATGGCCTCAGCGAGCCGGAGGAACACTTGGGATGATGTCAAATGCCCCCCCCCCTCCCCGAGGCCATTTTGCCCGCTGATGCTACGATCACACACACTTCACCATTAACACTTGGGCACTCGGGCGTTCATATTGATGTCCCATGGGCGGAAGTAGGAGTAACCTGCTGGGTGGGTACCCATGGCCAATAGTCTAGCAGGTAGGAGGGAGGCCTGCGGTGACGAGTGGAATGGCGGGCTATTTCCGGAACCTGGGAATTCGGTGCGGTGTCTGGGTGCATAGGTGGGTATGTGTCCCCTTCCTTCACCTTATCAAGGAGTTCAATGATGACCCCTTCCTCGGGGCCACAGGGCCCTTCAGGTGGATAACCTATGTGGTGGTGATACTCATCCCCATTTAACCCTTCCATTACTTCCTCGGGGAATACGATTTTAGGTATGGTGTCAATGGTTGGTAACTCAGGGTCCTCTCCATCAGGGATTGAGGTAAGGGATGTGTTAACGATAGAGTTTTGGACATCCCTGGAGTCCAGCCTGTCAGCAAGCTCATCCAGGTGGTCCATGGTGAAACCGTTGGGCTCATACCCATATGTTTGTTGGGTGGGCGTAGCTTCTCGGGAAAATACTGGAGCTTCGGGATTTAAAGAAACCTCGCAACCTGCTGGGTTGGTATTGCCAGTGACCATTTCGTCACCGAAGTTCGTCGGCACCTGAGGTGAGTCCGATCTCCTTCCTTCCCTACTGCAGTGGTTTCTTCCAGTGTCAGTGTCTAAGGGCATCGGGTCAGAATTGGCACAACGGCCACCCCGCGGTGTCTCTGGTTGGTCACTGGGGCTGTCCTGGTCTGTAAAACCATCCGCGGCTCCTGCGGTTGACGGCTGCTGCGGCATCGGGACCGTGGCTAGCCGCAAGGCATCACGGTGTATTTTGGCCATTCGACCATTCGGCTGCCGCACCAGGTAAGTGATCATCCCCAAGCGAGCCACCACCTCCCTGGGCTCGGACCACTTGGGCGCGAGGCCCGTGCTAAACCCACGGCCCCTGACCGACAAATGCTGGAGCCTTACGTGCACAAACTGGCCTGGAATGATCTGCAGGGGTGGATTTAAGGACTGGGGCATTCGATGATTCAAAAACTGGGCCTGATGCCTGCGTGCCCCAGCCCGTAGGTCCTCTACCGGGAAAGGTTCTTCTGTGTGAATGATGCCCAGTTCGGCTGGCAATACCAAGTTGTGACCATGCAGCAGCTCAGCTGGAGAATATCCCGTGACCTCGTTCGTGCGCCGGTGGAGGCAGTACAAGAGGGTGGGGAGGTGAATGTCCCACTTAGTGTGGTCCTCATCAAGGCGGATACAGAGCTGGGTCTTAATGACTTGGTTGTGGCGTTCAGTGGGATTTGATCTGGGATGATAGGTAGGGGTGGTGTGATGATGGACCCCCCCACCGCCCACATGCCTTCCGCCAGCTGTGACCCGTAAATTGGACTCCATTATCCGTGAGCAGCCCTCGCGGATACCCATAATGTGGGAACACCTCTCGGTCCAGTAGGGCGATGATTGTTCCCACCTTGACATTGGCGACAGCAAATGCCTCGGTCCATCGCGTGAACACATCAGTGACTACAATGATGAACCGCTTTCCCCGGGTGGTGCGTGGGTAGGGGCCCATAATGTCAAGGGCGACCTCGTGGAATGGGTTGTCAGGGCGTCGGGGAACCTGCTGATCCACGCCATCAGGTAGACGTGCCTTACACTGTTGGCAGCGTTGGCACTCACGCACAAACTGCTTGACGTCGGCCGTGACCTCCTGCCAGTGGAATGTCCTGCGGATTTCTCACAGGGTCTGTTCAGCCCCAGGGTTTATGTGGAAGAACAGTAGGATGGCTGGTTGTGCAGCAGGGGGTGCATGAATGCTCCAGCGGCTTCCTCTGTGAGCACCACGGGTCTGAAGCATGCCATCGAGACTATGCTGATGGGGAAATGCTTGGTTGCCACACTCGGCCAGTCGGGCTCGCATTTGTGGGTCGTCCTGCTGGGTGTCATGCACGTGAGCCACCAGCTCTGCCATGGTGGCGAATGGGGTGGCCGGTTCTGGTGTGCTATGCCCAGGCAGCATGTACAGTAAAGCCTCGTCGGGGGCCGGGTCCGAATAGTTGGTAATCGGAACCGGGGGCAGGAGGTTGTCCCACCCCTGGTCATCGTAGACTATGGTTCTGGGGTCCGGGTGCCGGGAAAGCTCATCAGCGAGCTCATTTTCCCGGCCGGGAACATGTTCCACCGTGAAGTAGAAGCTCTGGAGGAGAAGGGCCCACTGGGTAAACTTGGACTGGCCCTCCTGCACGGAATCCAGCCATTTGAGGCACTGGCTGTCCATGCGGAGAATGAAGGGGCGCCCCCCGAGGTAGTGTCGGTATCTTTTTAGTGCCCACAGCACAGCGAGGCACTCTTGCTCATTGACATGGTATCGTCTTTCCGCTGGGCCAAACTTGGCACTCGCGTACTCAACGATAAATCTCTGGCCTTGGCCGTCCAGGTGGTACAGCACCACCCCCATCCCTTCCTGGCTATCATCAGTCTGCACGAACAGTGGTTCGTCCGGCACCAGCCGCGACAGGGTGTGGCAGTTGCGGAGTTGTTTTACCTGGCCCAGGGCCTGGTCGGCGGCCTGGGTCCACCGGAATTTGTGCTTTGGTGAAAGCAGGTCGGTCATGGGCGTGGTTATCGAGGTGAACCAATTCAACAGCCCCATGAGTTTCTGGAGCTGCTTCTGTGTCTGGGTGCCTGCTTGCCCTCAATAATGGACAGCTGTTCGGGCAGCGGGCGGCAACCCTCTGCGTCAACAATATGGCCCAGAAACTCGATCTCCTCCACCCCAATGTGGCACTTCCTCGGGGCGCACGTCAGCCTGTGTCTGGCAAGCCGCTCAACAACCAAGGCCAGATGGTTTGCGTGTTCCTCCCACGAACATGACCAGATGATCACATTGTCCAGGAAGGCTTGGGCAAACTTGCCGAACTATCCATCCAGGACATGGACCATCATGGTCTGGAAGGTCGCAGGAGCATCCATCAGGCCGAACGGCATCGCACAGAACTGGAAGTGCCTGCCGTCTGGGGCAGTAAAGGCTGTTTTGGGGCGGTCGGTGGGGCATACTGGCATTTGCCAGTACCCCGACTTGAGGTCAAGCTTTGAAAATATGGTGGCATTCCCCAAGCCAGCGAGGGCATCCAAGATGTTGATTAATGGTGGTGGTGCCGGAATGGTGAGGTGATTTATTGCTTTGAAATTTACGCAAAATCTCGGCGTTCCATCTTTCTTGGTGGCCATTATGATACAACTATTATAAGGTGAATTACTAAGTTCTATGATACCACTCGCCAGCATCTCCTCGATTTGCACCTGTATGGCATCCTGTTCACGGGGTCCAAACCCGAACACTTTCTGGAACGGAGGGGTATGGGGCACCAGGGGTATGCAATGCTCTATAATTGTAGTCCTCCGTAACTGGTCCGCAGCTGCAAACACTTGTGAATGAGCCCTTATCACCTCATCGATGTCGACGTGGTGCTCGGCTGGAACTCCGTGGTACAGCTCATCCAAACCTACAACTGTGCTAGGTGGGGATGGAATAGGCCAGTGGATACCGTAGACAGTACAGCGGCCGCGGGTACCAAGGTGCAAGCGCCCGGCACGGACTTCGATTGTAGCATCGACCTGTGCCAGCCAGGGGGCTCCCAGGATCAGCTCCTCTCGTAGCTCATGCAGCACTATGGCATCCATTTGGCTAACATGGTCCCTTATGTGGATTTTTACCTGGGCGCGCCCAGACATGGGCGCGCAAGCTCCCCTGGTGGCCAGCAGGACTGTCCCCACCTCAGCCATCACGTCCGCACCGGCGACGAGGTGGGTGGCAATATAGCTGTCGCTGGCGGCTGTGTCCACCAGCGCCTCCAGTTCCCGGCCGTCCACCCCGACTGGTATGAGCAGCAGACTGCCTTCCTCGGGACCCATGTGCCCGAGCCGGGACAGCGTATCCTCTAGCCTCGCATCTACTGTCGAGGCCCCCAGCGATGTACGGCGAGCGGCAGAGCTCGCCAGAGACTCGGGGCACGTGAATACAGGCAGTGACACCACCACGCTTAACTTTCGCGGTAGAGTCCATCCCTGAAATTACCGAATTCGCATGCAGTCGTGCAAATCCGATGTCTGACAGTGCGGCACACATAGCACCGCGCCGTCTCGCCTGGTCGCCCGGGACAGCCTACCCTCGCGCAAGTAACGCGCTCTCTTATCACGGCCCGCTCTGTATCATGGTTATATATTTCCTTTTTTGCAGTCTTTTCCTTAGGGGTACATGAGCATCATAGTGTAGTGCCCTCCCCTCGCAAGCTGCCCGCCCATGTGGCTTATGACACACCTGGCATACCCCATCCATCTTCACGCGCACAGGTGTGTCACATTCCACGTCCTGCGCATTGACCGGCCCGAGCGGCGGACCGGGATGTCAGGTGGCGGGGAACAGACAGGCAGGGGGGCCCGCCTCCCCCCTCCATGGCCGGAGGTCCTGTTTCCGCACGCTCTTCGTCCCGCGAAAGTTGACCAAGCGACGTGGTGATCTTGAATGGTCCGAATCGGCTGTACTCGTCGTCGCTCGGCTGGACTCGGCTCCCGCTCGACCCGAAGGGTGCAATTCGCCTGCGCTCAACCGGCGCGAGCCCTTGAAGGGGAAAAGGGGTAAGAGCGAACTCACTCGCGCGGCCGAATGAAACCCGATATCTATGTGACGTGCTCTTATCGCTTGATGGCACAATCTCACACCATTTTGGGGCGTCGGCTTCCGCTCCCGCGCCGCTCGACTCCCTGCAGCATCCTCGCGGCTCCCGAAAGTTTCGAAAATCGAACTTTTCCGCACTTTTCATGTCCGTTTCTATGTAATAGCTCATGGTTAGCCACACTAGTTGGGCGCCATTTAGTCGACGTTAGGGTTGTTCCCGTGGTTCGGAGTCGCTGCCCAGCTGCTCCGGCAGAGAAGGTTCGAGCCACGTGGCAAGGGAACTAGCCTAACTCGGGTGAAATAAAAGAGTTTATGACGTTAGTTGTGTTTACTGCACACGTTACACACTGTACATGGGCTGTCACGGCCCCCATCTGTGACAGTTCATCAGGGCGAGGCCCGGCTCCACGCACTTTGAGCGCGACACGCACAAGCAATGACCTGACTGGTGGTGACACGACAGTGACGCGACTGACAGTGGTGTGAATGACGGTGATGTGACTGGCAGTGACGTGAATGATGATGACACGAAAGATTGTGACGTAACTGCCGACGCGAACGACGGTGATGTGACTGACGATGACGCGAATGACGGGGACGTGACAACGGTGACACGACTGACAGTGTCCGTTCAACTCTCACTCACAACTTCGCGACCGCAATCTCTCATCCCACTCAGGCGACTAACTCGACCCACGCTCCGCGACGTCTCAGCGACCGCCCCCCTTACCGTGCACACATGAATCCCACCTCATCCCTTCGTGTGCGAGTGCATGGAGCCCACATGGTCACAGGCAGGGAGATGCGACTCAGTCGCCCGGGAAACACATCTACAGGTACACAACACAAATAAATATTTACCACTCACATAATTACATAAACAAAACCCTTATGAAATGCACATTACTGTTATGGTGGTGCCTCTGCAGGGTGTTCCCCTCTCGGCCATGGCACTTTTCGTTATGGTTGCCATATTGAATTCGTACATCATGTCTGCCATATTGGATCTGACATTACAGTCACTTTTGTTGTTCTAGCGACCTTTGTTATATAGATAGGTCTGGCAACTTACCTTCGTTCTCTGTTGGCTTAATGAAGATCGCGGCATTTAACGGCGCTAGTAATAGTTGAGCCCATCATTTATATTGTGTTTAATGAGAGTTCATTATAAAATATGATATTATTCCTATTCCATCTCAATTTTTGAACTTTGTCCAAGAATACGATTTGTTCATTCATTGAGTAAGTTACCTATTGTGTACCAATGCTTTAAATTTTTCCGAAATTGTTAGTTAAGTTGAAGTGATAATTTAGGAATATGTTTTAATGTATTATCAAGTCAGGGGCGTTTAGCAGTGGTCAAGCGAATGGTCTGCCAAACTGCTAGTTCTGGTTCGATTTCCAGTGATACTGTACTTTCTTTCCATTTCTATTTCTTACAATATTAAACAATTAATCAATATTTTTAACATTTAAATCACATAATAGTGTGAGGTTTTGAAAAAAATCACACACCATGCTTTACGTAAATGCTATTCAAAACTGTATAATTTTAAACAATTCATATTTAAATAAATAACTAATATACAGTAAACTTTACTATAATAAATATATAGGTATAAGTTGATAAAATATACAATTAACTGTTTGAATATATCTAATTTCAGTACTTAATAGTTTAATATTGTGAGAAATAAAAATGAAAATGTAAAACAAAATTACCAGGGGGTATCAAACCGGAGCTGGCAGATTGCCATGCCATGCGTTTGACCATTTTTTAATTTTATTTTTAAAAAATGAGTGGCAAGAGGTCGACTTGCTTTGAGCCATGCCCCTGAATTGCTAACAATTTCAAACCAATTTCCTGAAATATTTTAAGGCATTGGTACAGACTAGGCATTTTACAAGCACCAAAATGAATGAAAAAAAATACCAATCTGGGAAACAATTTCAAAAATTGAGATGGAATTAGGAATAATATAACATTTTATATGAAGCTTCCATTCAATAAATATTACTGATTGGTTCAAATACAACTAGCGTCATTAGTTCGCATGCTGCCATGAGCTTCACTAAGCCGACGAGACACACTAATGCAAAAGATAGGAAGTTGCCAGACCTATTTACCTGACTGTGCTGGCGACTCAGTCACCATATTTTTGTCGGCTGCTGGAGGCCGCCATCTTGGATGATGTCATGACCACCATCTTGTTTTTTTCTTTCCTGCTGGAGGCTGCATCTCAGAAACTGTCATCTTTGTTTCTGCTGTTTGTTCAGCATCGCTCTGTCTCATGCCAATGTTGTTGTCCTTGTCGACACATAAATTTTTTTTAAACAATATTGTGCTGTAAATTTGAAATATTGGGCACAAATTTATTTTTCACCTAAATTCTCTTACATAAACTTCGCTAGACCATTGTGCATACTGATAAATATTTTCTATTGGAGTCCCGCCACTCTTACCAACATTTCAACCTACACCCAGACGTGATTTCGCATATGCTAGAAATTCGCCTCATTATTCTCCCCGCCTCGAGTCATGAACCCTATCTGGATCAATGTCTTACTTCGTGACCAAGACGGCGCCTTTCAGCTGCTGCCCACAGCAGCCCAGATCCGAGACCTCGGCTGAGGTTGGCAGCTCCAGTAATGCCTTATTCTTATGTTCCAGTACCGTCTGGCACATATCGACGCCCGGCATAAGTCTTTTCTCACAAGCTAGCATCCCCTCAGTGCCACTCCTATTACAGGAACACCGGTACGAGCCACGAACGGGACAATTAACCTCACTAGGCCGCAAAGACATACAGCTGGCTGGCGAACTGCCTGTTTGCGCCATCTATAGGCGACAAAGCGAACTAACTTACCTTAGTTCGGCATTGGAGCGAGACCTCTACCGGCCACTTCCATCAACTCTATTTAGTTATCTTTTAGCCCGACAGAGCGCGCACCAGTTGGTTCCATAAGGACCTGGCTTACGATAGTTCCCCCTCGTGGTACTTCGGCATACTAACACCGAGTTGGTTACTCCTGTTTTCCGATAGAGCGCACTACTTTCACCACCAATGCACCTTAAATCTAGGGAACCTATCAGCTTCGAATTTTTTTTCTGTGGGCGGAGCAAGTTCTCCACGAACCTATTCCAGCCAATCAGAGGCCAGTACCCCCACTATCAAAGCCTCCGGGCCCCTGCCCCAAATTTAGCCACATATCGCCTTTTTGATTGGAATATTCGTTCGTCTGTAGTCACCGCGATCGCATCTCGTCGGAGCTAATCGCTCGCGACTTTAGCCACGAACTATATATGTTATGTATGATATGTGATCTCTTAGGTTCGGGAGTGTTCCCTAACTTTTATTTTTTATGCTTCTAGTGGGCTACTTGCCATTAGATTGACGTCGACCAGGGCTACGCCCTCCCTAAACCCGATGTGTCTCATGCCACTGCCGACCCCTCTCCTCCCACCGACACCCTCTGTTTCAAATGTCCCACCAACAAGTGCGTGTGTGCGTGTGTTCGGTCGCACTGCGCGAAACCTTTCGGCACCCACCCTAACTGGAGCAGTGGAGACTGCATGTTTTATTAAATAATTTAATTATTAAATATCTGTAATATTTAATACTTAAATCTTAAATAACTTGTAATTTTTAAAAGGTTTTAATAGTTTGAATAACTGTAGTTAATATTAATGTACTAACGGTAAGTTCAGCACTTCCTGCGGCCATGATACCCGGGGCCCGGGGCAATCTCTTCCATTCGCCATGCGGGGTAGGACACACCTCAGCACCTCGTCGACTTCAACTTTTGCTTGTAACCGATCCATTAACATCCGCCATCGTAAATATTTTTAAAACCTTTTTTAATCAACCTTCGAGGCCTACCCTGGCGGCAGACTGTTTAACTTAATTAATGAAAGCTCCCTGGAGCATTTTTAGATTAATCGGCGGACTTATACTTTCGGAGCCGGGCCACACGGTGTCCTGGTCAGTAAGAAACCTGGACTATGTGCTGTTTTCTGTGTGCGTCTTGAGTGTACGTGTCAGCGCCAATAAAGCTCAATATTCTCTAGACTCGTTGCACTTTATTCTCGACCAAAAGTTTCCCAGCAAAAAGACGGTGGTGTGTGGGGTGCCTCAAGACCCCATTAGCAGTAACATAGCGTGACCGCCGCTGAGAGCGGGTCGGTGAGTGCTAGTGGGGGGAAGTCGAACATAGCTCCACATGGGTCACGTCACGGCCCTGGGACAGAGTCGGTAGCCGGGTCCACGTGCCCATCCACGTGGTGGCGCCCAAGATATAAACATACGCCGATTCGAAAACCCTCCTCACGACAAGTTTAGTCATGTAGTAATTCTTTATCATGTATCGCGACGGACTACCGCGAGTACTCGTGTTGCCTCTTACGAGGGAGTGATCCTCTTCATTCCACCCCCAGGCTGGTAAGTGGAAAATAAACATCCTTTTTGGCTATAGTTGCCTCCTCTGTTAACCTTTTCACCCTAACTTCTCAGTTAATTTGCTATTCTTGACCACTGGATTTATTTTTAGGTTCGGGTGGGGTTAAAGACTTATTTCAATATTCATTTCAAGATTCATTTCAAGACAGTCTACAAAAGTTACACCGGCCCCTTTGGAGTGAAGAATGCTAGTATTTCCCACTTCCTGTCAGCCAGTGAACAGTCAACGATTGAATATTGTAACATCAAATTATATATAGTCCAGCACTGGTAGTACCAACAATATATTAATTTATTAATTAAATTTATTAATATTATATTTTAGTTTGAAAATATGATTATCAAATTCTAACCGCCCGGGCCCCTCTTATAAATAATTCTGATAATTGCAATTATGTCATTTCAAAGAATATCAAAAGAAAATAATACAAATTTTAATTAACAATAAAAAGGTTAAGCTTTAAGCAAACTTACTTTGTTTTTCACTTTAAATACGATTCACTTTCCTAGTTCCTATTGTGAGAACTAATTACATTTTAAATGTTTCTTCCTTGTGTTCTCTGAGTTTACAGTTTTTACTGTTTCGCCTACTTAAAGCAGCTTCCAAAACTTTGATAACTAAATTTAAATAATGTTTTCATTACTACACAAGGGCAGTAACATTGGCAATGCAGTGATTCGAACAATGACCTGCTCGGAACAATGGGTTGGAAAGCATACACCTTTGACTGCACAGCCATCGAGACATTTGCTAGAACGAGAATTAAATAAGGTATATAAAATAACGCACATTCTTAATTATATGTACTTATTTTATTAGAAGGAATAATACCATTACTTGATAGAGGGCATTGTCACCATCTTTATTTTCAAGACTTGCTACCAGGAGGGCTAATTAACACACATCATATGTCCCTATTTTGTTTCCAGTAGCTGCAACTGGGAGCGCTAGTAGACGCACTATTTGCTAGACTGTGCTACCATCATATTGATGTAATTTTTACCTACTAGAGTGCCAATCACCAGACTGTCGTAGTCATGGTCTTAGAAGGGGAGGTCTGGGCAGTGGCCTATCTGTTAATGCTTTCTTTTTGACCCCCTTAGCAAGGTCTTAGAAGGAGAGGTCTGGACAGTGGTGTGGAAAACTGGCCCCTTTCGTGACCACTTTAGTTCACCGAATCGCCATCGAGCGCTACTTATGCATCAGTCCGGTTTTACTGTTGTTGATATAGGACTGATTTGCAGTTTTTATTTTATAAATAAATAACGAGAAGTGTATAATGCTAGAAACCTTACATTATCATAACCAACATGTCTGCATATTACTTTACCGAAAATGTATTCATAATTAACAGAACATGTCTTTATAACTGTAAAAAACAATCCTATTATAGTTAAATAGCATACGAAGAGTCAACATCTATTAATCTCATTTTAATAACAAATAATTTAAAATAATTTTGTCTTCTTCATACCTTCACAATTATAAGTCCAGAATGATGCATAGGATCTCTTGACGGAGATTCAATGAACTAATGCAGTCACTGAGGGGGTCAAAAAGAAAGCATTAACAGATAGGCCACTGCCCCCACCTCCCCTTCTAAGACCTTGCTCGCTATCTTATCAGAACATCTTGGAATATAGCCCTTACTCTCCAACTGTGAGCCAGTGTTCAGTCAATTATTAATTACATTGTCTGGTGCTCTACAAATCATCAATTTTCCTCCAAAAACCAGTTTACCACAAGGAGAATACATGACAGATCCTGAAAAAATACACAATATATTATTGAAAATTTATGTCAAATCTAATTACAGCTTGTTTTAATGTAACCAGTTTCTGCAATCAAAAGCCCAAAACACCATTTTTATGATTTACATCCATTTTTTTCTTAAAAATAATTATATTATAGACATAACACAATTTCTTTAAATCATCTTATCTGGCGTGTCCCAAAATGCAAAATGACTTTTTGAAGTTAAACTTCTTTATGCGCGTTATGAAAAATATGAGAGTGAAATTTTAAGATGTGCGCGCATTACTGTAACACAAAACTAACAGTTTGAAGCTGCCCGCTAAACCGCTCATTAAGTCTCGAAAAAAAGCTGCCAACAAAATATAAATAGAACCTCTATTAGTCGCACATGTTGGCACGCTCGTCGCCTCTGATCACTGTGACGCGAACCCCGCTACCTCTATGTAAATTTAAGTGACTTAAGTATTGTTCGGAATCTCAGGGTAGGTTCGGCCTTGTGGCTAGAGGCAGTGGTTCGACACAGTAGGCCCCCCCCCCCCCCCTCAAGCTGTTTCGGCCACTCGGGACGCCTAAAAAGAACAAGAAAGTACCGGCTGATTTCTTATTAATTTATTCCGGCACAGCCCTATACATAGTGCTGCCCGTCCTGGCTGTAACGGTTGTCCCGAATCGAATCGTACACACGCGACCACCCACTCAGTGGCGGCTCACGAATTTACTACTCGGTAAGGTCATTCACTTTGGACATGATGCGATGATTACAAAAACAAACCCTAACATAACACACTAGAATCCTGAGCAAAATTACACTTCACAACTATAATTACGTATTACACTGGGCTAAGAACGCGTAGGCCCGTAACTCCGGCGACGCTACATGAATCTTAGGACTGTCCCAGAAATTGACGTGTTAGTAAGATTGTTTGTTACGTGTTGCCTACTGGCTGCCCCGTGCGGGCTGAAACTAATTAGCCGATTGGCTAGGATATTGCGTGAAGCGCCGACGTACCATCTCGCAGTTCGCACATAGTACTTACGTATTCAGGGCCGCAACTAGAGTCTCTGGCACCCGGGGCATGAATGGATTCATGAGATGCCCCTCCCCCCCACCACACATCTTTTTTTGCACATACCACACCAATAAGGCGGGGTGCCCAGGGGCCCTCCCACGGAAAAATGGTGCTATTTAAGCATTTTCCATACCTACATATAACAGTTTCTGTGCTACTGTAACTTGAATGCATGAACCCAAGTAGTCCGTATAATCACTAGACTTGTTCATTAAATTGTCGTCATATATGTTTTTTTAAGATTCAAATTCAACTTGCGAGACCTTCTTGCAGCAAAGATTTTGATGATATCATCATAGCAAATAGAGGATGCTCTCTTGTGTTCTATGGAAATAAACCTAAAATTCGACAGTCTGTCTTGCCTCATACTATTTCTTAAATAATTTTTTATAGTTTTCAATTTGCTGAAACTTCTTTCGCCTGAAGACTGTTACAGGAAGAGTAAAAAATATCTTAAGGGCTGTGGTCAGTTTTGGATATCCTTCTTCAAGTCTGTGTTCGTGAATGAGCTTCAAGAGGGTCGCTGCAGATGCTGTTTTCAGTGTCATCAACTGCCAAGGCATGATGTTTAAAACTTTCCATTTCTTGAACTATTTCTTCTCCATTGATGTCATCTCTGTATGTTTCAGACAACCATTTGGCTGCAGTCTTCAAATCTTTAACTTCCATTTTGTAGATGTTATTCTCATTTAAAAAGTTAAACTTGTCATTAATTGCTTGAAGAGCCTGAAATCGGGATTTTAAGGCATTCACTTTTTCATCGCCACTGCTTCCTCACAGACAGTGGTACCACCCTCTATGACAACATTGTACTTTATTCGTATAGAGGACACATTAAAACATTGTAACTTCTCCCTTTACAATTTTTTATGTTAATGATGAACTTAATATTTTTTTCAGAGTATTTTAAAATAAATATGTTGAGACGTTATATTGTAAATCATATTAGACATTCCTGGCATGCAAATTAAAAATCTTTTTACCAGTTACCAGTTATAGTAGGAATTACAATGCAAGCGATTTCGGCGCCCCCACAGCTTTGCGCCCGGGGCGTATGCCCCGCTTGCTCCCCTCTAGTTGCGGCCCTGTACGTATCACATCGAACGCTCGTCTTGGAGCACTGAATAATAAGGTTACATACCACTCGGTAAGTCGAGGCCGACCATGGGACTGAAAGAAACAGTTTACGGAATTATACAACTATTGAAAACTACATATCAGTAAAAATAAGAAATGCTGGTCCCGTGTCGTGTGGAGGTTGCCGGCCTCTGTGAGCTAAGGAAGGATATTGCCGCTCTCACCGCGCGCGCCCCCCCTCCCCGCCAGCCCTCCCGCGGAAAACGTGTGATTTTCGCGGGAAACTGAACCGGCCAGGTTCGGGACAAGGCGCACGGTGAAACATAATGGTGAAAGAAATAAAGTGTTAAACTATGAAAATAAAGTCTAATATGTTCCTGTGGAAAAATACATAAACATTTGTTGCAGTTCGGCGGAGGGATATGCCCCACCTGGCCGGATCCTTCCGCCGACGTGGCACTTGTTACATGGTGTTCGCCCTGTCGCACTTTCTACACTGCGGTGCGCGCCCGAGCGCGTTCGGTGCACACGCCTTCGTGAGACGTTCATGAGGCATAGCGGTCTATGCGACATAGAGGAGCATTGGTGGTCAGCGTCAACTGTTTTCATATTTATAATATTTATCCACATGTTTCTAGTTTCTACATTCACAACACGTGTTTTAGTTTCATACAAGTGCGAATTATATATGTGCTAATAAATTATATTCAGTAGTGATTTAAATGGAATATTTTGACTAATATTTTTTCTAATCGTAAATATTAGTAAAAAAATTGTGCTTATATACCTTTACAAGTGCTCCAATTTTTATTAAGGTTAACAATCTACATGTATCATGTATTGATATAAATTAAAATATTATTATTTAATATAATTAATACAAAATATTACGTATTAAATTATTAATTTTATATATTTGTTATTGGTTATTTATTACTTACAAAATAAGGAAATAAATTTCATAAATCTTAATAAAAAATTTAAATGAACATCAAATTAAAATATTAATTTTTAATATTTATTATTAAATTGAATAATAAATATTTATAAAAATAAATGAACAAATGTAATGAAAACTTTTTTATAAAAATGAAATGTGTATATTAAATTAAGAAAATAATAAATATTTAAAAAATGAATAAACTTAAATTAAATTTTAGAATTTATTATTAAATTTATTTATTTTCTTTTAGAATATTAAATGATCAATAATAAAATTTTAAAATTATGTATCTTATAATATTAAGTGAAATTATGTCATATATATTATTAATCTCTAAATTTTATTTATTTAGTTTTTCAAATTTAAACTGAACTTGACGCCAACCGCCGGTACTCCCTGTCATGTCCACCATTTTGGCCTCGGCTGGTGTGATAGCACAAACCCCAAGTGCGCCACCCCTCCTACACAATCTATGGTGGCGAACGTTAGTTCGCCACCCGCCCCTAGATGGCAGACAAAGGGGAATGTGAATTAAGGTAACTTTGTCTATCTGCCCAGCCTAATTCACGACAAATATGTAAATATATAGTGTTGTGACAAGAAACCTGTTAATGATACAAGGGAATGTAAAGAGTATTGTAATTCGAATATGTATGCACAGGAAGGGTACAGATGTGCCCTCCCTACTGAATATGTACATACATTGTATATTTACCCTGGCTGAGCTAAGCCAGTCAGAAAGCTCTTCCCAGTATTTCTGGGCCAATAGAAGTAACTGAATACTTGAGCAGTATTGTTTTAGGCAGTGACCTCTCTGGAGGACTGCTCCTCCCCCTTCCTTCCTCTGGTAATCAGCAACTTTTCTACAGGATCGCTCCTCCTCCTTCCTTCCTCCTCTGGTTGACAGCGGCCTCTCTGGGGGACCACTCCTACCACTCCTTGCTCTTGGGCAGCGACCCCTGCTCGGGGACCGCTCCCGCTCCTCCCTGTGCCCCTCTCAGAAGCCCGGGACAAGTCATCCCTCTGGTTCGCACAGGCCGTTATGTCACAACAACACTTACTTTTAAGTGCATCGAACACGCCCGAGCGTGATGTAGAGGTGGGTTGGGACAGCAATTTTCGGTATCAGTCCCAACCTGAGACTGATACAGTAATGTACCTAGGTACAAGTCTCTGATACTTCTGTATCAGAATGTCCCAGGAGGCAACAAAGCTCCTCGTACGCAGACCGTGCGACCGGAAGGAGAATCTGATACATTATTTATCACGCCCGGTAATTCTCTACCTCTGTTGCTCTCATGCCCGCCTGATACAACCAGTATCAATCAGTTCAACATTCACTGCAGTTCGTCCTGGCCGTGTATCACCATGTACATTGTTGCGGGCTGTCATGCTTTCTAGTTAGTATATTTATAGTGAAATAAGGAATGGATAAGTGCACGAAAAAGACTTCATTTGTGTGGAATTTTTTTACGGAAAATAATGAGTTTGCTAATTGTAATTTGTGTAAACAAAAACTGAGTTATAAATCATCATCGACTAATCTGAAGAAACATTTGAAACGTAAACATTG
Organism: Bacillus rossius redtenbacheri; assembly: GCF_032445375.1. Taxonomy (NCBI): domain Eukaryota; kingdom Metazoa; phylum Arthropoda; class Insecta; order Phasmatodea; family Bacillidae; genus Bacillus; species Bacillus rossius. Next base: position 28,058,613 of record NW_026962010.1, read on the forward strand.
ATATAGTATGCTCACTAATGTACGTATCTGTTTTTTTTTTAATTTTTAATTTTTTATAAAATCGTAATCTTTTAATGTATGAAAACACTAATTACTAATTGTTTTCGGAAAAAATAGTCCTAATGTTGATTACATCTGTTATTAGTGTCAACTGAGAATTTATTTGCATTTTCATAGCTGTTAGGTGCACAAATATAAATATTATATCTTGTATTAATGTACTTTTTAATATTAAAATTTCATTAGTTTTATTATTGAACGAGACGGTGCACGCACTGCGCACTGAGCGTACTTTGAAGTAGGACAATAAACAAAACGACTTGTAACCAGGGCTGCCACTCTGATATTCATGAAAAACCTAGATAACCTACAAAAAAACCCAGACACATGGGTAAAAAAACCCAGATGCGTCTAAAATGCTATCGTTGAAAATGTTTGCGTACTAATTCAAAAATATAAACATAACTGGTTTTAATATAAAACAATTAATTACCTTACAAGACTGAAAACGGTTAAATACAACCAATACAAGAAAATTACACTGCAGCAAAATGGCTGTATAAGTAATTCTTGGACCAGTACATATCATAAAAAAACCTACAAATATATACATGACAAAACAAACACCATCACTGCATCCTTTAAACCGGTAATTGTTTTTATAAAACTGCATCATGTACGTTAGTCTTTATTCAGAGTCTGATTCTACAAGATTGGTTTGAAGGTTAATTGTTGCATTGGTTTTGTGTTCTGCAAGCCTCTTTGAAGAATGTGTCTAATTTAATATTCGACTTAGCTTCTTGAAAACTAGTTTTGTGTTTATATGTATTTTTGTGTGTGAAACACATAGACTTGTTTGCATTTATCAAACAGATATTGCAACAGATACAGTAGCTACTACCTTTATTATTGTTTTAGGTATAAAAATAATTAAAATTATAAAAAACCTAGAATTGTTGGAATTCATTATTTAAAAACCCAGAAACCCAAACACCATTGGAAAAACCCAGATCTGGGTGGAAAACCCCATGAGTGGCAGCCCTGCTTGTAACAATATCGCTTTGCGCCTCTCCTTCAAGGCTTCAACGCCTTCCCCTGCGCTTCCTCCCCTACATTCTTTCCCTTCTTTATCCCTTATTCGTCGTTCCTGCTCCCTCCCCTTTCACAAGCTCCGCCCAAGTGACCGTCCTCTGCGATCGGGTACTGTATTCATTGGCCGTGGTGTTGTTCCAGCTGAATTCTGAACTGATACTAAAGTCTCTGATACTTTTCAAGTGTACTCGTTTGCCGTTCCTGATACAGGCGCGTATCAGTGCCAAAGTATCAGGTTGATACTTTTCGACCCACCTCTAGCGTGATGTCCGCCGAGTGAGTGTAAGTGCACCGCGACGAACGTCAAGTCAATTACACCGCCCGGCCGGGCGTGGCAATGCGCTAAACTAAATCAGTAATTATTCTTTTAACTCAAAACAACCAAAATAATAACAATTAGAAGATAATTAATTCAAGGGAAATTATGTCCAATTGTTCAATAATCATATATTGTGAAATATGTAATTTAAGTCCAAAACTGGTCTGAGCTGTTTTCCCGCGCTTCACGTGTCTCGGCGCGAGGTCGCAGGGCGCCCTCGCGCTCAGTTACCGTCGGGAGCTCGCAGGGGTCGGTCGCTCCGCAAACGCAGAGCCTTCAGATTTCGCGCCACATCCAAGTCTCAGCAATAGTGTAAGTTCTTCAAATACTTTTACCAGCTCTGCGCCGACCCCACTCAGTCGTACGTCTTTTCGTGCGACTCTTTACCTAATCATTTAATCCCAACAGGGAGTTTTGCGTTTATTACGTAATTTTCATGTCCAGAGTTTAAGGACAGCGTAAATGAGTTATGCAGTTTTCCGGTTTCGAAGCCAAGTAATCTTTATTGTCGAAGGCTCCTAGCCAGCCACGTGTGTCGAGTTCTAACTCATTAATCTACGTATCTAACATTCATCGTATTTAAATGCGTAACCTCTAACGTGCAATCTAACCACGTAATAACTGTTTAATAAGTGACTGTAACTTGTATGTTTTCATCTAACCGGGCCTACTTACTTTTCGGGACTTTAATGTTTCGCAACAGGTTAGGTTGCAAATAACTTTAGAACATTCATTTGCATGTCCGTTTTACCTAATAACGTCAATCTCTGCATAAGCTGTTGCAGCATAGCAACTCCGCGACTATCCGCTGCTTCTTGCACGTCGATAACGGCCACAGCACAAGTTCGCATATACCGTTTTGCCATCTATCCTGGTCGCGCACATCGTCTACGCATAGAGACTCGCGTGCCGCGACGGTCAGACAACAGACGCGGCCAGTACTTGGACCAGTGTGTGTAACGGTTCTTAATAAAGTGCAGTGTCGTGTCAATCAGTTTACCATTTATTTATAAGGCGTCCTGGGTGGCCTGAACAGCCCGGGTAGATTTCCAACCGCGACGCGCTCCTGCCTGCAGCCACGAGGCCGAACCCCCGTTAATGCCCCTGAGATCACTTTTCGAACTAATAATTACTTAAAAAACTTAGACAGGCAGCGGGAGCGGCGTCAAACTTTATTGACTGTATTGACTATCTTTTTCCAGCCCTTTTATTATTTTATTGTAATTAATTTGACGCCAGCCGCCGGTGCTCCCTTTGGGTCGCACAGACCGTTTATGTCCCAACAACACTTATTCGTAAGTGCAACGAACACGCCCGTGCGTGAAGTCCGCTGTGTGAGTTGAAGTGCGCCCGAAGAACAGCAAGTCGACCATAGCACCCGGCCGGGTGTGTCAATGCGCCAGTGTGTAATTAAATAAGTAATTCCGCTTTTTAGAAACCAAAATAATAACAATTAAAAGATACTGAAGTAATATGAGAATTATGTGCAATCGTAAAATAAACATGTAATATCACAAAATTTAAAAACTAAGTCCAAAACTGGTCGTGACTATTTTCCCGCGCTACACGCGTCTTGGCGCAAGGTCATACAGGGCTCTAGCGGCAGTTGCCGCCGGGAGCTCACAGGGGTCGGTCGCTCTGTGAACGCAGATCCTACAGTTTTCGGGCCACTTTTCCAGTTCATCGCCATAGTCATAAGTTTACCTTATCTTTTTCAATTGACTTTGCGCCCAACCCCACTTAGCCGTACTTTCTTACGTGCAGCTTTTCGCTTAATCATTTAAATCCCAACAGGGATATTTCGGCATATTACATAAATTTAATGTTCAAAGTACTCGGGCAGCGGACGTGAGTCTTACGCATTTCTCCCGGCTTCGACGCCAGTTCATCGTCGTTTGATTAGGGCTTCTGGCAAGCCTCTAGTGTCATGGTGTACTAACACTTTAATAAACGTGTTTTCGATTTAGTTAAGTTTGACTGTGTAATATATGTATTTGCAATCTACCCTCGTAATAAGAACTTTATCAACCTTTAAGGAGCTACTGTGACTCTAGTATAATTTTCATCTAGCCGCGCTTATGCAAAAGCTGAAACATTCGTATTCTAATAGGTTAGATTGCACTCATGTTTAAGAACATTTGATCGTATACTTTTCCCCTTTTATGTTTAACTTCAATTACAATATAAATATATTTGCAACCTATCAGTTCTGTAGTAATTCACCACAGCTTATTTTTGTCAGTGCTGGCCTCAGGATAGATGTTTATACACATGTTTGCAGCAACCGATCGTGAAGCGACGCTCTGATGACAGACTCGACCAGGCGTTGGACAAGCAAGTATATGAAGCAGTAATAAAGTACAGTGTTTTCTAAGTCATTTTCCTTTTATTTCAAGGCGTCCTGGGTGGCCTGAACAACACAGGTAGTTTAAAACTAACGACGCACTCCTGCCTGCAGCCACGAGGTCAAACCCCCCCCCCCCCCCTTCAAGATTATTTTCAATTCAATATTTATTCTAAACTTAATCAGGTAGCGGGAGTGGCATCAATTTATTTGCATGAAATTAAAAACTATTTTTTAATGATGCAAATGAAGTATAACTTCTCACGTGCGTACATACGTACACACGCCCATTTTTTTAATTTTTTTCAGACTACTTGCAAACTTCTTAAATCAATGGTTAACCCGTATTCCAATACACAAAAATAAGAGTTTAGATGTTGAATATGCTTAACCCGTACCCTAACTATATTCCTAGTGCACAGTAGGACACAGCCAGTCACTCTTTTTTCCTTCAAGGGACTGATTTTGGTGTCCTATCCATTGCAGATATGTTGCCCAAATTTCGCACATGCACAGAACTTACTTTTTCTTTGATTTCGTCCAGAAAGCGGACCCGCATCTGCGTATATGAAATTTCGTGAATATCGGCGGACATACTAAACACATTGGTGTGTCAAATGAAACTCTATGATAGCGAAACTATCCTGGAACACATTGTGTACACTTTAATGGTCATAAAATATTATTGCAACTTAAAGTAGGTAGGTACTTCTAAAAATTTAGACAGATGGTTCAATTTTTGTGCGATGGTGCTCTTATATTTAGGATTTTTCCTCTAACAATTGTATCGATGGATCTTAAATGCCTAATAGAATGCGTTGGAACCAGTTTCTAGCTTTGTTCAAGGCTTAAAATTGTTATTAAAACTGATGCCGATTTGTTTCCTAACTGGGATTCGGTTTGGACATGTTAAGGAATATGGCCCGCGAGATAGGTTATGGTTGTGTCATAACGAGGTTCTGCTAGTTATTTTGCCGACCTTCGTATTATAGTCGGTTACACACTTTCTAGCTGTTCAAGGGGTTCTGTGTTCGAGTCATAGTTAAGTAATGTGTGTATATTTTGGAAAGCGAGGACAATATATTTGAGATAAAGATAAATGAATAAATAATATTGAATTTTATTCTGGTTGTGGAGAAAGCCGTAGACCAGTAAAAGTATAAACTAAAAGAAGAAAGGTTTTTACGCCACATTACTTGTTTGTCATGGAATACCGTCATTAAAGGTAATTTTTCCCTAAAACGTCCTTCCACAACTTTTAATAACTCTATGGTGTTGTTATTTTGTTTCTTACTTGCAAGTTTCGTGAAAATTAAATCAAAACTTCATAGTACTGCAAAAATTCACACGATGAGCTCAAGTGTTGGGAATTTAGTTAATGGTGATAAAGATTTACAACAAATGATTGAAATTGAAACACAGAAGCAAAGGTTTAATGTAAGTTTGTTTTGTCGACTCTTTTAAAATTAAATAGTATTAGTGTTTAATCCTTTAAATAAGTGTACGTAGAGGAAAGTATAAGAAACATCGCTTGATGTTACTGCTGTTAAATCGCAATGCACGGTTCAATCGAGTATAATATGAATTTATTCATGAATCTAGCATTTTCTTCTAGACCATAAGTAGCGCTTCTTGAACTTGTCAACCTAAGTCTTAATGCCAGGTGAATTTTTTTTGAGTACTTTATCCTCCTCAGACCTGAAACTGTTTCCTCAAAGGAAACCTAGTTTTTCTTTTTTTTTTGTGTTACAAGGGACCTCAATAATACAGAAAAAATTTTGGTTCCAATATTTTTTTATTTTAAATTACCAAAATCATATGTCCAGCCATCTGGACATTGGGACATAGGGTAAATATTTACTTGGCGGTATTTCCGAAAATAAAATGTTAAAAATCCGAAAATACCTTTATTTTATGCTCTTCAACTTCCTCTTTTCATTAAAAGTGGCGGAGGTAAGAAATTCCAAATACTTTAGGAGATATCGAATTTTTAAATTTCATCATATGTAGTTGAGCGGTATTTTCGAAAATAAATGTTAAAAATCCGAAAATACCTTTATCATATGCTCTTCAACTTCCTCTTTTCATTAAAAGCGGCGGAGATAAGAAATTCCAAATACTTTAGGAGATATCAATTTTTTTAATTTTGCAATACAAGACCTGTGAAACCATTCGAGCGGCGCCATTTTTGTTATTTTGCCGTGTGTTCGTGAATACGTTAATCGTGAATGCGTAATTAATAAAATGGTTGATTAGGTCAGGTCAGTTACATTATTAATACTTTCAAACTAAGCCGACATTAAAAATTATTTTGTGAATTAATTTTAATGGCTGTTTAGTTTTAAAATATTTTTAATGTAACTGACCTGACCAAACAAACCCGGACAGAGGGTGAACAGTAAACTAAAATGGTCGATTAGGTCAGGTCAGTTACATTATAAATACTTTCAAACTAAGGTGATATTAAAAATAATGTGAATTAATTTTAATTATTCTTTAGTTTTAAATTATTTATAATGTAACTGACCTTACCTAACAAACCCGTAACAAAGGATGTATAGTAACAGTTCACGTAAATTTTTTTGTTACTTATTACTTGCGCAACAATATCAAAATAACAAATAAGACTTTAAAATTATAAACGTTAAAAACTCACCTAAGTTGGAGGCGGTAATTAAACACAGTTTTAAACAATAATTGAACTAAATAATCACGTATTAGTTCATTTGAATTCTGGCCTATCACGAACAATCACGTGACATCATTATACAATAAAAAAATAGATACTCGTAAGTAAACAAGAAACAATGGTGCACGCACGCCACAGGAATGCGCTGGTTTTGTGCTGAAATTTAAAAATTTGATATCTAATATTTGGAATTTATAATCTCCGCCGCTTTTAATGAAAAGAGGAATTTGAAGAGCATATAATAAAGGTATTTTCGGATTTTTAACATTTTTTTTTCGCAAATACAGCTCAACTACATATGAAGAAATTAAAAAATTCGATATCTCCTAAAGTATTTGGAATTTCTAATCTCCGCCGATTTTAATGAAAAGAGGAATTTGAAGAGCATAAAATAAAGGTATTTTCGTATTTTTAACATTTTTTTTTCGGAAATACCGCCCAAGTAAATATTTACCGGACATAGTTACACTAGCAGCAATAATCCTTAAAAGCACTCGTGCAAGCAAAAATTATCAAACAATATTTTAAACGCAACTATAGAAGACACAGACATCAGAGCATTTTTAACACAAATAAAAAAAATCACAGAAAGACACATGTGATTATAAAGAATTTAAAAAAAATGCCTAGAATTACTGCTTGCTATGGAACACAACATGTAATACTACATACAACTCTGCCATATTTTAGTTGTTAGAAATAACTTGAACTCAAGAATAACCATGATTATTATTAGGAATGAAATTCAAGAAAACACTGTCGTGAAGGTGAAATGCACAGAAAAACATCACATGCCAAACATTTGAAACGGGTTTTTCCAGAACAGTTCTGGTTTCTGCACCTCATGAACTTGTTGCTGTCATTTACACTGCAAATCGGTAAATGTTTGTTTCCTGTCAACCGCACATCCTTTGTTGGGATCGCTACACATCTCCTTTTCTTTGCAGGCTCCCAATCAGATTCTGGTTGCTCTTCAGCATTTGTGTTCATTTGAGATCCTTTAGCTCCCATGCCCAGTGATTCACCAACATACAACCTAAAATCCAGGAGATCCATAACTGCAGACTTCTTCTCACCCAGTGATACTCTATCTTGCACATATTCTTTCCAACCGTTTGTAACAGCCAGGTCGATCATATGAAAAAAGAACCTGACAGTCCACTTCTTTGTACGCATGCAGATTCTGTAAAAAGAAATAAGTCTATCACATAGGTCTACTCCTCCCATTGACTGGTTGTACTGAAACACTGTATTAGGATTATCTACAAGGATGTACTTTTTCTCTCTCTTGTCCCACCGACGTACTTGTGTCACAGGTTGGGCACCAACAGCAGTTGATGCTAACAGTACAGATTTATTATCTCTCCACTTGATTAGAGAGATCTTAGAATCTTCACGAACTAACTGTTGGAAACTGCCCCTGCCCTTTGTTTCAAGCTCCTTGTCGGACAACAGTTTCTTCGTTAGATTTTTATTTATTCTGTTGGCAGAAATGGTACCTGTGCCTCCAGTATTTTTCGTTAGAAAAAAATTCAATAATGGCAAAGAAGTGAAATATCTATCAAAAACAGTGAATACCCTTCTGGAATATCAGTAGCTAACCTCTTCACAACAGACCCACCTATTCCCAAGTGATTATCAGGCTTGCCTTCGGGCCATGTGTTTTTACCTTGATACACAAAGAAATCATGAACCACACCATCACGAGATGCCAAAACGAATGATTTGAGACCAACAGGGTTAGGCTTACCTTTTACAAACTGCTTCAACTTTGTTTTACCTGTAAAAGGTATCATTCGTTCATCTATAGATAACTCTGAGCTCAGGGGGATCTCTTTACACCTATTCCTCACCACATCGTAAATGGGTTGAACTTTCCAAAGACGATTATTGGTCTTTTCCTCTTCTGTAACAGACATATTATCCACCAAGAGCAAGTAGTTTCTGAGTGTGAACATTCTATCACGTGGCAATTGTGTGATAGAAGGAACTTTCAACCCATATCTGTAATACATTTTTAGCCTTGGGAGACGTAAACAACCCATGACAATGTGAGCACCAACAACCTGCTTGTACTCTACTGGTGTCAATTTTAGTTGTTTAGTTGGATTGTCTTGCATGTGACGTCTGTTACTTTGATCCGAGATTCTGTTGTAAAAGTTGTCTGGAACATACTGCTCAAAATAATTGAGGGGTGTAAAAAACTCCCTGTTGCCAACTTCCCATTCTTGGTCCCCTAGCAAAGAGATGTATGCATCAAAATACTCGCAGTTTTTCCAAAGCATGTCTCTTGTTACTTGGCCAATATTCTGTTCTTGGTTGACCTAAAAATAAAATAAAACTTTTGGTAAAATCTACAATTGCAGAAAAAATACTAGGCCTAGGCTACAGTCTAAAAAGTAAAAGTAGAGAATACAAAATGGCACAGTAACTAGAGGCTGAAACCTTATTCATGTTTTATTAATAACTACAATAAATTATTTTCTAAACATTTTCCATCGACAAATTTGTATAGTTCACTTTGATCCATAACAGGCTACCATTTTGTGAGTACGGAATATGGAAGATTATTGTTTTTTACGTTCCTGCCAGTACTACATTAGTTACACGTACATTTCATCAATAGCAAGAGTAAATGTTGCTGCACAAAGCCGCCCCAGGCAACTTGCAACAGTAAACACAAACACTGTGCAAAAGTGGTGTGATGTCCTTCCTGTTAAGAGAAACGGGGTGAACCGCAGATTTGTGCAGATGTCTGGTTTCGTGCAGCTTGTGCAAGTTGGGGTATGTAAGAGAAATGAACCCTTACTTTCATCAATGACATTCACCACTCTGGCTCACATTTGCCAAAATTTGGAAAACTATTTTTACTTCACTACTGACCTAACATTAACATAACAAACTGGATAATTATATATCAAGAAATACATTTACTTACAGGTAGTTCATCAGATTCACTTTCTGATTCTGTTCCAGAGTCAGTGTCGCAAAATGAACTCAATGTTCGTCTCTCAGGCACATCGGGTACATAATTTGGATCAGCATCATCATCATCATCATCATCATCATCATTCATATCAATATCACTATCATCTAGTGCCTGAAGGATGTCATCATTCACAAAATCTTCATTCACTACAACAAACCCACAGAAATAATTTTTTTAGTTGAAAATGTATTTTGAGGTTATATTTTTTATAAACCAAAGCAGACCCCAGTGTCCAGGCTGCTGAACATAAACTTAACACGCAATGATTACAAACAAACACAAATAAATTGACATACAGTAGAACCCCTCATATCCGACCTTCCCACAACCGACTCCTCCGGATATCCGACCTAGTCTCCGTGGTTGGCGAGCCTGTTCAGACTTGAAAAAGTGACGCAAACTGTAAGGTCAGACGTGATTGTTGGTGTAGAATGTGCTCGTACTATAATCTTGTACTGTTCTATGTTTTTTAACGTAACGTAACGTATTATGGGCAAAAAAAGTGGAGGGACACTTCCACAAAATCAAGTTTGGCAAAACTGAAACAAAAATACATTACTGAATTCTTTAAATAAGGTTTTCTTACAGTGTATTCATCTTATCATCTATAATTTAACAACAGTAAATGTTCGAAATGTATACAGCAACATTTTTACAAATAAATTTGTATTACTGTACAAACTGTATAGCTGGGAAAGGCGTTTTTTTTGCTCCTACGGATATCCGACCTTTTGGCCGTTCTGACCATGGCCCGGTCCCGTCATGGTCGGATATGTGAGGTTCTACTGTATTTCATATTCAGGATGTAGAGAAAATATTCAAGATTAGAGGCCAATAATCACAACATTTTTTTACAGAGGTTAAATAATTTATTTTTACCTTTTTTCCTGCGGTTGCGTGAAGTTCGTGTGACACTAGTAGACGCCATATTTGAAATGTCAGTGTAGCCAACTAAAACTCTACACAACACGATGCGAAAAATTCCCAGCTGAAACAAAGTGTTCAGTAAGCTGGACAACTGGTCATTGCTTCTTTATCTTGCACGGAAATACTAGCAAACGTAAGTAAAAATTGTCCAGCCGGCTGTACACCTGGGCTGAGGAGGTTAAATATAAATAGGTAATTCTGAAGAAGAGCCATTTTTCTGTAGCTTTTTTTTTTAAATAATTTTTTTTTTTTATGTAATCTAACCAACTAAACACAATTTAAAAGTATTTATAACATATGCGACTTAACCAACTGTTAATACAATTTTGAGGTAGTGTGAATGCAACTAACCTAATTTAACAAACCGTCCACACAATTGTAAGGTATTTTTAACATAGCTTACCTAACCTACACTTCTCAAGATTTAATGGTGTCAGGAACTAGACTAATCTCTTTTTAATGTGTGTAACCTTTCATGAATACCTACTCTGTTAGTTACTGGTAAACTATTTTGAAGTATCATAATGTTCTCATAAATGATTAGAAAATATGTGATGAATTAAAAAAGAAAAATTAAATTCCTACGTCGCGATTTTACCGTGAATAAAATAATGAAATTCAGAAAATTGTGTTTTTCAGCACTACATGCTTTACCTTTAAAACATTGTTTGGAAATTCCTACTGGTTTCAGAGAAGTTACCATTTATAGGTGTCATTAGGTAGCCTGTGTAGTGATGCGGCAGTCACCATTGTGCTTTAGCTTAGCAACTTTGGAAACCTAAGGCCGGCTACTGTGCCATAAATTAGGGATTTAGGCACGTTTTATTTAAAATTTTGTAATCTTAAATATTTTTGGAAATTTTGATTTTTTTTTTACTCATGTTATTTCCTTACGGCCAGGCCATCAGCCTCTGTTCTCAGAGGCGAGCAGATTTTCTTTCCCAGCCTCATGCTAGCTTAGCGTTCTGGCTAATATTTCTCCCGCCTCCAGGCATGTCGGAGGCCGGTAACTTTATTTCTTCACTTGACTTCTTTTGCCTACAGCAGCTTGTGAAGCAGTGCTGAGCCCTGCTAACTCTGTCATGAATCGGTATAAGGTTCACTAGCAGCAAGACACGACAGGAGGATCCCGTGGGCCTTGCGTCCCACAGACCATGCGTTTTTTGAAGCCATCCCCCCCCCTGCACCACCACCCTTTCTTCTCAGAAGTGAAGCTAGGAGCGACGACCGCACGGGGACGTTAACCGAATTCAAGGCCATCTCAGGCTTGACAGCTGCAGTTACGATTCTGGACTTTAACGACATCTAGCGACGGCTGTGGTCACTAACGCCACTTGTGGGCGTCGGCAGGGCCGACACTACCGCGCTCGCGCGGAGGTAACGACAACCTTTCTCCCCCTTATGTCTCAGGCCGCTAGGTGGCACCTCTGGTTACTCCATTACCCCCTAGCTTGACACTCTCGTCTGTCACTAGTCGATTTATTAGTACTTCTTCTCGCCACCAAAAGATAGCGCCTCAGTCGCGCAGTCACTCCAGTAAGATCTAATTTTTTTTTGCCGGACACCTTCGGGTGGGCTCGGTAATTTTCGGCTCAGAGCCTACACCTCCCCTCCCCCCCCCCCCCCCTTTCCTCCCATTCTCTAGAGACCCCGCGCCTATTATGTACTGACGATACCCCGCGCTGAAGTTACTTCGGTGCGCGCCTCCTGACTGACTGGTACCGTTTGTAACTGCGATCTTCGGCGAATCATCGACATCGCAGCATATATCATGTAGTCTTCTCAGACTAGAGGGATGAAGTCCCTATCTAAAATTAAAAGTAACCAGTCAGTAGTTTAGTTAAAAGTAGAGAAACTTAGTATTTATATATATATATATATATATATTTTTTTTTAATTAATCATGATGACTTCCGTGTCTACCGCGCATCGTGGTGCGGGTTTTCAGAGACGAGACGCCCTCTCCTGAGCGCCAGGATCAACACCCTGTTCTGGTAAGTCTTGACGTCATCCCCCCTTTAATTTCCCTCTATTGGCCTTTTGCACCATTTAAGTATACTGTCTGGAAACAGGTCTAATTCTTTGGAGTTTGGACTTCTGTTTCAGACAGGGTTCCAAGTTTGGGGCAACCAAATTCCTCTGCCAGAACCTCTGGAATCGGTTCCTGAGCAGAATCCACCATCTTTAGGCCTACTACCTCGATCACCGTCTACCTACAGCCCCGGGTGATACCCGCATAATTCTATCATTTTATTCACGAACTCAAAAAATAGTGTAACCCAGTTAAGACAGCGGACAGTAAAAGCAGTTCGAGGAAACAAAATTTATATAATGTTTTGCAAGGACTATATGTACAACCTGTAAAGTTAGCGATGTTAATTTCATTCATGTTTTTAAATATTGTTATTTTTTTTAAACATTCAGGGCCGGCCCGATAGTAAATAAGTTCAAATAATATAATATAATAAGTGTAATTGTGAGGAATTTAAGTAAGATCATTTATCATGAAAAACAGACGTTACAAAGGAAAATTTAATCTATAAAAAAAAAGAAAGGACAATGATTAATAAAATAAGGAAGTCTATAGACGTAACAGTTGTTTTTATTTATTTAATATATAATAACGATCATTTTTCTCCCAAGTGTTCGTAGGGAGTCTCTAAATTTTCTTTGTTTACTCCTAGTGTCGCCTCTGATGTTGACTTGTATGGATATTAATTCTGGGCCCCAGTATTCAGAGTTTCCAAATCTTTTAACCTAATTATTTAATTATTCTTTAAGACACTTGGGGTATTACAAAATTGTAGCAGAGCATGGTTACGTCAATAGGCATACCTAAGTTGAAAGATCATACCTAAAATTTAAATGTATAAAAAAAAAATTAAAATTTTTTTTTTTAAATTTTTTTGGTCACTTGGAATCTTTTGTAGTAAGTTATTTGTGAACTGTCCGCTGATACACATAGTAGCTAAATTAACCCTTGAATTTTAAAATTATAATAAGTTTTGCTGCACTTCGGTCTCTGTGTTTACATGAGCGCGCGCCGAGAGGCAGCTGGCTGCCCGCCCACGCAACTAGGCCCGCGCGTGTGGCTTATCAACAGATACGTGTCCGCTGGACAAGATACACCCTTCCCCCCCACTACCCTAGTTAAAGGCGCTGCGCGCCAAGGCCAGTTCTGCCGGCTGACGTGACGTTCATTGTAGGTACCGTGTTGTGCAAGCTAACCTGACAGCTTGTTACACCCAGAGTACACTGTTCAATTCCCGATGTGTGTAGTAGTAATAATAATAATAAATTATAAAGGCATATACTTCCCACGCAATAAAGCGATTGTTTTAATCATAAGCTAGATTTAAGTGTATACCTAAGTTTAAAGTTTAAGATATAATTTTAAGAGGGTAGTATTTGGTTTTGTGTCATACTATGAATCCGGACAGGATGATTACTCCGGAGCTATTACTAGTAGATGAATTAAGTTACGAGTTGCAGTTGCGTAATTTACCAACTTCTGGAAATGCGCAAGAGCTGCGAAAGAGGCTTCGAGCCGCAGTACGTGATAAGTTACCTACCTCAGTACATAATCTCAATTTAGAAATACTCGAGGAATTCAACATTGCTTGCTCCAAGTTTTACGACATAGCTGCTTTCGTAAGTTATTCAGATGTGGAAGAGAATTTGCCCAATGTAAAGAGACACATTATGCGATTAGAGCATGTCACCAGACGACTGGAAAAATCTAGTGGTACTTTCCGCAGTTGTGCTCAATGGTGTTTATCGAACAGAGCTGAATCGTTGTCTGCAACAGACAAACGCCTTCCAAATTAAATTGAAAGCTAGGGCTTCCCAACTGGAAACTCAACAGGACCTTCGGGCCAACATTGCCCAGTCAGAAAACCTAGGAATGGAATCACTAGGAAATGTAGAGAGTGAAAATCCGGAATTTCCCCAGGAAATAAGGCAACCCGTCACACAAGTATATTTGTGTCAAACAAGGCAGGTTCCGCCCATTTCATCAACATCTCAATCATTCATCGCAGTTTCAACCACTCCCATCCCAGCAGCCACCACTCAAATTCCCTCAGGCATGTATGTTTCTACAGCTCCCATCACCAGTGTCACATTTTCCGGTAACTTGCCTGCAAATCCGCATCCTTTAACACAGCAAAATTTATTTTTCCCATTCGCCACAAACCAGCCATATTTCAATCCATATTCCCAGTTTCATTCTTTATTGACATCCGGGCAAGGAACTCCGATCCCTACCATCCCCACCGCGCAAATTGCACATCCTTCACCCCCACCTCCGCCATCAACGCAGAGTCAACAAGAAACAACATTACCAGTTACGCCAAGGGCGGCTGAGTATAGCTGTTATGGGAAAATTGCCCATCCAGTCGAGAAATTACTTGTTGGTTTTCCAGAAACAAGTGGTCTTGACCCAGACAAAGTAATCGAATTTATAAGGCACTTACTTAAAATCAGACAGAAAGGGGGCATTCCTGACAAACAGTTGTTGGAGATAGTTTTTCCTTACACCCAACCACCACTGAGTGAAAGAACGAGTCAAGCTATAGAAAATAGTTACTCTTTTGACAAATACCACTAAGAAATTTTGAATTTTTTTATACCTGCCAGACTTTTGACTAATTACCGTTTGGAATGGTACAACAGGCTACAACAAAGTAATGAAGCATTGCCGCACTATGTAGCATCAATCAGAGAAGCCGCGGCGGTTCTCAGATTGGGCGTATCAGAGAGCGAAATAGTTAGTTGCATAGTAGACGGGCTAAATCAGGCAGAGCGCTCACGCGCTGTTTTCCAGGCTAGGCCACGGAGTTTTGTAGAACTAGATCAACTCTGTATACAGGCCATGAGTTACGAATATGCAGACACTCAGAGAAACAGGTCAGCGAAGTCCGTGGATAAGCATGATTCTCAGGCAGAAACTGCAAATAGTTTTCCATACACGAAACAACAGAATAGCCACCCACAACAGAAAACAAACTACTACAGAAATAATAGGTACGGTTCAAACAAGAACATACATCAACAAACACCTTTCTGTAATTATTGCAAGCAAACAGGACATTACATTGAGCAATGTAAACACAAAAATTTCAAACCAAATTTCAACAAGGCAAAAAACGCGTAAGGCGGTGGCCAGGCAAATTTCTACCTGGTCCACCTAAAACTTGAGGAATTTTTATTGCATAATGTGCATACTAACGAATCACAAAAACAAGATGGAAATCAAAAAAGGCATAACACAGGAAAACAAAAACACAAGAAAAATAAAAGAAAGAAATACACAGAAAAACCAAACAGAAAACACAAACAGAAGATCATAACACAGCAAATTAATCATAAAGAAAATTCTGAGAAATTCACAAGAATTTGCAAAACATGTGTTATTCGGACTAACAAAGGAAAACGTAAGTGTCACAACATTTTCGGTCACGTCCGAACTGTATTACCATACACTAAAGCAATGTTTGGCAAAAATCAAATTATTGGTCTGATAGATACAGGAGCTACTCGTAGTTTTATTTCAGGCGATTTGTTTAGGGAATTACAGAAGAACAAGCAGGTTCTGAAAACAAAAGTCACGGATGTACGCTGTTTTACTGCAGTGGACGAACCAATTAGTATATCCAAAGTGGCTATTGTGAAAATCAGGATAGAATTATTCACTTGGAATTTCCCTTTTCTTGTGGCAGAAAACTTAGCCACGCAGTTTATTCTAGGCTCCAACTTCATCGCTAAAACAGGTATTTTGATTGATCTACAAGCATGAAGTTTTGTATTTAAATTTAATAAAAATCTTGTCATATCATTCGTGGAACCTGAAAATAAAAGGTCAGGACAAGTGACTAATGTTTCGACCAACACTGACGAGAGAAATTCTTTGTCCCTGGATCATCTCGAGCCCAGTAAACAAGTTGCTATTCAAGATTTGTGTAATGAATTTTCAGATGTGCTAACTAAGAAATTAGGTCGAACTAACCTAATTGAATATCAAATTGAATGGACTGATACCACGCCAGTCAAAAGTCACCCTTATCAACTTTTAGGTCCTAAAATGGAAATTATGAGAAAACATGTACAGAAAATGTTAGATAATAAGGTAATAGAACCTTCTAATTCTCCTTTCAGTTCACCTGCATTTCTAGTGCCCAAGGGCACTGAACAACGTTTCGTCACTGATTATCGGAAACTGAACAAACAGATTAAAATACCGCAAACACCCCTCCCAGATTTGAACTCGGCCTTTCATTGGTTTAGTAAGGCCAGGTATTTCAGTGTGTTCGACATCAATTCGGCGTACCATCAGATCCCACTCACGCAAGACCAGGGTGTCTACAAGTCACGAAAGTCCCGAAAGTAACGAAAAAGTAACGAATCTTGATGCGAGGTCACAAAGTCACTAAAAAGTCATGGAATTCAATACAAGCTCACGAAAAAAAAATTTATTGGCGTATTTTCACGTGTATTTATTGGACACTAAGTGACTGTGTAATTGGCATAGCCGTATTTTTCTTTCTTTAGTATGTTTGCCTGCTATAGAAGAACAAAGTGCTGAAATAAGATACCATGAAACGCAGTGGTGGAATTCAATGCTATGTCAAGCTGATTGTCGTGCTATGTTCGTTTTAATGTTTCGTTTTTTAGGACACAGGCCCTACGTGTCTAGCATTGCCTGACGTATGAAAAGTCTCGTATTTGTACGAGGATTCAGAGGTTTTCAAACCATAGATGTTACAGTATGCTAGTATGTACAACTTGTTACGATAACGATGCTTTCCGCCTCCGCGTCCATATAAGTATAGTAAATACACAATCTCTCATTAGCAAAGCTGCCAACCATTACGGATTTAACGCCCAATTACGGAATTACGAAACATCGCTGTTTTATTACGGAAACGAGACTTTGTGCTGCATGGTAACGGAGAAAATTCCGTTTCTGCTGTGCGTGTTTCGTGAACGCAGTTTGAATACATCGCTTGGTTGCGCAAATAACGGAACTAGTAAGTGTGTGCATGTACTGTCGAAATAAGTGGATTAATTCTCGTGTTTTGAAATAATAATGGGATGGTATTACGTCCGTTGTACGATACAACTAGTACATATTCTCAAACTTTTCGTTTTAAGGCTACTTACATCACGATAATTTTTTTACGGTACTTTGGCTAACCTGTGTTGTTTTAATTTATTGCTTGAAAGCCATTTTTTTCATCATAGTGTTGTTGTCGTGTATACAGACGTGAAATTTTTTTATGTTTTTCGATAGTGTTGTGTTCTTCACTGCCGGTTGTAGAAATGGATCGTGTGACAGAACAATGTGTATCTGGGAGAAAAAAACACGCAATTCTTCAGAAATTTCGACTTAAATATTCAAAAGAATGGCCATGCTTGTTGTCTTCAAATGTTTAGAACGCCATGCGTTTTGTAATGTATGCACGTGTGACTTTTCGATTGCACATGGTGAAAGGGATGACTGTAGACGGCATATTGAATCAAAGAAACATGTGGGTCATTTTATAGCCATGATGAGCAATAAATCTATATCGTCCTTTTTTCGCTACATCTGAAGAAACGAAAGTAACGAACGCAGGGTTATTGTTTACAAGTCCTTGTGTTTGTCTTTTGTTGTTTGTTTACATGACAGTTCTTATCCAATTAGGATAAAAGAAGCAAATAAAAGACAGTTTTTCTAAAGTTTAACTTTGAATACTTTTAGGTAAATATGTAGTGTACGGATTAGCGCCAAAAAAAATCGTACAAATATAAAATAACTTTCATTATATGCTCTTTTACGTCCTCTTTTCATAACCGCCTGTGGAGATAAGAAATTCCACATACTTTAGGAGATATCGAATTTTTTAATTTTCATATTTGGGCAATATTTGTTAAAAAAAAATTTAAAATTCCAAAAATACCTTTATTCTGTGCTCTTTAACTTCCTCTTTTCATTAAACCCGGCGGAGATCAGAAATTCCAAATACTTTAGGAGATATGGAATATTTAAATTTTCATGCTGTGCACTGATGCGGCGTTTAGCGGGAAGCCAACGATTCACTCATCCTTCTGGACATACCCGAATACTCACGTTGGCAAGCCTTCTTTTCTTAAAATTAGCAAGAAGTAATTAAAAATACTTTAAAACATTGTGGATGGTTGGTTATATTAGGTAAGTATAGCTACATTAAAAAAACTGTAAAATCATTTTATGGTTGCTTAGCAAATAACTTTTTAATATGTAGCTATCCAGCGCTAGGAAACCGTTTACATGATTTCACAGTATTTTTAATGTAGCTATCCTAACCAAATCAACCATCCACAATGTTTTAAAGTATTTATAATGTAGCTAACATAACCTAATTGACCATTAGTTTTCATGAGTTGCATATTTATTTACAATAAACAAAAAACAAAAACAGAAGATGCATGATCGGGCGTTTGCCTCTCGTCTGTTGAAAGAAGGCTTGCCAACGTGAGTATTCGGGTATGTCCAGAAGGATGAGTGAATCGTAGGCTTCCCGCATTCACCATTGTTGCTTGTTTACAAGTATGATTTTTTTTTTTTCGCGACGTAGTTGAACGACTACATCACGAAAAAAGAAAATTACTTGAGTTCCTACTGTTCATCCTTTTTCCCGGTTTGTTAGGTCAGGTCAGCTACATTATAAATACTGTTACGATCGCGCTTGGCTGCAGTACTTGGCTTCGCCACGCTCGTGCGGCCTGTCTGCGCCCCCTTCCACCCGCATCCTCTCCCTGGTATCTCGTGTCATACTATCGCGCGACATCCTGACCGTCGCAGCGCACACCTGCCTCAGATTGAGTTACTTAAAAGAGGCCGCACTGCGGAATAAAAGGACTCAGACATGTTTATCGGCGCGTTTTGTGGGAACCCGATGCTTGTTGCGTTTATCGGCGTTCTTTGAGCAGCCGCCGCGTCCTTCGACAGGACTCACGACGCGTTTCTGGACATTTCGACGGCGAAGGTCGCGCAATATCTCGGGGACATGCCCGATTGTTCTGGACGGGAACCCAAGGGCTATATAAGGAGGTTGGGCCGACCTTCCAGTCAGTCTGAGTCTGAGCAGAGAGTTCAGAGTGAAGTCGGGAGTTTTCCCGCGGCGGAGTTTCTGGGCGATAGAGTGGCGAAGTCCCTGGACGAAGGTTCCAGGGCGAAGAGTTCAGTTCCGGGCGATAGTGTCGCGGGCGCGGCGAAGTTCCGAGCGAGGCGTTGAGTGGGATCTCGGCGAAGGGGAAGTGTGACGGCGGCGGCGGAGTGCGGTGACGGAGTCCTGCGACGGAGGACCACGAGGGGTGCTGCGGCGAGAGTTGCGCCAGAGGTGTGGCCCAGCGAGGTGTGTGGAACGAGTGACTGAGGAATAGACCTTTCTTTAAGTGTAATTCATTATTTGCCAATTTAAGAGATTATTTGTAAGTGACAAGTAGTGGTAATAAATAAAACTGTGTGTGATAAAAATCTTTAATTGGGCTATCCTTTACGAACCCGCAGTAAATCGTAACATTTTGGTGTCAGAAGTGGGATAGCCCTAATTAATAGATTTAGGATTCAGTTTTATTATAAGAATAGTTAAGAAATAGAATTTAGTTTTTCGAGAATAAATTTAGTGAATTAAGAATTTCTAGAGTTAGTTTGAATTTACTGTACCCAGTGATAGTTTTGAATGTAATAGAGTTATTGTTAGTTTAATTTCGGCTAGGTCATTAAAATTAAGGATAGTATTAAAAAATAATAATAATTATTTAGGCTTATAGTAAATGTGGACAAGAAAGATGGCTGCCGACGAGCAAAAAAATTAATGGTGTTCCTGTCTGAAATGAGAGAAGAAATGAAGAATAAAATTGATAACAGCCAGGAAGAAATGAAGAATAAAATTGATAACTGCCAAGAGGAGATGAAGAATGCTATGAAGACAGAGATAGAGGACATCAAGAAAAACCAAGAAGAGATGCGAAACGAAATAGTTGCAGCACAAGAAGAGATGCGAAACGAAATAGTTTCTGCACAAGAAGAAATGAAAAAGAAGATCGATGAAACCAGCATCCATTTGGAAGGCAAAGTGCAGTGTTTGGAGCAGCATCTTGCAGAACAAGAGCAACATGTAGCAGAACAAGAAGAACTAGTGGCCCAACAATTAGCTCAGCTCGAGCAGACCACCGAACAGCGAGTAGCAGCTGTAACGGAAGAGTGTCGCCGACTGATTAAGGAGGCTACAGCTGCTTCGAACAAGAGGAGTTCCTCGGGGGACATCAAGCTAGAGAGTGCTGTCAACTGCCATTTAAAGTTCAAGCCACCCACCTTTGATGGCCAAACCTTGTGGGCTGTCTACAGAAGACAGTTTGAGGCAGCTTCTGAACTAAATGGCTGGGGCGAGGAGGAGAAGGCTACAGCATTTGTCCTGGCCCTGCGAGGACCTCCACTCGAGCTGCTTCAGACCATACCAGTACCAGAGCAGAAGAACTATGCGGTACTGGTGGAAGCTGTCGAGTTAAGGTATGGCGACCGACACATGGGCGAGGTATACAGAACAGCCCTGAAGACACGTCAGCAGCGGCCCTCAGAAACATTCCAGGAATTCGAGGCTGACATTGAGCGTCTTGTGTACCTCGCTTATCCAGATGCACCAACAGAATTTCGACAACAGCTGGCAACCAGTGCATTTATAGACGGGCTCAGAGATGCAGAAGTACAGCAGACTCTTCGTTTGGCCCGGCACAAGAAGAGCTGCGATGCCTTGGTCCATGCCTTGGAAATTGAAGCAGCACGCAGTGCTTCAAGAAACACCAGCATTAGGACAAGGAGAACTGGACTGGAGCCATATACTGAAGGAAATGCCAGAAACAACACTAATGAAGTAGATATCATCAGGGCATTGAAGAAGTTGCTAAATGATAGGGGTTTTCAAAAGTTCATCTTAACCCTTTCTTTCAGTCAATTCTGGTCACGCGATAAATTGGCGGTTGGCGAGCAAACGTCTTTTTTATATTTTATTTTTCCCTCAGCAGGTGCGAGCTAAAAAAAAAACAAAGCGCACGGCGGTTGAACTAGGAGCAGGAGTGGAGGGAGGGAAAATTTCGCGCCAACGCGACACCCAATCAGCGACGACACTGTGTCGCGCGATCACTTCTCGCTGAACGGTCGTACAGTCAAGACCTGCGTCACGCAGCTCCGCGAAACTCCAACGTTTTTCTCCGTTGCTCCGTCGTTGATGGCAGCCTGGAAGGGCTTACGAGGCACGGACACATTTCAGACACTGGTAAGTGTACTTACGATTGTGAAGATAGCGAAAATATGCAATGTAAAGAACAATTGCAAGCCCTGCATTGTTGTGTACAGGTCCAGCACGGCGTCAGGCGCTACTGCACAGCACCCTGGAACGAGTCGTGGCGACCTTGACAGCGCCACGGGAAGGGACATGGTGGCGGGGACGGCGAACCGTCTCACGGCCACCTGCCGCGAGATCCCAGCTGTAGACTGCACTGCTACAAGGGCGGCGTAATCCACACCACTCTCAGCTGGCGGGAGGCGGCGTCTCGGCGAGACAGTGCCTGCTGACGGCGACGGCGGTGTTCCTGGTACGACATCGGGACGTTCCACGACTAGCGTGGGACGTCGGAGTTGGGTCCTTACACAGTCGTTGCGTATGCGGTTAGTTCAAACACACTTTCAAGGCGCACTTACACGGGCGTCCTTAAATATAGCTCGGGCGTAACTCGCAAATTTCACTTCTTCAAAACAACAATGTCCTATCTGTGCTTTCCAGTCGTAGCCGCGGGTCACCTCGATCATAACCATTCAACCACAAATAACCATTTAAAATACTAGGAAAAGTATTTAATTCCAACAATTAAAAATATATATATAAATTAGGAGGGTTTAATGTGTTTTGTTTATAACTTAAACCTATTAATATTTAATTTACCATGACCTACAGGGTAATCTTGTACCATTGTTATTGTATCGGTACTAACATACAGTAGATTCATGCTATAAATATTAGATAATATTTCTTTTGTTTACATATTTGCTCATAGACATAGCAATTATTTTCAGTTATTTTCTGGTAACATAATTAATTTGACTACCACTAATTTCAGTAATAGTGTGATTACAGTTCATATTGCATTAATAATTAATAGTTGATATTATTTTATCTCAAGTATAACAAGTTGCCTTGAGATTAATTCTCAAACTATTTAGTTACCAATTGTAATTTACTAAAGTAACGGCTTATTTACATTTTGCTCTTGGGCTTAGAAATTATATACAAGAATATTCTAACACAGCATATATCATTATCATTTACACATTTCATGTCACTATGACCACATGAATAGTTGCAAAGCAATTAAATGACTTATTATCACAATAATAAGAGTTCATTTCATAAAATTCATCTCATGTTATTTCATCTTATAAAATAATTGCTTAAATTCAAATGCTGCAGACATGCAGACAATAATAGTGTATTAATATGTTATTGTACCATCAGTACATACTGTGTTTTCACATAACACATGTCTTGCAGTGTTCAATAATTTTTTTTTCCCATTTCACTGTTGATGTGAAATTATAATTTCAACATATTTGTCTGACTGATTTCATCACACTTTGTTGACACTTGTTACACACTTTGGCCACAGGCAACTACTGGGTAGCACAGAAAATCATTTCCTCTTGCTCGCGACACCAGTGTTCCATGTTCTGTATCACAGCCAGAAGAATAGACCCCAACAAGTAGGTCGTTTGAAACTTCAAGAAATGATAACTTTCGTGTGACAACAACAAAATTAGTGTGTGAAGTATATACAACCATGTTGTATTTCTTTCAGTGGCAAATTTAAAATAAATTAAGCTCCTGCTTAATATTTAAATTTAAATTCAAGTGTTTTTATTCATTCAAAGCAAAGTGTTTTTAAATGGCTCTCTATAAATAAATATATAAGATACAATGCCAAACATAATACACATTATAACCAAAATTTGTGCAATTTTTTTACACATGATATTACACAGTCAAATTCATGGCAATTTTCATTTTATTTTATTCTTCTGAAGTGAGCTTAAAAATCAGTAAGTGCTACAATAATTTCATCATATGGATAACGCAAACAAGGTAATTAGTTCATAGAGGGTTTGCATGGCTTCGTAGTTGCAAGAGTGATATGTGGCTTATTTGATATGCTGTGTGCATGCTTGCTTATGTGGACAATCAGCTGGTCAGCGAATTCTAACACATTCTGTTACACTTGGTCATGATAGCTATTCTCACACATGTTAGTGGGTATTCATACAGGATACACAGTTGTTTTTAATTCCACAGCTGACACCTGGTCATGCTCGTGTGTACATGTTGTAATGTTGACACCAACTCTGTGGTGCTAGCGCCATGCAATGCTGTATAAATAGCTCTCTGGCTATACACTGTTACACACAATAACATCCTAGTGTGGGTGGACTATTTCACCATACCTCATCACTGGACAAACTGGCCTTACACTCGTAGGCTGCCAGTGTAGTGTATCAATAGACACTACAAACACAATAACAGCAAAAATAACATCTCATGGCTGGCACTACCATTGCTGGCATAACATGTGAAACATCACACATTTGCACTATAGGATGTCCTGTCCTCTATATTTACATAGGACCATCCAATGTATTCTATACAACAACTGTACATTCAGGCTATCTTCCACAGTAGTATACATGATGAGTTCTAATGAGCTCTGACCAAACACATCTTTACAGATTACTGGGCTGGTTGTAGGCCCTTAAATGTGTTAAATTATACCTTCCCACAACTTGGTTGGTAACAGGGTCTTGCAGCTCGTAGCAATTTCCACGAATGATCTTGCTTACCACATATGGGCCTTCGAAGAGCAGAAACAGCTTCTTCGTCACTCGTTCCCATTTCTTGCTCACCGGAGCTGTTCTTAGAAGCACTCGGTCTCCAACTTGGAACTGCTTCACTCTAGATGAACTCTTGCGTTTTCTCCTGGCTAAAGCTTCTGCTTGTAGTCGCTTACTGATGAGGTGCTCAACCTCTTGACCGGTTGGCCATTCCGTCACATCCGTATCTATGTCTCTTTCAGGTAAATAGAGTGGGTTAATCGCCACCGACCGATCCAGACTTAGGGCTTTACTCTGAATTAGAGGTCGTGGTTCGGGGCGATTTAACCTGGATCCACTCTAGTATAACGGGCTGTCCCGTTGGTTGTTGCTACTTGATGATGTAGCAGGGTGGTTTCCACTTGGTGCGGTCCAGCTGCTCGATGGACCATGGGCTGCATTGGCCACAGCAGTCCGGAACTCAGTAGCAATGGGGTTGATAGGCGTATTACGCTGGAAATATCCCACGCTCTGCTGGCTGGGTGAATGAGGTGATGGCGGTGGATAGGGAAATGAATATTGATGACTGGCAGGTGGGCCGGTACTTCTTCTGGTTCCGCAGCCATCTTCCTGTTCAGTCGGGACTCTGGTGTGTGGCATTCGGTAGTCATGCTGGTAGTAAGCTGTTGATGGGTAGCTGCGCTTCTGGTTTACAGGGCGGTAATCAGCTTCTCCATCTGATTCAGCAGCTCTATGCCTATAGCTTGACTTCCTGGGAGGCCGTTCCATTGCCTTCCTGTTCTGTTGCCGCTGGTCCTCATCCTCACCTTCACTGTTGCTCCTGGGCCGCTGGTTCCACCACTTCTTCTTCGGATAGGGCTTGTTCTGGTATGATTTCCTACCCTTCTTGTATCCATATTTGAAACTGTTGTTGTTAGTAGGCTCTGACTCAGAGTATCTGGTACTCTTCTCACAGTTTATGATATGTACATTTGCTTGTCGGTCGTCTTTGTTTCTCCCTTGCCAGTATGTGTTAACTGGTCCTTGCTTTTGGTAGGCCGGCTGAGATGGCTTCTCAGACTCCTCCTTGCTGGCTTGACCCTTCTGAAGGCGTTGTAATTTGTCTACTGCCAACACGTGACTCTGTGACATCTTTGTAGGCATGGCCAGACATTTGAATTTGGTAGGCGACAGGCAACTGTGTTAGCATGGTGGCGATGAACTCTTCGTCTGACATGACGATGTCCAAGTACCTGGTGCGTTCGTACATGGTGACTATGTGCGCCTCCAGCGAACCACCTCTCTTGCTGTCAAAACGGTCAGCATGTAGCTGAGCACGCAGATTGCCTTGTACTTTCAAGCTCCAGTACTGACTCTTGAATTGGTCCTTGAATTGGTCGAATGAAGTAGTCTGAGTGCTTTGAAGCTCCCACCAATAGAATGCCGTGCTCTTGAGGGCAAAATTCAGACACTTTAATTTTTCTGTGTCTGTCAAGGAAAACGTTCTGGCATAATCCTCAAACTTCTTCAAGAAGCGAATAGGATTTTCTTGTGACTTGCCAGAGAATGTGGGAATAGACTCCGACCAGTGTTTGGCGGGGTGGTGCATAAGTGTGACCTGGTCCAAGTGTGCAGGTGAGCAGGAACGTGGTTGAGGAGAGTGGTTGATGGCAGGTATAGTTGCTGTAGTAGGTGCAGGCATGGTAGTGGGGAGTGATGTGACAGAAGTCACATTGCTAGTCAGCCCACCTTTCTGCTGGGTGGCCTGTAGCTGCATGGCTGCATCACCACTCTGTGAATTCTTTTCTGCCACAGCTCTGAGCTCTGCTTCCACACTGTCCCATCTTGATTTTAGTATGGCTGTTGTGTTCTCCACCTCCTCTAACCTCTCACTCAATACTTGTGCATGGCCTTGCTGTTCCAATCTGGCCCTGTCTACTACCCTCACCAAGGTGGTAGTGTGGGTTTCTAAATTGTCAACTCTGGATGCCTGAGTCTGAACTTGCTCTGACAGTTGAGTCATTGATTGAGACTGGTCCTGCAATCTGGTCTCTATCCTCTCTTCCAACTCTGTCAGTCCCTCTTGCAACCTGGAGTTGAGCAGATCCATCTTGCTGTCAATGTGTTGACGTATCTCTGCATTCTGGCTGGTTAGGTTAGCCTGCATGTCCTGCTGTTGGCTAATCAGTTTAGCCTGCAAATCTTGCTGCTGACTGGCTAAGTTGCTCAGGTTGGACTGCACCTCCTGCTGCTGACTGGTTAGGTTGGACTGCATTTCTTGCTGCTGACTGACTAAGTTGCTCAGGTTAGACTGTACCTCTTGTTGCTGACTGGCTAAGTTGGACTGCATGCTGTGCAGCTGGCTGGCTGTTTGCTGTCCTTCGATTTGTATTATTAATCTCAGCTGTTGTAGCAACTGTGACATATCTGTTATTCTAGGGGGCTGTGTAGTCATGTAATTCACTGCAGGAACTGTAGTTGCTGCTGTCCCAGCTGTTGGCATGCTGGTTTCAGCTGCCCCGACTCCCTGGAATTCCTCCTCCTCAGATTGTTCCTCATCTGAGTCGTTTGTTGACTTTGCAGGAATGAGAGTAACAGCAGATTCTAACTGTTCCCTTGGTACATTGATACTGCTACTGTAGGTGGCGGCATATCTGTGATCATCTTGCTCCTGAACAGCAGGGGCAGGGTAATTGTCTAATGGAGGGGCTCCTGACTCCTCCAGCTCCCTAACTTCCTCCATGGCAGCAGACTGGCTAGCAGCTCGGTTACGAAGTTCGTACCCTTTTCCAGAAGACATTTTCTTAATAATATTTCAGTGTTTACAGTTGAATTCCTCTTCGAGCCACCACGTTGGGCGCCACTTTTTTTGTAATGTAATGTAATGTAATGTAACAATTACTATAGTACTTATAAGTTTATAAGTAGAAGTGTGCTACAATAGTATTAGTTTCCCAATGGTAGTAATATAGCTAAATACATATAACTTTGGTGAATTGGGCGCCGTTGCTATACCATCCAAACGGGTCTAATTTGTTGATTATGAGTATTGAACACATACATGAAAAAAAGAATATATAAATTAACGAATAATAATTAATTTTAATGATTCAGATGTATGCGGCTTGTGATTGGAACATAACACATATTAATTAAATACAAAACGACAACAACGATAACACATGCCCTTAACTATAAACAAATACATACACAAAACATAACACTTCAACTGCGAATAATCTGTAATTAAAAGGTGTTATTAAGGGGAAGTAAATATGGTGTAGATTGATAATAATAAAATTCTGGGTTGATATGGATTATTGTGGCTTTCCTGGTTATTTTTATGTTGTTTAATTTTCAGGATATACGTAGGCACAGATTTATATTCAACCAAAAGTTCGTCAATTTAAACTTATCATCACTCAAAAGTTCATGTATGATAAACAGTTCAGTGTTCAAACTCTTCAACTTATTTAAAATTATCGTAGCTCAGTGTTAAAAAAAAAAAATCTAAGTGCAATAAATAAATATCTTAGAATTTATTTATTATATAATGTTTTCACCTCGGCTGTAGCTCAGGGTTTGCAGGAGTTCTGCTCTAAGACCACTGAGTAGAATGAACTGTAAAGGACACTGAAATAAAAATATTAATTTATAATACTGTTCCATCAGATGTTAAAAATGTACTTAATATGGGTAATTAACTTTGCAATAATCATCAGTCTCAACATTAACATCGCATCAAAGTCCGTACCAAGGACGCTACCAAGATCACGATGGCTACCTTTGGCTTATAGCATAAGCCTCAACTTAATTTGTTGGTAACTTATCTTTTTACCGCCTGATATTGCTGCAAACACTCACGTTCGTAGCTATCACCATACCAATTAATATTAAGTCACTGAATTTACTTGATCTTTTAAGATTATGCCAAAAATGCTAATTTCGATAAGGTCGGCATCGGGATAGACCCTAACGAAGAGACGCCTATTTGTACTTTTTTTTACATAACATAATTCACGGACGCATTTCCACCCACGGCGGTATGCTATTTTACAAGATAGCCTGCGGCTGTAAACAATGCAGCCAAGAACAGACAAAATAATGTGGGTGATTAACAATCACCTCAAAACACAATGTAAACACTATTAAATATAAAATACTTGTGGTGAGACAAAAATTACAATAAATAACAGAAGTGAAGTTACAACAATGAGTTAAATATTGAATCAGGTTAGGTTTGATGATAGTATAGTCAGTTCAATGTTAATGAATGCTAAGCTGTAGCATGACAGTTCCGTAGTTTGCAGGTTCGACATATTACATTAGAAGGTTAAACAACAACATAGTATCATAACTAATAAAGAAATACATATATGATAATAAAACAATTAATAAATAGTCTTAAGTTGCTGTACGCGGTACCATGTACCCGTACAAAGGCTACAGCATTTGTCCTGGCCCTGCGAGGACCTCCACTCGAGCTGCTTCAGACCATACCAGTACCAGAGCAGAAGAACTATGCGGTACTGGTGGAAGCTGTCGAGTTAAGGTATGGCGACCGACACATGGGCGAGGTATACAGAACAGCCCTGAAGACACGTCAGCAGCGGCCCTCAGAAACATTCCAGGAATTCGAGGCTGACATTGAGCGTCTTGTGTACCTCGCTTATCCAGATGCACCAACAGAATTTCGACAACAGCTGGCAACCAGTGCATTTATAGACGGGCTCAGAGATGCAGAAGTACAGCAGACTCTTCGTTTGGCCCGGCACAAGAAGAGCTGCGATGCCTTGGTCCATGCCTTGGAAATTGAAGCAGCACGCAGTGCTTCAAGAAACACCAGCATTAGGACAAGGAGAACTGGACTGGAGCCATATACTGAAGGAAATGCCAGAAACAACACTAATGAAGTAGATATCATCAGGGCATTGAAGAAGTTGCTAAATGATAGGGGTTTTCAAAAGTTCATCTTAACCCTTTCTTTCAGTCAATTCTGGTCACGCGATAAATTGGCGGTTGGCGAGCAAACGTCTTTTTTATATTTTATTTTTCCCTCAGCAGGTGCGAGCTAAAAAAAAAACAAAGCGCACGGCGGTTGAACTAGGAGCAGGAGTGGAGGGAGGGAAAATTTCGCGCCAACGCGACACCCAATCAGCGACGACACTGTGTCGCGCGATCACTTCTCGCTGAACGGTCGTACAGTCAAGACCTGCGTCACGCAGCTCCGCGAAACTCCAACGTTTTTCTCCGTTGCTCCGTCGTTGATGGCAGCCTGGAAGGGCTTACGAGGCACGGACACATTTCAGACACTGGTAAGTGTACTTACGATTGTGAAGATAGCGAAAATATGCAATGTAAAGAACAATTGCAAGCCCTGCATTGTTGTGTACAGGTCCAGCACGGCGTCAGGCGCTACTGCACAGCACCCTGGAACGAGTCGTGGCGACCTTGACAGCGCCACGGGAGGGGACATGGTGGCGGGGACGGCGAACCGTCTCACGGCCACCTGCCGCGAGATCCCAGCTGTAGACTGCACTGCTACAAGGGCGGCGTAATCCACACCACTCTCAGCTGGCGGGAGGCGGCGTCTCGGCGAGACAGTGCCTGCTGACGGCGACGGCGGTGTTCCTGGTACGACATCGGGACGTTCCACGACTAGCGTGGGACGTCGGAGTTGGGTCCTTACACAGTCGTTGCGTATGCGGTTAGTTCAAACACACTTTCAAGGCGCACCCAGGCCCGAAGATTAGGACGCCCACGGTGCTTTGTCTGCCAAGAATTAGGACACATCCAGTGGGAATGCCCGACACGCAAGAAGACATCACAGAAAGAAGACAAGCGAGAAGAACAGGGAAACGGGCAGTAGCTGGTGTGAGGGGGCGTACGCCAGCTCTACGGGAAATGGTAGCCCCTAGGGTTTTCCCAGTATCCTTACTTCGCAGAGGTCAGGACAGTTTGTTGCTTAATGGATGGATCAATGGTAGACAGTGTTTACTCACTGTTGACACAGGGGCATCAGTGTCTATCATCCGCTCAGACCTTGTGAGTTGGGACAAACTGAAGAGAGCACCCATTCCATACAGGCTTAAAACAGCTACTGGGGACACTGCACCAGTGCATGGATCGTTAGAATCGGAAGTAAGAATTGGGACTTGGACATTTCCACAGACATTTCTTGTTGCCGATATCACTGATGAAGTAATTCTAAGAGTGGACATAATGAATCAGTATGGATTTGTTATTGACATGGAGGGACAGGTATTGCGTATAAAAGGGGAAGAGGTGGCTTTGTTTACCCTAGATCAATTGGAAGTTCCTGTAATGCAGGTAGTAGTTAGAGAATCTGTGTCAATTCCAGCAAACCATGAGCAGATTGTAGCTGCTAGAATAATGGGAGACCCTAGGGGCAACATGAGCTACCTGATTGAGCCGGATAGAACTTTAGGATTGGAGAAGCTCCTGATTGCTCGTAGCATTGCTAAGGTCGGCGAGGTTGTACCAGTCAGGGTAGCCAACCTTGATTCGCAAACGAGGGTTCTGAAACAGGGAGACCCAATAGCTAGCTGTGAACCAGTCTCTTGGGTAGGCCTGAGTGAGTCTTCTTCACCTAGCATACATACCGAGCAGAGACTTAATCCTAATTTAGAACAGTTATTGGAGCGAAGCCAAGATAATCTGACAAGTGAAGAGATGGAAGAAGTTACTTCTTTCCTGTTGAGAAATCAAGATGTTTTTTCCTTAGGGGACACTGACCTTGGAAGAACCAGCATCGTGTATCACCGCATTAACACTGGCGATATCGAACCAATCCGACAAGCACCACGGCGACTTCCTCTAGCGAAACAGGAAGAGAGGCAGAGAAGATGATTGCAAGTATGATGGAGGGAGGTGTCATAGAGCCTTCTGCAAGTCCCTGGGCTTCCCCAGTCGTTTTGGTAGCGAAGAAGGATGGCCAACTGAGGTTCTGTGTGGATTACCGGAAGCTGAATGATGTCACCAAAAAGGACAGCTACCCCCTCCCACGTATCGATGACACACTTGACACACTCTCTGGCACCAGATAGTTCTCTACGCTGGACCTAAAGAGTGGTTACTGGCAAGTGGAGCTGCACCCCGAGGATAAAGAGAAGACTGCTTTCTCAACAGGAAGTGGGCTGTTTCAGTTTACTGCGTTACCATTCGGATTATGTAATGCACCCGCAACCTTTGAGAGATTGATGGAACTTGTGCTGCATGGCTTGACTTGGAAAACATGTCTAGTGTACCTGGACGACATTATTGTAGTGGGAAATACTGTAAAGGAGCATTTAAAGAACCTCCAGGATGTATTCGACAGGCTTCGCCATGCACAGCTCAAGTTAAGTCCTAAGAAGTGCTTCTTGTTTCAACATGAGGTAACATTCCTTGGACATATTGTATCACAGGATGGGGTCCGAACAGACCCTGAGAAGATCCGGTCTGTAAAGGAGTGGCCACGGCCTGAAAACAAGCATGATGTAAGGAGCTTCTTGGGTCTCTGTACCTACTATAGGAGGTTTGTACCTGGGTTCGCAGCCATTGCAAAGCCTCTGCATGAGCTGACCGAGGAAAGGAGGCAATTTCTGTGGACGCCAACATGCGAGACTGCCTTTCAAGACCTTAAGAAAGCCCTGTGTACAAGCCCCATTCTCGCCTATCCCCGTCAACATGGAGACTATATCCTTGACACAGATGCAAGTGGAAGGGGGTTGGGAGCTGTACTTTCCCAAGTCCAGGATGGGAATGAAAGAGTCATAGCATACTACAGTCAAGTTTTGTCTAAGCCTGAAAGTAACTATTGTGTCACAAGAAGAGAACTTCTGGCTGTAGTAAAGTCCTTCCGACATTTCCACAAATATCTGTATGGGAGGATATTCCTTTTACGAACTGACCATGCTGCACTTAAGTGGCTGTTACAGTTCAAGAATCCAGAGGGACAACTTGCTAGGTGGATTGAACAGATACAGCAATATGAGTGTAAGATTGAACACAGGAAGGGCCGAATTCATAGCAATGCCGATGCTCTTTCTCGAAGACCTTGCAAGGTAGACTGCAACCACTGCAAGAGTGTAGAGAAAAATGAGGGAATCGAAGATATTCGGCGAACTACTATAACAAACGGTGAAGACAAATGGGACAATGCCAGATTGAAATCAGCTCAGCATCAATCCCTGACCTGGGACCCATTATAAGCTGGATTACTGGACGTCCATCATGGCAGGAGGTATCTAGTGACCGAAAGGTAGTGAAGGCTTATTGGGCACAATGGGATTCTTAAAGGCTTGTGGATGGGCTACTGATGAGGGCATGGGAAAGTCCAAATGGAAAAGTAGTTAAGATGCAACTTTTACTTCCAAAGAGTCTAGTAGCAGAGGTGTTGAAATAAATCCACGATGGTACTTCTGGCGGACACCTAGGAGTTAACAAAACTCTAGGTAAGACCCGCCTACGCTACTATTGGTTGAAATGTCGCCAGGACGTGGAGGCATGGTGTAGAAAATGCGAAACATGCTCGGCTAGGAAAAGACCACAGCATTGTAGTCGCGGAAAAATGCAAGCCTATAATGTGGGAGCTCCATTTGAAAGGATAGCAATCGACATCGCTGGGCCATTCCCTAAGACTAAAGATGGTAACCGGTATATTCTGGTAGTGATGGATTACTTCAGTAAGTGGCCAGAGGCTTATGCACTTCCCAACCAGGAGGCTACCACCATTGCAGATACACTAGTCAACAACTTCATTTGTAGATTTGGGGTACCAATGGAGCTTCACTCAGATCAAGGCCGCAACTTCGAGTCCACAGTGTTTCAGGAGGTGTGCCGGTTACTAGGCATAAATAAAACCAGGACTACAGCCCTACATCCTCAGTCGGATGGCATGGTGGAGAGGTTCAACCGAACTCTAGAGGAACACCTTGCCAAGGTCGTGGCCGAACATCAGCAAGATTGGGATCAACATATTCAGTTATTCCTGATGGCTTATAGGGCTGCCATTCATGACTCGACTGGGCAGACTCCTGCAAGTATTGTATTTGGACAGGAGTTGAGGCTAC
Organism: Bacillus rossius redtenbacheri; assembly: GCF_032445375.1. Taxonomy (NCBI): domain Eukaryota; kingdom Metazoa; phylum Arthropoda; class Insecta; order Phasmatodea; family Bacillidae; genus Bacillus; species Bacillus rossius. The sequence continues at coordinate 28,091,923 of NW_026962010.1, forward strand.
CCTGTGACATCAAGTTCAGTCATCCTCACCAACAGTCGACCAGCACTACCGACTATGTCAATCGCTTGGAGGAACGAATGACATTTATACATGATGAAGCTCGTAGGAACCTCCGAATAGCGACAAACCGAATGAAGACAAGGTACGACATGAAGGCTAACTCGGCAGGATATCACAAAGGCGATTTAGTGTGGCTGTATAACCCTCAGCGAAGGAAGGGCAGATGTCCTAAGCTTCAGACAGCATGGGAAGGCCCGTATGAAGTATTGAAACGGTTAAATGATGTGGTGTACCGTATCCAGAGGGGGAAAAGTGGTGCATCTAGACCGATTGAAGAGATATGCGGAAAGAAATGAATTACCTGCTCGGGACGAACAGGTTTAAGGAGGGGGCAATGTTACGATCGCGCTTGGCTGCAGTACTTGGCTTCGCCACGCTCGTGCGGCCTGTCTGCGCCCCCTTCCACCCGCATCCTCTCCTTATGGTATCTCGTGTCATACTATCGCGCGACATCCTGACCGTCGCAGCGCGCACCTACCTCAGATTGAGTTACTTAAAAGAGGCCGCACTGCGGAATAAAAGGACTCAGACGTGTTTATCGGCGCGTTTTGTGGGAACCCGATGCTTGTTGCGTTTATCGGCGTTCTTTGAGCAGCCGCCGCGTCCTTCGACAGGACTCACGACGCGTTTCTGGACATTTCGACGGCGAAGGTCGCGCAATATCTCGGGGACATGCCCGATTGTTCTGGACGGGAACCCAAGGGCTATATAAGGAGGTTGGGCCGACCTTCCAGTCAGTCTGAGTCTGAGCAGAGAGTTCAGAGTGAAGTCGGGAGTTTTCCCGCGGCGGAGTTTCTGGGCGATAGAGTGGCGAAGTCCCTGGACGAAGGTTCCAGGGCGAAGAGTTCAGTTCCGGGCGATAGTGTCGCGGGCGCGGCGAAGTTCCGAGCGAGGCGTTGAGTGGGATCTCGGCGAAGGGGAAGTGTGACGGCGGCGGCGGAGTGCGGTGACGGAGTCCTGCGACGGAGGACCACGAGGGGTGCTGCGGCGAGAGTTGCGCCAGAGGTGTGGCCCAGCGAGGTGTGTGGAACGAGTGACTGAGGAAATAGACCTTTCTTTAAGTGTAATTCATTATTTGCCAATTTAAGAGATTATTTGTAAGTGACAAGTAGTGGTAATAAATAAAACTGTGTGTGATAAAAATCTTTAATTGGGCTATCCTTTACGAACCCGCAGTAAATCGTAACAATACTTTAAAACTAAACAACCATTAAAATTAATTTTTATTATTTTTAATGTGCGTTCAGTTTCAAAGTATTAATACTGTAGCTGACCTGACCTAATCTACCTTTGTCCCGTTTTGTTAGGTCAGGTCAGTTACATTATAAATACTTAAAACTATACAAGTAAAATTAATTGATATTATTTTTAATTTCCGTTTATTTTGAAGTTTTTATAATGTAACTAACCTTACCTAATGGAAAATTTATGTTATTTAGGCATTCACGCACACACTGCAAAATATAAAATGGCGTCTGTTGAATGATTACATAGGGCTTGTATTGCAAAATAAAACGGCGATATCTCCAAAAGTAATTGGAATTTTTTATCTCCGCAGGCGGTTATGAAAAGAGGACGTAAAAGAGCATATAATGAAAGTTTTTTTATATTTGTACGATTTTTTTTGGCGCTAATCCGTACACTACATATTTACCTACTTTTAATTGAAGATTCAAAATTTCCAGTAAAATTGACATTTCTTACATATTCAGTGTGTATTGTTCAAAAAGTTTTTTTTTTCGATTCATTAATTTGCATTATATTCATATACATAGGCCAATATTTTTCTTTTTTCTTTTGCTTATTAATGTCCTTGTTTTATCTTGTGAGAGTGTCATAATGCCTCAGGAAAAATTTATCGTGTATGATTTATGCGTACTTTTTTCATATAATTGTAATTACTGATGGGTGTGATTTGAGGTAGGCAGCTCTGCATTAGGATAACATGTCCTTTTAAATTTTGGTGGTCATTGGTAGTTTTTTGGGCATAAATGTTAAGCCTAATGTGTATTTTTTTGTAAAAGTGTCAATTAGTTTAGTCAATAGTACACAGCAAAAAAAATTCCGAAAAAAAAAATGTTGCCATTTAGGTCAGTAAAGGTCACTAAAAAGTCACTAAAATTGATTTTGTCACTTCTGTAGACACCCTGAAGACTCAAAACCTATTACCGCATTTTGCGTACCTTGGAATCTTTACCAGTATAATGTGGTACCTTTTGGCTTGGCCACAGGTGCTCAAGTACTCACACGACATCTTGAACAAGTAATAGGAGATTTTAAATTTAAATTTGTTTACAATTATTTAGATGATCTTGTAATTTATTCAGAAAGTTTTGAGGAACACATCCAGCATCTGACTCTTGTCCTTGAAAGACTGCGCAAGGCAGGTCTCACTGTAAATACAAAATAAGGTAAAATTTGCTGCTTCCGAAATTTCTTTTCTTGGACATTTGGTATCACACAAGGGTGTTACAATTGATCCAGAACGAACACAGGCAATCAGGGAATTCAAACCACCTAAAGACGTAAAGGGAATAGCTCGTTTTATTGGCATGGCTAATTTTTATGCCAAATGCATACCAAATTTCGCCGAGCATGCGGCACCTTTGAATGCATTACGTAAGAAAAATACACAATATATTTGGGGTCCTGAACAAGACAAGGCATTTAATTTCTTGAAAGAAGCTATAGCGAATCCACCTGTTCTGCGCATGGCAGATTTTAGTAAACCCTTTATTTTACAAACAGACGCCTCAAGTGTTGCTATAGGGGCGGTATTGTCACAGGAAATAGATGGTGCCAGGCAACCCATTGCCTTTGCCTCACGTACATTAACTTTTCAGGAAAGGAAAGCATCTTCAGTGTATGAATTGGAATGTTTAGCAGTAGTTTTTGGTATTGATAAATTCCTACAGTTTCTGGAACATAGGTAATTTCTATTGGAAACTGATAATCAGGCACTCGCCTGGCTGTTAGCTCACCCTAAACAATTAGGAAAACTTGGAAGGTGGATCACCAAAATTTCTTCTCTAAAATTTAATATTCAACATATTCGCGGTACTCAAAACATTGTGGCTGACACACTTTCTCGAATGTTCGAGAACCCCTCTGAAACAATATCTCAGGAGGAACCTCAGATTTCGTGTCAGGCACTCCTAACCGATTTCCCCTTAGCTTTTCAGGACATACAAACACATCAACAAGCCGACCCATATTTGGCAAAAATAATTGAACAAGTTAAAGCTGGTACAGCTCCGAAATTTTATAAGTTAGCTAAAGGTCTCCTACTAAAACGTACACAACAGTCAAGGCACCTTGTTCTTCCACAAAATCTGCGTGATATGATTTTCACATATTACCATAGTTCACCTCTCGGTGCCCATTTAGGTATTTATAAAACCATTCAAGGTATCCGACGCCATTTTATTTGGGAAGGAATGCACCGGGACATTACACAGCGAGTTAAGTTATGTAAGCTATGTGCACTAAGTAAACCTGCACAAAATACACAGTACGGTTTTCTTGCCTCAGAAGTAGCCGAAAGACCTATGCAAAAACTTTTTATTGATTTTGTAGGACCATTTCCTCTATCCAAATCCGGACACTCTATGCTTCTTGTGGGCATAGATGCTTTTTCGAAATTTGTTTGGCTTATCTCACTCCGTAAGGCTACAGCTGACATCACATTACAAAATCACATTTTTAAAACTTCAGGATTACCGAACATAATTGTATCCGACAACGGAACACAGTTTACATCCAGAACTTTCAAGAACATGTGTTTCTCGCATGGTATACAGCATGTGACGACATCGCCATACTACCCGAAACCCTCGCACGCGGAGAGATTTAATAGAAATCTCCGTTCGGTGCTCATAGCGTTCCACGCGAATACGCAGGAAATATGGGATAGTAATTTGGTGTGGTTACAGATGGCTTTTAATTATGCCCAACATGAAGGACACAAATCCACCCCATTTGAGATTATGTTTACTTATAAGCCCAACACACCCCTTTCCAATCTTTGGTCTCTCGAAGACCTACTGCCGGATGATCCCAAGGACATCACGATGATTTGGAGAAAGGCGCGTAGGAATTTAAATTTGGTTCACCAAACAAGTCGGAGAAGGTACAATAAGTACCGCTCCCCTAACCCATACAGGGTAGGTGACACGGTAATGTGCAAAGCACACCCGCAGAGTAAGGCCATCGATAAGCGATTGGCCAAGTTATCGTATCGCTGGACTGGACCATTACAGATCAAACGATTTCTAACCCCAGTGACAGTGAGTCTAGCCGACCCCAGTTCCGGAGAGTATGTGACACGAGCGCACATCTCCCACCTTAAGAAAGCGCATCCGAATTTAAAATAGGAGCGATTACTTTCTCTAAGCCTTGGCATGCCATATATATGTATATGTATGTATATATATATATATATATATATATATATATATATATATATACATACATACATACATACATATATATATACATACATATATATATATATATATATATATATATATATATATATACATACATACATACATACATATACATACATATATATATATATATATATATATATATATATATATAAGACTCAATAAGGAGTTTAACTGAAGAATACAAAACCTAGGTAGTAACATTAAGTAACAATAAAAATCCATGGTACTAGTTTGTAAGAAAACCTAATATAAGGTGTTAGTTTAAGTGGCCACTTAAGTTAATAATTTTATTTAAGATAATGAGTTTAATCATGTTAGTCAGTAAGAATGTGCACATTAGTTCATAAGAGTGTTTAATCTTTTTTGTGTGTGTTAGCATGTAAGTAGTAGGATACAGGCAAACCTGGGAACTCGTCCTACTGAAGTTTTTTTTTTGCTTTCCCCTAAGCTCCGTTTTAACGCGGGGGAGTATGTGCCGTAAATTAGGGATTTAGGCACGTTTTATTTAAAATTTTGTAATCTTAAATATTTTTGGAAATTTATTTTTTTTTTACTCATCTTATTTCCTTACGGCCAGGCCATCAGCCTCTGTTCTCAGAGGCGAGCAGATTTTCTTTCCCAACCTCATGCTAGCTTAGCGTTCTGGCTAATATTTCTCCCGCCTCCAGGCACGTCGGAGGCCGGTAACTTTATTTCTTCACGTGACTTCTTTTGCCTACAGCAGCTTGTGAAGCAGTGCTGAGCCCTGCTAACTCTGTCATGAATCGGTATAAGGTTCACTAGCAGCAAGACACGACAGGAGGATCCCGTGGGCCTTGCGTCCCACAGACCATGCGTTTTTTGAAGCCATCCCCCCCTGCTCCCCCACCCTTTCTTCTCAGAAGTGAAGCTAGGAGCGACGACCGCACGGGGACGTTAACTGAATTCAAGGCCATCTCAGGCTTGACAGCTGCAGTTACGATTCTGGACTTTAACGACATCTAGCGACGGCTGTGGTCACTAACGCCACTTGTGGGCGTCGGCAGGGTCGACACTACCGCGCTCGCGCGGAGGTAACGACAACCTTTCTCCCCCTTATGTCTCAGGCCGCTAGGTGGCACATCTGGTTACTCCATTACCCCCTAGCTTGACACTCTCGTCGGTCACTAGTCGATTTATTAGTACTTCTTCTCGCCACCAAAAGATAGCGCCTCAGTCGCGCAGTCACTCCAGTAAGATCTAATTTTTTTTGCCGGACACCTTCGGGTGGGCTCGGTAATTTTCGGCTCAGAGCCTCCCCCCCCCCCCCCCCCCCTTTCCACCCATTCTCTAAAGACCCCGCGCCTATTATGTACTGACGATACCCCGCGCTGAAGTTACTTCGGTGCGCGCCTCCTGACTGACTGGTACCGTTTGTAACTGCGATCTTCGGCGAATCATCGACATCGCAGCATATATCATGTAGTCTTCTCAGACTAGAGGGATGAAGTCCCTATCTAAAATTAAGAGTAACCAGTCAGTAGTTTAGTTAAAAGTAGAGAAACTTAGTATTTTTATATATATATATATATATTTTTTTTAAATTAATTATGATGACTTCCGTGTCTACCGCGCATTGTGGTGCGGGTTTTCGGAGACGAGACGCCCTCTCCTGAGCGCCAGGATCAACACCCTGTTCTGGTAAGTCTTGACGTCTTCCCCCCTTTAATTTCCCTCTATTGGCCTTTAGCGCCATTTAAGTATACTGTCTGGAAACAGGTCTAATTCTTTGGAATAGGACTTCTGTTTCAGACAGGGTTCCAAGTTTGGGGCAACCAAATTCCTCTGCCAGAACCTCTGGAATCGGTTCCTGAGCAGAATCCACCATCTTTAGGCCTACTACCTCGATCACCGTCTACCTACAGCCCCGGGTGATACCCGCATAATTCTATCATTTTATTCACGAACTCAAAAAATAGTGTAACCCAGTTAAGACAGCGGACAGTAAAAGCAGTTCGAGGAAACAAAATTTATATAATGTTTTGCAAGGACTATATGTACAACCTGTAAAGTTAGCGATGTTAATTTCATTCATGTTTTTAAATATTGTTATTTTTGTTAAACATTCAGGGCCGGCCCGATAGTAAATAAGTTCAAATAATATAATATAATAAGTGTAATTGTGAGGAATTTAAGTAAGATCATTTATCATGAAAAACAGACGTTACAAAGGAAAATTTAATCTATAAAAAAAAAGAAAGGACAATGATTAATAAAATAAGGAAGTCTATAGACGTAACAGTTGTTTTTATTTATTTAATATATAATAACGATCCTTTTTCTCCCAAGTGTTCGTAGGGAGTCTCTAAATTTTCTTTGTTTACTCCTAGTGTCGCCTCTGATGTTGACTTTTATAGATATTAATTCTGGGCCCCAGTATTCAGAGTTTCCAACTCTTTTAACCTAATTGTTTAATTATTCTTTAAGACACTTGGGGTATTACACTGCGCATGCTTCGGTTTTCCTTAGAGGTCTGCCTCAGAGGTACAGAACCTTAGGGCATACCGGAGTGTGTGTATGTTATTGTACCTTGAGGTTTCCTGGAAAGAGGCGGCCGGAGTGAAAATCGAAAATACCTTCGTTCACCTCAAGGTACGCCCCTCCCTCACACTTTTCCGGTGCATGTGGACCAGAGATGAGGCAGACCTTGAGGCGACCTGTCAGTGGCTCCCCCTACATTGGCGAGTGAGGTTAGTCCGAATACTTTCTATGGTAACCGTGTCTTCTCAAACACGCGAAGTATTGGAGGAATTTATTAATCTGTGCAAGTATTCTCCTCGCTTATGGCAAGTAAAGCGAAAGAATATCATGATCGCGGAAAGAGGGGGGCTGCTGACGATTAGTGGAAAAAAATTTAAAGAAATAGAGCCTACTGCCAACACAGATGTAGTAATTAAAAAATTAATAATTTTAGAAGTAATATCCGCATAGAAGCAAATTAGTGAAGAATTCGAAGAAAAGTGGAAGTGGTGCTGACGAAGTTTATGAGCCGACATTGTGGTATATCAATCTGTTTGATTTCCTGTTGGATGTCCTATTTCCCAATTATTGGTGCCACAAGTAACAAGAGTTTCAATTATGTATCTTCGTTCATCCTTAATAAGTAATTATGTCAATCTTTTGGCGCGAATCTCAGCTCATTCAATAAATTTATGTGTGAATATTTATGTCTTTTTTTAACCAGTCTTTGCACCACACTTTGTGTTTCACTTTCTGTGTCTTCATTTTCCCCATTGCTATAAGCAATCCAATGACAGCGAGAGCATCTTCTGTTTGCGCCATTATTGCAGGTAAACCACTGACACATACACCTCAAGGTAACTCTAGGAAACCCGAACGTGTGGGTGCACCCCCTATTTCAGGTCTGCCTTGAGGCAGACATCTGAGGAAAACTGGAGAGTGTGTGGCCGGCCTAAGATTCATATCAGTCCATTCCGAGGTCCGAACAGTTTCGAAGTTTACGGAATTTGCAGCTCGCTCTTGCAACATCAGTAGCTCATAATATAGGATAAAAACGCACAGAAAAGATGACAATATAATTTTTTCATAGAATTTAATGACCAAGAATTTGGAGATTTGTCAAGCTATTAAAAATTCTTTAAAGTAGTGTAGACAGTTGTTTAGGTTATGTAAGCTAGAATAAAAATACTGTGAAATCATGGAATGGTTGGTTAGGTTAAGTTAGCTACATTAAAAATACAATACCATCTGCCATTTTAAACTTTTTCAAATGTAGTAAGGGTAACCTAACCAACAGTCCACAATTTTTTAAAGTATTTTTAATGTAGCTAACCGAATCTAACATAACTGACCATTCTCACGATGATATAAATTTTTAATATTTACACCAAACCTTAAAATGGTAAACTATTAACATTTAGTAATTTTATTTTTTTTAATTTTCAGAAATTGATTTCCTTCAAAATAACCAATTTTTAACCAACTAGCATAAAACTTCTAACCAAATACCCTGAAAAATGAATTTAAAATTCAAATCCTGAATGTGTTGATTTTAGTTAAACAAACAACACGCACGAACACAAATTTGGAATGAACCGTTTTGAATCTTGTATTTCTGGCATTTCTGTGGATGTATGTTTTGGAATATCGTACAAGTTGGTGCTCCATGCCTCCATACTTCTGAGGGTTGACATTTGGGTTTGGATGCACAGTAGGAACTAACTTTTTTTAAATTTGTATTTGTCTTCAACTGTGTCACAAAATCCAAAAACCAAATATGGACGTTCTTATAAATGCAGAATCGCTGGCTCGGCAATGCAAGTAGGGTCTAAAGCAAAAAATGATGGTGGCCGCATAAATGGACAGGTATTGTAATGTAACCTATAAACAGTAATATCTCCAAAACCAGTGGGAATTCATTACAGCTATGTTCAGGTTCAAACAAGGAATTTCTGTAATACTGATAAACACCATTTTTAGAATATTTTATTTTTATATACGGAAAAGCTGCGACGTAAGAATTTTTCTAAATCAATTTATTTTTAATTAATTTTTTCAGAAAAGTGGTTCTTCTTCAGAATTACCACTTAACTTAACCAACCATCCACACTTTTTTTTAAATATTTTAAATGTCACTAACCCTAACTATCTCAGCTGCTCACTATTATAAATTATTTTCATTTTAACGTAGCTAATCTAACCTAATCAACCATTCTCATGATATCATAGTAGGTAGGCTATTTGTAATGTGTAACCTAAACTAACCACTTGTTAAAATGGTAAAGTTCTGGTAAACTGATTGTGGTAATTATTCCATATCACATATCCAAGTTAATTACTTGATCCTGATGGCATGATCCTGAATATGTTGATGCTGTGATACATGATGCTGGCTCTTTTAATTTATTACATCATAAGATCCTGGACATAACAAAAACTCAAATATCACAATACAAGCAAATTATGTCACAGGCATTCTGGAAATTTTTTTCCTCCCTATATACATTTTATAGGATCATACTTGAATATGTGACACATAACATTTGCCTACTTAAAGTACTGCAACACTCTCTCTGAGAAATTGTAAAATGTGTTGGGAAGGAAAAAAAAATTATCTTTGAATATTTAATTCTTATTTTTTCCCCCCAGAAAAATGGTTTTCTTTCCGAATTTCCATAATGAAATTGTGTAAATGGTTGGTTAGGTTGAATTAGCTACATTAAATTTTTTTGAAATAACGTGAATGGGTGGTTGTTAGATTATGTACATTATAAATGTGTAATTCCTAATCAACTGCCAATGCTATTTTGAAGTATAACCCTACCAACAATTCTTACAATATCACAGATTTGTAATACATAAACCTAACCACTTGTTCAAATGACTTCTACTGGTAAACTATTTGTATTATCATGACGTCCTCTAAGAGAATGGTTGTAAAACATGCCAAGAAGTTTTTTTTTTAAAAAAAGCTTTTTTTTTTTCTTTTTTTTTCTATGTCAATAATATTTTTAATCTAGAAGTGTAGCTAAATATTGTACCGGTAGTAGAACAATATAGGGAACTCAGGTCTTGCAACATGGCGAACGCTGGCGACACCAAACTGTTAATATCTGTAGTCATCCCACAGCCCCTCAGAATCTGTAGCACAGTTCAAGAACATGAGATTGTAGAATACATTTATAATGAACTTAATCCATCTTAATTAAAATTAATAATATTGTGTTTTGACTGAACCTGTCTTTGATGTGCCTCTTTTATGGGGAACTTCATCCTGAAAAACTTGCTTGCAATGACTCAATCTCCATTAATCCTGCCCCCTCAGGAAGGCCAGCTCTAAATCTTTGTCAGTCTCGACTTCTTCCTTGATTCCAACACAGTTGTGTGGAGGAGCATCATAAAATTTCTTACCTGCAACCTGATCCCAAGAAGTGGGGCATGGTTCAATAATCATACCATCAATTTACAATATTTAACGGACCAATATATTATATTTAGAAATGTTAGACACACACTTCTGACAACGAAATAATGCAGCGGCGGGGTTCTGACTTCAATTAAAAAACTCACTTTTACATCAGTTCAATTAATCAATACTTTCGATTACCCAGGATTTGAAGCTGTTTGGATAAAAATTTAATCTAATTCTATTAGTAGTAGTTATGCTTTTACAATTGTATGTTTTGTTTTCAAATAGCCTACCTATCTTAAACATTTAAATTAAAAAACTTAAAGTGTCTATGTGTAATAATGCTATAAATATGTTCTGATTAACCTATAATGTTAATAAATCAATCAAAACACTTTCTAAATATATATATAGGTAAAAAAAAGAATGTTTACCTCTGTTTTTTTACAAAGTAATTACTGTTTGTGGTTTGAAAGTAATATCTGTGGTGTGTTGTGTTTGTTCTCAGGTTCTGGTCCACAGCCTGACCGACCTCTGCTGGGACTTGTGCATTGACAAGCCAACTTCTCGCACAGATTCCAAAACAGAGCGGTGCCTCTCCAACTGTGTTGACAGGTTTTTGGATTGCACTAACTTTGTGTTGAACAGGTTTAGTAAAACAGCATTTGCTGCTTCTGCTGATGAAGTTACGTTTGAGTGAGCTTCTGTAGTTACACGTTGTATTTGCAAAAGTGACTTGGTGGTGTGAGCAGCAGCAATGTTTTCGAGCATCAGGGGCTTCCTGGGCAGACACAAGAGGAAGTTCATCATCTCAGGGATGGTGGTGGGGGGAGCGGTGCTTGTCGTGAGATACGTGGGTCACAAGCTGGAGCAGTGGCGCGAGGAAGAGACGACGGAGATACTGGAGCGTGCTCAGCGGCGCTCACACTTCGAGAGCACAGAGCGCACATGCGACCAGACCATCGTGTCGCTGGCCCCGACGGTGCAGGAGACCATCTGCGGTCTCACTGACACGGACAGGATCGTGGAGCAGCTGAAGACTGCGCAACCCGACCAGAAACTGGAGCTGTGGGCTCAACTGAAGGTTCTGACGTTCACACGGGCATGCGTACTGGCATACGGAGGAGCGATGCTGGTGGCGACTCTCAGGGTGCAGCTGAGCGTCATCGGGGGCTACATGTACCAGGATCATGCGGGTCCCGGCAGGGTGTCCAGCGCTCTGCAGGAAAGCTACCTGTCGCTGTGCCACCACTTCTTGAGCCATGGCGTCAAGGAGCTGTGCACCCTGATCCAGGACAAGGTCGTGGCAGCCACCCGCAACTTGTCGCTCAAACAGAAGCTCACCCTGCAAGACGTGGAGCAGCTGTTCTGGACCATCCAGGCCCAGGTGGCGACAGACACTCTCGAGCCACTTCGGAACATGTCTCGATACGTCCTGCTGCCGGCGCTCGATGCTCTGTCGTACAACCTGAGCGACCACGACTCGGAAGTGCTGGCGAGGATTGCCGCGGAGACGGCGGACATCCTGGACAGTGACGAGGTGGCCTCTGTGGCCTCATCCAGTGTCGCTCACGCCTTCTCGGCACTCATCGACGGCCTGTGTGAGGGCTTCTGTGCAGTGCGCAGCAGCAAGGAGTCCCTCAATGACCCTGTGCCCGGCCACTCTCGAGCACCTCCACGCCCCAATGGTACACTGCCATTTTCCCATCCGAATGCAGTGTTGATGCCGCTTGCCAAGCTGATCCCACTTGTAAACAGTGTGATTCACAACTTCATCAGTGGAGACAGGCAGGCACCCTGGCTTTACCACCACCTTATCAATGACAAGTTCAAGGTTCTCTCTGCAAATATTTACGAGGCTTTCTGCCAAAAACCATGAAGTTAAGTCAGCCACTGCACACAAAACATTCCGTAAAGTGTGAGTGATATCTAGTATCTCATTTTTTTTGTTTTTGTACAAAATTATGAAACAACTAAACTCTTAAGCTTGCTGCAGTTGTGTGATGCATTTAATTTGGTTTCATATATTGTTACCTTCTTAATATAGTCATTTAAACTGTGAAAGTGTTGTTTACCAAAATGTAAGAGCTGATAAAAGTGTATTATATAACAAAATATTGTGATGGAGTTGGTCAAATGGTAAACCATAAGGTTACTTTTTTTTAGTAGTGTACTTCTGTGATATAAGAGTTGGGAATTAAATTTGGTTTTGCTAGATCAGGACTCATGTTATTTACTCAGGCCAGTAAATACTAAACATATACCATAGTAAATGAATTAAATGAGAATTAAATGATTTGTGTTCTGATTGAATATATATATATATATTGCTAGTGCTGGTTAAAATGTCATAAGAAAACCCAATAATGGACAAACTAGATGATTATGCAAAAACAAAAAAATTCTGTGAATGCAAAAAGAAAAATATTACAAGACAGACACAGTGGGCTGACAATGACAAGACAGTTGCAAGAACATTAAATAACGAGAAAAGTGACCTTGGACAAAAGAAGACAAACACAGAGACACACAGGCAAACTCAATGATGTGACAAAAAAGTTATTCTGGGCATCACGGCGACAACAGCAGAGACGAACGCATTAGGCTTTTTACGACAATAGTTGCAAAAATTTTCCACCCTCAGGCATAAACAGACTGATGGACACTGGAAAACAGGTGGTATACACTGGTGGAAAATAAAATCCCAACACAAAACAGGAATTGTGTTAGATAAAAGAAATTTGGGAGACATGTTTGCACATGTGAAAGATGACATCCGTTACAATTTGTGCACTAGTCAATAAAAAGTGGTGTTAGTAATGCCATTATGACCTTGCAAAGCAAGTTTGCTTTACACTTGGTAAGTGTTAGTCATCATCCAGTGTTGATGTTATAAAGTAGGTGTGAATCAAATGTGCCTTTAAAGAGACTAAGAAGGCAGTAACAGCAGCTTACTGAGTTTTAACAAGGCCATGTAATAGGGCTACGAGAAGGTTGATGTTCTTTCTGCGATATTGTAGAAAGACTTGGTAGGGATGTATCCACAGTGGATAGAGCTTGGCAGAAATCGTCACAGGAAGGCTTTGCCTAGAGAAGGCCAGTTTCCGGCCTCACAATGGCCACTCCGGAGAGGGAAGACTTCCATGTTCGCAGCATGGCTGAGGTGCATCGTACTGCATCTGCAGCAGCCAGTAGAGTTTCAGTCAGCACCAGAGGACACAACGATTATGTGATGGACAGCTCCGAGCCATAAGTCCTGCAGTGTTCATGTCACTAACTCTGCATCACTGCCATCTGTGAACTGAGTGGTGTCAAGCTGGAGCTCATTGGAGGGCGGAGCGGAGATCTGTTGTGTTCTCAGGTGAGAGCATTTCTGTCTTGGTACCAGCGATGGCTGTAGAGTGGTAAGGAGGAGGTCAAATGAGCGCTTGGAACCAAACTGCCTGCGGCATCGACACACTGGACCACACCAGGAGTTGTGGTTCGGGAAATGATTTCCTTTGACAACAGGAGCACTCTCATCATTATCCTAAGAACCTTGATGTACGTCATACTGAACCAGTTGTGCTGCGATATTCATTTGCAGTATTCAAGAGGGTGTTTTCCAACATACCGCTGCTGTCACCCATTGAGCTTTACAGTGTGTAGACCAGTTGCCTTGGCCTGAAGATCACATATGGGTAGGGACAGGAACTTTTCGGTGAGTAAAATTAGTGAAAAGCGGTGAGCAAAAATGCCAAAAGTGGTGAGAAAAAATGCCAAAAGCGGTGAGGAAAAAAAAAAGCGGCGAAATGTATCTACGTGTACCCTTTTTAAGAAAAAGTTAAATGAACTCAGTAATGAATAGTCAAAATGTTTAGAACTAATATTTAGAAGTGAAAAACCCTTCAAACTTAAAAGTAGCTACTCTTCCAGAATGTCAAAACTTTTGGGTTTAGAGGGAAGGTTTGTCAATAAAATATATTCCTAACTCAGGTGGTATGCTAGGCCAAAAAGTTAGGTTTCTTTAGTTTTAGGTTTGGTTGGTTTAGGTGAGTCTTATTTTATATTTGGTAAGTTTAGCTTAGGTTAGTTTTAAAATGCCCATTTCCAACTAGCTTAAATTGGGTTTTGTTTTGAGAGCTTCTAAATTTAAGCCACTCCATGATTACAAATATTGATGTAGGCATAAATACAAAACTTCAACATATTTCTTCATCCAGCTTAATTACTGGGGTCCTGAAGTTTATGAAGTGGGATGTTCGCTTTGAGGAACACCTCAGTGGTCTCCATAGCAAAACGATGCGCTTCAGTTTTCTTTTTTCTTTTTTTTTGCTTGCTGCGCACAAACACCAATAGTATGCTGCAGTGCTGCAGTAGCGGGGGAAGAAATGCATGACTTTTAGTGCTTTTCACTGCTTATGTGCTTAACAATTGAGGGGTTGTTACCACAATGCCGAAATACCACAACGCCAAACATACAATAACGCCGAATGTCAAAATTGACCACAACGCCGACAGCTAGAAAACTGCTGTGTACCATAACGCTGAAATAACAACTGAATGAATTTGTGTGTGTTTCTTAAATGTACCTTAACGCCGAAATACCACAATCAAACCTAACCTTACCTAAACTAGCGTAATATAACCTAACCATACTTAACCTAGCCTATCCTAACATAACCTAGTCAAACCTAACCTAATCTAACCTTTGTGGAAGTCCTGGAATGACATTTTTCGGCTTTTATGTATTTCGGCGTTGCGGTAATTCGGCGTTGTGGTACACAGTAGTTTTCTAGCGTGCCGGCGTTGTGGTCAATTTGGCATTCGGCGTTATTGTACGTTTGGCGTTGTGGTGCGTCCCCTAATTGAGTCTCTACGGTCCCAACTGACTCTGCAATTACAGTATTTACAAAATAAAACTGCCTTATCTGTCGAATAGAGACCATCAGAAGAAAATTCTTAGGCCCTATCTAGTGTGTTTATGTCATACTTCGTTCAGTTACCGCAACGAATAGCCACGAGGCGCTGCAGACAGGACTGGCCCCGATTCTTATTGGCTAGCTAGACTTGCGTCCTATTGGCTGCCTTGATTAATTTAAATAGTTGGAACGAAATGAAATGGTGCTCATAGAAGAGACATGGTATAGAAAAATAATATCGTAGAGTTGATATTAAGTAGAAAATATTTAATGTTCAGTATTTACATGTTTTACGTTTTGTGCCGTTTAAAAGTGATCTTGAACGTTATGCGTCTAAATAACCATGAATACTTTCTATTTATAAAATGAAACCCCGAAAAAATGAATGATATCATCTGCAATTAATCTGTATTTGAATTACATTTTTAATTATCGTTTGGACGGCCTAATTAATGACATAAATTTCATTAAAATAGTTACGTTTGTAACAAGAACGTCATTAGAATTACATATATTTGGGGGGGGGGGGGGGGTGTATTTTTGTTGATAATACTTGAAGACCCACGTTTGATTTCCCGCATTTTTTATAAACTGTAAACCAGCTTACAGCAGAATTCAGTAATGTAATATAAACTTAGTTTTCAGAAATTCTAGTAAAATATCTTGTCACTTACGTGATAATACATTTTCTGCTAATAAGCATCTGTATCGGCACCAAAGGAATGTTCACAATATTGAACCAGTAATTGAAAACTCACCTTCAATAAAGTGTCCAATATGTGAATTGTTAGTGTTTAAGCAAAATAACTTAATTTTTAATTTCAGGATATGCCATGATACAGAAATTGAGAAACAGCTGTCTTTCAATAAACTCGAATGTAAAATTGCTGACTTTAGACTTATTTTCTGTGACAATACATCTTCATTTAAATCAACACTTGCTTTCCTTTCAGCTTTGATTTAATTTAAGTTGCTAGACTTGCAATTGAGCTTACCCGGTGGCAAGAAGTTCCTTCCCCCGCACCCCTTTAAAATGCCTTCTCAGTTCCCTTGCATCTCTCACACCCAGCATTCCCTCCACCATCCCATTCCACTCCCTCCCTATCCTCACCAAGAAGGCCTACCTCTCCATTCACATCCATACCATCTGAAGCTTCATCCTTTATACCCCCTCCCTTCTGTGTATCCTAGTTCTCAGCTGATCTTAGCTCCCCTCTACCTTTATCACCTTAAACAGCCTGACTAACCTTGCCGCCCTCTTCCTCTCCTGTATTAATTCCCATCCAAACGCCTTGATCATCTCAGACGGACTGTGCATTTCCCTCTCTTTCCCTTTCCTTCTCCTCCACATGCCCATCACTGCTCTATGCTACACCTTCTCAGGCTCCCATCAGCCTGACCAACATAGAGTTTTCCTCTTTCCTGCTCCCTGTAGTGTCCTGCCAAGCAATGGGCAATGCCAGGGCCCTCCTATCCATGCTCACTACCTGTTCAACCTGCTTTACCCATCCTAGGTTATTTTCTAGGGTCACCCCAAAGTATCAATAATCATTGGCTTCCTTTATTTCCTACCCCTTCCAGTTATACATTTCCCTCCTAATTAAAATGACATCTCTCTGCTTTCCCCTATCTTCCACTTCCACTAAAACTTCTATCCACCCCACCATCACAGCATTAGAATTTTGAACAGATAAGTTTACTACAGAATAGGTTAATAAACAATCTTAATTTTTACACTATTAACATTTGTAACGTCTTATTTTCTTCATTATTTGTAGGTTCAATAATACTGTGATAATTTTTCTCTTTGCAAATAAAAATGTTTAATATAACTTTTTAAAAAAATGTACTATCTGAACTGAAATGATCTAGAACATGCCGTCACCCGGCCTCTGTGGAAGGCCCGGGAAGTACCTGATGGGTGCTACGGGCTTCACGGTGCTGCTGTTGTCCTGGGGGGCGCCAGGTTAGTGGGACACTAGGCCGTTGGTGATGGGTCGTGGGTACTCACTCTGCCCCCGCGTGCCCCGCCAGGTACGCAGCTGGAAATCTACCCTGAAATTCCTTACTTGGCTGTGAGGCCACTCGGCCGTGTGGAGGACGGAATGGTGCAGAATAATCGTAGACGACACAGTTTATATTAAATTGGCTTTTAATCCACGGACTTCCCCATGGGTACGCTGTACTCCCTACACATTCACTACGCTATGGCAGAATCACTACAAAAGCTATGATAATGCGCTATGCGGCGTCTGAGCCGTTGTACTGTTACACTAACACACGCTGATTACAAAACAAAACACGACACTAACATAACACTGAATTTGCCGCGGCAGTCTCACGGGGACATGATTACTAGTTCGCTGGAGACGACCAGCGCCGAAAGTTAATTGTCTTAGGAGGGCTCAATGAGCGTGATCCTAAATTCTAGTCTACACTTAAGTGAGGTTGTAGCCGGCAGGCGTATGCGCGGCGATCTTAATGAAAACGAGTTGGCTGGAGTCGGCCAGTGCTGTAAATTGCGTGGTTGGCGACGCGGTGCGGAATCGCCAAGGAAACGGTCGAGATAAGCCCGGGTCCGCAAAATACACGCTGAGTCTACGTGAGCAGCAATGAATTAAAAAAGGTTTGGTTATTAAATCAAGTACAGAGTGAACAATCGGTGGAACAAAAGTGAAGGCTGCTCACGGACACACGTATTGACACGGCGCGGAGTGGTTGGAGACTGCAGAACATGGCCGCCTCGCAAGGGAGGGAAACTTTCACATCCTTTGTGAGTCGGCGCCAAAAACTTATATCAACTTAATTTGCTCTATTATAAGCTGAAAACACGTTCCAGGTGCTCAATTAAAAGGTAGCACCTGGTAATTGGGTGCTTAAGTCTTAACAACTGTTTTATAGTATTTAATTATTTGAATTGTGGCATCAAGTTGACGACTGTAAATTTATTAACATATTGTCTCACTGTGAACTGTTTTAGTTGGATTTCTCCTAATCTGACTTGATCATTGTCACGGGCAATTTAATTAAGGCCGGTGGCCGCGGTGACTGGTAATGGGGTTCGTTGTCTACTCCGTGCGTGCGGAGCTCGCACTGGGTAGCTACGACGCACTTGTTTAATGCCTGTAAATTCATAATTGTGTTCTAATGTCCTGTTCCTTAATTGTTTTATGGGGTTGACCCCCCGGGGTTTCGTGCCCTGAAGGTTATTTGCGTCTTATGGGGTCATGCCCGAGGCGCTCGCCTGACTCATTCCCGCTGGGCTAGGTGTGTGCTCCGAAAACGGGATCTGGTACTAGCGGTGCGGAGCACGGGCTTAGAGGCCATGGTCGGGACGACGTCAAACAAAATATGTGCACCTCAAGTGTTATATTTTCGGCACTCATGTTGACCAGTGGTACAAAACACTTTTTTTTTTTCTCAGGAAGAAAGGACATAAACCTTCTCATATATGGGATATTTTTAGTAGTGCTTTATTACATATTTAATTTTTTTTGCTAGAATTTCATGCTTGGAAACTTACAATTGAGAAAGAGACATCATCTTCACATGTTACTCAACACTGGAGCAAAAAAACCAACTGATTGTGTATCAAAACTTGTATACAGGTAAATATCACTCTTCAGAGGATGATAAACCTCCTGTATGTATCTGCTTTTCCAAGTGAAAATTGCTTCTGATTAAAAACATCATAAATTATACACATAAATATTTGCAGTAGCCATAATAGTAAAAAATAATTCCAATGATACTGAGTGACACATTACAACACTAAGCAAACCATGAATATATTTGGAAAATAGTTACCTATTACTCATTTAAAAGTAAGTTATTAAATATAAATTCTGTACCCTTTACTGATTACTTTCTGCAATGGACTTAAGTTCAGAGTTTGATTTGTTCATACTAGGGTGACCCAATTCTGTAAACCATCTATTAGGCAAAACCATACTTCTTGATGTGTGAAGACTCTGTGAGATTGCATACATGTGTCCATCTGGTGTAATGTAGTTTTATAGCAGTGAAAGAATTTTGTTGATCTGTAAGTAGTTTTTGAGTTTACTTTTACAAATCCACACTCTCTCTTTATAATATTTGTACACAGTAATCACTGTATGAACAAAATATAATTAATAACTTTTCTTATATCATAATACATACTCTGGTAAATATTTAAATAGCTCTACACAATAAATATATCAGCATATCTGTATCTTTTACAGTTGTTTGAAAATGACAATGTGGGCTTGATCACTACAACATATCGTTTACGTGTAAGTACTGTCGGGAGGGGGAGGGAGTTTTCGGATTGACGTACGTCTAGACCTTGGGCGCCACCACGTGGACCGGCTACCGACTCTGCCCCAGGGCCTTGACGTGACCCATGTGGAGATAGGCTCGACTTTTCCCCTGCGTGGATATGCTAAAACTCACCGGCCCGCTCTCAGCGGTGGTCACGCTGTGTTACTGCTTGTGGGGTCTTGAGGCGCCCCACACACCTCCAACCCTGTACCGGAAAGCTCGTGGTTGAGAATTGAGTGCAACGAGTCGGGTGAATATTAAGTTTTATTGCCGCCGACACGTACACTGACAATGCATACAAAAAAACAGCAAGTAGTCCAACTTTCATGCTGGCCAAGATACTGTGTGGGTAGTTATTTAATTATTAACTACATTATTTAAAAAGATGAAGTCTCCATTGCTCAAGTTCAGGTGAGCGCCGCACACACGCACTTGTTAGCGGGAGGTTTGAGTTAGAGGGTGTCGATGGGGAGAGAGGGGTTCTGCAGCGGCATGAGGCACATCGGGCTTAGGGAGGGCATAGCCCTGGTTGACAACAGTTCATATTTATGTACTAGTTACAATGTTCATTAAATTCAATGAATTTTCATTTAAGTTCTTTGTACTTACATAATTTATAAACCATACCTTAGTATATCTACTAAACTTGGTGGGCTGAAGAACAGAGCAAAAACATGTAAATTACAAATATTAAGAATGTACAGCATTAAACAGAAAGAAATATATTTTACTATCTTAAAATATTTTAGTGAAATACAGTAAACTCTCGCCAGTCCGTGGCCCGAGAATCCGAAGTTCTCAGAAATCCGGGGTATTTCCGAAGTGACATGATCGTTACTGTTTAGATGTATGTATCACTATTCTCAGTGGATGGTAAGAGCGACGCTCACTGATATTTATAGCGCGGTAAAAGGCTCTGAACTGGCACGCAGTCATCTCGTTCCCGTCAGATAACTGTGAAATTTGAGCGGTGACCGTAACATTATATGGCGGGAAAATAAAGATAAAGGTGTAATGCCTTTTCCTCTGGTGCTTTCAAGAAATTTTTTAACGGTTTTTTACACCTAAAACTTCAAAACCATGCCTTTTAGCCATTTTAACTCCTCTTAATCCGATATAAAAAAAAACAGTTGGGCATTAGCAAATTCTTAAATGCTTTTCGTAAACAGACTCCAGTCGAATATTTAGAGTAGGTTGGAAATCGCGTAGGTTTTCCTGAAGCTCTGGGCACCGTGTGTCAGTGTGTGAAACATGTTGCCAGTGACAAGTTTCCTAGCTGTGCGCGGCACACGACTGTAGTTGTCATGCGTCACACGCCGGGAATGCTGGCCGGAGGGAAGGTGAGTATAGTTCATTTGCGGTAAAAATAAATACTCTAACCGCCCTGCTAAATTTTTCCATTAAAGAAATTTTGAAGTTTCAGAGATTTTCCAGCAGAAATAATGTTCTGTAACTAACAAACAAATTGTATCAAAAAATTAACGGTAAATGGCTGCCGTGGGGGGCCTTAAAAAATGTTCATTTTACCGGGAATGGACTATACAACCTGGCTTTCGTCGCATGCAGTGTGGAGTAGGGGAGGAAGGATGTTGACAGTTTCACACGCAGAAAATGGCTAGAGGGCTGGAGAGAGGGAGAGAGATGGTTTGTTGTCTGGGAGGGAGAGGTAAGCCGTATGACGTCATGCATCCGCTGCCTTTGCAGCCGCCAGCCTGTCTAGACGAGATTCTCGCACTCCCACTTACGTCGCACAAGCTACTGCTGCCGTGTTTTTAAACGGACTGTCCAATTTTTTTTCTCTTCTTATACGAACATTAGTAAGTGCACTATAAACCAACACAAAATATATGCTGCATGTTAAATAATAGCTTTGTATAAGCTTTTATTGTGAGTTTTACCATTTTTTCCCCGATTATTTTTGTTTTGTGCCAAAATTTCAGATTTTTTGATGGTTCTAGTGTACAATTAACTAATGATTTTTTTTTTTATTTCTCCCGTTTCTCTTTAGTTTAACTGGACTGGCCGTGTGTCTGTGAGGGAGTGGCCTTGAGTCTCTTGCCAGCTACGTATCGCTTCTCTCTCCCGCCCCTCCTAAATTCACTTCCCCTTATCAAGGGGCTTCCCGTTTCAGCGCACGCCACATTGCTACGCCTAGCTCTTTCACATCAAAGTGCGACTTCGGGTGCCATTAATTTAATTTAAGATGACTTTAAATTACTTTTTACACAATTTACTACCAACTTGAACAAATGGGTGTGTTAAATTTAATCAGGCCAGGCTGTAAATTTTCAGGAAAAAAAATTTCTCGGGTGCTTCATTTACTATGAATGGACTATACTGGTATTGCTTACGTACCATTCTGTTAACTTCTCAAGTGTCTTGTTTATTATGACGTCCTGTGGTAGTATTACATGTTCATTGACTACCATCTTATCTTTTAGAATTTTTTTTTGTATTTTAATGAAAATTTTTCAAAAATCCGAAGTTTTCAAAAATCCGAAGGTCATAAATCCCGACACCCACGGATTTGCGAGAGTTTACTGTAGTTGAATAATTAAAAATTTTTTAAATTAAGTAACTATACAATTAATTTAACTATGGCCAATACAACATGGTCTCAACACAAAACAACACAACCTGAACTACACAAAAACTTATTTCAATATTTGACATCAACACTAGACATTTAGCAAAGCATAATGTGGTTCCTGGTTGCAGTATTACTACATATGTATTTTAAAAACAATATACTGGTTGAATCAGTATGCAAATTCTGTTTTAGAAGTATCAAAGAGAGTACAAAATTTCAGTAACCCACATTTAAGTTAAGAGTATGCCCATTTCTCCGAACATATAAATAGTTACTGTTGCTTTACAAAGTCACCACTGCATTCTACTGTTACTTATACATGGTACTGAAATAACATATTTTCCTCTTTCCACGGGTTTGATCATATACTTGATGATATCAGAAACAGTTACAGCAAATCTTTTGAAAGAATTCATCTGATCACCAAACATGATCTGTGAAATATTACTAGAGAATTCCAACTGGAAAAAGAGAATCAACACCCTGATGATGCAGTCAGCATAGATATATGGATAAAATCTATGGAACAGTTGGGTGAAGAAAACCCGGTAATATTTTACAAACTACAAGGTGATGAAGACCACCAAGAGGGGTTGTCAAAAGATGATTTTGCCCTAGTGATCATGACCACATTCCAAAACTAAATGCTGACAGTTTGGAAAAAATAAAATCTGCATAAATAGTACCCATTCAACAACTGGTTACGATTTTTATTTAACCACTCTATTAACAGTTGATGAATTTGGAGCTGGATTTCCAACAGAATTTGTTATATATCAAACAGAAAAGACACCCAAAGATCACGCATAAATACAAACATGTATCTGGAATCCCTGCACAAAGTCATTAAATATATCTACCTGCAAGGTAGGAAGAACAAGCAACTTGATAAATGCATATCGGCGCTAATGAAATTGTGCAGGGATAAACTTTTTGAACGCCTCATCAAGTCAGAAAAAAATAAACCAACAAGTCGGATAGCAGCCATTCAGAAAGCTCACACCAGGAGCACACATATATACAGCATCAATGATTTCTGTCATTGAATTAGGTAAGTACTGGGAGGTAAAATCATGTCAATCAAATGATTTGTACTTAATCACAAAACAGGATGAGCTGGCATGTGAAGGCAAGTGCAAGTTTAAATGCAAGGACTGTAATATGTGTGTGCACATGTTCACTTGCACTTGCAATGATAACATAATTAAGTTTAACATTTTCAAACATATTCATGCCTGTGCACAATTTATCTACACAAAATCAAGAGAGATAAGGCACAACTATCAAATAAACACTTCTACAGTAATCATGCAGTTCATATCAGCACTTCTGTAGCAAAGTCTTCAAATGACAGATGCAATAAAATGTAAATGTGAATTATTGATAGCATATCTCGACACAGTTGGACAACACATTGACACTGAAACCACCACGAAAATTGACAAATGGTTATGAAGCTGTCTTAGCATAATCAAAGAGAAGCTGCCCACAGAAAACCTAAGACCACAATGTCAAGAACCAAGCAACAAGAGGGTGCAGAAACAAAACAGGCTGTACTCTACTAAAAAGAGAAAAATTGAATCAAATCAGCAAATGAAAAAACCAAACACAATAGTGCGAGAAAACTTGATGTCTGGCTTAGGTACTGTACAAACGGAAAACATCCATACATATGTTTAACTAACTTTTTGCAAGACTTCAGTGCTAAACCATTAATTCAAGTTCTGTGCTGGCATGACACTGCATCATGCAAGTCTTGGCCAGCTGTGCGACCATCATGGTGCTCCAAGCGAAAACAGGATTTATCAATGAAGAAGATGGCATGCCCTTCGTCCTTGCAGGCCCGAAGTTCCACGGGGCACTGGAATCTCACGTCAGGTTCTGTGGTGAGCAATAACTTGCAGCCAGCATTATGGACACCTGAACCTGCAGACAGTAGCAAACAATACAGATAGAGACAGGGTAGTTGATGTTACTGTACAGTTTGTAATTGCCTTGTGCCATCCAAAAATAATTTTCAATGTTTTTTTTTTATTATTGTGCTCCTGTTTACTAAATTCTGGGTAGTTTTTGATAGTACACAGTAGCTTGTTTAAAAATTAAAAAAAAAGCATTTTTTCCTAGAATATAAAATTAATATTTACTTATTTTCGCGGAAAGTATTATATTAAAAGTATTAGTATTTCCATTGAATTTTTATGTATTTGTGCCATTTCCACCACACTTAAGTTTAAATCAAGTTGTAAAGCTTAGTAATACAGTGTATGATAGATATTATTTTTAACATTCACAGTGATATTATATTTTCCCATTATTTAGGAATTTTAGTTTACAATACACTTTCACTTTACTACCCTCCTTAATGAAGTCATGAAAGAATCACTGTACATTTTATAATTCCACCAAGAAATATTAGCAGGATCAAAAATATTATTTTCAGAATTTCAATTTTTTTTCCAGATGATCTGCTACTTTAAAAATTTCAAAACTTTCTTATTTTCTTGTGAATGCTGTATTTTACTGTGGTTGTTGCTAAAAGCCTATTTGCATAGAAAAAATAAAATATATATTTTGTAATTAACTTAAGATCATTATTCATTTGTATATCACAAGTTTTTATTATGTGCAGGATCCTCGACGTACCAAATTTAAACAGCAAGCATCATGCACAACTGGATCAAAATGTATAGGATCATGCCATCAGGGTCAAAGGATTTATTTGGATACATGATACAAAACTTTTACAATAGGAAATGTATACAGATTACATTCTCATCTGATGTACTTCGCTCCTCCGTTTAGAAATTATATTTGTCACGTTATAAAAACTTGTACGCTTATAAGGGCCTTTAACTACTACCTAACCTCTTTTTGTTATACAAAATTATTCTTATAAAAGTTTAAAGGTAAACATATAACGTAAATACACTTTTATTTATTACAAATTAATTTTAAAACAGTTTAATAGTTTGATTACCCAAATTTAAATATTATCAAGGAAATACGACAATTATGCACGAAATATAATTTTACTTACACACTTATTTCAAATTATTACCGTAAATCACAATACGTAACCTACGAAATTGATAAAATGTTATAACACAAAATAAACAAATAAAATACGGAAATGCATACGGAGTATCTAATGTTTATAAAATGAATATAAACAGGGGAACGGAACGAAATCACAGATACAGAACCAGCCAATAAGAATCGGGGCCAGTCCTCAGGGCCGCAACTAGAGTCTCTGGCACCCGGGGCATTAATGGATTCATGCGCCCCCCCCCCCCCTCTTTTTTTGCACATACCACACCAATAAAGCGGGGGATCCGGGGGCCCTCTCACGGAAAAATTGTGTTATTTAAGCATTTTCCATACCTACATGTAACAGTTTCTGTGCTACTGTAATTTCCATGTATGAACCCACTATCAGTTGTAGTAGGAATTACAATGCAAGCCGGCGATTTCGGTGCCCCCACAGCTTTGCGCCCGGGACGTATGCCCCACTTGCGCCCCCTAGTTGCGGCCCTGCCAGTCCTGTCTGTAGCGCCTCGTCGAATAGCCACCGAACGCGAACAATAGAGGTGGGTCGAAAAGTATCAACCTGGTACTTTGTCACTGATACGTGCCTGTATCAGGAACGGCAAACGAGTACACTTGAAAAGTATCAGGTACTTTAGTATCATTCAGAATTCGCCTGGAACAACACCACGGCCAATGTGCGCAGAACCCGATCGCAGATGACGGTCACTTGGGCGGAGCTTGTGAAAGGGGAGGGAGCAGAAACGATGAATAAGGGATAAAGAAGGGAAATAATGTAGGGGAGGAAGCGCAGGGGAAGGCGTTGAAGGAGAGGCGCAAAGCGAAATTGTTACGAGTCGTTTGTTTATTGTCCCACATCAAAGTACGCTCAGAGCGCAGTGCGTGCACAGACTCGTTCAATAATAAAACTAATGAAATTTTAATATTAAAAAATACATTAATACAAGATATAATATTTATATTTGTGCACTTAACAGCTATGAAAATGCAAATAAATTCTCAGTCATAGGCGTGCGCACGGTAGGTGCCACAGGTGCCTTGGCACCACCATTAGGGTTAACGTTATTTTGTTTTTTACAAGCAGAAATAATACATACTTACAAAAATCTGTATTGTTTCCAAAAAAAAATATGTTTTCCAATCGTGTCGAGTTACAGATATGTGCTAATAACACTATCAATTATCAATTGAACCAACTATACACACGGAAACAAGCCAGTTGCAATTACTTGTGTTGTACACGCGGGCCGCGGCTACGAAACTTCTGAAATGTAAATACTTCTCCTAGTTCTCCTCGAATTACATAGAATGCGCGCTCGGTGTCCACTGTTCACTCCACTCGGCAGGCGCACGGAATAGGCTAATAGCCGCCGTCCGCCAGGGTTTATTTAAAAAAATTGAAAGAGTTTAGTTAGTTAAAAGGATAGGCTTACTCGATGACTTATATGCAGTCGCCGACAAAACATTTTTGTTGTATTCCAAAAGTTAAAACTTTTGCCCACTCTCATTTGTTTATTTTTATTTTTTTTAATATTTTACATATTAAAGATAAGTTACAAAAACTCCCTTGATTTGTTGGTTTTAAAACTTAACATTTGAGAATGTTTTTTCTAGCATTTATTTGGCGTCTTCAGAAAACATGTAAGTACGGTTTTTCAAAGCCACCAGCATGAATTCCGTACAAACAAGTTGTGCAATTTACTTTGTGGCTCAACAAAGCTTAAAACTGTAAATAGTTTAGTAGTTTTCCTGGTGATTATAACGTTCAAAGCCATAATTTGTCATAAATAATATTAAAATTTTTACATCTGTGTATTTAATGTTTTTGTTCGGAAACACCTTAAATAGCACCATTTTGCGCTTTCAAATCCAAATTTTTCCGGGGAAGGACCCCCGGATCCCCCGCTTTAGGCTCGGGGTCCGTGAATGACAGGGCTGTTGTGTAATCTGGCACCACCAATACTGAAGTCCTGCGCACGCCTATGTTCTCAGTTGACACTAATAACAGATGTAATCAACATTAGGACTTTTTTTCCGAAAACAATTAGTAACTAGTGTTTTCGTACATTAAAAGATTACGATTTTATAAAAAATTAAAAATTTAAAAAAAAAAAAAACAGATACGTACATTAGTGAGCATACTATATCAATGTTTACGTTTCAAATGTTTCTTCAGATTAGTCGATGATGATTTATAACTCAGTTTTTGTTTACACAAATGACAATTAGCAAACTCATTATTTTCCGTAAAAAAATTCCACACAAATGAAGTCTTTTTCCTGCACTTATCCATTCCTTATTTCACTATAAAGATACTAACTACAAAGCATGACAGCCCGCAACAATGTACATGGTGATACACGGTAGTGATGGGTCGTTCGTTAACGATTCGTTCAAAAAGAACGAATCTTTGAGAGAACGAAATCTTGCGATTCGTTCGCGATGTAAAGAACCGGCTCTTTGAGAGCCGGTACCTTGAAAGATTCGGTAGAACGAAAATGCGGAGAGAACGAGAGAACCAACCGGCTCTTTGAGAGCCGGTACCTTGAAAGATTCGGAAGAACGAAAACGCGGAGAGAACGAGAGAACGAGATGAGAGAACCGGCCACGCGCCCGGTCTGATTCGTTCGTGAAATGATTCATGACGTCAGGAATCTGAAGAATTAGTAATCACAGCGTGAGCATGTTCATAAGAGCAAACGATAACTGATCAAATAAAATAGGGTAACATGAAAAGTATCTATACCTGAAAATGTCAACTGTTAAGTAGTGGTTTAAAATTGCGTTTTCACATTCACATACACAAATTTGGGGGAAAAAAAACATGAATTAAAAATAACAGGGAAAGTAACTACAAATGTTCACACTTACCATTTAGGTGTTAATTAATGTACCTACTTCATTTTTCTCTCTTCATACTGAATCGCAGTAGTAGTATTCAATTTTTGTCTTTTTTTCTCTAAATGTGTTGGTCTACATGTAAACACTTTACTCTCTCTAGAGTGTAAATAGCCTGTATATTAATATTTGTAACTTAAAAAGTAATACAATATAAATAATCTTGTTTCATATACGCAACTGTGATTCACTGGCTACGAAAAGCAATGTTCAAGTACTAGCTATAATAGTGCGATTACAAATTAAAGTTAAGAAAGATCACTTTCGTACCTAACATTCTTAGATTTAATGCTCCCGTATTATATAGAATCACTGCATGAAGCATTTGCAGCGATCAACAGTCAATAATTTTATAACAGTCAGTATACAACTAGACGTTTGAAATTTCATTTACCCATGCAGAGTAGATAAAGATAACCACCCACGCGATCCAGCCTCCTCTCGTTATCGGGTCACGCGATAACGAGGGGAGGCTGGAAGCAAACACGTAGCCAATACTCTAAAGGATGAACGAGTTACGTCACCTGATAAAAGAGCCAGATCCTATTCACAGAAAAGAACGAAATGACCGAGATGAACGAATCGTTCTGAACGAATCTTTCACGGAACTGATCCGAAAGTACCGGTTCGGTCAAAAGAACCGTTCTGCCCATCACTAATACACGGCCAGGACGAACTGCAGTGAATGTTGAAATGATTGATACTGGCTGTATCAGGCGGGCATGAGAGTAACAGAGGTAGAGAATTACCGGACGTGATAAATAATGTATCAGATTCTCCTTCCGGTCGCACGGTCTGCGTACGCGGAGCTTTGTTGCTTCCTGGCACCGTCTGATACAGAAGTATCAGAGACTTGTAACTAGGTACATTATGTTGGAAGGTAATTTTCATTTTGTTTATTATGTTGGCAATGGTAGAGGCAATAAGAGTGTGTAATAATAAAAATATAATATGAATAAAAGAACAAGAAAATGATATATAAAATGGCGTATGTATCTTGTGGTTGATTGTAATATTGGAACAAGATGTATTGTGATGTGATATAAAATAAAGTGATTAATAGTATAAAGAGCAGTGTAATGATTAATAGTTAAAAATCCACACTTCACTAATAAATAAGATGAAAGGTAAATCAACAGGTTATGGGCCCAGGGAGTGTAAGTGTGGGTAGGATTGCGATCGTAAAACTTAGTGTGGCATGTGTAATATGTACCTAACAAAAGAGTGAAAAACATCAACGTAATTATGAAGGAGGAGGAAAGCGTTGAAAAACTTAAAAACATTGAGAACTTTAATGTGTGGAAGTTCCAGTTGAAAATAATACTAAAATCTCAGGAACTGTGGTCGATAGTAGATGGCAGTGAACCATATAATCCTGAATCGAAAGAAAAAACTTTGTGGATGAAACGTGATGCTGTAGCTCAGAAGCTAATAATTACCACCATCGAAAAAGGACCGCTTATACATATAATAAACTGTGAAGATTCGAAATCAATGTTTGACAAATTGTGTAAAATTTATGAACGGGACAGTGAACAACAAAAATATAACCTATTACAGGAGTTTTTCAATTTTTCGTATAAAAAGAACCTGGACATTGCCACCAACATCAGTAATCTTGAAAATCTTTCTCACAAACTGAAAATTCTGAAAAAATGAAATCACGGAGGAGATGATCATTTCGAAGATTTTGTGTATAATACCTGAACAGTTCAAGTATTTTATAAGCGCCTGGGAGTCCATGCCAGATGACAAGAAGACTCTATCTACCCTAACCTCAAGACTTATAGCCGAGGAGATCAGAAATGAGACTATGAACAATACCAGTACCGACAATGTAGCGTTCAAAACTGAAATAAAATGCTTCAAATGTAAAATGACTGGTCACATAGCTCGAAAATGTACTAACAACAGTTTTCGACCAGGGGTAAGTAGGCCTAGTAATAGTAATAATGAAAGTGTAAAGAGATGTTTCAACTGTAATGACATTGGGCATTTTGCTTCACAATGCAGAAAGAAAAAATCGTGCTCAATCTGTAAGAAGAACAATCACTTGGAAAAAGACTGTTTTTTTAGAAAGAAAGATAAAAAATACAAATCAGGTATCCTTCCTTACCTCAAACAAACTTTCTTCTAATATAAATGTAGATGCTAAGATTGAGTTTGTGATTGATTCTGGAGCAACCTCACATATGGTTAATAATAAAGAAATAATGAAAAATGTAGAAAAACAAAATGTTGAAATAGGTGTAGCAAAAGTAACTCAGACTATGAATTCAAATTTGAAAGGTAATGTTATTACTGAGGAGTGTAACTTGAGTGATGTATTATATGTTCCCGATCTAAGTAAAAACCTAATTTCTGTGAGTGCTATAACCTCAAAAGGTGGTTCAGTTAATTTTATTGATGACAAAGTTCAAATTAAGAAAGGTGATTGTATCATAGAAGGTCAGAAATTAGATAATAATTTATATTCAGTAAATTTAACTATGAACTATCAACAGGTTAGTCATGAAAGTAATGTAGCTGTAAAGGAAAGAGATGCTCTAACATGGCATAGAAAGTTAGGGCACATTGGTTTTAAAAATATGAGTAAGCTTTTGAGTATGAGTCATGGAATGGATGTTTGTAAGAAAAATATATTGGATACGTCCAAGAAACTGTGTGAAACCTGCGTGACGGCTCGCCAAACAAGGCAGCCGTTCAGTAGTATAAGAGAAAGGGCTACAAGACCTCTTCAGATCATTCATACCGATCTGTGTGGGCCGATAGACCCAGATACTTGGGACAAGAATAGGTACTTCCTTGTACTTCTTGATGACTTTACTCACTTTGTTATGGTATATCTGCTAGAAAAGAAAAGTGAAGTGTTTGATCTTATCAAACAATACTCAGCTGAAGTAGAAACAAAATGGAACTCAAAAATAGGTCGGTTTAGGTGTGATAATGGAGGTGAATACACATGTAACAATTTGAAAGAGTGGTGTAAGGGAAAAGGGATTGTCCTTGAGTATACTGTTCCATATTCACCTGAATTAAATGGGAAATCTGAAAGAATGAATAGGACTTTAGTTGAGAAAGTAAGGGCTCTTTTATTTGACTCAGGGTTAAACAAAGAAATGTGGGGAGAAGCTGTTAGGGTTGCTGCCTATCTGATGAATAGAAGTCCCACTGAAACTCTTGAATGTACTCCATTTGAAAAATGGAATTCAAGAAAACCAGATCTTTCCAGACTCCAGATTTTTGGGAGTAATGCTTACAGTCATGTACCAGGACATTTAAAAAAATTGGACAGTAGAACTAGAAAATATATATTCATTGGGTATACTGTGAATGGATATAGGCTGTGGGATTCTAAAGCTAGAAAAATTGTTATTTCTAGAAATGTAGTTTTCTCAGAACAAGTTCAATGTCAAATACAATCCGATGTTAGTAATAAGAGTAAAGTACAAGTAAAACTGATAGATGAAATTCCTGAGTGTGAAAATGATGATTCTTTAGTTGAAATAGTTGGAGAGATAGGAGGAAATTGTGAAAATAGGAATCAAGACCAAGTAGTAAATGAATCTATACAAGGAAATGTGAATCAATACAATGAAGTAAGACCTCAAAGAAATAGGAGAATTCCTGTTAGACTTAATGACTATGTGTTGCTTACTTATGAGGAAGCTATAACAGGAAATGATAGGGACATTTGGAAACAAGCAATTGAAGAAGAAAAAAGATCTTTATTGAAGAATAATACTTGGGAGTATGTTAAAGAAAAAGATCTAGACAATTCTAAAATAATTAGTAGCAAGTGGATTTTTACTATCAAAGATAATGGAAAGTATAAAGCTAGACTGGTTGCTAGAGGGTTTGAACAGGAAAAGGGCATTGATTACCATGAAACATTTAGTCCAGTAGTCAGTAATGCAGCCTTAAGACTCATTTTTGCTGTTGCTGCAAATAAATGTTATAAGATGATTCAATTCGACATCAAGACTGCATTTTTATATGGTAACCTTGATGAACACATATTTTTGAAATTACCTGAGGGGTTTGAAGAAAAAATAGTAAAACTCAAAAAAGCTTTATATGGGTTGAAACAAGCTCCACTGAAGTGGAATCAGTGTTTTTCAAAGAGTTTAACTGAGAATGGATTAAATGCTGTTAGTGTTGAACGATGTATTTTTAAGACTGGAGATTCTAAGATAATCTTAGCACTTTTTGTTGATGATGGTATTGTGATAGGAGATAATGAAGTAGAAATGAAAAGATTGTTGATTAAATTGAGTAAACAGTTTGAAATAAAAATAGATTATAAACCTAAATATTTTTTAGGGATGACAATTGATGAGAAATCTGATAAAATTATATTGAAACAGTCAAAGTATGCTAATCAAGTAGTTGACACGTATAACATGACTGATGCCAAAGTATCTAGTATTCCTATTTGTCAGGCACATAAAAATTCAATTACTGATAGTAGAGTCAGTAATTTCCCAATGAGAGAAGCAGTAGGCAGTTTGCTTTATCTATCAAGTAAAACTAGACCTGACATTGCATTGGCAATGAACTTTGAAAGTAGACATCTGGAAAATTTTTCAAGTAATGATGTTATGAATGTGAAACAAACCTTGAAATATCTGAAAGGATCTATTGATAAAGGTATTTCTTATATGAAAGATGATAATAATAGTAATATCCTTGAAGCATTTTGTGATTCCGACTATGCTAATGACATTGAAACTCGTAAAAGTATATCTGGGTATGTAATTTTCTATTCTGGAGGGCCAATTGCAT
The DNA here is from genome assembly GCF_032445375.1 of Bacillus rossius redtenbacheri. Classification (NCBI taxonomy): domain Eukaryota; kingdom Metazoa; phylum Arthropoda; class Insecta; order Phasmatodea; family Bacillidae; genus Bacillus; species Bacillus rossius. The sequence goes on from NW_026962010.1 coordinate 28,124,842, forward strand.
GGTGCTCAAGGAAGCAACCAATTGTTGCTATGTCCAGTACTGAGGCTGAATATATTGCTGCCGCTGATTGTGTAAAAGAGTTGTTGTATCTAAAATGCTTACTTGAAGACATACTTAACAGGGAAGTAAAAGTAGTTATGAATTTGGACAATCAAAGTGCTATAAAATTGATTAATAATGGAGTTTTCAATAGAAGGAGTAAACATATTGATGTACGTTATCATTTTCTTATGGAACAATTGAGGGAAAACAAAATTGAAATAAAATACATTGAAAGTTCAAAAAATATTGCTGATGGTCTAACAAAACCACTTAATACAATAAAGTTTGAAAAATTTAAATGTGCTGTTATTGTGTAGATACTTTATCTTTATAATTGTATATTACAGATGTTGACTTAATCTGTATTATTTGTTTTATAAAAGGGTGCTCTGAAATGATGTAACTTGTAAATGTGATAGTAAGATGTGATAAATTACTGATAAGTGATTTTTTTTTTGTAAATCTATTTTGTAAAAGCAAAATTGAAAATTTAAGGGAGGATGTTGGAAGGTAATTTTCATTTTGTTTATTATGTTGGCAATGGTAGAGGCAATAAGAGTGTGTAATAATAAAAATATAATATGAATAAAAGAACAAGAAAATGATATATAAAATGGCGTATGTATCTTGTGGTTGATTGTAATATTGGAACAAGATGTATTGTGATGTGATATAAAATAAAGTGATTAATAGTATAAAGAGCAGTGTAATGATTAATAGTTAAAAATCCACACTTCACTAATAAATAAGATGAAAGGTAAATCAACACATTACTGTATCAGTATCAGGTTGAAACAGAAACCGAAAATTGCTGTAACAACAAACCTCTACCGAACAATAATAAATGCACGCATGTGCAGTAACCTAACAACCGAAGAAAAAAATCACATACATCCATCAATTTGTTTGTTGCAGTTTAAAATTGCCTGAAGTATTTTATGGTTAAGTAAGTTATGAAGAAAAAACACTTTTAATTTTCGTTGATATCAAAATTTACGCGTTCTGAACGCGGTATCGTTTTTATCTACCGAACACGATTGATTGTATGATTAAACAACAATCGATTGTTCGTAAACGTTCATGTTCTTTCTCGCATTCTCGTACTGCTATGTTGGTAACACGTTTATTGAAAAACGCGTTTTGTTCTGATAACTTCATGGCACGAGAAACAAATGTTGAAGCTTGTAATGTTAAAATGCAAAATATAAACGGTCCTGGATTACCGTCATCTGTGGTCGTTAACCTCGCCGTGATTTATTGCCACAGAATGTGGTTTTTGTGGTTATGGTTGGAGAAAATAAATTGTTTACCTAGTTTTGCCTAGTAATGTTGCCGGCACGGTGAAATGTATTTTAATGTAGTGTTTTATTGTTTTATTTTTTATTGGTGCGCTGGTGTTACGAACGGAAGATGAATTATATCTAAATTATATGTGTTTGTGGCAATTTAAGCTTCAAATAACGAAATTTTGACCAAATTCGCGACGAAACAGTGGAAAATCGCAAAATTCGCATTTTCGTAAAAAAAAAAAAAAAAAAAGGCCAAATTCGCGAAATAACGACGGTGATTCGCGATCACGAAAAGTACCTGTCCCTACATATGGGTCATATTGGGATGACAAATCCAGTGTCGTCGAATTAAGGACAGCTTCAGGTCCAGTGCCGCGACCGCGACTCCCCTCCTACGCGAGCCCGTGGAATGCGCGGATTGGCCACAGGCGGAGAAGCACGGCCTAGGCGCCCGGTGAATAATATGAATAAAATAAATAAAAAATAATATGAACTATAAAAACAAATAAAATATAAAATGAAATACACTACAAAATAAGTACCTGCAAAATAAAACACAAGTCTACACTGCACCCTCGGTGAGTAGAACCACTTCCGCGAAGCATCACTCGGCAGGAGAAGCCATTGGCGTGACATATAGGCCTCTAAGAGTTAAGGAGGCCTTTGGGCCAACGTCAAACTCAATCTACACATTCATGCTGTTTGTCGTTAACTTTCGTTGTCCAAGTCCGCAGTACAGTCCAGCACATCCTTGACCATAGTTAGGTACTCACCTTGTTTTGGGATTGTCCTAAACCTAAAATACTTCAATCACTATACATTTCATGATTGATTTTGAGGCATTTTCTGGTGTATCTTCGAAATACAAGGTCCAATAACAATGAAATTAAAATGGGACCACCTTGGAGGTATATTCAACCCAACACATTAAGAATCGTTAAAATTGTTTCATAAACAAAAATATTATGCCTGAACATGCATAAAAACATATATACAGATGAATTGAGAACCTCCTCCTTTTTGGAAGTCGGTTAAAAAGTACTTGAAATCGCTATAATGATATAATTATTTCCATGAAATGAGTAAAGAATGGAAAGGATATGGAAATATACTAATCTTAGTGATATTTCTTCGGCAGATGAGTGCTCAATAAATGTTGAAAGTAGCAGCTCTAGGGAAATTAGGTAAATAATAAGTCAAGTGAAAGATTTACATAAAACAAAAAATAAGCATTGAAATTACTTGTATTTATACAACCCTAACCTCTTTAAAATATATTAAAACAGTTAACATAGAGTAAATGATTTACACCAGTCCGGCTACCCTGTGGTTGTAGATGGCGTTCGTTGATGCTTGACGAACTCTCAGGTAGGGTTCAGGCCTTGTGACGAAAGGAGTAGTTGCGACTAGTATGAATGAAAAAGGAAGTGATTTTGACATAATTTTAATGTGACACAAGCAGCCCGTGCACAAGGTGCTATCAGATCACTTGACGTTGTACCGACCATGGCCGTTATGCCCGTGCTCCGCACCGCAGGTACCGTATCCCGTTTTAGAGCGCGCCCCTTGCCCAGCCGGATTGAGTCAGGCGAGCGCCTCGGGCGTGACCCCAATAGACATAATGAAATTTAAAGGTACAGAACACCGGAGGCTGAAACCCATAATTCAATTAAGGGAAAAGCCATTAGTACGAAATTACTAATTACACGACATGTAATAAGTGCGTCGTAGCCACTCCGTGCGAGTACGCCACGCACGGAGCAGACAACAAATCTCATTAACAGTCACCGCGGCCACTGGCCTTAATTAAAATGCCCGTGACTATGATCAAGTCAGAATAGGAGAAATCCCTCTAAAACAATTCGCAGTGGGACAATATGTTAGTAAATTTACAGTCGCCAACTTGATGTCACAATTTAAATAATTAAATACATTAAAACCATTGTTAAGCCTTAAGCACCCAATTACCAGGTGCTACATTTTAATTGGGCACCTGGAACATGTTTTAACTGGTAATAGAGTAAATTCAATTAATATAAGTTTTTTGACGCCGACTCACAAAGAAGAGAAAGTTTCTCTTCCTTGCGAGGCTGCCATGTTCGGGAGTCTCAAACCACTCCGCGCCGGGAACAGACGTGTGTCCGTGGGCAGCATTCAAGTTTCTTTCATTGATTATTTTTATTCTGTACTAAATCTTTAAATTTAAAACCTTTTATTAATTCATCACTGCCCACGTCGACTCGGCGCGTATTTTACGGAACCAAGCCTATCCCGACCGTCTTCATCGTGATACCGCGCTGCGTATCCTATCACTCACGTAAGTGTTTCGCCGAACTTAGGAGCCCGCTCATCGACCCCCCCCCCCCCCCCCCGCAACCGTTAACTTTCGGCGCTGGCCGTCTCCAGCGAGCATCGACGAACGCCCCGCGAGACTGCCGCGGTAACCATTAGTGTCGCATAGTGTTATGTTTTTTTTGTGTTAATTGTGTAACGGCTAGACGTCGCCAAGTGTTGGTGAGAGTGTTTTGTAGCGGGACTAAATTAAAGGTAATTCTCACCAACTCGTGTACACTAATTTTCTGTAGTCTCCCGTCCTCCACACGGCCGAGCGGCCTTCACAGTCAAGGAAGAGCCATTCAGGTTACATTCAAGCCGTGTACCTGGCGGGGCACGCGGGGGCAGAGTACCCACGACCCAACATCAACGGCCTAGCAGCCCGCTAGCCTGGCGCCCCTCCGGACAACAGCAGCATCGCGACGCCCGTAGCGCCAGTCAGGTACCCCCCGGACCTTTCACAGAGGTCGGGTGACGGCACACTCAGCCTGAGATGTTATGTACCTGTGCTTGAGAATACTTTCATACAGAGAGTTCTCAATCGGCTACCCAAAAACAGTAGCCTACATGAACTGGAACTTCACTTGCAAATTACCACGAGTAGGCATGCGACACATATCAAAGGAAACAGTTTTACGCGGACATCTCATGCTTAATGCAGTTCTGGATCCCTAGGGCACAAAACGTGAAACAAATGACTAAGTTCACAAATTACACATGGGTCCAAATTTCCATGAAAACTGAGGTTATCACCAGAGGAGGTGAAAAGAAAAGAAGAAAAAAACATTCCTGGGGTTACACAAGGGCACAGGTCACATGTACACATGTCCCAAATAGGCAATACGTGACCTGCTGCACAGACCCAAGAACCCTGAATCTTTGGCATGTGAATGAAGTACCTATAGAAGGCTGCAACTTTAGTCCAGGAACAGCCCAGCATGGGTAATGATGGAAGTTAGCGAATAGTCCACAGCTACCCAAGGAGGGGTCCACACAGCATGGCTTTTCGAGTACAATGCTCAAAATGCGAAAATTCGTGAAAGCGACATGTGAAACGAAAGTCAGTTTAGTTATCGACAGATTCTTTAAACCTCGTTGGAAGGGGACCGGCTAGGGAACTGATAGAAAATGATTCAAGCGACTTACTCTATTGACTCTGACGTCGTCCGACCGAAGGCCACCTTAAAGCCCGACCTGCAACCGCCAGTATTCAACCCCGCTAACAGAACGCGCCCCTAGCCATGGCCCATCCGAGTCAGGTGAGCCACCAGCAACCAAGGTAGAACCCGGCCCCCTAATAAACAGACCGACATTACAGCCGACCACGTTGCAAAAACAAACACAGAATATTAAACAACATCACGTATAAATTAAAAGTTGATTAACGAAAGGGCGACGTAGGAGTGCCCAGGCACTCACGTGTGTAAATACGTCGATACGTGTGTGAGTGTCCCCCTGGCGGCCTTCTGCCCAGATTAGTTAATTAACCCATGTGACATAATTATTAACCCCTTGTGTTCGTTATTACCCCCCACCAGAGTAGTCCGGCAAGAGACGAACAGTCACTGGTGTGACGTATAATTTAAAGGACATAATTCGTAAACATACTAACTCTAAATTGTAGAAGGGATGAGTAATGGTAATTAGCCTTAATAATTAATGTAGGAATTCAGCGCCCTTAAAATATCTTATTAACGTGTCACATCAGAAATTAACGTAATGAGGTCAACCCTGGCGCGAGGGGCACCGAGCCTCGGCCGGACACCATGACATGACGCCAGTACAGCGCGACTCGTGGACCGTGGCAGACGCATGTCCCATGGAGAGACATCATCCATTGTCTGTATTGAACTCACTTCTGGTAATTATAGTCACTTCCTCGAACCCTCTTTTTACTTATCTCTCCGTGCGTACCCGGTCCAATTTTCGGTCCAGAACTTAATCCGGTCGCTTAACTTTTAAAACCCCCTGCACCACACTTGGTCTGCGGGGTAGTTTCAGTATACGGCACGGGCCGCCTCCCGAACCACTGAACTTGAACTAAAACCAGTCGCTCCGGCGCTGACACCACCCCGTAAGGGAGCTTGGACGAATTTAGCTGCGGTCCGCGCTCCACTACAGTGGACGCGAACACCGCCTCGAGACATTGATATACGGGATTGGCCGCCTCCAATCGCCCTCACCCCTCTTTGAGTAACCAGGCTCAGAACCGCCTAGTGCCACGTAATAATTAGTAATTTTGTGCGACGCCTCGAATCTGGAACGTTGACGCCGTCCCCGCTACCTCTGACTATTTAGACGGGATTTTTGTTCGGGTTCGTGATCTCAGGGAAGGTTCGGCCTTGTGGCTAGAGGTAGGGGTCAACGCAGTAGGACTCCCCGAGCTGTTATGGCCACTCGGGATGCCTGAAGAATAATGCAAAGTTTAGTTGGAGAATTTAATACAGCACAGCCCAATACATGGTGCTGCCCGTTCTGGCCGTAACGGTTTGCCCGACGCGACTAGTCACACGCGCAGCTCACTTCCTCAGTGGCGGCTCACGATTTTAATGCGCGTGAGGGGCGGACTTGTACACGTGATGCGATAGTTACAAAAATCACTCTGACATGGCACACGATATCTTGACGAACAATACACTACACTATTACCTAGCTCTTAATAAACTGGGCTAGCAGCACGTAGGCCCGTGTCTCCGGCGACTCTACGTGATGTCTAGGTGTGTCCCAGGGACTGACTCGTTATTAAGTTCGATGGCACGCGTCGCCTGCTGGCTGCCCCGTGCGGGCCAAAACTATGTAGCCGGTAGGTTAGGTTGGGGCGTGAAGCGCCGACGTAAATTCACATAAACTCCCCACAGTACTTACGTATGACGTAGAACACTCATCTCGGAGCACTGATTTAATTAAGTTAAGTACCTCATGGTAAATTTAGGCCGACCGCGGAATTGTACGTAAAAAGGTTGAAAAGATATTACACTATTGAAAACTACATGTCGGTGAAAGCAAAGGTTGAAGGTTCCGCGTTGCGCGCAGGCTGCTGGCCTGGTTGAGCTCTCGAAGGACACTGCCGGTGTCGCCGCGCGCGACCCCCCCTCCCCCGCCAGCCCTCCCGCGGAAACGTGTGAATTTCGTGGGAAACTGAACCGGCCAGGTTCGGGACAAATCGCACAGTGAAATATGATTTTGCAAAGACTGAATTATTAATTAATGAAAAATAATGTTTAATAAAAACCTGTGGAAAACATAATTAAAATAATTTGTTGTAGTGCGGCGGAGGGATATGCCACACCCGGCCGGATCCTTCCGCCGGCGCAGCACTCGTTGCATGGCGTTCGCCTCGTCGCACGCACTACACTTTGCTGCGCGCACGAGCGCGTTCGGTGCACACGTTTTTACGAGACGTTGACGAGGCATAGCGGTCTATGCGACAGAGGAGCATTGGCGGTCGGCGTCAACGTCTTTAGTAACCTTGTGCGACGCGCCACCACGTAACATTCAGTAAACTTGTGCAACGTCCCATCACGTAACATTTTTGGTAAACTTGTGCCACGTCTTATTACTTAACTTTCAGACTAACTTTGTGTAATTGTGTAACTTCTGTATTGTGTGACGTCACCCTCTGTACGACGTGGTGTGTAATCAATGGTATTACACCAAACCCACAGTCGCATGAATAAACGACGCACGTCATTTGTTGCACTACTTCAGCGCCTAATCAACGAATCCCCAATCACCACCAAGTAGGGAATTCCTCATATCCCACGCAACACCGCCGACGATCCTAGTGGGCCACGCAGGGCAATCGACCCCACGACCCACCTATTGACCAGAAACAGAGCTAGTCTGGCGCCCATCCGGAAACACTACATCGACAACAGCCATTCCCGCTAGGAGCTGCACTGGGACTCGAGCTCGAGACCCCGGACGACGGCAACTCTAAGCTCGGTGATGGCAAGATGTTGAAGACCCCACAGTGTACAGAGGAACCTGGTCCCGGAACTGGGTGAACAGTGACTACCACAGCCTCGGTAGCTCCGGGCCATCGAGGCTGCGCTTCCCGCGCGAGCATGCCAAGAGTGGGAACGACAGGCTGAGATTTGCGACATAAGTGCACAGCGAACACTAGTGGTTTTAATTTTAAAATTAGTTAAAATTCAGGACATTACATTATATTAATAACTTCTTTACAAATACATAAAAATAAGACATAATGCTTATTACTGCCTGAAAGTTGTGGCAGCAGAAGGATACACACACACACTTCCCCTGTAGAGGGGTACAAGGTCATTCTCGCCACGTGGGTGGCTATCGATATCATGGCCCCGGGGCCTTACACGTCGCTGCACTGCACTACACTTGCATGTTCGCCTAACACCTTCAGAGGGGGCGTTGATGTGGCATAACAGCCTGTGAGACCAGAGGAGCACTGATGGGTGGCGTCAAAATTAGCCAAGGTATTTAAATGATGTGTTGGCGAGTGAATACCTGACAACATTATTTAATCACTTATATTGCCTTATTCATAAATATTAACTATCGATAATAGGAAATACAGTTATTTTTCCAATTTTTATTTAAATAACCTTTAATAATGTATAAAATAACCAAAATGTAGATTTTGAAATTTTAAATTTTGTCAGATATAATGGCAAAGTTATTATAAAATTGCGTTCTTAAATTATACAAAAGGTAACCATAAATAAAAAAATAAAAGCTATTTGTGAATTGACTTTATAACCAAAACACAATTTATCTTATTGTAGGATAAAATTTAAGTTTCTTTTATTCCACCCAAAAAGGTAAACTTGTGCATAATCTTTTCCTTCCAATATCGAACTTTAAAATAGGGCATTCGGCTACTATCTACATTGCAGCCGTTATCGTTTTGACCCCAAATGTACACCCGCTTATAATTGTCCTAACTTCAATAATTTTTACTTCAATTATTAAAACTCTGGAAGTTTGACTTAGCTCAAATTACATTGTCTACTAAGAGCTACTGTTTTTATCAGTGTTGCCAATGCAGGTGTTCATTTTTACCCTCATGTGAAAGCAAAAATACCCGCTTTTACCCGCACTCCTAAAAAAAATTGTAACTAAGGGCGGACACCCACAAGAGCTTGAACGAGAACATCAATACCTGTTTAACATCTAGCTGGAACGTAAAACTTATCGTTTATACAGTTTTATCAAAACAAGAATTTCATGCTGTGAGCTTTTTAACCATTTTGAAAGTAGGTATTTATCGTATAATAAATGGCTGTCTACAAAGCATTAAAAATATTTTTTTATGTAGGTATGTACACATTTAAATTATTAAATAAATACAAATATAATTGGAACATAATAAGCACTACATAAAACAACTTCTATTATGGCCAATTGCCTTATAAAATTACACTGTAATTTAAATCGTATAAATTTACTATAAAAACACCATATGTTCTGTAGTTTCAGTTCCACAGTTTTGTGTTCACCATTGTCTTGCTGGGATTGAATGAAACACAGCCTCCCTCGGCTTCAATACCTTCCTTTGAACTAATCAAAGCTACCAAAGTATCATTTGATAGTTTGTTTCTGTGATATGTCTTGATGTTTCTAAGTATGCTGAAAAGTCTTTCCACGCATGCATTGGAGAATGGAAGAACCAAGAGAAGTCCCAATACCTTTTCTAGATTTTCGAAGAGTTTCGCTCCAGCTGCATTCTTGAGATTGAAAACATCCTTCCAATACTCCTCTGCTGGTTTTGAACTATCAAGACCAAGTTTTGCATGGTCTAACATCGCATGTTGCCGCCATTCATGGTCTACAGCTTGAGCACTTACATGGTCATTTAATATAGGAAAACGCTTCAGAACTGGCATAATTGATGGAATCTCTAAAGACTGGGCAACACAAGGCTCAACTATGTTGACAACATCAAACACTTTGTCACTAAAATCAAACCTACTTTTGATCTGTGATACAAGCTCGACATAAAACTGGAGGCATGATTTTAGAAAAAACTGTAAATCATTTTCACGAACATTCTTATCTTCTGTAAGTTTGTCCAAACTACTTTGTGCAAGGATTCCAAGATATACTTTATTTAAAGCAACATAGTTTGATGGATTTTTATGTTCAATTGTCAATACATCCATGCCTTTAACATATGATGGACTCATAAAATTACAGCATAGGGTCTTCAGAAGTCTTTCAACTTCTGGTTTGAGTCGATGGAGCAATGGCATTTCACCTTGAAAGAGCGTGTTGAAATTTGTCAAAAGACCAAGAACATATGACATAAACTCCATATACATTTTAGTATACTTGTTTTCCATGGTCTTCAGCATATCTTCTGTTGTTCTTGAAGGATCTTCAAAGACAGACTCTCTAAGATATGATTCAAGTGCTAAGTACTGCTCTAAAACCCTGTCAATGCAAGCCTTCAGTGACAACCAACGTGTGACAGCTGGAGAAAGAATGTTATGAATTTCTGTTTGGAAAAAAATTTGAAATTCTCTCAGTTTTTCTCTTCTTATGTAACTCCTACTAAAATGAGCACCAAGATTTCTCAGCAAATCTTCAACTGAACGAGGAAGTACTAAGCAAGCTTTTGAAGCAGCCAGATGAATCATGTGGCATGAACATTTTATGCAAACAATGCCTGGCACATTTTCTTTCAGCAAAGAAAATACAGAATGATGTTCACCAACCATCACATTTGTTGTATCAGCAGAAAAGCCGACAATATTTGACAGTGGAATGTTTTTCAGATGTAAGCAATTTTTTAGGCACTCAAACAAATCAGTTGCTGCACTAGAAGTCACACTCACCATGTCCAGGAAACTTGTTACAACACTGTGAGTTTCATTATTATAGTACACTACAGCAAATGCGCACTGTTTCACAGAACTCATGTCAGTGGTTTCGTCCATAATTATTGACAAAAATGTCCCAGCTTCAGCTAAATGCTTATGCAATTTTGATTGGAAAGCTGGACCTAGAACGTCTTTCACAACTGCTGTGGCTTTGGTTCGTCCCAAAGTAACATTTTTTGCAATCTTTGAGTCAGGGAAAATATCTGCACATAATGGTACTAATGTATCAACCAATGAGAATGGTAGGTTGTTAGAAGCTATCAAACCAGCTAATTTAATTTCGGCTCTTTTAACTTCGTCTGAAGTTATAAATTTTAAACTCGTCAGTTTGTGTGAAGTGCTTACTTGTTGCCAGTTTAACTGGTGTTTTGACGAATTACTGTGACGAGTGATATCATTCTTGTGTGCAGTTATGTCAACTCTACATACTGTACAGTACGCTAACTCATTGCCTAAGCTAGTTTTGTTGGATTTTTGTAACCAGGACTTGAGTTCTGGTATTTGCAACCAGGAATCACAAAACTTATTAGTCCTTTTTATTTTCCCACTTATTTTTAACTTTTTTCTCGGGTTTTTAAGAACACAATGACTTTGTTTTTCTTCAGATTCTGCTATAATATCTAAACTTGTGTCTGGATTGCATTCATGGAGTCTTATTTCTGCCGACTGAGAGCTGCAAAAAATAAACTCAAAGTAACACGATTTTTAACAAAATAATTCAACAAAAAAACATTAAGGTAATAATCATGTGACAAATTTTCATTGAATTCGATCTATTGGTACATACTACATGCTAAAGCTCTTTAAAAATGATATTAAATGAAAACAAAGATTATTATTAAAAGCAGAAAGAGTTATGCCGAGTGAATAGCTGAGAGTGGTTGTCCCATTTCGTTTGCTATAGTGAGTTGAGACACAATTCCAATCACTTGATGACATCGTGATATTAAAGAGAATTAACTTAATAAAAATTGGATGTGATTTAAAGTAAAAATTTATTGAGTGAAACATGTTCTTATAACTGCAGGCTAATATACTGACGTCCCTCGGCTTCAGGTCCCCGTTTTCCCGTTGAAATAAATGTCCTGTTATGCCCGTACTGCCCTCGTCGGAGAGGTGTGGGTCCAGGCCAACGTGGCCGGGACCGGGAAAGGCGGGACCTGGAGGGAGAGTGAAGTGATTGCGAGGAATGTTGGTAGGTTGTCGCAAGCAGAACACGGCATTAACGAATTTCACGAGCCGTCTTTTATTAACGCTTATAAAGTCCTGCCGCAGCCTGGCGGAACCGTCGCGGAACAAGTGCCCTACCACGGCGACACGGACTCCCTGATGATGGGGCGGTTCTCAAATACGTTTCGGCGCGAATCGTAAAGTTTATTAATGCTAGGCTGACCCAGTGAGAGAGGGCCCGAAGACGGAGCGCTGTACATACGCGGCCCGTTACGTAATGTTCCGTGGACGGCGAAAAGTTCAGAGACTCGTAGCACCACGTTCGCGTTGTAGAAACTGCCCGCTAGACACGTCTCCCGATGACTCGTAAGTTAACAATGCTAAGCTGATTCGCGGTGGCAGCTCAGCTGCCGTGACCGACTGCGGACTGAGCGAACGTTCAATCCCGAGCGCAACGTGCGCGGCTCGCGGAGCAACGAACACGTCTGTCTCCGCTCGAGACCAGGACGCGACTGCCTCTCCCCGCTCGCCCGCGGGCCGGCGCCCGCGGGTGGCGGGGAGGGAGGGGAAAATCGGCCGGCGTGGGAGAGAGCTCCGTCCCGCGGCGCGCCAGGCTGCAATTACATATTACGGCGAAACGCTTCAGAAAAAGTTATTGAATTATTTACAAAGACATACACGAGACATTAATTACACAGCGAACTTGCACAATGAATAATAAATAAAATAAGTTAATTACACACATTCAAATCCCTCAATCGTTTACAAATATATACACACTGAAATAAAAGATAAAGTCACATAGAAAAAACACTCGTTGGCATGCTAGGGCGCACGCGGGTGCGTCCCTGGCCGTCGCACACACTGGGGTTCACTGGGGGGGGGAAAACAGGCCCCCTCAGGCCCGCGTCGGTGGCCAGGTACGGCCTCTGTATCTGGGAGGGTACGACGACTGTCGTCAATACGTTCAAAATGAAAATTTATTAAATATTCACTGTCCTTATTGATATTTACTCTACTTGCACTTCAGTTTTTCATGCACAACAGCAACAAGATATTTCTCACCCGCAACTTGGTTCTTGGTCGCTATTTTGACGTAGCCCTAGCCACTTTTCCATATTGTTATTTATAATCAAACTTTATAGTTCAGACAATATGCATATTGATGTTTAGAATGCAACCTAACAGTTCATAACAAATTCCCGCACAGCAAAACAATAGCCATACACCACCACAACAATGTCTAAATAATAGTCACAGATATCAGGATAATTTACTGAGGCATAATTTTAGGTTAAAAGTTCAATCATAGATATAATTACATAAATGATTTCCTCCTGGGCTAAAATATACTGATAAATATTCTAGGTTATATAATGTTGAACAATATTATCTGGAACACATATTTCCAATGGTTACAGCAAAAACTTTACCCTTCATCAAAAGTGTTATTTCTCATTGTACAAAAATACCCTCATTTTACCCGAAACCAGAGAATACTCGCAATTTTCCCCGCACTAGTTGAAAATACCCGAAATTCGGGTAATTACCCGCAGATTGGCAACACTGGTTTTTATTTTCTTATTTTTTTATTAGATATATCGGTTATTGTTTTATATCGATCAATCGTTCATTGTTGGCTCTAAACAAAATACAGCTGCTCAAGAGCCAAACATAACTAGCAATTTTAAGTTGACCTGACTTGTTATTTTTTGTGAACCAGTAATTTTTTGACTTAAATACAGTTAGTTAATTATGGAAGTGTATCTTAAGTGACTTTAATATCGACTGTGTTGTATATTCGTGACTACATTATAGTTAACTTGTAAATATTTTTCTTATATAATTTTGTCAAAAAATATTTTATTATATAGGCACATATATAAAGTTTTCAGGTGATATAATAATTTTTTTCATCGTCGTTATTCGAAAAGTAGAAAGGTAAGCTTATACTTCAAATAAAACCGATTTTCGAATGTGTGCCATTATCACAAACAAAAAAAAAATTATCTTGGCAGTGTCATATGTTTAGAGGCTTGTTTACAAAATGTTCTCTTCTGAACTCGCATGTGCTCAATCTCCCAGCAGGCTGCTGTGAAATGGCTTAGCGGTTTGCAGCATGCCGGCGTTGGAAGAGGGAACAAGAGCGCTCGGCCCTATGAGGCTGGCCCCGTCAGGCCACCATGACTCTCGCTGCGTCATGAAGGAGACCCCTGCCTGAGCGATGGAACTCAAGGTCTGGGTGGACGGGATCCAGCGGATTGTTTGTGGTGTCACGGAGAACACCACATGTCAAGTGAGTACGTCAGTTGTGGCCTGTATCTAGACTTTTTGGAAACTTATAAGTAATAGACTCTATTGCCCATAAGAATCAGACTAGGATTAGGTAATATCTCCAGTATGTCATCAAAAGCTACATAAGATATATCTTCCTCATCAGCTCTAAATAAAGAGGCATTGTTATTTGCTACTTTTAGGCTCATAAGTTTGACTTCGCCCTCTTCATCTACATCACTCTGGCAAATAGTGACGTAACGTTACATCTGACATTTGTTTTTTGTGGCAAACTGTGCCAGTACAAACACACTATGTTGGATGTTATTAGCAGTAAGTTCTAAACCATTAGGTCCAGCGTCTATTGGAGAATTATTTTCTCTTTTATCTGGTGATGTATCAGGCATTAGAAGATCTCTTTCATCATCGTCTGCTGATTCATCAGAAAATACTTCTTCATATGTTGTTTTTTGCAAACGAGATAGTTGCAGGGCTTTGACGTAATTAAATTTATTTACGTAATATTTATGCATTTTTTAATGTCCTTAATAGCCATAGGTTTCTCAAAAACAGTTCTTAATGCTAGGTCTTCATGACATTTACTGAAATCCTCATCATTCATCAAAATTATTTGTACCTTTGAGTTTTTGTTTACAGCTTCAGAAAAATCGTGTGTATTAGACACAATTTTCTCTCTCCTCATCACTAAATTTCGTACGTGACATTTAAGGGCACCTCCAATTCCGTCTACTAGCCCTTTCCCGTGAGAAGTGGCAAAAAATTTCCACGTGATTTTCAAATTATTACATTTTTCAATCATTGGAAGAGAGTTACCAATAAATCGGTTTTTGAATTGTGAAGCTGGACCATCTGACCTTATGCGCACTTCTTTTACATCTTCAGTTGTTTCTATTAATATCCTATCAATATAAGGTATCACAGTATCTTTATTGTGATTAAGATTATTCGATGCTATCACAATTGCATGCTATTTTTGATGAAACCATAAAGACACAGTAAATAAAGAAACTTATGGCTGCACCCAATGATATGATTGAATTTCATCCTGCGAAACACAGGTATAATTTTCTGCAAAGTCGACTTGCGCAAATTTGCAATATGAACTCATACAATCACTGCGATCTTGATTGTAACACTGTGCTTGTTCCCTTTTTATGTAACTGTGTTCCTTAAACTGTGGAGTCATTTTCGAAATATGTTCACAGAGCATCGACACTGTACCTTTCAGTAAAACCTTTCTAAGTCGTCCATTTTCCTCTTTCCATTCATACCAGCTAACTTATTTATCTTTAATGGAACAAGTAGCTTTTTCTAATTTAGACTGCATCATATTTTTACTTTTTGTACATTTATCATTCCAACAGGATGTTGTTGGTGCTTCACATAGAGCAATTTTTGTCAAAAAGTTTTTGTCGTAACCAGGGAAGTCAATGCAATTTTTGGACAGTGCGTTTACAGCTAACATGTAATTTTCATGATACTTGCAAAGGCAAACATTTTCAGGTGTTTGGCAACTTAGAAAAACATGTTTTGGTCGTAGTTCAGCAAACTTACTTTTACCTATACATGTTCCAAATTCATCACAATACAGAGCATATGTTTCGAGAACATTGCTGAACAAATGCCTGTTTTGCATTTTAACTTTTTTTCCATCTTCGAGACAAACTATTGTTGTGTCTTTAATGCCAGGATTTTGGCGACTAATATCGTCACGGACATAAAAATTTTTGACTTTTGCAACTATTTCAGCAGAGATGGTTTTCTTCGGTTTGTTGCGTTTAGGCATTATTTCAGGAGTTATTTGTGTTGCTAATGTATGCACAACTGCTCTACACTTCGAAGGACTCAGCAGCAGATTCCGTTTGACATTTGCAACCTCTTTTCCATATTAGCTTTTTGAGGCAAATGCTTTAGTAGGAGTCGCATCTTTGGCAGCTGTATCAGTGGATTCTAACATTAGTTTTTTTTCTTTAATCTTACTTCTGTATCTTCCAGGGTATGTTGATTTTAATCAGCATGATTTAAATCGTGATTTAAATCATGATTTAAATCATGTGATTTTTTTTTAAAATCAGTGAATAAAATCAATTTATAATATGATTATATGAACATTAATATTTCCTATACTGTATTGTTTAAACCAAGTTATCATGTCTACTTACATAAAAATTGACAGCTGCAAAGATAGAATGAAAATTGAATAGTACTTAATTTCTTCTACAATGTATTTATAGTTATTTTGAAACACTTGTTAAATATAGGTGGGTAAATGTACCTTTAAATGCCACCTCATTTTCTCTCTTCTCTCCTCCACCTCATGTGTTTGTGTTGTGTGTGTGTCATATCTCCTTGGCAACAGGTTTGTCTTCCAACAATGTCAAATGCTATTTTTAGAACTGTAGGAAGGAAATTTTCAGTTCTTTGGTATGTTTGGTTTGGTTCAGTCAACATTAAGAAATTGCCTGGGTACAGAAAAAGCTGCAAAACTTGTATTTTTGTTTAAAATTTTAAATAAGTAATATTTTATGTAGAAGTTTTACTTTGAATAGGTACTCTCGTATGTGTACAATTCTGAGAAGAAGAAAAAAAGGAAATTGTGGTTTTGGTTTAAATTATGTACTTTATTTAGAACAATTGGACTATAAGACTATAAGGGATGACAGAAGTGACAAAGTTACATTTAAATATGATATATTTTCAATGATGTAGTTATTGGGTCATTCCATGTCAAATCAACACACCCATTTTACCTCACCATCTCAGGTTTTGATGAAATTTTGTGCAGATGGTACCTCCATACAGACTAACAAAAATATATAATTTTAGAATGATATATCCATCCGTTTTGAAAATAATTGCTTTGTAAATTTTCGAAAAAAACACCCAAAATTGCACGATAGGCATATTTTAAAATTACCATAACTCTTCTCCAAATTAAGTTAGAAAGGTAAGACAGGTGTCATTTTGCAGCATTTGGTATGGCCTTTCATGTGATATGTAACACAATAATATCTAGAAAAAAATAATTTTCAAAATAATTTTTGAAATTTAATTTAAAATTTTTGGAAAAAGTGCATTTTTTTTCCTTCAAAAAATTCTATAAAATTTTTTGTACAAATATGAAACTGTCTACAAAGTTTCAAAATGGAGAGTTAATGGGTTCATAGTAAAATTAATTGAAAACAAAGTCCCTTTTTGTCAAACCTCAGGTTAAATGTTGGCAGCAAAGGAAAGGATAACAGAATACATTAAAATCTTGTTGTAAAATACACAAAAAAAATCAGATAATTATATTCTGTACACTGAAAGTATCTTAAACTGAACAATTTTTTAATTAAATTTTGCAGGGAATTTAAATTAAAATGAGAAATACTTTATGCTGAAGTACAATATACCTATACAAGATTCCCCTACACAATAATTTAAAATGAGAAATAAATTGAAGAAAGGAAATTAGCACTCACATGTTTGATTGCAATTTTCAATTATAGTACTTGTAAAAGTCCTCATTGGTTTTTAAAGTGTCATTTTCAGATAGCACATAAATTCTTCCAGTTGGTGTCACAGGATTTACTGTACATAACACATCTGTGAGAGGAATCCATAATACATCTGGTTTCCCTGGATAAGAAAAGGATGGTGATGGTCCAGCAGGGTGGAGAAATGTTACTTTCACTTCATCAATTTCTTCGTTTTTCTCCATAACATAAGCTAGCCACCAGGTCTTGTCATATACAACTGCAGTGTAGCCCTTTACGTCTCCTATTTGTGGTTTGTCTAGTGATCTTGTAACAGTTACTTGTGATGAATGTGTAGCTCCAGAAAATATTTTCACAGTAATTTTTGATGTGCTTGAGTCAACAGGTATAAATGCATGATATTGCTGAGTTCCTTGGATGGTAATTGCCTGATTGAAATGATCTTTTAAAAATATTTCTGACTCAATGTAATTCTCTTGTGTAGTGAAAGTGAAATTAATACCAGAAATAATTTCTTACTGCCCATTCATAAAGCTGGAAAGTCAAGATCTGGTTTTCGTTGGGCCGTTGCAAGCTAGCTTTAGCTGCTAATCTCTTAACCGTACCTCCAACTCCATCGGAAGGCCCTTTACCGTGATCTGTGGCTGAAAAATGCCATTCAGCTGATATGTTGAAGTCTTGCTTGTGAAAACACAAATTAAATGTGTAAACAGCAACTGTATTGTGCTCTAGGCAGTTATAAATTACAACGTAGTTCAAATGTTCAATTCTTTTTTCTCGTTTATAATATATCACAAATGGCTGAACTGTGGCATGTCCCTTAGTCAAGTGGTAAGTCTGGGCTTCATCTTGTACAACCATACTGTAGTTTTCTGAAAAGTCGAGTGTGATGACAAATTCAGATTCTTTTAAATTTTCCTTTAAGTGATTCATGAAAGAGGTCTGTTGTTTTGCAATAAAGTCGTGGCGGACTAAGAGTGACAGCTTGTCACAGAGTAAATCTATGAAATCTGCTGATGATTTCTGCAGTGTCTCTAAATTGCAACGGTCAACTGAAATCCACTGCTGAAATGTGATCTTTCGTATCAGGTGCTCTTCAAATGACTTCTCAAGGACGGTCCGTATTGCTGCAGTACCAGGACAATATATACAATGTCCAATATTGCAATCTGTTGGTGGATTGCATACCATTTTTGGTAGGCAATGTTTGTAGGTTTTGAATTCTCCATTTGTTAAATCACATAATCTTGCATTTTCAATCATCAATTTGACATTTTGATGGATTGTACATACACACACTGCATGTGTCCCACTAGAACCCGCTAAAATACAATGCTTTGGCCGAAGCTCTGCAAATTTTGAAAAAACCTATTTTAATATTTGGCAATTTCTCCTTGAATAAAGTGTATCCCTCTTTCAGATTGCACAAAATAAGTCTTTTTGATATTTTTGATTTATTTTTATTAGGTTCAGTGACTGTTATGCAGTCTTTAACACCAGGCATCACTCTACTGACATCATCATTTTCATAAAATAAATGGACAGCTTCCACTACATCTTCTGAGAGGTGTTTGCCTGGTTTGGGGTTAGGACTTTCTAACATTCCTTTTTCAGCCAAGAGTTTTTTTGATTGTCGTACCATGTAGTTTGGCGCATCAAACTCTCACATTATTTTTCTAACTCCCCAATTTGGTGGTAAACAGGTTAATATCATTAACTTCTTGTTCCTACTAGTAGAACTCAAGAAATTGGCTTTGAGGTTTTGCAAAACTGATTCCTCTAAATCTTCACCATCATCCTCAGAGAAATTATCTGACAACTCAAAAAGTTTCCTTTTGATCGTGGAGTCAATTGTTTTAATTTTTCTGGTTGCATAACTTTTTGATTTGAATTTTTTCCTATTAATAGGAGATTCTCCTAGTCCTTGTAGTGAAATATTTAATGAACCAATCAGCTCTGAGGATGCAGAAAAACTGGGATCTTTATCAGAATCTGATCTTGATTCGTTATCCTGGTGAGTAGTAGAAGAAGCAGCAGCTGTTTGTAATTTCTATTCTACAGCTATCACAAATTTTTGCTCCCTTTGGCAATCCAGAAAACAAACTGCACATCCAACTAGTAACATTCCTTAATTTTCTTTTTTCCCTAATGTTGTGATTGCTTTTTTTAATGGATTAAAACACTGTAACTTCAAAAATGATTCACTGAGGGCCATTTCTTACCGTAAACTGCCCACCTTTTCATAGGGTTTCAGTCACTATCATGATGAACACATTACCTTTTTAAAAATAAATATCAACATTCTCAATTCAAAATGCATAAACTCCACTAATAATATAAAACAAATGGTCACTTTTTATATAGGCGTAGCACTGATACTTGTATTAACAACTTTGATGCTACATCAGAACAATACAGACTCCTAGCATAAACTAGCTGAAACCACTACTGTAAAGTACTCTGAAAGAGCTAGGGGGGAATCCCAGGGCAAAGCAAGGGTATCACATAGCTAAGGGAATCCCAAGGCAATGCAAGGAGAATCCCAAAGCAAATTGAGGGGAATCCCCAGTAGCTGGATGCTTGTCTGAAATAATCTTTGAAATCCTGTATTAGAGACAAGCAAAGTGTAGCACTAGAATGAATTACAATTGTGTTATTATTGATTTTTAATCAATTTTATGTGTTTATACTTTCAACATAACTTATTATAATTATAAAAATGGTTAAATATCATAATTGGGTAAAGTAAAGTAGAAATATGGTTACAATTACCAATTAATTTTACTATGAGCCCATTAACTCTCCACTTTGAAACTTTGTAGACAATTTAATATTTGTACAAAAAATTTTATAGAATTTTTTGAAAAAAAATTAAAAATGCACTTTTTCCAAAATTTTTAATTTAAATTTTAAAAATTATTTTGAAAGTTATTTTTTTTCTAGACATTATTGGGTTACATATCACATGAAAGGCCATACCAAATGCTGCAAAATTACACCTGTCTCACCTTTCTAACTTAATTTGGAGAAGAGTTATGGTAATTTTAAAATATGCCTGTCGTGCATTTTTGAGTGTTTTTTTTCGAAAATTTACAAAGCAATATTTTCAAAACGGATGGATATAAATTCTAAAATTTTATATTTTTGTTAGTCTGTATGGAGGTAACATCTGTGCAAAATTACATCAAAATCTGAGATGGTGAGGTAAAAATTTTTATTAAAAGTGTGTTGATTTGACATGGAAAGACTCTATTTTCTATGAGACATCTTTTTTTACTAATGTTAACTATGTTATTATACTAAAAATGTTCATAAAGTGACATCATTAATGTTTCCTTAAAACATTATGCAATGTAAAATGTGGTTATTTCAAAGAAAGAAAATTAGGCTAGTTGTCTTTACAAAATGAATTAATCTTTTATTAATTGTACTGTAGAGCAAAGTCAAGTCTTGAAAACATTCATGAAAATGTACTGTATATTACACAGATTACAATTTTTTATATTTTAATCAAAAAATCGTATTTTAATCAAAAAACCTGATTTTAATCCAAAAAATCTGATTTTTTTGATTTTTTTTAAAAAAAAAATCAGGATTTTTTTATACCCTGGTATCTTCTCATCTCTTCTGATTTTCTTTCACGTAAGGCTTTAAGCATGTCAACCTATGCTGTTTGTTTTATCAAATGTCATTGGTGTTTCCTGTTTTCAGATTCTTTTTTCTTAAATTCAACAAATAATCCTTTAGATTTCAGCTTCTCTCTCTGCTTATGCTTTCTTTATGCAGCTGTTTTTCGCCATCTATGAGAAAAAGAAACAAACAAAAAGCTACAATTAAATATCATACAGGCTGTGATTGACTCGACTTACTATGTGACTGACACTGCAACAATATTTCTTAGAGTTTAGGCATTATAAAAAAAATAATAAATTTTTACTGTCGGCATCATTTGAGGAATGCCATCAAGTAGGATAAAATACTTATTTCCATGATAGTTAAGTAATTTTACTATAGTTAGAGAGAAAAGTATGTCTATTCTGTGACCGACACTACACCTTGACACTCTGATCTTACAAACCTATTATCTCTTAAAAAAATTAAATTCACATGAATAATGCACTCTTTATTCATATCTCATCATTTGAACAGTCAGTATATAATAATATACAACAATAATTCAAAAGACTTACAGTGAAAATTTAATCAAAACTCCACCACAAAAACCACTATCAGCTGAGCTCACGACGCCATTTCATAAATGACAGTGTTGCCAGAAAACAAATATCAAAAAATTGCTGTCATTATAAAAACTTAAATAATATAATGTTGCCACCATATTAAAGTATTTTTACTACCAAAATCAGATATTTATTTTTTTTCATTTATGGTAAACTTACACATGGAATTGCCCCAATGGTTTTATACCAGTATCATCATTAGCACGACTTACTTTTCTTATATACAGGTTGTGGTAAACTGGATATTAATGATGAAAGTGATGCTTATCACATCATGCTCAACAACAGCTATAACAATGTCCAAGGCATAATATTGAAAGGTAATATTCTTAGCCCGGCTTTTCCATGAATTAATAATAAAATTCAGAAAATACATTTTCCAAACACTAGACATGTTTCTGTATTTACCCTGTAAACAGAGTTTCTGAATTATTACTAGTTTCTGATAAATCACCTCTTATAACTTATACTACAATGCGTGTGCATTTATACGGCCAATGCCAAATTTTTGCTTTCCTGTGCGGTTACTTGTATGTTTATGATTCGGAGAACTTGAGTTATATCGTAAAAATGGTCCATTACGTTAGGTTAGCCACATTAAAGATACTTCAAAACATTGTGGGTGATTGGTTGGGGTAGTATATCTAAATTAAAATTACTGTATAATATTTTTAATGCTTGCTTAGGAATTACCAATTTCAGATGAAGCTGTACTAACCCAACCAACCATCCACATTGTTCTGAAGTAATTTTAATGTATCTAACCTAATGTAATCAACCATTCTCACAATTTAATTAAAGTTCTCCAAAGCATCCACACACACAGACCCACAAGGGAAAGGAAAAAAGCGTTGACTGCATCACTGCACAGGTATTGTTGTGCAATCTATTAGGGTGATTTCTCAGAAATGAGTAGGAATATAGAAATGCTGTTTTCAGGGTATAGCCAAGTTAAATAAGACCCTGACGTGGAAAAAATTGTTGGAAAGCTGGAAATCATCTTAAACCCTTTGGTTGGCATCCAAGTAGAGTATCCTGAGTTTTCGCCCTCACAGGTGGTGTGCTTAAGGAGGGGGGTGGAAAAAAACTGTGAAATTATCGGACTTTTTTGTGTTTTTCACACGTAACTCGTAAACGATGCATCTTATGTTAAACTTAGTAGTTAGCATAATTAAATTGTATTTTATTATGCGTCGAATAAGACCACAAACGTCCAAATTGGTTCAGTGGTTTGGCCACAATCGACATTTAATATTATAAATTTTTTCTTTATTTGTAAATATTTTAATTTTTCGCCTGTTTACCGTCAGATATGATCTAAACCACCACTTAGATAAACAAAACCCACAAAATAAAGTTGTAGAGCATTAAATTCTAAGTTGAATAGACACCTTAATTGCAAAAATCAGCTTGATTCTTTGCGAGATATGTCCGATAATCTGAAATCCCAGTTATCATGAAATTGTTGTGCCAACCACTCACCCCACCTCACCCCACCCTACTATTATATATATGTGTGTGTGTGTATATACCTAAAAAATGTGTTATATGAGTGAGGCATGTTGTGGTTGACACAAAAAGTAACTATACTAAACTCCCGATTATCCGTGTTAATTGGGACCCACAGATGCCCGGATAATTGAAATCCAGTAAAAAAAAAAAACGGATAATCCGTTTCA